>NW_027327814.1:0-605526 GCF_047675955.1 Chlorocebus sabaeus
ATGGTGAAAAAGGAAATATCTTCCGTTCAAAACTGGAAAGAAGCTTTCTGAGAAACTGCTCTGTGTTCTGTTAATTCATTTCACAGAGTTACATCTTTCCCTTCAAGAAGCCTTTCGCTAAGGCTGTTCTTGTGGAATTGGCAAAGGGATATTTGGAAGCCCATAGAGGGCTATGGTGAAAAAGGAAATATCTTCCGTTCAAAACTGGAAAGAAGCTTTCTGAGAAACTGCTCTGTGTTCTGTTAATTCATCTCACAGAGTTACATCTTTCCCTTCAAGAAGCCCTTCGCTAAGGCTGTTCTTGTGGAATTGGCAAAGGGATATTTGGAAGCCCATAGAGGGCTATGGTGAAAAAGGAAATATCTTCCGTTCAAAACTGGAAAGAAGCTTTCTGAGAAACTGCTCCGTGTTCTGTTAATTCATCTCACAGAGTTACATCTTTCCCTTCAAGAAGCCTTTCGATAAGGCTGTTCTTGTGGAATTGGCAAAGGGATATTTGGTAGCCCGTAGAGGGCTATGGTGATAAAGGAAATATCTTCCGTTCAAAACTGGAAAGAAGCTTTCTGAGAAACTGCTCTGTGTTCTGTTAATTCATCTCAAAGAGTTACATCTTTCCCTTCAAGAAGCCTTTCGCTAAGGCTGTTCTTGTGGAATTGGCAAAGGGATATTTGGAAGCCCATAGAGGGCTATGGTGAAAAAGGGAATATCTTCCGTTCAAAACTGGAAAGAAACTTTCTGAGAAACTGCTCTGTGTTCGGTTAATTCATCTCACAGAGTTACATCTTTCCCTTCTAGAAGCCTTTCTCTAAGGCTGTTCTTGTGGAATTGGCAAAGGGATATTTGGAAGCCCATAGAGGGCTATGGTGAAAAAGGAAATATCTTCCGTTCAAAACTGGAAAGAAGCTTTCTGAGAAACTGCTCTGTGTTCTGTTAATTCATCTCACAGAGTTACATCTTTCCCTTCAAGAAGCCTTTTGCTAAGGCTGTTCTTGTGGAATTGGCAAAGGGATATTTGGAAGCCCTTAGAGGGGCTATGGTGAAAAAGGAAATATCTTCCGTTCAAAACTGGAAAGAAGCTTTCTGAGAAACTGCTCTGTGTTCTGTTAATTCATCTCACAGTGTTACATCTTTCCCTTCTAGAAGCCTTTCTCTAAGGCTGTTCTTGTGGAATTGGCAAAGGGATATTTGGAAGCCCATAGAGGGCTATGGTGAAAAAGGGAATATCTTCCGTTCAAAACTGGAAAGAAGCTTTCTGAGAAACTGCTCTGTGTTCTGTTAATTCATCTCACAGAGTTACATCTTTCCCTTCAAGAAGCCTTTCGCTAAGGCTGTTCTTGTGGAATTGGCAAAGGGATATTTGGAAGCCCTTAGAGGGCTATGGTGAAAAAGGAAATTTCTTCCGTTCAAAACTGGAAAGAAGCTTTCTGAGAAACTGCTCTGTGTTCTGTTAATTCATCTCACAGAGTTACATCTTTCCCTTCAAGAAGCCTTTCGCTAAGGCTGTTCTTGTGGAATTGGCAAAGGGATATTTGGAAGCCCATAGAGGGCTATGGTGAAAAAGGAAATATCTTCCGTTCAAAACTGGAAAGAAGCTTTCTGAGAAACTGCTCTGTGTTCTGTTAATTCATCTCACAGAGTTACATCTTTCCCTTCAAGAAGCCCTTCGCTAAGGCTGTTCTTGTGGAATTGGCAAAGGGATATTTGGAAGCCCATAGAGGGCTATGGTGAAAAAGGAAATATCTTCCGTTCAAAACTGGAAAGAAGCTTTCTGAGAAACTGCTCTGTGTTCTGTTAATTCTTCTCACAGATTTACATCTTTCCCTTCAAGAAGCCTTTTGATAAGGCTGTTCTTGTGGAATTGGCAAAGGGATATTTGGAAGCCCGTAGAGGGCTATGGTGATAAAGGAAATATCTTCCGTTCAAAACTGGAAAGAAGCTTTCTGAGAAACTGCTCTGTGTTCTGTTAATTCATCTCACAGAGTTACATCTTTCCCTTCAAGAAGCCTTTCGCTAAGGCTGTTCTTGTGGAATTGGCAAAGGGATATTTGGAAGCCCATAGAGGGCTATGGTGAAAAAGGAAATATCTTCCGTTCAAAACTGGAAAGAAGCTTTCTGAGAAACTGCTCTGTGTTCTGTTAATTCATCTCACAGAGTTACATCTTTCCCTTCAAGAAGCCTTTCGCTAAGGCTGTTCTTGTGGAATGGCAAAGGGATATTTGGAAGCCCATAGAGGGCTATGGTGAAAAAGGGAATATCTTCCGTACAAAACTGGAAAGAAGCTTTCTGAGAAACTGCTCTGTGTTCTGTTAATTCATCTCACAGAGTTACATCTTTCCCTTTAAGAAGCCTTTCTCTAAGGCTGTTCTTGTGGAATTGGCAAAGGGATATTTGGAAGCCCATGGAGGGCTATGGTGAAAAAGGGAA
The DNA here is from genome assembly GCF_047675955.1 of Chlorocebus sabaeus. Taxonomy (NCBI): domain Eukaryota; kingdom Metazoa; phylum Chordata; class Mammalia; order Primates; family Cercopithecidae; genus Chlorocebus; species Chlorocebus sabaeus. The sequence goes on from NW_027327814.1 coordinate 2,425, forward strand.
TATCTTCCGTTCAAAACTGGAAAGAAGCTTTCTGAGAAACTGCTCTGTGTTCTGTTAATTCATCTCACAGAGTTACATCTTTCCCTTCAAGAAGCCTTTCGCTAAGGCTGTTCTTGTGGAATTGGCAAAGGGATATTTGGAAGCCCATAGAGGGCTATGGTGAAAAAGGAAATATCTTCCGTTCAAAACTGGAAAGAAGCTTTCTGAGAAACTGCTCTGTGTTCTGTTAATTCATCTCACAGAGTTACATCTTTCCCTTCAAGAAGCCTTTCGCTAAGGCTGTTCTTGTGGAATTGCACAGGGATATTTGGAAGCCCATAGAGGGCTATGGTGAAAAAGGAAATTTCTTCCGTTCAAAACTGGAAAGAAGCTTTCTGAGAAACTGCTCTGTGTTCTGTTAATTCCTCTCACAGAGTTACATCTTTCCCTTCAAGAAGCCTTTCGCTAAGGCTGTTCTTGTGGAATTGGCAAATAGATATTTGAAAGCCAATAGAGGGCTATGGTGAAAAAGGAAATATCTTCCGTTCAAAACTGGAAAGAAGCTTTCTGAGAAACTGCTCTGTGTTCTGTTAATTCATCTCACAGAGTTACATCTTTCCCTTCAAGAAGCCTTTCGCTAAGGCTGTTCTTGTGGAATGGGCAAAGGGATATTTGGAAGCCCATAGAGGGCTATGGTGAAAAAGGGAATATCTTCCGTTCAAAACTGGAAAGAAGCTTTCTGAGAAACTGCTCTGTGTTCTGTTAATTCATCTCACAGAGTTACATCTTTCCCTTCTAGAAGCCTTTCTCTAAGGCTGTTCTTGTGGAATTGGCAAAGGGATATTTGGAAGCCCATAGAGGGCTATGGTGAAAAAGGGAATATCTTCCTTTCAAAACTGGAAAGAAGTTTTCTGAGAAACTGCTCTGTGTTCTGTTAATTCATCTCACAGAGTTACATCTTTCCCTTCAAGAAGCCTTTCGCTAAGGCTGTTCTTGTGGAATTGGCAAAGGGATATTTGGAAGCCCATAGAGGGCTATGGTGAAAAAGGAAATATCTTCCGTTCAAAACTGGAAAGAAGCTTTCTGAGAAACTGCTCTGTGTTCTGTGAATTCATCTCAAAGAGTTACATCTTTCCCTTCAAGAAGCCTTTCGCTAAGGCTGTTCTTGTGGAATTGGCAAAGGGATATTTGGAAGCCCATAGAGGGCTATGGTGAAAAAGGAAATATCTTCCGTTCAAAACTGGAAAGAAGCTTTCTGAGAAACTGCTCTGTGTTCTGTGAATTCATCTCACAGAGTTACATCTTTCCCTTCAAGAAGCCCTTCGCTAAGGCTGTTCTTGTGGAATTGGCAAAGGGGTATTTGGAAGCCCATAGAGGGCTATGGTGAAAAAGGAAATATCTTCCGTTCAAAACTGGAAAGAAGCTTTCTGAGAAACTGCTCTGTGTTCTGTTAATTCATCTCACAGAGTTACATCTTCCCTTCAAGAAGCCTTTCGATAAGGCTGTTCTTGTGGAATTGGCAAAGGGATATTTGGTAGCCCGTAGAGGGCTATGGTGATAAAGGAAATATCTTCCGTTCAAAACTGGAAAGAAGCTTTCTGAGAAACTGCTCTGTGTTCTGTTAATTCATCTCACAGAGTTACATCTTTCCCTTCAAGAAGCCTTTCGCTAAGGCTGTTCTTGTGGAATTGGCAAAGGGATATTTGGAAGCCCATAGAGGGCTATGGTGAAAAAGGGAATATCTTCCGTTCAAAACTGGAAAGAAGCTTTCTGAGAAACTGCTCTGTGTTCGGTTAATTCATCTCACAGAGTTACATCTTTCCCTTCTAGAAGCCTTTCTCTAAGGCTGTTCTTGTGGAATTGGCAAAGGGATATTTGGAAGCCCATAGAGGGCTATGGTGAAAAAGGGAATATCTTCCGTTCAAAACTGGAAAGAAGCTTTCTGAGAATCTGCTCTGTGTTCTGTTAATTCATCTCACAGAGTTACATCTTTCCCTTCAAGAAGCCTTTCGCTAAGGCTGTTCTTGTGGAATTGGCAAAGGGATATTTGGAAGCCCATAGAGGGCTATGGTGAAAAAGGAAATATCTTCCGTTCAAAACTGGAAAGAAGCTTTCTGAGAAACTGCTCTGTGTTCTGTTAATTCATCTCACAGAGTTACATCCTTCCCTTCAAGAAGCCTTTCGCTAAGGCTGTTCTTGTGGAATGGGCAAAGGGATATTTGGAAGCCCATAGAGGGCTATGGTGAAAAAGGGAATATCTTCCGTTCAAAACTGGAAAGAAGCTTTCTGAGAAACTGCTCTGTGTTCTGTTAATTCATCTCACAGAGTTACATCTTTCCCTTCTAGAAGCCTTTCTCTAAGGCTGTTCTTGTGGAATTGGCAAAGGGATATTTGGAAGCCCATAGAGGGCTATGGTGAAAAAGGGAATATCTTCCGTTCAAAACTGGAAAGAAGTTTTCTGAGAAACTGCTCTGTGTTCTGTTAATTCATCTCACAGAGTTACATTTTTCCCTTCAAGAAGCCTTTCGCTAAGGCTGTTCTTGTGGAATTGGCAAAGGGATATTTGGAAGCCCATAGAGGGCTATGGTGAAAAAGGAAATATCTTCCGTTCAAAACTGGAAAGAAGCTTTCTGAGAAACTGCTCTGTGTTCTGTTAATTCATTTCACAGAGTTACATCTTTCCCTTCAAGAAGCCTTTCGCTAAGGCTGTTCTTGTGGAATTGGCAAAGGGATATTTGGAAGCCCATAGAGGGCTATGGTGAAAAAGGAAATATCTTCAGTTCAAAACTGGAAAGAAGCTTTCTGAGAAACTGCTCTGTGTTCTGTTAATTCATCTCACAGAGTTACATCTTTCCCTTCAAGAAGCCCTTCGCTAAGGCTGTTCTTGTGGAATTGGCAAAGGGATATTTGGAAGCCCATAGAGGGCTATGGTGAAAAAGGAAATATCTTCCGTTCAAAACTGGAAAGAAGCTTTCTGAGAAACTGCTCCGTGTTCTGTTAATTCATCTCACAGAGTTACATCTTTCCCTTCAAGAAGCCTTTCGATAAGGCTGTTCTTGTGGAATTGGCAAAGGGATATTTGGTAGCCCGTAGAGGGCTATGGTGATAAAGGAAATATCTTCCGTTCAAAACTGGAAAGAAGCTTTCTGAGAAACTGCTCTGTGTTCTGTTAATTCATCTCACAGAGTTACATCTATCCCTTCAAGAAGCCTTTCGCTAAGGCTGTTCTTGTGGAATTGGCAAAGGGATATTTGGAAGCCCATAGAGGGCTATGGTGAAAAAGGGAATATCTTCCGTTCAAAACTGGAAAGAAACTTTCTGAGAAACTGCTCTGTGTTCGGTTAATTCATCTCACAGAGTTACATCTTTCCCTTCTAGAAGCCTTTCTCTAAGGCTGTTCTTGTGGAATTGGCAAAGGGATATTTGGAAGCCCATAGAGGGCTATGGTGAAAAAGGAAATATCTTCCGTTCAAAACTGGAAAGAAGCTTTCTGAGAAACTGCTCTGTGTTCTGTTAATTCATCTCACAGAGTTACATCTTTCCCTTCAAGAAGCCTTTTGCTAAGGCTGTTCTTGTGGAATTGGCAAAGGGATATTTGGAAGCCCTTAGAGGGCTATGGTGAAAAAGGAAATATCTTCCGTTCAAAACTGGAAAGAAGCTTTCTGAGAAACTGCTCTGTGTTCTGTTAATTCATCTCAAAGAGTTACATCTTTCCCTTCAAGAAGCCTTTCGCTAAGGCTGTTCTTGTGGAATTGGCAAAGGGATATTTGGAAGCCCATAGAGGGCTATGGTGAAAAAGGAAATCTCTTCCGTTCAAAACTGGAAAGAAGCTTTCTGAGAAACTGCTCTGTGTTCTGTGAATTCATCTCACAGAGTTACATCTTTCCCTTCAAGAAGCCTTTCGCTAAGGCTGTTCTTGTGGAATTGGCAAAGGGATATTTGGAAGCCCATAGAGGGCTATGGTGAAAAAAGGGAATATCTTCCGTTCAAAACTGTAAAGAAGCTTTCTGAGAAACTGCTCTGTGTTCTGTTAATTCATCTCACAGAGTTACATCTTTCCCTTCTAGAAGCCTTTCTCTAAGGCTGTTCTTGTGGAATTGGCAAAGGGATATTTGGAAGCCCATAGAGGGCTATGGTGAAAAAGGGAATATCTTCCGTTCAAAACTGGAAAGAAGCTTTCTGAGAAACTGCTCTGTGTTCTGTTAATTCATCTCACAGAGTTACATCTTTCCCTTCAAGAAGCCTTTCGCTAAGGCTGTTCTTGTGGAATTGGCAAAGGGATATTTGGAAGCCCTTAGAGGGCTATGGTGAAAAAGGAAATTTCTTCCGTTCAAAACTGGAAAGAAGCTTTCTGAGAAACTGCTCTGTGTTCTGTAAATTCATCTCACAGAGTTACATCTTTCCCTTCAAGAAGCCTTTCGCTAAGGCTGTTCTTGTGGAATTGGCAAAGGGATATTTGGAAGCCCATAGAGGGCTATGGTGAAAAAGGAAATATCTTCCGTTCAATACTGGAAAGAAGCTTTCTGAGAAACTGCTCTGTGTTCTGTTAATTCATCTCACAGAGTTACATCTTTCCCTTCAAGAAGCCCTTCGCTAAGGCTGTTCTTGTGGAATTGGCAAAGGGATATTTGGAAGCCCATAGAGGGCTATGGTGAAAAAGGAAATATCTTCCGTTCAAAACTGGAAAGAAGCTTTCTGAGAAACTGCTCTGTGTTCTGTTAATTCATCTCACAGATTTACATCTTTCCCTTCAAGAAGCCTTTTGATAAGGCTGTTCTTGTGGAATTGGCAAAGGGATATTTGGAAGCCCGTAGAGGGCTATGGTGATAAAGGAAATATCTTCCGTTCAAAACTGGAAAGAAGCTTTCTGAGAAACTGCTCTGTGTTCTATTAATTCATCTCACAGAGTTACATCTTTCCCTTCAAGAAGCCTTTCGCTAAGGCTGTTCTTGTGGAATTGGCAAAGGGATATTTGGAAGCCCATAGAGGGCTATGGTGAAAAAGGAAATATCTTCCGTTCAAAACTGGAAAGAAGCTTTCTGAGAAACTGCTCTGTGTTCTGTTAATTCATCTCACAGAGTTACATCTTTCCCTTCAAGAAGCCTTTCGCTAAGGCTGTTCTTGTGGAATGGCAAAGGGATATTTGGAAGCCCATAGAGGGCTATGGTGAAAAAGGGAATATCTTCCGTACAAAACTGGAAAGAAGCTTTCTGAGAAACTGCTCTGTGTTCTGTTAATTCATCTCACAGAGTTACATCTTTCCCTTCAAGAAGCCTTTCTCTAAGGCTGTTCTTGTGGAATTGGCAAAGGGATATTTGGAAGCCCATGGAGGGCTATGGTGAAAAAGGGAATATCTTCCGTTCAAAACTGGAAAGAAGCTTTCTGAGAAACTGCTCTGTGTTCTGTTAATTCATCTCACAGAGTTACATCTTTCCCTTCAAGAAGCCTTTCGCTAAGGCTGTTCTTGTGGAATTGGCAAAGGGATATTTGGAAGCCCATAGAGGGCTATGGTGAAAAAGGAAATATCTTCCGTTCAAAACTGGAAAGAAGCTTTCTGAGAAACTGCTCTGTGTTCTGTTAATTCATCTCACAGAGTTACATCTTTCCCTTCAAGAAGCCTTTCGCTAAGGCTGTTCTTGTGGAATTGCACAGGGATATTTGGAAGCCCATAGAGGGCTATGGTGAAAAAGGAAATTTCTTCCGTTCAAAACTGGAAAGAAGCTTTCTGAGAAACTGCTCTGTGTTCTGTTAATTCCTCTCACAGAGTTACATCTTTCCCTTCAAGAAGCCTTTCGCTAAGGCTGTTCTTGTGGAATTGGCAAAGGGATATTTGGAAGCCCATAGAGGGCTATGGTGAAAAAGGGAATATCTTCCGTTCAAAACTGGAAAGAAGCTTTCTGAGAAACTGCTCTGTGTTCTGTTAATTCATCTCACAGATTTACATCTTTCCCTTCAAGATGCCTTTCGCTAAGGCTGTTCTTGTGGAATTGGCAAAGGGATATTTGGAAGCCCATAGAGGGCTATGGTGAAAAAGGGAATATCTTCCGTTCAAAACTGGAAAGAAGCTTTCTGAGAAACTGCTCTGTGTTCTGTTAATTCATCTCACAGAGTTACATCTTTCCCTTCAAGAAGCCTTTCGCTAAGGCTGTTCTTGTGGAATTGGCAAAGGGATATTTGGAAGCCCATAGAGGGCTATGGTGAAAAAGGAAATAACTTCCGTTCAAAACTGGAAAGAAGCTTTCTGAGAAACTGCTCTGTGTTCTGTTAATTCATCTCACAGAGTTACATCTTTCCCTTCAAGAAGCCTTTCGCTAAGGCTGTTCTTGTGGAATTGGCAAAGGGATATTTGGAAGCCCATAGAGGGCTATGGTGAAAAAGGGAATATCTTCCGTTCAAAACTGGAAAGAAGCTTTCTGGGAAACTGCTCTGTGATCTGTTAATTCATCTCACAGAGTTACATCTTTCCCTTCAAGAAGCCTTTCGCTAATTCTGTTCTTGTGGAATTGGCAAAGGGATATTTGGAAGCCCATAGAGGGCTATGGTGAAAAAGGAAATATCTTCCGTTCAAAACTGGAAAGAACCTTTCAAGATACTTCTCTGTGTTCTGTTAGTTCATCTCACAGAGTTACATCTTTCCCTTCAAGAAGCCTTTCGCTAAGGCTGTTCTTGTGGAATTGGCAAAGGGATATTTGGAGGCCCATAGAAGGCTATGGTGAAAAAAGGGAATATTTTCCGTTCAAAACTGGAAAGAAGCTTTCTGAGAAACTGCTCTGTGTTCTGTTAATTAATCTCACAGAGTTACATCTTTCCCTTCTAGAAGCCTTTCGCTAAGGCTGTTCTTGTGGAATTGGCAAAGGGATATTTGGAAGCCCATAGAGGGCTATGGTGAAAAAGGGAATATCTTCCGTTCAAAACTGGAAAGAAGCTTTCTGAGAAACTGCTCTGTGTTCTGTTAATTCATCTCACAGAGTTACATCTTTCCCTTCAAGAAGCCTTTCGCTAAGGCTGTTCTTGTGGAATTGGCAAAGGGATATTTGGAAGCCCATAGAGGGCTATGGTGAAAAAGGAAATATCTTCCGTTCAAAACTGGAAAGAAGCTTTCTGAGAAACTGCTCTGTGTTCTGTTAATTCATCTCACAGAGTTACATCTTTCCCTTCAAGAAGCCTTTCGCTAAGGCTGTTCTTGTGGAATTGGCAAAGGGATATTTGGAAGCCCATAGAGGGATATGGTGAAAAAGGAAATATCTTCCGTTCAAAACTGGAAAGAAGCTTTCTGAGAAACTGCTCTGTGTTCTGTTAATTCATCTCACAGAGTTACATCTTTCCCTTCAAGAAGCCTTTCGCTAATTCTGTTCTTGTGGAATTGGCAAAGGGATATTTGGAAGCCCACAGAGGGCTATGGTGAAAAAGGAAATATCTTCCGTTCAAAACTGGAAAGAAAATTTCAAGATACTTCTCTGTGTTCTGTTAATTCATCTCACAGAGTTACATCTTTCCCTTCAAGAAGCCTTTCGCTAAGGCTGTTCTTGTGGAATTGGCAAAGGGATATTTGGAAGCCCATAGAGGGCTATGGTGAAAAAGGAAATATCTTCCGTTCAAAACTGGAAAGAAGCTTTCTGAGAAACTGCTCTGTGTTCTGTGAATTCATCTCACAGAGTTACATCTTTCCCTTCAAGACGCCTTTCGCTAAGGCTGTTCTTGTGGAATTGGCAAAGGGATATTTGGAAGCCCATAGAAGGCTATGGTGAAAAAAGGGAATATCTTCCGTTCAAAACTGTAAAGAAGCTTTCTGAGAAACTGCTCTGTGTTCTGTTAATTCATCTCACAGAGTTACATCTTTCCCTTCTAGAAGCCTTTCTCTAAGGCTGTTCTTGTGGAATTGGAAAAGGGATATTTGGAAGCCCATAGAGGGCTATGGTGAAAAAGGGAATATCTTCCGTTCAAAACTGGAAAGAAGCTTTCTGAGAAACTGCTCTGTGTTCTGTTAATTCATCTCACAGAGTTACATCTTTCCCTTCAAGAAGCCTTTCGCTAAGGCTGTTCTTGTGGAATTGGCAAAGGGATATTTGGAAGCCCATAGAGGGCTACGGTGAAAAAGGGAATATCTTCCGTACAAAACTGGAAAGAAGCTTTCTGAGAAACTGCTCTGTGTTCTGTTAATTCATCTCACAGAGTTACATCTTTCCCTTCAAGAAGCCTTTCTCTAAGGCTGTTCTTGTGGAATTGGCAAAGGGATATTTGGAAGCCCATGGAGGGCTATGGTGAAAAAGGGAATATCTTCCGTTCAAAACTGGAAAGAAGCTTTCTGAGAAACTGCTCTGTGTTCTGTTAATTCATCTCACAGAGTTACAATTTCCCTTCAAGAAGCCTTTCGCTAAGGCTGTTCTTGTGGAATTGGCAAAGGGATATTTGGAAGCCCATAGAGGGCTATGGTGAAAAAGGAAATATCTTCCGTTCAAAACTGGAAAGAAGCTTTCTGAGAAACTGCTCTGTGTTCTGTTAATTCATCTCACAGAGTTACATCTTTCCCTTCAAGAAGCCTTTCGCTAAGGCTGTTCTTGTGGAATTGGCACAGGGATATTTGGAAGCCCATAGAGGGCTATGGTGAAAAAGGAAATTTCTTCCGTTCAAAACTGGAAAGAAGCTTTCTGAGAAACTGCTCTGTGTTCTGTTAATTCCTCTCACAGAGTTACATCTTTCCCTTCAAGAAGCCTTTCGCTAAGGCTGTTCTTGTGGAATTGGCAAAGGGATATTTGGAAGCCCATAGAGGGCTATGGTGAAAAAGGTAATCTCTTCCGTTCAAAACTGGAAAGAAGCTTTCTGAGAAACTGCTCTGTGTTCTGTGAATTCATCTCACAGAGTTACATCTTTCCCTTCAAGAAGCCTTTCGCTAAGGCTGTTCTTGTGGAATTGGCAAAGGGATATTTGGAGGCCCATAGAAGGCTATGGTGAAAAAAGGGAATATTTTCCGTTCAAAACTGGAAAGAAGCTTTCTGAGAAACTGCTCTGTGTTCTGTTAATTAATCTCACAGAGTTACATCTTTCCCTTCTAGAAGCCTTTCGCTAAGGCTGTTCTTGTGGAATTGGCAAAGGGATATTTGGAAGCCCATAGAGGGCTATGGTGAAAAAGGGAATATCTTCCGTTCAAAACTGGAAAGAAGCTTTCTGAGAAACTGCTCTGTGTTCTGTTAATTCATCTCACAGAGTTACATCTTTCCCTTCAAGAAGCCTTTTGCTAAGGCTGTTCTTGTGGAATTGGCAAAGGGATATTTGGAAGCCCATAGAGGGCTATGGTGAAAAAGGAAATATCTTCCGTTCAAAACTGGAAAGAAGCTTTCTGAGAAACTGCTCTGTGTTCTGTTAATTCATCTCACAGAGTTACATCTTTCCCTTCAAGAAGCCTTTCGCTAAGGCTGTTCTTGTGGAATTGGCAAAGGGATATTTGGAAGCCCATAGAGGGCTATGGTGAAAAAGGAAATATCTTCCGTTCAAAACTGGAAAGAAGCTTTCTGAGAAACTGCTCTGTGTTCTGTTAATTCATCTCACAGAGTTACATCTTTCCCTTCTAGAAGCCTTTCGCTAAGGCTGTTCTTGTGGAATTGGCAAAGGGATATTTGGAAGCCCATAGAGGGCTATGGTGAAAAAGGGAATATCTTCCGTTCAAAACTGGAAAGAAGCTTTCTGAGAAACTGCTCTGTGTTCTGTTAATTCATCTCACAGAGTTACATCTTTCCCTTCAAGAAGCCTTTCGCTAAGGCTGTTCTTGTGGAATTGGCAAAGGGATATTTGGAAGCCCATAGAGGGCTATGGTGAAAAAGGAAATATCTTCCGTTCAAAACTGGAAAGAAGCTTTCTGAGAAACTGCTCTGTGTTCTGTTAATTCATCTCACAGATATACATCTTTCCCTTCAAGAAGCCTTTCGCTAAGGCTGTTCTTGTGGAATTGGCAAAGGGATATTTGGAAACCCTTAGAGGGCTATGGTGAAAAAGGAAATATCTTCCGTTCAAAACTGGAAAGAAGCTTTCTGAGAAACTGCTCTGTGTTCTGTTAATTCATCTCACAGAGTTACATCTTTCCCTTCAAGAAGCCTTTCGCTAATTCTGTTCTTGTGGAATTGGCAAAGGGATATTTGGAAGCCCATAGAGGGCTATGGTGAAAAAGGAAATATCTTCCGTTCAAAACTGGAAAGAACCTTTCAAGATACTTCTCTGTGTTCTGTTAATTCATCTCACAGAGTTACATCTTTCCCTTCAAGAAGCCTTTCGCTAAGGCTGTTCTTGTGGAATTGGCAAAGGGATATTTGGAAGCCCATAGAGGGCTATGATGAAAAAGGAAATATCTTCCGTTCAAAACTGGAAAGAAGCTTTCTGAGAATCTGCTCTGTGTTCTGTTAATTCATCTCAAAGAGTTACATCTTTCCCTTCAAGAAGCCTTTCGCTAAGGCTGTTCTTGTGGAATTGGCAAAGGGATATTTGGAAGCCCATAGAGGGCTATGGTGAAAAAGGAAATCTCTTCCGTTCAAAACTGGAAAGAAGCTTTCTGAGAAACTGCTCTGTGTTCTGTGAATTCATCTCACAGAGTTACATCTTTCCCTTCAAGACGCCTTTCGCTAAGGCTGTTCTTGTGGAATTGGCAAAGGGATATTTGGAAGCCCATAGAGGGCTACGGTGAAAAAGGAAATATCTTCCGTTCAAAACTGGAAAGAAGCTTTCTGAGAAACTGCTCTGTGTTCTGTTAATTCATCTCACAGAGTTACATCTTTCCCTTCAAGAAGCCTTTCGCTAAGGCTGTTCTTGTGGAATTGGCAAAGGGATATTTGGAAGCCCATAGAGGGATATGGTGAAAAAGGAAATATCTTCCGTTCAAAACTGGAAAGAAGCTTTCTGAGAAACTGCTCTGTGTTCTGTTAATTCATCTCACAGAGTTACATCTTTCCCTTCAAGAAGCCTTTCGCTAAGGCTGTTCTTGTGGAATTGGCAAAGGGATATTTGGAAGCCCATAGAGGGCTATGGTGAAAAAGGAAATTTCTTCCGTTCAAAACTGGAAAGAAGCTTTCTGAGAAACTGCTCTGTGTTCTGTTAATTCCTCTCACAGAGTTACATCTTTCCCTTCAAGAAGCCTTTCGCTAAGGCTGTTCTTGTGGAATTGGCAAAGGGATATTTGGAAGCCCATAGAGGGCTATGGTGAAAAAGGAAATTTCTTCCGTTCAAAACTGGAAAGAAGCTTTCTGAGAAACTGCTCTGTGTTCTGTTAATTCCTCTCACAGAGTTACATCTTTCCCTTCAAGAAGCCTTTCGCTAAGGCTGTTCTTGTGGAATTGGCAAAGGGATATTTGGAAGCCCATAGAGGGCTATGGTGAAAAAGGGAATATCTTCCGTACAAAACTGGAAAGAAGCTTTCTGAGAAACTGCTCTGTGTTCTGTTAATTCATCTCACAGAGTTACATCTTTCCCTTCAAGAAGCCTTTCGCTAAGGCTGTTCTTGTGGAATTGGCAAAGGGATATTTGGAAGCCCATAGAGGGCTATGGTGAAAAAGGGAATATCTTCCGTTCAAAACTGGAAAGAAGCTTTCTGAGAAACTGCTCTGTGTTCTGTTAATTCATCTCACAGAGTTACATCTTTCCCTTCAAGAAGCCTTTCGCTAAGGCTGTTCTTGTGGAATTGGCAAAGGGATATTTGGAAGCCCTTAGAGGGCTATGGTGAAAAAGGAAATATCTTCCGTTGAAAACTGGAAAGAAGCTTTCTGAGAAACTGCTCTGTGTTCTGTTAATTCATCTCACAGAGTTACATCTTTCCCTTCAAGAAGCCTTTCGCTAAGGCTGTTCTTGTGGAATTGGCAAAGGGATATTTGGAAGCCCATAGAGGGCTATGGTGAAAAAGGGAATATCTTCCGTTCAAAACTGGAAAGAAGCTTTCTGAGAAACTGCTCTGTGTTCTGTTAATTCATCTCACAGAGTTACATCTTTCCCTTCAAGAAGCCTTTCGCTAATTCTGTTCTTGTGGAATTGGCAAAGGGATATTTGGAAGCCCACAGAGGGCTATGGTGAAAAAGGAAATATCTTCCGTTCAAAACTGGAAAGAAAATTTCAAGATACTTCTCTGTGTTCTGTTAATTCATCTCACAGAGTTACATCTTTCCCTTCAAGAAGCCTTTCGCTAAGGCTGTTCTTGTGGAATTGGCAAAGGGATATTTGGAAGCCCATAGAGGGCTATGGTGAAAAAGGAAATATCTTCCGTTCAAAACTGGAAAGAAGCTTTCTGAGAAACTGCTCTGTGTTCTGTGAATTCATCTCACAGAGTTACATCTTTCCCTTCAAGACGCCTTTCGCTAAGGCTGTTCTTGTGGAAATGGCAAAGGGATATTTGGAAGCCCATAGAAGGCTATGGTGAAAAAAGGGAATATCTTCCGTTCAAAACTGTAAAGAAGCTTTCTGAGAAACTGCTCTGTGTTCTGTTAATTCATCTCACAGAGTTACATCTTTCCCTTCAAGAAGCCTTTCGCTAAGGCTGTTCTTGTGGAATTGGCAAAGGGATATTTGGAAGCCCATAGAGGGCTATGGTGAAAAAGGGAATATCTTCCGTTCAAAACTGGAAAGAAGCTTTCTGAGAAACTGCTCTGTGTTCTGTTAATTCATCTCACAGAGTTACATCTTTCCCTTCAAGAAGCCTTTCGCTAAGGCTGTTCTTGTGGAATTGGCAAAGGGATATTTGGAAGCCCATAGAGGGCTATGGTGAAAAAGGGAATATCTTCCGTTCAAAACTGGAAAGAAGCTTTCTGAGAAACTGTTCTGTGTTCTGTTAGTTCATCTCACAGATTTACATCTTTCCCTTCAAGAAGCCTTTCGCTAAGGCTGTTCTTGTGGAATTGGCAAAGGGATATTTGGAACCCCATAGAGGGCTATGGTGAAAAAGGAAATATCTTCCGTTCAAAACTGGAAAGAAGCTTTCTGAGAAACTGCTCTGTGTTCTGTTAATTCATCTCACAGAGTTACATCTTTTCCTTCAAGAAGCCTTTCGCTAATTCTGTTCTTGTGGAATTGGCAAAGGGATATTTGGAAGCCCATAGAGGGCTATGGTGAAAAAGGAAATATCTTCCGTTCAAAACTGGAAAGAACCTTTCAAGATACTTCTCTGTGTTCTGTTAATTCATCTCACAGAGTTACATCTTTCCCTTCAAGAAGCCTTTCGCTAAGGCTGTTCTTGTGGAATTGGCAAAGGGATATTTGGAAGCCCATAGAGGGCTATGGTGAAAAAGGAAATATCTTCCGTTCAAAACTGGAAAGAAGCTTTCTGAGAAACTGCTCTGTGTTCTGTTAATTCATCTCAAAGAGTTACATCTTTCCCTTTAAGAAGCCTTTCGCTAAGGCTGTTCTTGTGGAATTGGCAAAGGGATATTTGGAAGCCCATAGAGGGCTATGGTGAAAAAGGAAATCTCTTCCGTTCAAAATTGGAAAGAAGCTTTCTGAGAAACTGCTCTGTGTTCTGTGAATTCATCTCACAGAGTTACATCTTTCCCTTCAAGAAGCCTTTCGCTAAGGCTGTTCTTGTGGAATTGGCAAAGGGATATTTGGAAGCCAATAGAAGGCTATGGTGAAAAAAGGGAATATCTTCCGTTCAAAACTGGAAAGAAGCTTTCTGAGAAACTGCTCTGTGTTCTGTTAATTCATCTCACAGAGTTACATCTTTCCCTTCTAGAAGCCTTTCGCTAAGGCTGTTCTTGTGGAATTGGCAAAGGGATATTTGGAAGCCCATAGAGGGCTATGGTGAAAAAGGGAATATCTTCCGTTCAAAACTGGAAAGAAGCTTTCTGAGAAACTGCTCTGAGTTCTGTTAATTCATCTCACAGAGTTACATCTATCCCTTCAAGAAGCCTTTCGCTAAGGCTGTTCTTGTGGAATTGGCAAAGGGATATTTGGAAGCCCATAGAGGGATATGGTGAAAAAGGAAATATCTTCCGTTCAAAACTGGAAAGAAGCTTTCTGAGAATCTGCTCTGTGTTCTGTTAATTCATCTCAAAGAGTTACATCTTTCCCTTCAAGAAGCCTTTCGCTAAGGCTGTTCTTGTGGAATTGGCAAAGGGATATTTGGAAGCCCATAGAGGGCTATGGTGAAAAAGGAAATCTCTTCCGTTCAAAACTGGAAAGAAGCTTTCTGAGAAACTGCTCTGTGTTCTGTGAATTCATCTCACAGAGTTACATCTTTCCCTTCAAGACGCCTTTCGCTAAGGCTGTTCTTGTGGAAGTGGCAAAGGGATATTTGGAAGCCCATAGAGGGCTATGGTGAAAAAGGAAATATCTTCCGTTCAAAACTGGAAAGAAGCTTTCTGAGAAACTGCTCTGTGTTCTGTTAATTCATCTCACAGAGTTACATCTTTCCCTTCAAGAAGCCTTTCGCTAAGGCTGTTCTTGTGGAATTGGCAAAGGGATATTTGGAAGCCCATAGAGGGCTATGGTGAAAAAGGAAATATCTTCCGTTCAAAACTGGAAAGAAGCTTTCTGAGAAACTGCTCTGTGTTCTGTTAATTCATCTCACAGAGTTACATCTTTCCCTTCAAGAAGCCTTTCGCTAATTCTGTTCTTGTGGAATTGGCAAAGGGATATTTGGAAGCCCACAGAGGGCTATGGTGAAAAAGGAAATATCTTCCGTTCAAAACTGGAAAGAAAATTTCAAGATACTTCTCTGTGTTCTGTTAATTCATCTCACAGAGTTACATCTTTCCCTTCAAGAAGCCTTTCGCTAAGGCTGTTCTTGTGGAATTGGCAAAGGGATATTTGGAAGCCCATAGAGGGCTATGGTGAAAAAGGGAATATCTTCCGTTCAAAACTGGAAAGAAGCTTTCTGAGAAACTGCTCTGTGTTCTGTGAATTCATCTCACAGAGTTACATCTTTCCCTTCAAGACGCCTTTCGCTAAGGCTGTTCTTGTGGAATTGGCAAAGGGATGTTTGGAAGCCCATAGAAGGCTATGGTGAAAAAAGGGAATATCTTCCGTTCAAAACTGTAAAGAAGCTTTCTGATAAACTGCTCTGTGTTCTGTTAATTCATCTCACAGAGTTACATCTTTCCCTTCTAGAAGCCTTTCGCTAAGGCTGTTCTTGTGGAATTGGCAAAGGGATATTTGGAAGCCCATAGAGGGCTATGGTGAAAAAGGGAATATCTTCCGTTCAAAACTGGAAAGAAGCTTTCTGAGAAACTGCTCTGTGTTCTGTTAATTCATCTCACAGAGTTACATCTTTCCCTTCAAGAATCCTTTCGCTAAGGCTGTTCTTGTGGAATTGGCAAAGGGATATTTGGAAGCCCATAGAGGGCTATGGTGAAAAAGGAAATATCTTCCGTTCAAAACTGGAAAGAAGCTTTCTGAGAAACTGCTCTGTGTTCTGTTAATTCATCTCACAGAGTTACATCTTTCCCTTCAAGAAGCCTTTCGCTAAGGCTGTTCTTGTGGAATTGGCAAAGGGATATTTGGAAGCCCATAGAGGGCTATGGTGAAAAAGGAAATATCTTCCGTTCAAAACTGGAAAGAAGCTTTCTGAGAAACTGCTCTGTGTTCTGTTAATTCATCTCACAGAGTTACATCTTTCCCTTCAAGAAGCCTTTCGCTAATTCTGTTCTTGTGGAATTGGCAAAGGGATATTTGGAAGCCCATAGAGGGCTATGGTGAAAAAGGAAATATCTTCCGTTCAAAACTGGAAAGAACCTTTCAAGATACTTCTCTGTGTTCTGTTAATTCATCTCACAGAGTTACATCTTTCCCTTCAAGAAGCCTTTCGCTAAGGCTGTTCTTGTGGAATTGGCAAAGGGATATTTGGAAGCCCATAGAGGGCTATGGTGAAAAAGGAAATATCTTCCGTTCAAAACTGGAAAGAAGCTTTCTGAGAAACTGCTCTGTGTTCTGTTAATTCATCTCACAGAGTTACATCTTTCCCTTCAAGAAGCCTTTCGCTAAGGCTGTTCTTGTGGAATTGGCAAAGGGATATTTGGAAGCCCATAGAGGGCTATGGTGAAAAAGGAAATATCTTCCGTTCAAAACTGGAAAGAAGCTTTCTGAGAAACTGCTCTGTGTTCTGTTAATTCATCTCAAAGAGTTACATCTTTCCCTTCAAGAAGCCTTTCGCTAAGGCTGTTCTTGTGGAATTGGCAAAGGGATATTTGGAAGCCCATAGAGGGCTATGGTGAAAAAGGAAATCTCTTCCGTTCAAAACTGGAAAGAAGCTTTCTGAGAAACTGCTCTGTGTTCTGTGAATTCATCTCACAGAGTTACATCTTTCCCTTCAAGAAGCCTTTCGCTAAGGCTGTTCTTGTGGAATTGGCAAAGGGATATTTGGAAGCCCATAGAGGGCTATGGTGAAAAAGGGAATATCTTCCGTACAAAACTGCAAAGAAGCTTTCTGAGAAACTGCTCTGTGTTCTGTTAATTCATCTCACAGAGTTACATCTTTCCCTTCAAGAAGCCTTTCTCTAAGGCTGTTCTTGTGGAATTGGCAAAGGGATATTTGGAAGCCCATGGAGGGCTATGGTGAAAAAGGGAATATCTTCCGTTCAAAACTGGAAAGAAGCTTTCTTAGAAACTGCTCTGTGTTCTGTTAATTCATCTCACAGAGTTACATCTTTCCCTTCAAGAAGCCTTTCGCTAAGGCTGTTCTTGTGGAATTGGCAAAGGGATATTTGGAAGCCCATAGAGGGCTATGGTGAAAAAGAAAATATCTTCCGTTCAAAACTGGAAAGAAGCTTTCTGAGAAACTGCTCTGTGTTCTGTTAATTCATCTCACAGAGTTACATCTTTCCCTTCAAGAAGCCTTTCGCTAAGGCTGTTCTTGTGGAATTGGCAAAGGGATATTTGGAAGCCCATAGAGGGCTATGGTGAAAAAGGAAATTTCTTCCGTTCAAAACTGGAAAGAAGCTTTCTGAGAAACTGCTCTGTGTTCTGTTAATTCCTCTCACAGAGTTACATCTTTCCCTTCAAGAAGCCTTTCGCTAAGGCTGTTCTTGTGGAATTGGCAAAGGGATATTTGGAAGCCCATAGAGGGCTATGGTGAAAAAGGGAATATCTTCCGTTCAAAACTGGAAAGAAGCTTTCTGAGAAACTGCTCTGTGTTCTGTTAATTCATCTCACAGAGTTACATCTTTCCCTTCAAGAAGCCTTTCGCTAAGGCTGTTCTTGTGGAATTGGCAAAGGGATATTTGGAAGCCCATAAAGGGCTATGGTGAAAAAGGGATTATCTTCCGTTCAAAACTGGAAAGAAGCTTTCTGAGAAACTGCTCTGTGTTCTGTGAATTCATCTCACAGAGTTACATCTTTCCCTTCAAGAAGCCTTTCGCTAAGGCTGTTCTTGTGGAATTGGCAAAGGGATATTTGGAAGCCCATAGAGGGCTATGGTGAAAAAGGAAATATCTTCCGTACAAAACTGGAAAGAAGCTTTCTGAGAAACTGCTCTGTGTTCTGTTAATTCATCTCACAGAGTTACATCTTTCCCTTCAAGAAGCCTTTCGCTAAGGCTGTTCTTGTGGAATTGGCAAAGGGATATTTGGAAGCCCATGGTGGGCTATTTTGAAAAAGGGAATATCTTCCGTTCAAAACTGGAAAGAAGCTTTCTGAGAAACTGCTCTGTGTTCTGTTAATTCATCTCACAGAGTTACATCTTTCCCTTCAAGAAGCCTTTCGCTAAGGCTGTTCTTGTGGAATTGGCAAAGGGATATTTGGAAGCCCATAGAGGGCTATGGTGAAAAAGGAAATATCTTCCGTTCAAAACTGGAAAGAAGCTTTCTGAGAAACTGCTCTGCGTTCTGTTAATTCATCTCACAGAGTTACATCTTTCCCTTCAAGAAGCCTTTCGCTAAGGCTGTTCTTGTGGAATTGGCAAACGGATATTTGGAAGCCCCTAGAGGGCTATGGTGAAAAAGGAAATTTCTTCCGTTCAAAACTGGAAAGAAGCTTTCTGAGAAACTGCTCTGTGTTCTGTTAATTCCTCTCACAGAGTTACATCTTTCCCTTCAAGAAGCCTTTCGCTAAGGCTGTTCTTGTGGAATTGGCAAAGGGATATTTGGAAGCCCATAGAGGGCTATGGTGAAAAAGGGAATATCTTCCGTTCAAAACTGGAAAGAAGCTTTCTGAGAAACTGCTCTGTGTTCTGTTAATTCATCTCACAGAGTTACATCTTTCCCTTCAAGAAGCCTTTCGCTAAGGCTGTTCTTGTGGAATTGGCAAAGGGATATTTGGAAGCCCATAGAGGGCTATGGTGAAAAAGGGAATATCTTCCGTTCAAAACTGGAAAGAAGCTTTCTGAGAAACTGTTCTGTGTTCTGTTAATTCATCTCACAGATTTACATCTTTCCCTTCAAGAAGCCTTTCGCTAAGGCTGTTCTTGTGGAATTGGCAAAGGGATATTTGGAACCCCATAGAGGGCTATGGTGAAAAAGGAAATATCTTCCGTTCAAAACTGGAAAGAAGCTTTGTGAGAAACTGCTCTGTGTTCTGTTAATTCATCTCACAGAGTTATATCTTTCCCTTCAAAAAGCCTTTCGCTAAGGCTGTTCTTGTGGAATTGGCAAAGGGATATTTGGAAGCCCATAGAGGGCTATGGTGAAAAAGGAAATATCTTCCGTTCAAAACTGGAAAGAGGCTTTCTGAGAAACTGCTCGGTGTTTTGTTAATTCATCTCACAGAGTTACATCTTTCCCTTCAAGAAGCCTTTCGCTAAGGCTGTTCTTGTGGAATTGGCAAAGGGATATTTGGAAGCCCATAGAGGGCTATGGTGAAAAAGGAAATATCTTCCGTTCAAAACTGGAAAGAAGCTTTCTGAGAAACTGCTCTGTGTTCTGTTAATTCATCTCACAGAGTTACATCTTTCCCTTCAAGAAACCTTTCGCTAAGGCTGTTCTTGTGGAATTGGCAAAGGGATATTTGGAAGCCCATAGAGGGCTATGGTGAAAAAGGAAATATCTTCCGTTCAAAACTGGAAAGAAGCTTTCTGAGAAACTGCTCTGTGTTCTGTTAATTCATCTCACAGAGTTACATCTTTCCCTTCAAGAAGCCTTTCGCTAAGGCTGTTCTTGTGGAATTGGCAAAGGGATATTTGGAAGCCCATAGAGGGCTATGGTGAAAAAGGGAATATCTTCCGTTCAAAACTGGAAAGAAGCTTTCTGAGAAACTGCTCTGTGTTCTGTTAATTCATCTCACAGAGTTACATCTTTCCCTTCAAGAAGCCTTTCGCTAATTCTGTTCTTGTGGAATTGGCAAAGGGATATTTGGAAGCCCACAGAGGGCTATGGTGAAAAAGGAAATATCTTCCGTTCAAAACTGGAAAGAACCTTTCAAGATACTTCTCTGTGTTCTGTTAATTCATCTCACAGAGTTACATCTTTCCCTTCAAGAAGCCTTTCGCTAAGGCTGTTCTTGTGGAATTGGCAAAGGGATATTTGGAAGCCCATAGAGGGCTATGGTGAAAAAGGAAATATCTTCCGTTCAAAACTGGAAAGAAGCTTTCTGAGAAACTGCTCTGTGTTCTGTGAATTCATCTCACAGAGTTACATCTTTCCCTTCAAGACGCCTTTCGCTAAGGCTGTTCTTGTGGAATTGGCAAAGGGATATTTGGAAGCCCATAGAAGGCTATGGTGAAAAAAGGGAATATCTTCCGTTCAAAACTGTAAAGAATCTTTCTGAGAAACTGCTCTGTGTTCTGTTAATTCATCTCAAAGAGTTACATCTTTCCCTTCTAGAAGCCTTTCTCTAAGGCTGTTCTTGTGGAATTGGCAAAGTTATATTTGGAAGCCCATAGAGGGCTATGGTGAAAAAGGGAATATCTTCCGTTCAAAACTGGAAAGAAGCTTTCTGAGAAACTGCTCTGTGTTCTGTTAATTCATCTCACAGAGTTACATCTTTCCCTTCAAGAAGCCTTTCGCTAAGGCTGTTCTTGTGGAATTGGCAAAGGGATATTTGGAAGCCCATAGAGGGCTATGGTGAAAAAGGAAATATCTTCCGTTCAAAACTGGAAAGAAGCTTTCTGAGAAACTGCTCTGTGTTCTGTTAATTCATCTCAAAGAGTTACATCTTTCCCTTCAAGAAGCGTTTCGCTAAGGCTGATCTTGTGGAATTGGCAAAGGGATATTTGGAAGCCCATAGAGGGCTATGGTGAAAAAGGGAATATCTTCCGTTCAAAACTGGAAAGAAGGTTTCTGAGAAACTGCTCTGTGTTCTGTTAATTCATCTCACAGAGTTACATCTTTCCCTTCAAGAAGCCTTTCGCTAAGGCTGTTCTTGTGGAATTGGCAAAGGGATATTTGGAAGCCCATAGAGGGCTATGGTGAAAAAGGGAATATCTTCCGTTCAAAACTGGAAAGAAGATTTCTGAGAAACTGCTCTGTGTTCTGTTAATTCATCTCACGGAGTTACATCTTTCCCTTCAAGAAGCCTTTCGCTAAGGCTGTTCTTGGGGAATTGGCAAAGGGATATTTGGAAGCCCATAGAGGGCTATGGTGAAAAAGAAAATATCTTCCGTTCAAAACTGGAAAGAACCTTTCAAGATACTTCTCTGTGTTCTGTTAATTCATCTCACAGAGTTACATCTTTCCCTTCAAGAAGCCTTTCGCTAAGGCTGTTATTGTGGAATTGGCAAAGGGATATTTGGAAGCCCATAGAGGGCTATGGTGAAAAAGGAAATATCTTCCGTTCAAAACTGGAAAGAAGCTTTCTGAGAAACTGCTCTGTGTTCTGTTAATTCATCTCAAAGAGTTACATCTTTCCCTTTAAGAAGCCTTTCGCTAAGGCTGTTCTTGTGGAATTGGCAAAGGGATATTTGGAAGCCCATAGAGGGCTATGGTGAAAAAGGGAATATCTTCCGTTCAAAACTGGAAAGAAGCTTTCTGAGAAACTGCTCTGTGTTCTGTTAATTCATCTCACAGAGTTACATATTTCCCTTCAAGAAGCCTTTCGCTAAGGCTGTTCTTGTGGAATTGGCAAAGGGATATTTGGAAGCCCATAGAGGGCTATGGTGAAAAAGGAAATATCTTCCGTTCAAAACTGGAAAGAAGCTTTCTGAGAAACTGCTCTGTGTTCTGTTAATTCATCTCACAGAGTTACATCTTTCCCTTCAAGAAGCCTTTCGCTAAGGCTGTTCTTGTGGAATTGGCAAAGGGATATTTGGAAGCCCATAGAGGGCTATGATGAAAAAGGAAAAATCTTCCGTTCAAAACTGGAAAGAAGCTTTCTGAGAAACTGCTCTGTGTTCTGTTAATTCATCTCACAGAGTTACATCTTTCCCTTCAAGAAGCCTTTCGCTAATTCTCTTCTTGTGGAATTGGCAAAGGGATATTTGGAAGCCCATAGAGGGCTATGGTGAAAAAGGGAATATCTTCCGTTCAAAACTAGAAAGAAGCTTTTTGAGAAACTGCTCTGTGTTCTGTTAATTCATCTCACAGAGTTACATCTTTCCCTTCAAGAAGCCTTTCGCTAAGGCTGTTCTTGTGGAATTGGCAAAGGGATATTTGGAAGCCCGTAGAGGGCTATGGTGAAAAAGGGAATATCTTCCGTACAAAACTGGAAAGAAGCTTTCTGAGAAACTGCTCTGTGTTCTGTTAATTCATCTCACAGAGTTACATCTTTCCCTTCAAGAAGCCTTTCTCTAAGGCTGTTCTTGTGGAATTGGCAAAGGGATATTTGGAAGCCCATGGAGGGCTATGGTGAATAAGGGAATATCTTCCGTTCAAAACTGGAAAGAAGCTTTCTGAGAAACTGCTCTGTGTTCTGTTAATTCATCTCACAGAGTTACATCTTTCCCTTCAAGAAGCCTTTCGCTAAGGCTGTTCTTGTGGAATTGTCAAAGGGATATTTGGAAGCACATAGAGGGCTATGGTGAAAAAGGAAATATCTTCCGTTCAAAACTGGAAAGAAGCTTTCTGAGAAACTGCTCTGCGTTCTGTTAATTCATCTCACAGAGTTACATCTTTCCCTTCAAGAAGCCTTTCGCTAAGGCTGTTCTTGTGGAATTGGCAAACGGATATTTGGAAGCCCATAGAGGGCTATGGTGAAAAAGGAAATTTCTTCCGTTCAAAACTGGAAAGAAGCTTTTTGAGAAACTGCTCTGTGTTCTGTTAATTCATCTCACAGAGTTACATCTTTCCCTTCAAGAAGCCTTTCGCTAAGGCTGTTCTTGTGGAATTGGCAAAGGGATATTTGGAAGCCCATAGAGGGCTATGGTGAAAAAGGGAATATCTTCCGTACAAAACTGGAAAGAAGCTTTCTGAGAAACTGCTCTGTGTTCTGTTAATTCATCTCACAGAGTTACATCTTTCCCTTCAAGAAGCCTTTCTCTAAGGCTGTTCTTGTGGAATTGGCAAAGGGATATTTGGAAGCCCATGGAGGGCTATGGTGAAAAAGGGAATATCTTCCGTTCAAAACTGGAAAGAAGCTTTCTGAGAAACTGCTCTGTGTTCTGTTAATTCATCTCACAGAGTTACATCTTTCCCTTCAAGAAGCCTTTCGCTAAGGCTGTTCTTGTGGAATTGTCAAAGGGATATTTGGAAGCCCATAGAGGGCTATGGTGAAAAAGGAAATATCTTCCGTTCAAAACTGGAAAGAAGCTTTCTGAGAAACTGCTCTGCGTTCTGTTAATTCATCTCACAGAGTTACATCTTTCCCTTCAAGAAGCCTTTCGCTAAGGCTGTTCTTGTGGAATTGGCAAACGGATATTTGGAAGCCCATAGAGGGCTATGGTGAAAAAGGAAATTTCTTCCGTTCAAAACTGGAAAGAAGCTTTTTGAGAAACTGCTCTGTGTTCTGTTAATTCATCTCACAGAGTTACATCTTTCCCTTCAAGAAGCCTTTCGCTAAGGCTGTTCTTGTGGAATTGGCAAAGGGATATTTGGAAGCCCATAGAGGGCTATGGTGAAAAAGGGAATATCTTCCGTACAAAACTGGAAAGAAGCTTTCTGAGAAACTGCTCTGTGTTCTGTTAATTCATCTCACAGAGTTACATCTTTCCCTTCAAGAAGCCTTTCTCTAAGGCTGTACTTGTGGAATTGGCAAAGGGATATTTGGAAGCCCATGGAGGGCTATGGTGAAAAAGGGAATATCTTCCGTTCAAAACTGGAAAGAAGCTTTCTGAGAAACTGCTCTGTGTTCTGTTAATTCATCTCACAGAGTTACATCTTTCCCTTCAAGAAGCCTTTCGCTAAGGCTGTTCTTGTGGAATTGGCGAAGGGATATTTGGAAGCCCATAGAGGGCTATGGTGAAAAAGGAAATATCTTCCGTTCAAAACTGGAAAGAAGCTTTCTGAGAAACTGCTCTGCGTTCTGTTAATTCATCTCACAGAGTTACATCTTTCCCTTCAAGAAGCCTTTCGCTAAGGCTGTTCTTGTGGAATTGGCAAAGGGATATTTGGAAGCCCATAGAGGGCTATGGTGAAAAAGGAAATTTCTTCCGTTCAAAACTGGAAAGAAGCTTTTTGAGAAACTGCTCTGTGTTCTGTTAATTCATCTCACAGAGTTACATCTTTCCCTTCAAGAAGCCTTTCGCTAAGGCTGTTCTTGTGGAATTGGCAAAGGGATATTTGGAAGCCCATAGAGGGCTATGGTGAAAAAGGGAATATCTTCCGTACAAAACTGGAAAGAAGCTTTCTGAGAAACTGCTCTGTGTTCTGTTAATTCATCTCACAGAGTTACATCTTTCCCTTCAAGAAGCCTTTCTCTAAGGCTGTTCTTGTGGAATTGGCAAAGGGATATTTGGAAGCCCATGGAGGGCTATGGTGAAAAAGGGAATATCTTCCGTTCAAAACTGGAAAGAAGCTTTCTGAGAAACTGCTCTGTGTTCTGTTAATTCATCTCACAGAGTTACATCTTTCCCTTCAAGAAGCCTTTCGCTAAGGCTGTTCTTGTGGAATTGGCGAAGGGATATTTGGAAGCCCATAGAGGGCTATGGTGAAAAAGGAAATATCTTCCGTTCAAAACTGGAAAGAAGCTTTCTGAGAAACTGCTCTGCGTTCTGTTAATTCATCTCACAGAGTTACATCTTTCCCTTCAAGAAGCCTTTCGCTAAGGCTGTTCTTGTGGAATTGGCAAAGGGATATTTGGAAGCCCATAGAGGGCTATGGTGAAAAAGGAAATTTCTTCCGTTCAAAACTGGAAAGAAGCTTTCTGAGAAACTGCTCTGTGTTCTGTTAATTCCTCTCACAGAGTTACATCTTTCCCTTCAAGAAGCCTTTCGCTAAGGCTGTTCTTGTGGAATTGGCAAAGGGATATTTGGAAGCCCATAGAGGGCTATGGTGAAAAAGGAAATATCTTCCGTTCAAAACTGGAAAGAAGCTTTCTGAGAAACTGCTCTGTGTTCTGTTAATTCATCTCACAGAGTTACATCTTTCCCTTCAAGAAGCCTTTCGCTAAGGCTGTTCTTGTGGAATTGGCAAAGGGATATTTGGAAGCCCATAGAGGGCTATGGTGAAAAAGGGAATATCTTCCGTTCAAAACTGGAAAGAAGCTTTCTGAGAAACTGCTCTGTGTTCTGTTAATTCATCTCACAGAGTTACATCTTTCCCTTCAAGAAGCCTTTCGCTAATTCTGTTCTTGTGGAATTGGCAAAGGGATATTTGGAAGCCCATAGAGGGCTATGGTGAAAAAGGAAATATCTTCCGTTCAAAACTGGAAAGAACCTTTCAAGATACTTCTCTGTGTTCTGTTAATTCATCTCACAGAGTTACATCTTTCCCTTCAAGAAGCCTTTCGCTAAGGCTGTTCTTGTGGAATTGGCAAAGGGATATTTGGAAGCCGATAGAGGGCTACGGTGAAAAAGGAAATATCTTCCGTTCAAAACTGGAAAGAAGCTTTCTGAGAAACTGCTCTGTGTTCTGTTAATTCATCTCAGAGAGTTATATCTTTCCCTTTAAGAAGCCTTTCGCTAAGGCTGTTCTTGTGGAATTGGCAAAGGGATATTTGGAAGCCCATAGAGGGCTATGGTGAAAAAGGAAATCTCTTCCGTTCAAAACTGGAAAGAAGCTTTCTGAGAAACTGCTCTGTGTTCTGTGAATTCATCTCACAGAGTTACATCTCTCCCTTCAAGAAGCCTTTCGCTAAGGCTGTTCTTGAGGAATTGGCAAAGGGATATTTGGAAGCCCATAGAAGGCTATGGTGAAAAAAGGGAATATCTTCCGTTCAAAACTGGAAAGAAGCTTTCTGAGAAACTGCTCTGTGTTCTGTTAATTCATCTCACAGAGTTACATCTTTCCCTTCTAGAAGCCTTTCGCTAAGGCTGTTCTTGTGGAATTGGCAAAGGGATATTTGGAAGCCCATAGAGGGCTATGGTGAAAAAGGGAATATCTTCCGTTCAAAACTGGAAAGAAACTTTCTGAGAAACTGCTCTGTGTTCTGTTAATTCATCTCACAGAGTTACATCTTTCCCTTCAAGAAGCCTTTCGCTAAGGCTGTTCTTGTGGAATTGACAAAGGGATATTTGGAAGCCCATAGAGGGCTATGGTGAAAAAGGAAATATCTTCCGTTCAAAACTGGAAAGAAGCTTTCTGAGAAACTGCTCTGTGTTCTGTTAATTCCTCTCACAGAGTTACATCTTTCCCTTCAAGAAGCCTTTCGCTAAGGCTGTTCTTGTGGAATTGGCAAAGGGATATTTGGAAGCCCATAGAGGGCTATGGTGAAAAAGGGAATATCTTCCGTTCAAAACTGGAAAGAAGCTTTCTGAGAAACTGCTCTGTGTTCTGTTAATTCATCTCACAGAGTTACATCTTTCCCTTCAAGAAGCCTTTCGCTAAGGCTGTTCTTGTGGAATTGGCAAAGGGATATTTGGAAGCCCATAGAGGGCTATGGTGAAAAAGGGAATATCTTCCGTTCAAAACTGGAAAGAAGCTTTCTGAGAAACTGTTCTGTGTTCTGTTAATTCATCTCACAGATTTACATCTTTCCCTTCAAGAAGCCTTTCGCTAAGGCTGTTCTTGTGGAATTGGCAAAGGGATATTTGGAACCCCATAGAGGGCTATGGTGAAAAAGGAAATATCTTCCGTTCAAAACTGGAAAGAAGCTTTGTGAGAAACTGCTCTGTGTTCTGTTAATTCATCTCACAGAGTTATATCTTTCCCTTCAAAAAGCCTTTCGCTAAGGCTGTTCTTGTGGAATTGGCAAAGGGATATTTGGAAGCCCATAGAGGGCTATGGTGAAAAAGGAAATATCTTCCGTTCAAAACTGGAAAGAGGCTTTCTGAGAAACTGCTCGGTGTTTTGTTAATTCATCTCACAGAGTTACATCTTTCCCTTCAAGAAGCCTTTCGCTAAGGCTGTTCTTGTGGAATTGGCAAAGGGATATTTGGAAGCCCATAGAGGGCTATGGTGAAAAAGGAAATATCTTCCGTTCAAAACTGGAAAGAAGCTTTCTGAGAAACTGCTCTGTGTTCTGTTAATTCATCTCACAGAGTTACATCTTTCCCTTCAAGAAACCTTTCGCTAAGGCTGTTCTTGTGGAATTGGCAAAGGGATATTTGGAAGCCCATAGAGGGCTATGGTGAAAAAGGAAATATCTTCCGTTCAAAACTGGAAAGAAGCTTTCTGAGAAACTGCTCTGTGTTCTGTTAATTCATCTCACAGAGTTACATCTTTCCCTTCAAGAAGCCTTTCGCTAAGGCTGTTCTTGTGGAATTGGCAAAGGGATATTTGGAAGCCCATAGAGGGCTATGGTGAAAAAGGGAATATCTTCCGTTCAAAACTGGAAAGAAGCTTTCTGAGAAACTGCTCTGTGTTCTGTTAATTCATCTCACAGAGTTACATCTTTCCCTTCAAGAAGCCTTTCGCTAATTCTGTTCTTGTGGAATTGGCAAAGGGATATTTGGAAGCCCACAGAGGGCTATGGTGAAAAAGGAAATATCTTCCGTTCAAAACTGGAAAGAACCTTTCAAGATACTTCTCTGTGTTCTGTTAATTCATCTCACAGAGTTACATCTTTCCCTTCAAGAAGCCTTTCGCTAAGGCTGTTCTTGTGGAATTGGCAAAGGGATATTTGGAAGCCCATAGAGGGCTATGGTGAAAAAGGAAATATCTTCCGTTCAAAACTGGAAAGAAGCTTTCTGAGAAACTGCTCTGTGTTCTGTGAATTCATCTCACAGAGTTACATCTTTCCCTTCAAGACGCCTTTCGCTAAGGCTGTTCTTGTGGAATTGGCAAAGGGATATTTGGAAGCCCATAGAAGGCTATGGTGAAAAAAGGGAATATCTTCCGTTCAAAACTGTAAAGAATCTTTCTGAGAAACTGCTCTGTGTTCTGTTAATTCATCTCAAAGAGTTACATCTTTCCCTTCTAGAAGCCTTTCTCTAAGGCTGTTCTTGTGGAATTGGCAAAGTTATATTTGGAAGCCCATAGAGGGCTATGGTGAAAAAGGGAATATCTTCCGTTCAAAACTGGAAAGAAGCTTTCTGAGAAACTGCTCTGTGTTCTGTTAATTCATCTCACAGAGTTACATCTTTCCCTTCAAGAAGCCTTTCGCTAAGGCTGTTCTTGTGGAATTGGCAAAGGGATATTTGGAAGCCCATAGAGGGCTATGGTGAAAAAGGAAATATCTTCCGTTCAAAACTGGAAAGAAGCTTTCTGAGAAACTGCTCTGTGTTCTGTTAATTCATCTCAAAGAGTTACATCTTTCCCTTCAAGAAGCGTTTCGCTAAGGCTGATCTTGTGGAATTGGCAAAGGGATATTTGGAAGCCCATAGAGGGCTATGGTGAAAAAGGGAATATCTTCCGTTCAAAACTGGAAAGAAGGTTTCTGAGAAACTGCTCTGTGTTCTGTTAATTCATCTCACAGAGTTACATCTTTCCCTTCAAGAAGCCTTTCGCTAAGGCTGTTCTTGTGGAATTGGCAAAGGGATATTTGGAAGCCCATAGAGGGCTATGGTGAAAAAGGGAATATCTTCCGTTCAAAACTGGAAAGAAGATTTCTGAGAAACTGCTCTGTGTTCTGTTAATTCATCTCACGGAGTTACATCTTTCCCTTCAAGAAGCCTTTCGCTAAGGCTGTTCTTGGGGAATTGGCAAAGGGATATTTGGAAGCCCATAGAGGGCTATGGTGAAAAAGAAAATATCTTCCGTTCAAAACTGGAAAGAACCTTTCAAGATACTTCTCTGTGTTCTGTTAATTCATCTCACAGAGTTACATCTTTCCCTTCAAGAAGCCTTTCGCTAAGGCTGTTCTTGTGGAATTGGCAAAGGGATATTTGGAAGCCCATAGAGGGCTATGGTGAAAAAGGGAATATCTTCCGTTCAAAACTGGAAAGAAGCTTTCTGAGAAACTGCTCTGTGTTCTGTTAATTCATCTCACAGAGTTACATATTTCCCTTCAAGAAGCCTTTCGCTAAGGCTGTTCTTGTGGAATTGGCAAAGGGATATTTGGAAGCCCATAGAGGGCTATGGTGAAAAAGGAAATATCTTCCGTTCAAAACTGGAAAGAAGCTTTCTGAGAAACTGCTCTGTGTTCTGTTAATTCATCTCACAGAGTTACATCTTTCCCTTCAAGAAGCCTTTCGCTAAGGCTGTTCTTGTGGAATTGGCAAAGGGATATTTGGAAGCCCATAGAGGGCTATGATGAAAAAGGAAAAATCTTCCGTTCAAAACTGGAAAGAAGCTTTCTGAGAAACTGCTCTGTGTTCTGTTAATTCATCTCACAGAGTTACATCTTTCCCTTCAAGAAGCCTTTCGCTAATTCTCTTCTTGTGGAATTGGCAAAGGGATATTTGGAAGCCCATAGAGGGCTATGGTGAAAAAGGGAATATCTTCCGTTCAAAACTAGAAAGAAGCTTTTTGAGAAACTGCTCTGTGTTCTGTTAATTCATCTCACAGAGTTACATCTTTCCCTTCAAGAAGCCTTTCGCTAAGGCTGTTCTTGTGGAATTGGCAAAGGGATATTTGGAAGCCCGTAGAGGGCTATGGTGAAAAAGGGAATATCTTCCGTACAAAACTGGAAAGAAGCTTTCTGAGAAACTGCTCTGTGTTCTGTTAATTCATCTCACAGAGTTACATCTTTCCCTTCAAGAAGCCTTTCTCTAAGGCTGTTCTTGTGGAATTGGCAAAGGGATATTTGGAAGCCCATGGAGGGCTATGGTGAATAAGGGAATATCTTCCGTTCAAAACTGGAAAGAAGCTTTCTGAGAAACTGCTCTGTGTTCTGTTAATTCATCTCACAGAGTTACATCTTTCCCTTCAAGAAGCCTTTCGCTAAGGCTGTTCTTGTGGAATTGTCAAAGGGATATTTGGAAGCCCATAGAGGGCTATGGTGAAAAAGGAAATATCTTCCGTTCAAAACTGGAAAGAAGCTTTCTGAGAAACTGCTCTGCGTTCTGTTAATTCATCTCACAGAGTTACATCTTTCCCTTCAAGAAGCCTTTCGCTAAGGCTGTTCTTGTGGAATTGGCAAACGGATATTTGGAAGCCCATAGAGGGCTATGGTGAAAAAGGAAATTTCTTCCGTTCAAAACTGGAAAGAAGCTTTTTGAGAAACTGCTCTGTGTTCTGTTAATTCATCTCACAGAGTTACATCTTTCCCTTCAAGAAGCCTTTCGCTAAGGCTGTTCTTGTGGAATTGGCAAAGGGATATTTGGAAGCCCATAGAGGGCTATGGTGAAAAAGGGAATATCTTCCGTACAAAACTGGAAAGAAGCTTTCTGAGAAACTGCTCTGTGTTCTGTTAATTCATCTCACAGAGTTACATCTTTCCCTTCAAGAAGCCTTTCTCTAAGGCTGTTCTTGTGGAATTGGCAAAGGGATATTTGGAAGCCCATGGAGGGCTATGGTGAAAAAGGGAATATCTTCCGTTCAAAACTGGAAAGAAGCTTTCTGAGAAACTGCTCTGTGTTCTGTTAATTCATCTCACAGAGTTACATCTTTCCCTTCAAGAAGCCTTTCGCTAAGGCTGTTCTTGTGGAATTGTCAAAGGGATATTTGGAAGCCCATAGAGGGCTATGGTGAAAAAGGAAATATCTTCCGTTCAAAACTGGAAAGAAGCTTTCTGAGAAACTGCTCTGCGTTCTGTTAATTCATCTCACAGAGTTACATCTTTCCCTTCAAGAAGCCTTTCGCTAAGGCTGTTCTTGTGGAATTGGCAAACGGATATTTGGAAGCCCATAGAGGGCTATGGTGAAAAAGGAAATTTCTTCCGTTCAAAACTGGAAAGAAGCTTTTTGAGAAACTGCTCTGTGTTCTGTTAATTCATCTCACAGAGTTACATCTTTCCCTTCAAGAAGCCTTTCGCTAAGGCTGTTCTTGTGGAATTGGCAAAGGGATATTTGGAAGCCCATAGAGGGCTATGGTGAAAAAGGGAATATCTTCCGTACAAAACTGGAAAGAAGCTTTCTGAGAAACTGCTCTGTGTTCTGTTAATTCATCTCACAGAGTTACATCTTTCCCTTCAAGAAGCCTTTCTCTAAGGCTGTACTTGTGGAATTGGCAAAGGGATATTTGGAAGCCCATGGAGGGCTATGGTGAAAAAGGGAATATCTTCCGTTCAAAACTGGAAAGAAGCTTTCTGAGAAACTGCTCTGTGTTCTGTTAATTCATCTCACAGAGTTACATCTTTCCCTTCAAGAAGCCTTTCGCTAAGGCTGTTCTTGTGGAATTGGCGAAGGGATATTTGGAAGCCCATAGAGGGCTATGGTGAAAAAGGAAATATCTTCCGTTCAAAACTGGAAAGAAGCTTTCTGAGAAACTGCTCTGCGTTCTGTTAATTCATCTCACAGAGTTACATCTTTCCCTTCAAGAAGCCTTTCGCTAAGGCTGTTCTTGTGGAATTGGCAAAGGGATATTTGGAAGCCCATAGAGGGCTATGGTGAAAAAGGAAATTTCTTCCGTTCAAAACTGGAAAGAAGCTTTTTGAGAAACTGCTCTGTGTTCTGTTAATTCATCTCACAGAGTTACATCTTTCCCTTCAAGAAGCCTTTCGCTAAGGCTGTTCTTGTGGAATTGGCAAAGGGATATTTGGAAGCCCATAGAGGGCTATGGTGAAAAAGGGAATATCTTCCGTACAAAACTGGAAAGAAGCTTTCTGAGAAACTGCTCTGTGTTCTGTTAATTCATCTCACAGAGTTACATCTTTCCCTTCAAGAAGCCTTTCTCTAAGGCTGTTCTTGTGGAATTGGCAAAGGGATATTTGGAAGCCCATGGAGGGCTATGGTGAAAAAGGGAATATCTTCCGTTCAAAACTGGAAAGAAGCTTTCTGAGAAACTGCTCTGTGTTCTGTTAATTCATCTCACAGAGTTACATCTTTCCCTTCAAGAAGCCTTTCGCTAAGGCTGTTCTTGTGGAATTGGCGAAGGGATATTTGGAAGCCCATAGAGGGCTATGGTGAAAAAGGAAATATCTTCCGTTCAAAACTGGAAAGAAGCTTTCTGAGAAACTGCTCTGCGTTCTGTTAATTCATCTCACAGAGTTACATCTTTCCCTTCAAGAAGCCTTTCGCTAAGGCTGTTCTTGTGGAATTGGCAAAGGGATATTTGGAAGCCCATAGAGGGCTATGGTGAAAAAGGAAATTTCTTCCGTTCAAAACTGGAAAGAAGCTTTCTGAGAAACTGCTCTGTGTTCTGTTAATTCCTCTCACAGAGTTACATCTTTCCCTTCAAGAAGCCTTTCGCTAAGGCTGTTCTTGTGGAATTGGCAAAGGGATATTTGGAAGCCCATAGAGGGCTATGGTGAAAAAGGAAATATCTTCCGTTCAAAACTGGAAAGAAGCTTTCTGAGAAACTGCTCTGTGTTCTGTTAATTCATCTCACAGAGTTACATCTTTCCCTTCAAGAAGCCTTTCGCTAAGGCTGTTCTTGTGGAATTGGCAAAGGGATATTTGGAAGCCCATAGAGGGCTATGGTGAAAAAGGGAATATCTTCCGTTCAAAACTGGAAAGAAGCTTTCTGAGAAACTGCTCTGTGTTCTGTTAATTCATCTCACAGAGTTACATCTTTCCCTTCAAGAAGCCTTTCGCTAATTCTGTTCTTGTGGAATTGGCAAAGGGATATTTGGAAGCCCATAGAGGGCTATGGTGAAAAAGGAAATATCTTCCGTTCAAAACTGGAAAGAACCTTTCAAGATACTTCTCTGTGTTCTGTTAATTCATCTCACAGAGTTACATCTTTCCCTTCAAGAAGCCTTTCGCTAAGGCTGTTCTTGTGGAATTGGCAAAGGGATATTTGGAAGCCGATAGAGGGCTACGGTGAAAAAGGAAATATCTTCCGTTCAAAACTGGAAAGAAGCTTTCTGAGAAACTGCTCTGTGTTCTGTTAATTCATCTCAGAGAGTTATATCTTTCCCTTTAAGAAGCCTTTCGCTAAGGCTGTTCTTGTGGAATTGGCAAAGGGATATTTGGAAGCCCATAGAGGGCTATGGTGAAAAAGGAAATCTCTTCCGTTCAAAACTGGAAAGAAGCTTTCTGAGAAACTGCTCTGTGTTCTGTGAATTCATCTCACAGAGTTACATCTCTCCCTTCAAGAAGCCTTTCGCTAAGGCTGTTCTTGAGGAATTGGCAAAGGGATATTTGGAAGCCCATAGAAGGCTATGGTGAAAAAAGGGAATATCTTCCGTTCAAAACTGGAAAGAAGCTTTCTGAGAAACTGCTCTGTGTTCTGTTAATTCATCTCACAGAGTTACATCTTTCCCTTCTAGAAGCCTTTCGCTAAGGCTGTTCTTGTGGAATTGGCAAAGGGATATTTGGAAGCCCATAGAGGGCTATGGTGAAAAAGGGAATATCTTCCGTTCAAAACTGGAAAGAAACTTTCTGAGAAACTGCTCTGTGTTCTGTTAATTCATCTCACAGAGTTACATCTTTCCCTTCAAGAAGCCTTTCGCTAAGGCTGTTCTTGTGGAATTGACAAAGGGATATTTGGAAGCCCATAGAGGGCTATGGTGAAAAAGGAAATATCTTCCGTTCAAAACTGGAAAGAAGCTTTCTGAGAAACTGCTCTGTGTTCTGTTAATTCATCTCACAGAGTTACATCTTTCCCTTCAAGAAGCCTTTCGCTAAGGCTGTTCTTGTGTAATTGGCAAAGGGATATTTGGAAGCCCATAGAGGGCTATGGTGAAAAAGGAAATATCTTCCGTTCAAAACTGGAAAGAAGCTTTCTGAGAAACTGCTCTGTGTTCTGTTAATTCATCTCACAGAGTTACATCTTTCCCTTCAAGAAGCCTTTCGCTAATTCTGTTCTTGTGGAATTGGCAAAGGGATATTTGGAAGCCCATAGAGGGCTATGGTGAAAAAGGAAATATCTTCCGTTCAAAACTGGAAAGAACCTTTCAAGATACTTCTCTGTGTTCTGTTAATTCATCTCACAGAGTTACATCTTTCCCTTCAAGAAGCCTTTCGCTAAGGCTGTTCTTGTGGAATTGGCAAAGGGATATTTGGAAGCCCATAGAGGGCTATGGTGAAAAAGGAAATATCTTCCGTTCAAAACTGGAAAGAAGCTTTCTGAGAAACTGCTCTGTGTTCTGTTAATTCATCTCAAAGAGTTACATCTTTCCCTTCAAGAAGCCTTTCGCTAAGGCTGTTCTTGTGGAATTGGCAAAGGGATATTTGGAAGCCCATAGAGGGCTATGGTGAAAAAGGAAATATCTTCCGTTCAAAACTGCAAAGAAGCTTTCTGAGAAACTGCTCTGTGTTCTGTGAATTCATCTCACAGAGTTACATCTTTCCCTTCAAGACGCCTTTCGCTATGGCTGTTCTTGTGGAATTGGCAAAGGGATATTTGGAAGCCCATACAAGGCTATGGTGAAAAAAGGGAATATCTTCCGTTCAAAACTGTAAAGAAGCTTTCTGAGAAACTGCTCTGTGTTCTGTTAATTCATCTCACAGAGTTACATCTTTCCCTTCAAGAAGCCTTTCTCTAAGGCTGTTCTTGTGGAATTGGCAAAGGGATATTTGGAAGCCCATAGAGGGCTATGGTGAAAAAGGGAATATCTTCCGTTCAAAACTGGAAAGAAGCTTTCTGAGAAACTGCTCTGTGTTCTGTTAATTCATCTCACAGAGTTACATCTTTCCCTTCAAGAAGCCTTTCTCTAAGGCTGTTCTTGTGGAATTGGCAAAGGGATATTTGGAAGCCCATGGAGGGCTATGGTGAAAAAGGGAATATCTTCCGTTCAAAACTGGAAAGAAGCTTTCTGAGAAACTGCTCTGTGTTCTGTTAATTCATCTCACAGAGTTACATCTTTCCCTTCAAGAAGCCTTTCGCTAAGGCTGTTCTTGTGGAATTGGCGAAGGGATATTTGGAAGCCCATAGAGGGCTATGGTGAAAAAGGAAATATCTTCCGTTCAAAACTGGAAAGAAGCTTTCTGAGAAACTGCTCTGCGTTCTGTTAATTCATCTCACAGAGTTACATCTTTCCCTTCAAGAAGCCTTTCGCTAAGGCTGTTCTTGTGGAATTGGCAAAGGGATATTTGGAAGCCCATAGAGGGCTATGGTGAAAAAGGAAATTTCTTCCGTTCAAAACTGGAAAGAAGCTTTCTGAGAAACTGCTCTGTGTTCTGTTAATTCCTCTCACAGAGTTACATCTTTCCCTTCAAGAAGCCTTTCGCTAAGGCTGTTCTTGTGGAATTGGCAAAGGGATATTTGGAAGCCCATAGAGGGCTATGGTGAAAAAGGAAATATCTTCCGTTCAAAACTGGAAAGAAGCTTTCTGAGAAACTGCTCTGTGTTCTGTTAATTCATCTCACAGAGTTACATCTTTCCCTTCAAGAAGCCTTTCGCTAAGGCTGTTCTTGTGGAATTGGCAAAGGGATATTTGGAAGCCCATAGAGGGCTATGGTGAAAAAGGGAATATCTTCCGTTCAAAACTGGAAAGAAGCTTTCTGAGAAACTGCTCTGTGTTCTGTTAATTCATCTCACAGAGTTACATCTTTCCCTTCAAGAAGCCTTTCGCTAATTCTGTTCTTGTGGAATTGGCAAAGGGATATTTGGAAGCCCATAGAGGGCTATGGTGAAAAAGGAAATATCTTCCGTTCAAAACTGGAAAGAACCTTTCAAGATACTTCTCTGTGTTCTGTTAATTCATCTCACAGAGTTACATCTTTCCCTTCAAGAAGCCTTTCGCTAAGGCTGTTCTTGTGGAATTGGCAAAGGGATATTTGGAAGCCGATAGAGGGCTACGGTGAAAAAGGAAATATCTTCCGTTCAAAACTGGAAAGAAGCTTTCTGAGAAACTGCTCTGTGTTCTGTTAATTCATCTCAGAGAGTTATATCTTTCCCTTTAAGAAGCCTTTCGCTAAGGCTGTTCTTGTGGAATTGGCAAAGGGATATTTGGAAGCCCATAGAGGGCTATGGTGAAAAAGGAAATCTCTTCCGTTCAAAACTGGAAAGAAGCTTTCTGAGAAACTGCTCTGTGTTCTGTGAATTCATCTCACAGAGTTACATCTCTCCCTTCAAGAAGCCTTTCGCTAAGGCTGTTCTTGAGGAATTGGCAAAGGGATATTTGGAAGCCCATAGAAGGCTATGGTGAAAAAAGGGAATATCTTCCGTTCAAAACTGGAAAGAAGCTTTCTGAGAAACTGCTCTGTGTTCTGTTAATTCATCTCACAGAGTTACATCTTTCCCTTCTAGAAGCCTTTCGCTAAGGCTGTTCTTGTGGAATTGGCAAAGGGATATTTGGAAGCCCATAGAGGGCTATGGTGAAAAAGGGAATATCTTCCGTTCAAAACTGGAAAGAAACTTTCTGAGAAACTGCTCTGTGTTCTGTTAATTCATCTCACAGAGTTACATCTTTCCCTTCAAGAAGCCTTTCGCTAAGGCTGTTCTTGTGGAATTGACAAAGGGATATTTGGAAGCCCATAGAGGGCTATGGTGAAAAAGGAAATATCTTCCGTTCAAAACTGGAAAGAAGCTTTCTGAGAAACTGCTCTGTGTTCTGTTAATTCATCTCACAGAGTTACATCTTTCCCTTCAAGAAGCCTTTCGCTAAGGCTGTTCTTGTGTAATTGGCAAAGGGATATTTGGAAGCCCATAGAGGGCTATGGTGAAAAAGGAAATATCTTCCGTTCAAAACTGGAAAGAAGCTTTCTGAGAAACTGCTCTGTGTTCTGTTAATTCATCTCACAGAGTTACATCTTTCCCTTCAAGAAGCCTTTCGCTAATTCTGTTCTTGTGGAATTGGCAAAGGGATATTTGGAAGCCCATAGAGGGCTATGGTGAAAAAGGAAATATCTTCCGTTCAAAACTGGAAAGAACCTTTCAAGATACTTCTCTGTGTTCTGTTAATTCATCTCACAGAGTTACATCTTTCCCTTCAAGAAGCCTTTCGCTAAGGCTGTTCTTGTGGAATTGGCAAAGGGATATTTGGAAGCCCATAGAGGGCTATGGTGAAAAAGGAAATATCTTCCGTTCAAAACTGGAAAGAAGCTTTCTGAGAAACTGCTCTGTGTTCTGTTAATTCATCTCAAAGAGTTACATCTTTCCCTTCAAGAAGCCTTTCGCTAAGGCTGTTCTTGTGGAATTGGCAAAGGGATATTTGGAAGCCCATAGAGGGCTATGGTGAAAAAGGAAATATCTTCCGTTCAAAACTGCAAAGAAGCTTTCTGAGAAACTGCTCTGTGTTCTGTGAATTCATCTCACAGAGTTACATCTTTCCCTTCAAGACGCCTTTCGCTAAGGCTGTTCTTGTGGAATTGGCAAAGGGATATTTGGAAGCCCATACAAGGCTATGGTGAAAAAAGGGAATATCTTCCGTTCAAAACTGTAAAGAAGCTTTCTGAGAAACTGCTCTGTGTTCTGTTAATTCATCTCACAGAGTTACATCTTTCCCTTCAAGAAGCCTTTCTCTAAGGCTGTTCTTGTGGAATTGGCAAAGGGATATTTGGAAGCCCATAGAGGGCTATGGTGAAAAAGGGAATATCTTCCGTTCAAAACTGGAAAGAAGCTTTCTGAGAAACTGCTCTGTGTTCTGTTAATTCATCTCACAGAGTTACATCTTTCCCTTCAAGAAGCCTTTCACTAAGGCTGTTCTTGTGGAATTGGCAAAGGGATATTTGGAAGCCCATAGAGGGCTATGGTGAAAAAGGAAATATCTTCCGTTCAAAACTGGAAAGAAGCTTTCTGAGAAACTGCTCTGTGTTCTGTTAATTCATCTCACAGAGTTACATCTTTCCCTTCAAGAAGCCTTTCGCTAAGGCTGTTCTTGTGGAATTGGCAAAGGGATATTTGGAAGCCCATAGAGGGCTATGGTGAAAAAGGAAATATCTTCCGTTCAAAACTGGAAAGAAGCTTTCTGAGAAACTGCTCTGTGTTCTGTTAATTCATCTCACAGAGTTACATCTTTCCCTTCAAGAAGCCTTTCGATAAGGCTGTTCTTGTGGAATTGGCAAAGGGATATTTGGAAGCCCGTAGAGGGCTATGGTGATAAAGGAAATATCTTCCGTTCAAAACTGGAAAGAAGCTTTCTGAGAAACTGCTCTGTGTTCTGTTAATTCATCTCACAGAGTTACATCTTTCCCTTCAAGAAGCCTTTCGCTAAGGCTGTTCTTGTGGAATTGGCAAAGGGATATTTGGAAGCCCATAGAGGGCTATGGTGAAAAAGGGAATATCTTCCTTTCAAAACTGGAAAGAAGCTTTATGAGAAACTGCTCTGTGTTCTGTTAATTCATCTCACAGAGTTACATCTTTCCCTTCTAGAAGCCTTTCTCTAAGGCTGTTCTTGTGGAATTGGCAAAGGGATATTTGGAAGCCCATAGAGGGCTATGGTGAAAAAGGAAATATCTTCCGTTCAAAACTGGAAAGAAGCTTTCTGAGAGACTGTTCTGTGTTCTGTTAATTCATCTCACAGAGTTACATCTTTCCCTTCAAGAAGCCTTTCGCTAAGGCTGTTCTTGTGGAATTGGCAAAGGGATATTTGGAAGCCCATAGAGGGCTATGGTGAAAAAGGAAATATCTTCCGTTCAAAACTGGAAAGAAGCTTTCTGAGAAACTGCTCTGTGTTCTGTTAATTCATCTCACAGAGTTACATCTTTCCCTTCAAGAAGCCTTTCGCTAAGGCTG
Organism: Chlorocebus sabaeus; assembly: GCF_047675955.1. Lineage (NCBI taxonomy): Eukaryota > Metazoa > Chordata > Mammalia > Primates > Cercopithecidae > Chlorocebus > Chlorocebus sabaeus. The sequence goes on from NW_027327814.1 coordinate 40,368, forward strand.
TTCTTGTGGAATTGGCAAAGGGATATTTGGAAGCCCATAGAGGGCTATGGTGAAAAAGGAAATATCTTCCGTTCAAAACTGGAAAGAAGCTTTCTGAGAAACTGCTCTGTGTTCTGTTAATTCATCTCAAAGAGTTACATCTTTCCCTTCAAGAAGCGTTTCGCTAAGGCTGATCTTGTGGAATTGGCAAAGGGATATTTGGAAGCCCATAGAGGGCTATCGTGAAAAAGGGAATATCTTCCGTTCAAAACTGGAAAGAAGGTTTCTGAGAAACTGCTCTGTGTTCTGTTAATTCATCTCACAGAGTTACATCTTTCCCTTCAAGAAGCCTTTCGCTAAGGCTGTTCTTGTGGAATTGGCAAAGGGATATTTGGAAGCCCATAGAGGGCTATGGTGAAAAAGGGAATATCTTCCGTTCAAAACTGGAAAGAAGATTTCTGAGAAACTGCTCTGTGTTCTGTTAATTCATCTCACGGAGTTACATCTTTCCCTTCAAGAAGCCTTTCGCTAAGGCTGTTCTTGGGGAATTGGCAAAGGGATATTTGGAAGCCCATAGAGGGCTATGGTGAAAAAGAAAATATCTTCCGTTCAAAACTGGAAAGAACCTTTCAAGATACTTCTCTGTGTTCTGTTAATTCATCTCACAGAGTTACATCTTTCCCTTCAAGAAGCCTTTCGCTAAGGCTGTTATTGTGGAATTGGCAAAGGGATATTTGGAAGCCCATAGAGGGTTATGGTGAAAAAGGAAATATCTTCCGTTCAAAACTGGAAAGAAGCTTTCTGAGAAACTGCTCTGTGTTCTGTTAATTCATCTCAAAGAGTTACATCTTTCCCTTTAAGAAGCCTTTCGCTAAGGCTGTTCTTGTGGAATTGGCAAAGGGATATTTGGAAGCCCATGGAGGGCTATGGTGAATAAGGGAATATCTTCCGTTCAAAACTGGAAAGAAGCTTTCTGAGAAACTGCTCTGTGTTCTGTTAATTCATCTCACAGAGTTACATCTTTCCCTTCAAGAAGCCTTTCGCTAAGGCTGTTCTTGTGGAATTGGCAAAGGGATATTTGGAAGCCCATAGAGGGCTATGGTGAAAAAGGAAATATCTTCCGTTCAAAACTGGAAAGAAGCTTTCTGAGAAACTGCTCTGCGTTCTGTTAATTCATCTCACAGAGTTACATCTTTCCCTTCAAGAAGCCTTTCGCTAAGGCTGTTCTTGTGGAATTCGCAAACGGATATTTGGAAGCCCATAGAGGGCTATGGTGAAAAAGGAAATTTCTTCCGTTCAAAACTGGAAAGAAGCTTTTTGAGAAACTGCTCTGTGTTCTGTTAATTCATCTCACAGAGTTACATCTTTCCCTTCAAGAAGCCTTTCGCTAAGGCTGTTCTTGTGGAATTGGCAAAGGGATATTTGGAAGCCCATAGAGGGCTATGGTGAAAAAGGGAATATCTTCCGTACAAAACTGGAAAGAAGCTTTCTGAGAAACTGCTCTGTGTTCTGTTAATTCCTCTCACAGAGTTACATCTTTCCCTTCAAGAAGCCTTTCGCTAAGGCTGTTCTTGTGGAATTGGCAAAGGGATATTTGGAAGCCCATAGAGGGCTATGGTGAAAAAGGGAATATCTTCCGTTCAAAACTGGAAAGAAGCTTTCTGAGAAACTGCTCTGTGTTCTGTTAATTCATCTCACAGAGTTACATCTTTCCCTTCAAGAAGCCTTTCGCTAAGGCTGTTCTTGTGGAATTGGCAAAGGGATATTTGGAAGCCCATAGAGGGCTATGGCGTAAAAGGGAATATCTTCCGTTCAAAACTGGAAAGAAGCTTTCTGAGAAACTGTTCTGTGTTCTGTTAATTCATCTCACAGATTTACATCTTTCCCTTCAAGAAGCCTTTCGCTAAGGCTGTTCTTGTGGAATTGGCAAAGGGATATTTGGAACCCCATAGAGGGCTATGGTGAAAAAGGAAATATCTTCCGTTCAAAACTGGAAAGAAGCTTTGTGAGAAACTGCTCTGTGTTCTGTTAATTCATCTCACAGAGTTATATCTTTCCCTTCAAGAAGCCTTTCGCTAAGGCTGTTCTTGTGGAATTGGCAAAGGGATATTTGGAAGCCCATAGAGGGCTATGGTGAAAAAGGAAATATCTTCCGTTCAAAACTGGATAGAGGCTTTCTGAGAAACTGCTCGGTGTTTTGTTAATTCATCTCACAGAGTTACATCTTTCCCTTCAAGAAGCCTTTCGCTAAGGCTGTTCTTGTGGAATTGGCAAAGGGATATTTGGAAGCCCATAGAGGGCTATGGTGAAAAAGGAAATATCTTCCGTTCAAAACTGGAAAGAAGCTTTCTGAGAAACTGCTCTGTGTTCTGTTAATTCATCTCACAGAGTTACATCTTTCCCTTCAAGAAGCCTTTCGCTAAGGCTGTTCTTGTGGAATTGGCAAAGGGATATTTGGAAGCCCATAGAGGGCTATGGTGAAAAAGGAAATATCTTCCGTTCAAAACTGGAAAGAAGCTTTCTGAGAAACTGCTCTGTGTTCTGTTAATTCATCTCACAGAGTTACATCTTTCCCTTCAAGAAGCCTTTCGCTAAGGCTGTTCTTGTGGAATTGGCAAAGGGATATTTGGAAGCCCATAGAGGGCTATGGTGAAAAAGGGAATATCTTCCGTTCAAAACTGGAAAGAAGCTTTCTGAGAAACTGCTCTGTGTTCTGTTAATTCATCTCACAGAGTTACATCTTTCCCTTCAAGAAGCCTTTCGCTAATTCTGTTCTTGTGGAATTGGCAAAGGGATATTTGGAAGCCCATAGAGGGCTATGGTGAAAAAGGAAATATCTTCCGTTCAAAACTGGAAAGAACCTTTCAAGATACTTCTCTGTGTTCTGTTAATTCATCTCACAGAGTTACATCTTTCCCTTCAAGAAGCCTTTCGCTAAGGCTGTTCTTGTGGAATTGGCAAAGGGATATTTGGAAGCCCATAGAGGGCTACGGTGAAAAAGGAAATATCTTCCGTTCAAAACTGGAAAGAAGCTTTCTGAGAAACTGCTCTGTGTTCTGTTAATTCATCTCAGAGAGTTACATCTTTCCCTTTAAGAAGCCTTTCGCTAAGGCTGTTCTTGTGGAATTGGCAAAGGGATATTTGGAAGCCCATAGAGGGCTATGGTGAAAAAGGAAATCTCTTCCGTTCAAAACTGGAAAGAAGCTTTCTGAGAAACTGCTCTGTGTTCTGTGAATTCATCTCACAGAGTTACATCTCTCCCTTCAAGAAGCCTTTCGCTAAGGCTGTTCTTGTGGAATTGGCAAAGGGATATTTGGAAGCCCATAGAAGGCTATGGTGAAAAAAGGGAATATCTTCCGTTCAAAACTGGAAAGAAGCTTTCTGAGAAACTGCTCTGTGTTCTGTTAATTCATCTCACAGAGTTACATCTTTCCCTTCTAGAAGCCTTTCGCTAAGGCTGTTCTTGTGGAATTGGCAAAGGGATATTTGGAAGCCCATAGAGGGCTATGGTGAAAAAGGGAATATCTTCCGTTCAAAACTGGAAAGAAACTTTCTGAGAAACTGCTCTGTGTTCTGTTAATTCATCTCACAGAGTTACATCTTTCCCTTCAAGAAGCCTTTCGCTAAGGCTGTTCTTGTGGAATTGACAAAGGGATATTTGGAAGCCCATAGAGGGCTATGGTGAAAAAGGAAATATCTTCCGTTCAAAACTGGAAAGAAGCTTTCTGAGAAACTGCTCTGTGTTCTGTTAATTCATCTCACAGAGTTACATCTTTCCCTTCAAGAAGCCTTTCGCTAAGGCTGTTCTTGTGGAATTGGCAAAGGGATATTTAGAAGCCCATAGAGGGCTATGGTGAAAAAGGAAATATCTTCCGTTCAAAACTGGAAAGAAGCTTTCTGAGAAACTGCTCTGTGTTCTGTTAATTCATCTCACAGAGTTACATCTTTCCCTTCAAGAAGCCTTTCGCTAATTCTGTTCTTGTGGAATTGGCAAAGGGATATTTGGAAGCCCATAGAGGGCTATGGTGAAAAAGGAAATATCTTCCGTTCAAAACTGGAAAGAACCTTTCAAGATCCTTCTCTGTGTTCTGTTAATTCATCTCACAGAGTTACATCTTTCCCTTCAAGAAGCCTTTCGCTAAGGCTGTTCTTGTGGAATTGGCAAAGGGATATTTGGAAGCCCATAGAGGGCTATGGTGAAAAAGGAAATATCTTCCGTTCAAAACTGGAAAGAAGCTTTCTGAGAAACTGCTCTGTGTTCTGTTAATTCATCTCAAAGAGTTACATCTTTCCCTTCAAGAAGCCTTTCGCTAACGCTGTTCTTGTGGAATTGGCAAAGGGATATTTGGAAGCCCATAGAGGGCTATGGTGAAAAAGGAAATATCTTCCGTTCAAAACTGCAAAGAAGCTTTCTGAGAAACTGCTCTGTGTTCTGTGAATTCATCTCACAGAGTTACATCTTTCCCTTCAAGACGCCTTTCGCTAAGGCTGTTCTTGTGGAATTGGCAAAGGGATATTTGGAAGCCCATACAAGGCTATGGTGAAAAAAGGGAATATCTTCCGTTCAAAACTGTAAAGAAGCTTTCTGAGAAACTGCTCTGTGTTCTGTTAATTCATCTCACAGAGTTACATCTTTCCCTTCAAGAAGCCTTTCTCTAAGGCTGTTCTTGTGGACTTGGCAAAGGGATATTTGGAAGCCCATAGAGGGCTATGGTGAAAAAGGGAATATCTTCCGTTCAAAACTGGAAAGAAGCTTTCTGAGAAACTGCTCTGTGTTCTGTTAATTCATCTCACAGAGTTACATCTTTCCCTTCAAGAAGCCTTTCACTAAGGCTGTTCTTGTGGAATTGGCAAAGGGATATTTGGAAGCCCATAGAGGGCTATGGTGAAAAAGGAAATATCTTCCGTTCAAAACTGGAAAGAAGCTTTCTGAGAAACTGCTCTGTGTTCTGTTAATTCATCTCACAGAGTTACATCTTTCCCTTCAAGAAGCCTTTCGCTAAGGCTGTTCTTGTGGAATTGGCAAAGGGATATTTGGAAGCCCATAGAGGGCTATGGTGAAAAAGGAAATATCTTCCGTTCAAAACTGGAAAGAAGCTTTCTGAGAAACTGCTCTGTGTTCTGTTAATTCATCTCACAGAGTTACATCTTTCCCTTCAAGAAGCCTTTCGATAAGGCTGTTCTTGTGGAATTGGCAAAGGGATATTTGGAAGCCCGTAGAGGGCTATGGTGATAAAGGAAATATCTTCCGTTCAAAACTGGAAAGAAGCTTTCTGAGAAACTGCTCTGTGTTCTGTTAATTCATCTCACAGAGTTACATCTTTCCCTTCAAGAAGCCTTTCGCTAAGGCTGTTCTTGTGGAATTGGCAAAGGGATATTTGGAAGCCCATAGAGGGCTATGGTGAAAAAGGGAATATCTTCCTTTCAAAACTGGAAAGAAGCTTTATGAGAAACTGCTCTGTGTTCTGTTAATTCATCTCACAGAGTTACATCTTTCCCTTCTAGAAGCCTTTCTCTAAGGCTGTTCTTGTGGAATTGGCAAAGGGATATTTGGAAGCCCATAGAGGGCTATGGTGAAAAAGGAAATATCTTCCGTTCAAAACTGGAAAGAAGCTTTCTGAGAGACTGTTCTGTGTTCTGTTAATTCATCTCACAGAGTTACATCTTTCCCTTCAAGAAGCCTTTCGCTAAGGCTGTTCTTGTGGAATTGGCAAAGGGATATTTGGAAGCCCATAGAGGGCTATGGTGAAAAAGGAAATATCTTCCGTTCAAAACTGGAAAGAAGCTTTCTGAGAAACTGCTCTGTGTTCTGTTAATTCATCTCACAGAGTTACATCTTTCCCTTCAAGAAGCCTTTCGCTAAGGCTGTTCTTGTGGAATTGGCAAAGGGATATTTGGAAGCCCATAGAGGGCTATGGCGTAAAAGGGAATATCTTCCGTTCAAAACTGGAAAGAAGCTTTCTGAGAAACTGTTCTGTGTTCTGTTAATTCATCTCACAGATTTACATCTTTCCCTTCAAGAAGCCTTTCGCTAAGGCTGTTCTTGTGGAATTGGCAAAGGGATATTTGGAAGCCCATAGAGGGCTATGGTGAAAAAGGAAATATCTTCCGTTCAAAACTGGATAGAGGCTTTCTGAGAAACTGCTCGGTGTTTTGTTAATTCATCTCACAGAGTTACATCTTTCCCTTCAAGAAGCCTTTCGCTAAGGCTGTTCTTGTGGAATTGGCAAAGGGATATTTGGAAGCCCATAGAGGGCTATGGTGAAAAAGGAAATATCTTCCGTTCAAAACTGGAAAGAAGCTTTCTGAGAAACTGCTCTGTGTTCTGTTAATTCATCTCACAGAGTTACATCTTTCCCTTCAAGAAGCCTTTCGCTAAGGCTGTTCTTGTGGAATTGGCAAAGGGATATTTGGAAGCCCATAGAGGGCTATGGTGAAAAAGGAAATATCTTCCGTTAAAAACTGGAAAGAAGCTTTCTGAGAAACTGCTCTGTGTTCTGTTAATTCATCTCACAGAGTTACATCTTTCCCTTCAAGAAGCCTTTCGCTAAGGCTGTTCTTGTGGAATTGGCAAAGGGATATTTGGAAGCCCATAGAGGGCTATGGTGAAAAAGGGAATATCTTCCGTTCAAAACTGGAAAGAAGCTTTCTGAGAAACTGCTCTGTGTTCTGTTAATTCATCTCACAGAGTTACATCTTTCCCTTCAAGAAGCCTTTCGCTAATTCTGTTCTTGTGGAATTGGCAAAGGGATATTTGGAAGCCCATAGAGGGCTATGGTGAAAAAGGAAATATCTTCCGTTCAAAACTGGAAAGAACCTTTCAAGATACTTCTCTGTGTTCTGTTAATTCATCTCACAGAGTTACATCTTTCCCTTCAAGAAGCCTTTCGCTAAGGCTGTTCTTGTGGAATTGGCAAAGGGATATTTGGAAGCCCATAGAGGGCTACGGTGAAAAAGGAAATATCTTCCGTTCAAAACTGGAAAGAAGCTTTCTGAGAAACTGCTCTGTGTTCTGTTAATTCATCTCAGAGAGTTACATCTTTCCCTTTAAGAAGCCTTTCGCTAAGGCTGTTCTTGTGGAATTGGCAAAGGGATATTTGGAAGCCCATAGAGGGCTATGGTGAAAAAGGAAATCTCTTCCGTTCAAAACTGGAAAGAAGCTTTCTGAGAAACTGCTCTGTGTTCTGTGAATTCATCTCACAGAGTTACATCTCTCCCTTCAAGAAGCCTTTCGCTAAGGCTGTTCTTGTGGAATTGGCAAAGGGATATTTGGAAGCCCATAGAAGGCTATGGTGAAAAAAGGGAATATCTTCCGTTCAAAACTGGAAAGAAGCTTTCTGAGAAACTGCTCTGTGTTCTGTTAATTCATCTCACAGAGTTACATCTTTCCCTTCTAGAAGCCTTTCGCTAAGGCTGTTCTTGTGGAATTGGCAAAGGGATATTTGGAAGCCCATAGAGGGCTATGGTGAAAAAGGGAATATCTTCCGTTCAAAACTGGAAAGAAACTTTCTGAGAAACTGCTCTGTGTTCTGTTAATTCATCTCACAGAGTTACATCTTTCCCTTCAAGAAGCCTTTCGCTAAGGCTGTTCTTGTGGAATTGACAAAGGGATATTTGGAAGCCCATAGAGGGCTATGGTGAAAAAGGAAATATCTTCCGTTCAAAACTGGAAAGAAGCTTTCTGAGAAACTGCTCTGTGTTCTGTTAATTCATCTCACAGAGTTACATCTTTCCCTTCAAGAAGCCTTTCGCTAAGGCTGTTCTTGTGGAATTGGCAAAGGGATATTTAGAAGCCCATAGAGGGCTATGGTGAAAAAGGAAATATCTTCCGTTCAAAACTGGAAAGAAGCTTTCTGAGAAACTGCTCTGTGTTCTGTTAATTCATCTCACAGAGTTACATCTTTCCCTTCAAGAAGCCTTTCGCTAATTCTGTTCTTGTGGAATTGGCAAAGGGATATTTGGAAGCCCATAGAGGGCTATGGTGAAAAAGGAAATATCTTCCGTTCAAAACTGGAAAGAACCTTTCAAGATCCTTCTCTGTGTTCTGTTAATTCATCTCACAGAGTTACATCTTTCCCTTCAAGAAGCCTTTCGCTAAGGCTGTTCTTGTGGAATTGGCAAAGGGATATTTGGAAGCCCATAGAGGGCTATGGTGAAAAAGGAAATATCTTCCGTTCAAAACTGGAAAGAAGCTTTCTGAGAAACTGCTCTGTGTTCTGTTAATTCATCTCAAAGAGTTACATCTTTCCCTTCAAGAAGCCTTTCGCTAACGCTGTTCTTGTGGAATTGGCAAAGGGATATTTGGAAGCCCATAGAGGGCTATGGTGAAAAAGGAAATATCTTCCGTTCAAAACTGCAAAGAAGCTTTCTGAGAAACTGCTCTGTGTTCTGTGAATTCATCTCACAGAGTTACATCTTTCCCTTCAAGACGCCTTTCGCTAAGGCTGTTCTTGTGGAATTGGCAAAGGGATATTTGGAAGCCCATACAAGGCTATGGTGAAAAAAGGGAATATCTTCCGTTCAAAACTGTAAAGAAGCTTTCTGAGAAACTGCTCTGTGTTCTGTTAATTCATCTCACAGAGTTACATCTTTCCCTTCAAGAAGCCTTTCTCTAAGGCTGTTCTTGTGGACTTGGCAAAGGGATATTTGGAAGCCCATAGAGGGCTATGGTGAAAAAGGGAATATCTTCCGTTCAAAACTGGAAAGAAGCTTTCTGAGAAACTGCTCTGTGTTCTGTTAATTCATCTCACAGAGTTACATCTTTCCCTTCAAGAAGCCTTTCACTAAGGCTGTTCTTGTGGAATTGGCAAAGGGATATTTGGAAGCCCATAGAGGGCTATGGTGAAAAAGGAAATATCTTCCGTTCAAAACTGGAAAGAAGCTTTCTGAGAAACTGCTCTGTGTTCTGTTAATTCATCTCACAGAGTTACATCTTTCCCTTCAAGAAGCCTTTCGCTAAGGCTGTTCTTGTGGAATTGGCAAAGGGATATTTGGAAGCCCATAGAGGGCTATGGTGAAAAAGGAAATATCTTCCGTTCAAAACTGGAAAGAAGCTTTCTGAGAAACTGCTCTGTGTTCTGTTAATTCATCTCACAGAGTTACATCTTTCCCTTCAAGAAGCCTTTCGATAAGGCTGTTCTTGTGGAATTGGCAAAGGGATATTTGGAAGCCCGTAGAGGGCTATGGTGATAAAGGAAATATCTTCCGTTCAAAACTGGAAAGAAGCTTTCTGAGAAACTGCTCTGTGTTCTGTTAATTCATCTCACAGAGTTACATCTTTCCCTTCAAGAAGCCTTTCGCTAAGGCTGTTCTTGTGGAATTGGCAAAGGGATATTTGGAAGCCCATAGAGGGCTATGGTGAAAAAGGGAATATCTTCCTTTCAAAACTGGAAAGAAGCTTTATGAGAAACTGCTCTGTGTTCTGTTAATTCATCTCACAGAGTTACATCTTTCCCTTCTAGAAGCCTTTCTCTAAGGCTGTTCTTGTGGAATTGGCAAAGGGATATTTGGAAGCCCATAGAGGGCTATGGTGAAAAAGGAAATATCTTCCGTTCAAAACTGGAAAGAAGCTTTCTGAGAGACTGTTCTGTGTTCTGTTAATTCATCTCACAGAGTTACATCTTTCCCTTCAAGAAGCCTTTCGCTAAGGCTGTTCTTGTGGAATTGGCAAAGGGATATTTGGAAGCCCATAGAGGGCTATGGTGAAAAAGGAAATATCTTCCGTTCAAAACTGGAAAGAAGCTTTCTGAGAAACTGCTCTGTGTTCTGTTAATTCATCTCACAGAGTTACATCTTTCCCTTCAAGAAGCCTTTCGCTAAGGCTGTTCTTGTGGAATTGGCAAAGGGATATTTGGAAGCCCATAGAGGGCTATGGTGAAAAAGGAAATATCTTCCGTTCAAAACTGGAAAGAAGCTTTCTGAGAAACTGCTCTGTGTTCTGTTAATTCATCTCAAAGAGTTACATCTTTCCCTTCAAGAAGCGTTTCGCTAAGGCTGATCTTGTGGAATTGGCAAAGGGATATTTGGAAGCCCATAGAGGGCTATGGTGAAAAAGGGAATATCTTCCGTTCAAAACTGGAAAGAAGGTTTCTGAGAAACTGCTCTGTGTTCTGTTAATTCATCTCACAGAGTTACATCTTTCCCTTCAAGAAGCCTTTCGCTAAGGCTGTTCTTGTGGAATTGGCAAAGGGATATTTGGAAGCCCATAGAGGGCTATGGTGAAAAAGGGAATATCTTCCGTTCAAAACTGGAAAGAAGATTTCTGAGAAACTGCTCTGTGTTCTGTTAATTCATCTCACGGAGTTACATCTTTCCCTTCAAGAAGCCTTTCGCTAAGGCTGTTCTTGGGGAATTGGCAAAGGGATATTTGGAAGCCCATAGAGGGCTATGGTGAAAAAGAAAATATCTTCCGTTCAAAACTGGAAAGAACCTTTCAAGATACTTCTCTGTGTTCTGTTAATTCATCTCACAGAGTTACATCTTTCCCTTCAAGAAGCCTTTCGCTAAGGCTGTTATTGTGGAATTGGCAAAGGGATATTTGGAAGCCCATAGAGGGTTATGGTGAAAAAGGAAATATCTTCCGTTCAAAACTGGAAAGAAGCTTTCTGAGAAACTGCTCTGTGTTCTGTTAATTCATCTCAAAGAGTTACATCTTTCCCTTTAAGAAGCCTTTCGCTAAGGCTGTTGTTGTGGAATTGGCAAAGGGATATTTGGAAGCCCATAGAGGGCTATGGTGAAAAAGGGAATATCTTCCGTTCAAAACTGGAAAGAAGCTTTCTGAGAAACTGCTCTGTGTTCTGTTAATTCATCTCACAGAGTTACATCTTTCCCTTCAAGAAGCCTTTCGCTAAGGCTGTTCTTGTGCAATTGGCAAAGGGATATTTGGAAGCCCATAGAGGGCTATGGTGAAAAAGGAAATATCTTCCGTTCAAAACTGGAAAGAAGCTTTCTGAGAAACTGCTCTGTGTTCTGTTAATTCATTTCACAGAGTTACATCTTTCCCTTCAAGAAGCCTTTCGCTAAGGCTGTTCTTGTGGAATTGGCAAAGGGATATTTGGAAGCCCATAGAGGGCTATGATGAAAAAGGAAATATCTTCCGTTCAAAACTGGAAAGAAGCTTTCTGAGAAACTGCTCTGTGTTCTGTTAATTCATCTCACAGAGTTACATCTTTCCCTTCAAGAAGCCTTTCGCTAATTCTCTTCTTGTGGAATTGGCAAAGGGATATTTGGAAGCCCATAGAGGGCTATGGTGAAAAAGGGAATATCTTCCGTTCAAAACTGGAAAGAAGCTTTTTGAGAAACTGCTCTGTGTTCTGTTAATTCATCTCACAGAGTTACATCTTTCCCTTCAAGAAGCCTTTCGCTAAGGCTGTTCTTGTGGAATTGGCAAAGGGATATTTGGAAGCCCGTAGAGGGCTATGGTGAAAAAGGGAATATCTTCCGTACAAAACTGGAAAGAAGCTTTCTGAGAAACTGCTCTGTGTTCTGTTAATTCATCTCACAGAGTTACATCTTTCCCTTCAAGAAGCCTTTCTCTAAGGCTGTTCTTGTGGAATTGGCAAAGGGATATTTGGAAGCCCATGGAGGGCTATGGTGAATAAGGGAATATCTTCCGTTCAAAACTGGAAAGAAGCTTTCTGAGAAACTGCTCTGTGTTCTGTTAATTCATCTCACAGAGTTACATCTTTCCCTTCAAGAAGCCTTTCGCTAAGGCTGTTCTTGTGGAATTGTCAAAGGGATATTTGGAAGCCCATAGAGGGCTATGGTGAAAAAGGAAATATCTTCCGTTCAAAACTGGAAAGAAGCTTTCTGAGAAACTGCTCTGCGTTCTGTTAATTCATCTCACAGAGTTACATCTTTCCCTTCAAGAAGCCTTTCGCTAAGGCTGTTCTTGTGGAATTGGCAAACGGATATTTGGAAGCCCATAGAGGGCTATGGTGAAAAAGGAAATTTCTTCCGTTCAAAACTGGAAAGAAGCTTTTTGAGAAACTGCTCTGTGTTCTGTTAATTCATCTCACAGAGTTACATCTTTCCCTTCAAGAAGCCTTTCGCTAAGGCTGTTCTTGTGGAATTGGCAAAGGGATATTTGGAAGCCCATAGAGGGCTATGGTGAAAAAGGGAATATCTTCCGTACAAAACTGGAAAGAAGCTTTCTGAGAAACTGCTCTGTGTTCTGTTAATTCATCTCACAGAGTTACATCTTTCCCTTCAAGAAGCCTTTCTCTAAGGCTGTTCTTGTGGAATTGGCAAAGGGATATTTGGAAGCCCATGGAGGGCTATGGTGAAAAAGGGAATATCTTCCGTTCAAAACTGGAAAGAAGCTTTCTGAGAAACTGCTCTGTGTTCTGTTAATTCATCTCACAGAGTTACATCTTTCCCTTCAAGAAGCCTTTCGCTAAGGCTGTTCTTGTGGAATTGGCAAAGGGATATTTGGAAGCCCATAGAGGGCTATGGTGAAAAAGGAAATATCTTCCGTTCAAAACTGGAAAGAAGCTTTCTGAGAAACTGCTCTGCGTTCTGTTAATTCATCTCACAGAGTTACATCTTTCCCTTCAAGAAGCCTTTCGCTAAGGCTGTTCTTGTGGAATTGGCAAAGGGATATTTGGAAGCCCATAGAGGGCTATGGTGAAAAAGGAAATTTCTTCCGTTCAAAACTGGAAAGAAGCTTTCTGAGAAACTGCTCTGTGTTCTGTTAATTCCTCTCACAGAGTTACATCTTTCCCTTCAAGAAGCCTTTCGCTAAGGCTGTTCTTGTGGAATTGGCAAAGGGATATTTGGAAGCCCATAGAGGGCTATGGTGAAAAAGGGAATATCTTCCGTTCAAAACTGGAAAGAAGCTTTCTGAGAAACTGCTCTGTGTTCTGTTAATTCATCTCACAGAGTTACATCTTTCCCTTCAAGAAGCCTTTCGCTAAGGCTGTTCTTGTGGAATTGGCAAAGGGATATTTGGAAGCCCATAGAGGGCTATGGCGAAAAAGGGAATATCTTCCGTTCAAAACAGGAAAGAAGCTTTCTGAGAAACTGTTCTGTGTTCTGTTAATTCATCTCACAGATTTACATCTTTCCCTTCAAGAAGCCTTTCGCTAAGGCTGTTCTTGTGGAATTGGCAAAAGGATATTTGGAACCCCATAGAGGGCTATGGTGAAAAAGGAAATATCTTCCGTTCAAAACTGGAAAGAAGCTTTGTGAGAAACTGCTCTGTGTTCTGTTAATTCATCTCACAGAGTTATATCTTTCCCTTCAAGAAGCCTTTCGCTAAGGCTGTTCTTGTGGAATTGGCAAAGGGATATTTGGAAGCCCATAGAGGGCTATGGTGAAAAAGGAAATATCTTCCGTTCAAAACTGGATAGAGGCTTTCTGAGAAACTGCTCGGTGTTTTGTTAATTCATCTCACAGAGTTACATCTTTCCCTTCAAGAAGCCTTTCGCTAAGGCTGTTCTTGTGGAATTGGCAAAGGGATATTTGGAAGCCCATAGAGGGCTATGGTGAAAAAGGAAATATCTTCCGTTCAAAACTGGAAAGAAGCTTTCTGAGAAACTGCTCTGTGTTCTGTTAATTCATCTCACAGAGTTACATCTTTCCCTTCAAGAAGCCTTTCGCTAAGGCTGTTCTTGTGGAATTGGCAAAGGGATATTTGGAAGCCCATAGAGGGCTATGGTGAAAAAGGAAATATCTTCCGTTAAAAACTGGAAAGAAGCTTTCTGAGAAACTGCTCTGTGTTCTGTTAATTCATCTCACAGAGTTACATCTTTCCCTTCAAGAAGCCTTTCGCTAAGGCTGTTCTTGTGGAATTGGCAAAGGGATATTTGGAAGCCCATAGAGGGCTATGGTGAAAAAGGGAATATCTTCCGTTCAAAACTGGAAAGAAGCTTTCTGAGAAACTGCTCTGTGTTCTGTTAATTCATCTCACAGAGTTACATCTTTCCCTTCAAGAAGCCTTTCGCTAATTCTGTTCTTGTGGAATTGGCAAAGGGATATTTGGAAGCCCATAGAGGGCTATGGTGAAAAAGGAAATATCTTCCGTTCAAAACTGGAAAGAACCTTTCAAGATACTTCTCTGTGTTCTGTTAATTCATCTCACAGAGTTACATCTTTCCCTTCAAGAAGCCTTTCGCTAAGGCTGTTCTTGTGGAATTGGCAAAGGGATATTTGGAAGCCCATAGAGGGCTACGGTGAAAAAGGAAATATCTTCCGTTCAAAACTGGAAAGAAGCTTTCTGAGAAACTGCTCTGTGTTCTGTTAATTCATCTCAGAGAGTTACATCTTTCCCTTTAAGAAGCCTTTCGCTAAGGCTGTTCTTGTGGAATTGGCAAAGGGATATTTGGAAGCCCATAGAGGGCTATGGTGAAAAAGGAAATCTCTTCCGTTCAAAACTGGAAAGAAGCTTTCTGAGAAACTGCTCTGTGTTCTGTGAATTCATCTCACAGAGTTACATCTCTCCCTTCAAGAAGCCTTTCGCTAAGGCTGTTCTTGTGGAATTGGCAAAGGGATATTTGGAAGCCCATAGAAGGCTATGGTGAAAAAAGGGAATATCTTCCGTTCAAAACTGGAAAGAAGCTTTCTGAGAAACTGCTCTGTGTTCTGTTAATTCATCTCACAGAGTTACATCTTTCCCTTCTAGAAGCCTTTCGCTAAGGCTGTTCTTGTGGAATTGGCAAAGGGATATTTGGAAGCCCATAGAGGGCTATGGTGAAAAAGGGAATATCTTCCGTTCAAAACTGGAAAGAAACTTTCTGAGAAACTGCTCTGTGTTCTGTTAATTCATCTCACAGAGTTACATCTTTCCCTTCAAGAAGCCTTTCGCTAAGGCTGTTCTTGTGGAATTGACAAAGGGATATTTGGAAGCCCATAGAGGGCTATGGTGAAAAAGGAAATATCTTCCGTTCAAAACTGGAAAGAAGCTTTCTGAGAAACTGCTCTGTGTTCTGTTAATTCATCTCACAGAGTTACATCTTTCCCTTCAAGAAGCCTTTCGCTAAGGCTGTTCTTGTGGAATTGGCAAAGGGATATTTGGAAGCCCATAGAGGGCTATGGTGAAAAAGGAAATATCTTCCGTTCAAAACTGGAAAGAAGCTTTCTGAGAAACTGCTCTGTGTTCTGTTAATTCATCTCACAGAGTTACATCTTTCCCTTCAAGAAGCCTTTCGCTAATTCTGTTCTTGTGGAATTGGCAAAGGGATATTTGGAAGCCCATAGAGGGCTATGGTGAAAAAGGAAATATCTTCCGTTCAAAACTGGAAAGAACCTTTCAAGATACTTCTCTGTGTTCTGTTAATTCATCTCACAGAGTTACATCTTTCCCTTCAAGAAGCCCTTCGCTAAGGCTGTTCTTGTGGAATTGGCAAAGGGATATTTGGAAGCCCATAGAGGGCTATGGTGAAAAAGGAAATATCTTCCGTTCAAAACTGGAAAGAAGCTTTCTGAGAAACTGCTCTGTGTTCTGTTAATTCATCTCAAAGAGTTACATCTTTCCCTTCAAGAAGCCTTTCGCTAAGGCTGTTCTTGTGGAATTGGCAAAGGGATATTTGGAAGCCCATAGAGGGCTATGGTGAAAAAGGAAATATCTTCCGTTCAAAACTGCAAAGAAGCTTTCTGAGAAACTGCTCTGTGTTCTGTGAATTCATCTCACAGAGTTACATCTTTCCCTTCAAGACGCCTTTCGCTAAGGCTGTTCTTGTGGAATTGGCAAAGGGATATTTGGAAGCCCATACAAGGCTATGGTGAAAAAAGGGAATATCTTCCGTTCAAAACTGTAAAGAAGCTTTCTGAGAAACTGCTCTGTGTTCTGTTAATTCATCTCACAGAGTTACATCTTTCCCTTCAAGAAGCCTTTCTCTAAGGCTGTTCTTGTGGAATTGGCAAAGGGATATTTGGAAGCCCATAGAGGGCTATGGTGAAAAAGGGAATATCTTCCGTTCAAAACTGGAAAGAAGCTTTCTGAGAAACTGCTCTGTGTTCTGTTAATTCATCTCACAGAGTTACATCTTTCCCTTCAAGAAGCCTTTCACTAAGGCTGTTCTTGTGGAATTGGCAAAGGGATATTTGGAAGCCCATAGAGGGCTATGGTGAAAAAGGAAATATCTTCCGTTCAAAACTGGAAAGAAGCTTTCTGAGAAACTGCTCTGTGTTCTGTTAATTCATCTCACAGAGTTACATCTTTCCCTTCAAGAAGCCTTTCGCTAAGGCTGTTCTTGTGGAATTGGCAAAGGGATATTTGGAAGCCCATAGAGGGCTATGGTGAAAAAGGAAATATCTTCCGTTCAAAACTGGAAAGAAGCTTTCTGAGAAACTGCTCTGTGTTCTGTTAATTCATCTCACAGAGTTACATCTTTCCCTTCAAGAAGCCTTTCGATAAGGCTGTTCTTGTGGAATTGGCAAAGGGATATTTGGAAGCCCGTAGAGGGCTATGGTGATAAAGGAAATATCTTCCGTTCAAAACTGGAAAGAAGCTTTCTGAGAAACTGCTCTGTGTTCTGTTAATTCATCTCACAGAGTTACATCTTTCCCTTCAAGAAGCCTTTCGCTAAGGCTGTTCTTGTGGAATTGGCAAAGGGATATTTGGAAGCCCATAGAGGGCTACGGTGAAAAAGGGAATATCTTCCTTTCAAAACTGGAAAGAAGCTTTATGAGAAACTGCTCTGTGTTCTGTTAATTCATCTCACAGAGTTACATCTTTCCCTTCTAGAAGCCTTTCTCTAAGGCTGTTCTTGTGGAATTGGCAAAGGGATATTTGGAAGCCCATAGAGGGCTATGGTGAAAAAGGAAATATCTTCCGTTCAAAACTGGAAAGAAGCTTTCTGAGAGACTGTTCTGTGTTCTGTTAATTCATCTCACAGAGTTACATCTTTCCCTTCAAGAAGCCTTTCGCTAAGGCTGTTCTTGTGGAATTGGCAAAGGGATATTTGGAAGCCCATAGAGGGCTATGGTGAAAAAGGAAATATCTTCCGTTCAAAACTGGAAAGAAGCTTTCTGAGAAACTGCTCTGTGTTCTGTTAATTCATTTCACAGAGTTACATCTTTCCCTTCAAGAAGCCTTTCGCTAAGGCTGTTCTTGTGGAATTGGCAAAGGGATATTTGGAAGCCCATAGAGGGCTATGGTGAAAAAGGGAATATCTTCCGTTCAAAACTGGAAAGAAGCTTTCTGAGAAACTGCTCTGTGTTCTGTTAATTCATCTCACAGAGTTACATCTTTCCCTTCAAGAAGCCTTTCGCTAAGGCTGTTCTTGTGGAATTGGCAAAGGGATATTTGGAAGCCCATAGAGGGCTATGGTGAAAAAGGAAATATCTTCCGTTCAAAACTGGAAAGAACCTTTCAAGATACTTCTCTGTGTTCTGTTAATTCATCTCACAGAGTTACATCTTTCCCTTCAAGAAGCCTTTCGCTAAGGCTGTTCTTGTGGAATTGGCAAAGGGATATTTGGAAGCCCATAGAGGGCTACGGTGAAAAAGGAAATATCTTCCGTTCAAAACTGGAAAGAAGCTTTCTGAGAAACTGCTCTGTGTTCTGTTAATTCATCTCAGAGAGTTACATCTTTCCCTTTAAGAAGCCTTTCGCTAAGGCTGTTCTTGTGGAATTGGCAAAGGGATATTTGGAAGCCCATAGAGGGCTATGGTGAAAAAGGAAATCTCTTCCGTTCAAAACTGGAAAGAAGCTTTCTGAGAAACTGCTCTGTGTTCTGTGAATTCATCTCACAGAGTTACATCTCTCCCTTCAAGAAGCCTTTCGCTAAGGCTGTTCTTGTGGAATTGGCAAAGGGATATTTGGAAGCCCATAGAAGGCTATGGTGAAAAAAGGGAATATCTTCCGTTCAAAACTGGAAAGAAGCTTTCTGAGAAACTGCTCTGTGTTCTGTTAATTCATCTCACAGAGTTACATCTTTCCCTTCTAGAAGCCTTTCGCTAAGGCTGTTCTTGTGGAATTGGCAAAGGGATATTTGGAAGCCCATAGAGGGCTATGGTGAAAAAGGGAATATCTTCCGTTCAAAACTGGAAAGAAACTTTCTGAGAAACTGCTCTGTGTTCTGTTAATTCATCTCACAGAGTTACATCTTTCCCTTCAAGAAGCCTTTCGCTAAGGCTGTTCTTGTGGAATTGACAAAGGGATATTTGGAAGCCCATAGAGGGCTATGGTGAAAAAGGAAATATCTTCCGTTCAAAACTGGAAAGAAGCTTTCTGAGAAACTGCTCTGTGTTCTGTTAATTCATCTCACAGAGTTACATCTTTCCCTTCAAGAAGCCTTTCGCTAAGGCTGTTCTTGTGGAATTGGCAAAGGGATATTTAGAAGCCCATAGAGGGCTATGGTGAAAAAGGAAATATCTTCCGTTCAAAACTGGAAAGAAGCTTTCTGAGAAACTGCTCTGTGTTCTGTTAATTCATCTCACAGAGTTACATCTTTCCCTTCAAGAAGCCTTTCGCTAATTCTGTTCTTGTGGAATTGGCAAAGGGATATTTGGAAGCCCATAGAGGGCTATGGTGAAAAAGGAAATATCTTCCGTTCAAAACTGGAAAGAACCTTTCAAGATCCTTCTCTGTGTTCTGTTAATTCATCTCACAGAGTTACATCTTTCCCTTCAAGAAGCCTTTCGCTAAGGCTGTTCTTGTGGAATTGGCAAAGGGATATTTGGAAGCCCATAGAGGGCTATGGTGAAAAAGGAAATATCTTCCGTTCAAAACTGGAAAGAAGCTTTCTGAGAAACTGCTCTGTGTTCTGTTAATTCATCTCAAAGAGTTACATCTTTCCCTTCAAGAAGCCTTTCGCTAACGCTGTTCTTGTGGAATTGGCAAAGGGATATTTGGAAGCCCATAGAGGGCTATGGTGAAAAAGGAAATATCTTCCGTTCAAAACTGCAAAGAAGCTTTCTGAGAAACTGCTCTGTGTTCTGTGAATTCATCTCACAGAGTTACATCTTTCCCTTCAAGACGCCTTTCGCTAAGGCTGTTCTTGTGGAATTGGCAAAGGGATATTTGGAAGCCCATACAAGGCTATGGTGAAAAAAGGGAATATCTTCCGTTCAAAACTGTAAAGAAGCTTTCTGAGAAACTGCTCTGTGTTCTGTTAATTCATCTCACAGAGTTACATCTTTCCCTTCAAGAAGCCTTTCTCTAAGGCTGTTCTTGTGGACTTGGCAAAGGGATATTTGGAAGCCCATAGAGGGCTATGGTGAAAAAGGGAATATCTTCCGTTCAAAACTGGAAAGAAGCTTTCTGAGAAACTGCTCTGTGTTCTGTTAATTCATCTCACAGAGTTACATCTTTCCCTTCAAGAAGCCTTTCACTAAGGCTGTTCTTGTGGAATTGGCAAAGGGATATTTGGAAGCCCATAGAGGGCTATGGTGAAAAAGGAAATATCTTCCGTTCAAAACTGGAAAGAAGCTTTCTGAGAAACTGCTCTGTGTTCTGTTAATTCATCTCACAGAGTTACATCTTTCCCTTCAAGAAGCCTTTCGCTAAGGCTGTTCTTGTGGAATTGGCAAAGGGATATTTGGAAGCCCATAGAGGGCTATGGTGAAAAAGGAAATATCTTCCGTTCAAAACTGGAAAGAAGCTTTCTGAGAAACTGCTCTGTGTTCTGTTAATTCATCTCACAGAGTTACATCTTTCCCTTCAAGAAGCCTTTCGATAAGGCTGTTCTTGTGGAATTGGCAAAGGGATATTTGGAAGCCCGTAGAGGGCTATGGTGATAAAGGAAATATCTTCCGTTCAAAACTGGAAAGAAGCTTTCTGAGAAACTGCTCTGTGTTCTGTTAATTCATCTCACAGAGTTACATCTTTCCCTTCAAGAAGCCTTTCGCTAAGGCTGTTCTTGTGGAATTGGCAAAGGGATATTTGGAAGCCCATAGAGGGCTATGGTGAAAAAGGGAATATCTTCCTTTCAAAACTGGAAAGAAGCTTTATGAGAAACTGCTCTGTGTTCTGTTAATTCATCTCACAGAGTTACATCTTTCCCTTCTAGAAGCCTTTCTCTAAGGCTGTTCTTGTGGAATTGGCAAAGGGATATTTGGAAGCCCATAGAGGGCTATGGTGAAAAAGGAAATATCTTCCGTTCAAAACTGGAAAGAAGCTTTCTGAGAGACTGTTCTGTGTTCTGTTAATTCATCTCACAGAGTTACATCTTTCCCTTCAAGAAGCCTTTCGCTAAGGCTGTTCTTGTGGAATTGGCAAAGGGATATTTGGAAGCCCATAGAGGGCTATGGTGAAAAAGGAAATATCTTCCGTTCAAAACTGGAAAGAAGCTTTCTGAGAAACTGCTCTGTGTTCTGTTAATTCATCTCACAGAGTTACATCTTTCCCTTCAAGAAGCCTTTCGCTAAGGCTGTTCTTGTGGAATTGGCAAAGGGATATTTGGAAGCCCATAGAGGGCTATGGTGAAAAAGGAAATATCTTCCGTTCAAAACTGGAAAGAAGCTTTCTGAGAAACTGCTCTGTGTTCTGTTAATTCATCTCAAAGAGTTACATCTTTCCCTTCAAGAAGCGTTTCGCTAAGGCTGATCTTGTGGAATTGGCAAAGGGATATTTGGAAGCCCATAGAGGGCTATGGTGAAAAAGGGAATATCTTCCGTTCAAAACTGGAAAGAAGGTTTCTGAGAAACTGCTCTGTGTTCTGTTAATTCATCTCACAGAGTTACATCTTTCCCTTCAAGAAGCCTTTCGCTAAGGCTGTTCTTGTGGAATTGGCAAAGGGATATTTGGAAGCCCATAGAGGGCTATGGTGAAAAAGGGAATATCTTCCGTTCAAAACTGGAAAGAAGATTTCTGAGAAACTGCTCTGTGTTCTGTTAATTCATCTCACGGAGTTACATCTTTCCCTTCAAGAAGCCTTTCGCTAAGGCTGTTCTTGGGGAATTGGCAAAGGGATATTTGGAAGCCCATAGAGGGCTATGGTGAAAAAGAAAATATCTTCCGTTCAAAACTGGAAAGAACCTTTCAAGATACTTCTCTGTGTTCTGTTAATTCATCTCACAGAGTTACATCTTTCCCTTCAAGAAGCCTTTCGCTAAGGCTGTTATTGTGGAATTGGCAAAGGGATATTTGGAAGCCCATAGAGGGTTATGGTGAAAAAGGAAATATCTTCCGTTCAAAACTGGAAAGAAGCTTTCTGAGAAACTGCTCTGTGTTCTGTTAATTCATCTCAGAGAGTTACATCTTTCCCTTTAAGAAGCCTTTCGCTAAGGCTGTTGTTGTGGAATTGGCAAAGGGATATTTGGAAGCCCATAGAGGGCTATGGTGAAAAAGGGAATATCTTCCGTTCAAAACTGGAAAGAAGCTTTCTGAGAAACTGCTCTGTGTTCTGTTAATTCATCTCACAGAGTTACATCTTTCCCTTCAAGAAGCCTTTCGCTAAGGCTGTTCTTGTGCAATTGGCAAAGGGATATTTGGAAGCCCATAGAGGGCTATGGTGAAAAAGGAAATATCTTCCGTTCAAAACTGGAAAGAAGCTTTCTGAGAAACTGCTCTGTGTTCTGTTAATTCATTTCACAGAGTTACATCTTTCCCTTCAAGAAGCCTTTCGCTAAGGCTGTTCTTGTGGAATTGGCAAAGGGATATTTGGAAGCCCATAGAGGGCTATGATGAAAAAGGAAATTCTTCCGTTCAAAACTGGAAAGAAGCTTTCTGAGAAACTGCTCTGTGTTCTGTTAATTCATCTCACAGAGTTACATCTTTCCCTTCAAGAAGCCTTTCGCTAATTCTCTTCTTGTGGAATTGGCAAAGGGATATTTGGAAGCCCATAGAGGGCTATGGTGAAAAAGGGAATATCTTCCGTTCAAAACTGGAAAGAAGCTTTTTGAGAAACTGCTCTGTGTTCTGTTAATTCATCTCACAGAGTTACATCTTTCCCTTCAAGAAGCCTTTCGCTAAGGCTGTTCTTGTGGAATTGGCAAAGGGATATTTGGAAGCCCGTAGAGGGCTATGGTGAAAAAGGGAATATCTTCCGTACAAAACTGGAAAGAAGCTTTCTGAGAAACTGCTCTGTGTTCTGTTAATTCATCTCACAGAGTTACATCTTTCCCTTCAAGAAGCCTTTCTCTAAGGCTGTTCTTGTGGAATTGGCAAAGGGATATTTGGAAGCCCATGGAGGGCTATGGTGAATAAGGGAATATCTTCCGTTCAAAACTGGAAAGAAGCTTTCTGAGAAACTGCTCTGTGTTCTGTTAATTCATCTCACAGAGTTACATCTTTCCCTTCAAGAAGCCTTTCGCTAAGGCTGTTCTTGTGGAATTGGCAAAGGGATATTTGGAAGCCCATAGAGGGCTATGGTGAAAAAGGGAATATCTTCCGTACAAAACTGGAAAGAAGCTTTCTGAGAAACTGCTCTGTGTTCTGTTAATTCATCTCACAGAGTTACATCTTTCCCTTCAAGAAGCCTTTCTCTAAGGCTGTTCTTGTGGAATTGGCAAAGGGATATTTGGAAGCCCATGGAGGGCTATGGTGAAAAAGGGAATATCTTCCGTTCAAAACTGGAAAGAAGCTTTCTGAGAAACTGCTCTGTGTTCTGTTAATTCATCTCACAGAGTTACATCTTTCCCTTCAAGAAGCCTTTCGCTAAGGCTGTTCTTGTGGAATTGGCAAAGGGATATTTGGAAGCCCATAGAGGGCTATGGTGAAAAAGGAAATATCTTCCGTTCAAAACTGGAAAGAAGCTTTCTGAGAAACTGCTCTGCGTTCTGTTAATTCATCTCACAGAGTTACATCTTTCCCTTCAAGAAGCCTTTCGCTAAGGCTGTTCTTGTGGAATTGGCAAAGGGATATTTGGAAGCCCATAGAGGGCTATGGTGAAAAAGGAAATTTCTTCCGTTCAAAACTGGAAAGAAGCTTTCTGAGAAACTGCTCTGTGTTCTGTTAATTCCTCTCACAGAGTTACATCTTTCCCTTCAAGAAGCCTTTCGCTAAGGCTGTTCTTGTGGAATTGGCAAAGGGATATTTGGAAGCCCATAGAGGGCTATGGTGAAAAAGGGAATATCTTCCGTTCAAAACTGGAAAGAAGCTTTCTGAGAAACTGCTCTGTGTTCTGTTAATTCATCTCACAGAGTTACATCTTTCCCTTCAAGAAGCCTTTCGCTAAGGCTGTTCTTGTGGAATTGGCAAAGGGATATTTGGAAGCCCATAGAGGGCTATGGCGAAAAAGGGAATATCTTCCGTTCAAAACAGGAAAGAAGCTTTCTGAGAAACTGTTCTGTGTTCTGTTAATTCATCTCACAGATTTACATCTTTCCCTTCAAGAAGCCTTTCGCTAAGGCTGTTCTTGTGGAATTGGCAAAAGGATATTTGGAACCCCATAGAGGGCTATGGTGAAAAAGGAAATATCTTCCGTTCAAAACTGGAAAGAAGCTTTGTGAGAAACTGCTCTGTGTTCTGTTAATTCATCTCACAGAGTTATATCTTTCCCTTCAAGAAGCCTTTCGCTAAGGCTGTTCTTGTGGAATTGGCAAAGGGATATTTGGAAGCCCATAGAGGGCTATGGTGAAAAAGGAAATATCTTCCGTTCAAAACTGGATAGAGGCTTTCTGAGAAACTGCTCGGTGTTTTGTTAATTCATCTCACAGAGTTACATCTTTCCCTTCAAGAAGCCTTTCGCTAAGGCTGTTCTTGTGGAATTGGCAAAGGGATATTTGGAAGCCCATAGAGGGCTATGGTGAAAAAGGAAATATCTTCCGTTCAAAACTGGAAAGAAGCTTTCTGAGAAACTGCTCTGTGTTCTGTTAATTCATCTCACAGAGTTACATCTTTCCCTTCAAGAAGCCTTTCGCTAAGGCTGTTCTTGTGGAATTGGCAAAGGGATATTTGGAAGCCCATAGAGGGCTATGGTGAAAAAGGAAATATCTTCCGTTAAAAACTGGAAAGAAGCTTTCTGAGAAACTGCTCTGTGTTCTGTTAATTCATCTCACAGAGTTACATCTTTCCCTTCAAGAAGCCTTTCGCTAAGGCTGTTCTTGTGGAATTGGCAAAGGGATATTTGGAAGCCCATAGAGGGCTATGGTGAAAAAGGGAATATCTTCCGTTCAAAACTGGAAAGAAGCTTTCTGAGAAACTGCTCTGTGTTCTGTTAATTCATCTCACAGAGTTACATCTTTCCCTTCAAGAAGCCTTTCGCTAATTCTGTTCTTGTGGAATTGGCAAAGGGATATTTGGAAGCCCATAGAGGGCTATGGTGAAAAAGGAAATATCTTCCGTTCAAAACTGGAAAGAACCTTTCAAGATACTTCTCTGTGTTCTGTTAATTCATCTCACAGAGTTACATCTTTCCCTTCAAGAAGCCTTTCGCTAAGGCTGTTCTTGTGGAATTGGCAAAGGGATATTTGGAAGCCCATAGAGGGCTACGGTGAAAAAGGAAATATCTTCCGTTCAAAACTGGAAAGAAGCTTTCTGAGAAACTGCTCTGTGTTCTGTTAATTCATCTCAGAGAGTTACATCTTTCCCTTTAAGAAGCCTTTCGCTAAGGCTGTTCTTGTGGAATTGGCAAAGGGATATTTGGAAGCCCATAGAGGGCTATGGTGAAAAAGGAAATCTCTTCCGTTCAAAACTGGAAAGAAGCTTTCTGAGAAACTGCTCTGTGTTCTGTGAATTCATCTCACAGAGTTACATCTCTCCCTTCAAGAAGCCTTTCGCTAAGGCTGTTCTTGTGGAATTGGCAAAGGGATATTTGGAAGCCCATAGAAGGCTATGGTGAAAAAAGGGAATATCTTCCGTTCAAAACTGGAAAGAAGCTTTCTGAGAAACTGCTCTGTGTTCTGTTAATTCATCTCACAGAGTTACATCTTTCCCTTCTAGAAGCCTTTCGCTAAGGCTGTTCTTGTGGAATTGGCAAAGGGATATTTGGAAGCCCATAGAGGGCTATGGTGAAAAAGGGAATATCTTCCGTTCAAAACTGGAAAGAAACTTTCTGAGAAACTGCTCTGTGTTCTGTTAATTCATCTCACAGAGTTACATCTTTCCCTTCAAGAAGCCTTTCGCTAAGGCTGTTCTTGTGGAATTGACAAAGGGATATTTGGAAGCCCATAGAGGGCTATGGTGAAAAAGGAAATATCTTCCGTTCAAAACTGGAAAGAAGCTTTCTGAGAAACTGCTCTGTGTTCTGTTAATTCATCTCACAGAGTTACATCTTTCCCTTCAAGAAGCCTTTCGCTAAGGCTGTTCTTGTGGAATTGGCAAAGGGATATTTGGAAGCCCATAGAGGGCTATGGTGAAAAAGGAAATATCTTCCGTTCAAAACTGGAAAGAAGCTTTCTGAGAAACTGCTCTGTGTTCTGTTAATTCATCTCACAGAGTTACATCTTTCCCTTCAAGAAGCCTTTCGCTAATTCTGTTCTTGTGGAATTGGCAAAGGGATATTTGGAAGCCCATAGAGGGCTATGGTGAAAAAGGAAATATCTTCCGTTCAAAACTGGAAAGAACCTTTCAAGATACTTCTCTGTGTTCTGTTAATTCATCTCACAGAGTTACATCTTTCCCTTCAAGAAGCCCTTCGCTAAGGCTGTTCTTGTGGAATTGGCAAAGGGATATTTGGAAGCCCATAGAGGGCTATGGTGAAAAAGGAAATATCTTCCGTTCAAAACTGGAAAGAAGCTTTCTGAGAAACTGCTCTGTGTTCTGTTAATTCATCTCAAAGAGTTACATCTTTCCCTTCAAGAAGCCTTTCGCTAAGGCTGTTCTTGTGGAATTGGCAAAGGGATATTTGGAAGCCCATAGAGGGCTATGGTGAAAAAGGAAATATCTTCCGTTCAAAACTGCAAAGAAGCTTTCTGAGAAACTGCTCTGTGTTCTGTGAATTCATCTCACAGAGTTACATCTTTCCCTTCAAGACGCCTTTCGCTAAGGCTGTTCTTGTGGAATTGGCAAAGGGATATTTGGAAGCCCATACAAGGCTATGGTGAAAAAAGGGAATATCTTCCGTTCAAAACTGTAAAGAAGCTTTCTGAGAAACTGCTCTGTGTTCTGTTAATTCATCTCACAGAGTTACATCTTTCCCTTCAAGAAGCCTTTCGCTAAGGCTGTTCTTGTGGAATTGGCAAAGGGATATTTGGAAGCCCATAGAGGGCTATGGTGAAAAAGGGAATATCTTCCGTTCAAAACTGGAAAGAAGCTTTCTGAGAAACTGCTCTGTGTTCTGTTAATTCATCTCACAGAGTTACATCTTTCCCTTCAAGAAGCCTTTCACTAAGGCTGTTCTTGTGGAATTGGCAAAGGGATATTTGGAAGCCCATAGAGGGCTATGGTGAAAAAGGAAATATCTTCCGTTCAAAACTGGAAAGAAGCTTTCTGAGAAACTGCTCTGTGTTCTGTTAATTCATCTCACAGAGTTACATCTTTCCCTTCAAGAAGCCTTTCGCTAAGGCTGTTCTTGTGGAATTGGCAAAGGGATATTTGGAAGCCCATAGAGGGCTATGGTGAAAAAGGAAATATCTTCCGTTCAAAACTGGAAAGAAGCTTTCTGAGAAACTGCTCTGTGTTCTGTTAATTCATCTCACAGAGTTACATCTTTCCCTTCAAGAAGCCTTTCGATAAGGCTGTTCTTGTGGAATTGGCAAAGGGATATTTGGAAGCCCGTAGAGGGCTATGGTGATAAAGGAAATATCTTCCGTTCAAAACTGGAAAGAAGCTTTCTGAGAAACTGCTCTGTGTTCTGTTAATTCATCTCACAGAGTTACATCTTTCCCTTCAAGAAGCCTTTCGCTAAGGCTGTTCTTGTGGAATTGGCAAAGGGATATTTGGAAGCCCATAGAGGGCTACGGTGAAAAAGGGAATATCTTCCTTTCAAAACTGGAAAGAAGCTTTATGAGAAACTGCTCTGTGTTCTGTTAATTCATCTCACAGAGTTACATCTTTCCCTTCTAGAAGCCTTTCTCTAAGGCTGTTCTTGTGGAATTGGCAAAGGGATATTTGGAAGCCCATAGAGGGCTATGGTGAAAAAGGAAATATCTTCCGTTCAAAACTGGAAAGAAGCTTTCTGAGAGACTGTTCTGTGTTCTGTTAATTCATCTCACAGAGTTACATCTTTCCCTTCAAGAAGCCTTTCGCTAAGGCTGTTCTTGTGGAATTGGCAAAGGGATATTTGGAAGCCCATAGAGGGCTATGGTGAAAAAGGAAATATCTTCCGTTCAAAACTGGAAAGAAGCTTTCTGAGAAACTGCTCTGTGTTCTGTTAATTCATTTCACAGAGTTACATCTTTCCCTTCAAGAAGCCTTTCGCTAAGGCTGTTCTTGTGGAATTGGCAAAGGGATATTTGGAAGCCCATAGAGGGCTATGGTGAAAAAGGGAATATCTTCCGTTCAAAACTGGAAAGAAGCTTTCTGAGAAACTGCTCTGTGTTCTGTTAATTCATCTCACAGAGTTACATCTTTCCCTTCAAGAAGCCTTTCGCTAAGGCTGTTCTTGTGGAATTGGCAAAGGGATATTTGGAAGCCCATAGAGGGCTATGGTGAAAAAGGAAATATCTTCCGTTCAAAACTGGAAAGAAGCTTTCTGAGAAACTGCTCTGTGTTCTGTTAATTCATTTCACAGAGTTACATCTTTCCCTTCAAGAAGCCTTTCGCTAAGGCTGTTCTTGTGGAATTGGCAAAGGGATATTTGGAAGCCCATAGAGGGCTATGATGAAAAAGGAAATATCTTCCGTTCAAAACTGGAAAGAAGCTTTCTGAGAAACTGCTCTGTGTTCTGTTAATTCATCTCACAGAGTTACATCTTTCCCTTCAAGAAGCCTTTCGCTAATTCTCTTCTTGTGGAATTGGCAAAGGGATATTTGGAAGCCCATAGAGGGCTATGGTGAAAAAGGGAATATCTTCCGTTCAAAACTGGAAAGAAGCTTTTTGAGAAACTGCTCTGTGTTCTGTTAATTCATCTCACAGAGTTACATCTTTCCCTTCAAGAAGCCTTTCGCTAAGGCTGTTCTTGTGGAATTGGCAAAGGGATATTTGGAAGCCCGTAGAGGGCTATGGTGAAAAAGGGAATATCTTCCGTACAAAACTGGAAAGAAGCTTTCTGAGAAACTGCTCTGTGTTCTGTTAATTCATCTCACAGAGTTACATCTTTCCCTTCAAGAAGCCTTTCTCTAAGGCTGTTCTTGTGGAATTGGCAAAGGGATATTTGGAAGCCCATGGAGGGCTATGGTGAATAAGGGAATATCTTCCGTTCAAAACTGGAAAGAAGCTTTCTGAGAAACTGCTCTGTGTTCTGTTAATTCATCTCACAGAGTTACATCTTTCCCTTCAAGAAGCCTTTCGCTAAGGCTGTTCTTGTGGAATTGTCAAAGGGATATTTGGAAGCCCATAGAGGGCTATGGTGAAAAAGGAAATATCTTCCGTTCAAAACTGGAAAGAAGCTTTCTGAGAAACTGCTCTGCGTTCTGTTAATTCATCTCACAGAGTTACATCTTTCCCTTCAAGAAGCCTTTCGCTAAGGCTGTTCTTGTGGAATTGGCAAACGGATATTTGGAAGCCCATAGAGGGCTATGGTGAAAAAGGAAATTTCTTCCGTTCAAAACTGGAAAGAAGCTTTTTGAGAAACTGCTCTGTGTTCTGTTAATTCATCTCACAGAGTTACATCTTTCCCTTCAAGAAGCCTTTCGCTAAGGCTGTTCTTGTGGAATTGGCAAAGGGATATTTGGAAGCCCATAGAGGGCTATGGTGAAAAAGGGAATATCTTCCGTACAAAACTGGAAAGAAGCTTTCTGAGAAACTGCTCTGTGTTCTGTTAATTCATCTCACAGAGTTACATCTTTCCCTTCAAGAAGCCTTTCTCTAAGGCTGTTCTTGTGGAATTGGCAAAGGGATATTTGGAAGCCCATGGAGGGCTATGGTGAAAAAGGGAATATCTTCCGTTCAAAACTGGAAAGAAGCTTTCTGAGAAACTGCTCTGTGTTCTGTTAATTCATCTCACAGAGTTACATCTTTCCCTTCAAGAAGCCTTTCGCTAAGGCTGTTCTTGTGGAATTGGCAAAGGGATATTTGGAAGACCATAGAGGGCTATGGTGAAAAAGGAAATATCTTCCGTTCAAAACTGGAAAGAAGCTTTCTGAGAAACTGCTCTGCGTTCTGTTAATTCATCTCACAGAGTTACATCTTTCCCTTCAAGAAGCCTTTCGCTAAGGCTGTTCTTGTGGAATTGGCAAAGGGATATTTGGAAGCCCATAGAGGGCTATGGTGAAAAAGGAAATTTCTTCCGTTCAAAACTGGAAAGAAGCTTTCTGAGAAACTGCTCTGTGTTCTGTTAATTCCTCTCACAGAGTTACATCTTTCCCTTCAAGAAGCCTTTCGCTAAGGCTGTTCTTGTGGAATTGGCAAAGGGATATTTGGAAGCCCATAGAGGGCTATGGTGAAAAAGGGAATATCTTCCGTTCAAAACTGGAAAGAAGCTTTCTGAGAAACTGCTCTGTGTTCTGTTAATTCATCTCACAGAGTTACATCTTTCCCTTCAAGAAGCCTTTCGCTAAGGCTGTTCTTGTGGAATTGGCAAAGGGATATTTGGAAGCCCATAGAGGGCTATGGCGAAAAAGGGAATATCTTCCGTTCAAAACTGGAAAGAAGCTTTCTGAGAAACTGTTCTGTGTTCTGTTAATTCATCTCACAGATTTACATCTTTCCCTTCAAGAAGCCTTTCGCTAAGGCTGTTCTTGTGGAATTGGCAAAAGGATATTTGGAACCCCATAGAGGGCTATGGTGAAAAAGGAAATATCTTCCGTTCAAAACTGGAAAGAAGCTTTGTGAGAAACTGCTCTGTGTTCTGTTAATTCATCTCACAGAGTTATATCTTTCCCTTCAAGAAGCCTTTCGCTAAGGCTGTTCTTGTGGAATTGGCAAAGGGATATTTGGAAGCCCATAGAGGGCTATGGTGAAAAAGGAAATATCTTCCGTTCAAAACTGGATAGAGGCTTTCTGAGAAACTGCTCGGTGTTTTGTTAATTCATCTCACAGAGTTACATCTTTCCCTTCAAGAAGCCTTTCGCTAAGGCTGTTCTTGTGGAATTGGCAAAGGGATATTTGGAAGCCCATAGAGGGCTATGGTGAAAAAGGAAATATCTTCCGTTCAAAACTGGAAAGAAGCTTTCTGAGAAACTGCTCTGTGTTCTGTTAATTCATCTCACAGAGTTACATCTTTCCCTTCAAGAAGCCTTTCGCTAAGGCTGTTCTTGTGGAATTGGCAAAGGGATATTTGGAAGCCCATAGAGGGCTATGGTGAAAAACGAAATATCTTCCGTTAAAAACTGGAAAGAAGCTTTCTGAGAAACTGCTCTGTGTTCTGTTAATTCATCTCACAGAGTTACATCTTTCCCTTCAAGAAGCCTTTCGCTAAGGCTGTTCTTGTGGAATTGGCAAAGGGATATTTGGAAGCCCATAGAGGGCTATGGTGAAAAAGGGAATATCTTCCCTTCAAAACTGGAAAGAAGCTTTCTGAGAAACTGCTCTGTGTTCTGTTAATTCATCTCACAGAGTTACATCTTTCCCTTCAAGAAGCCTTTCGCTAATTCTGTTCTTGTGGAATTGGCAAAGGGATATTTGGAAGCCCATAGAGGGCTATGGTGAAAAAGGAAATATCTTCCGTTCAAAACTGGAAGGAACCTTTCAAGATACTTCTCTGTGTTCTGTTAATTCATCTCACAGAGTTACATCTTTCCCTTCAAGAAGCCTTTCCCTAAGGCTGTTCTTGTGGAATTGGCAAAGGGATATTTGGAAGCCCATAGAGGGCTACGGTGAAAAAGGAAATATCTTCCGTTCAAAACTGGAAAGAAGCTTTCTGAGAAACTGCTCTGTGTTCTGTTAATTCATCTCAGAGAGTTACATCTTTCCCTTTAAGAAGCCTTTCGCTAAGGCTGTTCTTGTGGAATTGGCAAAGGGATATTTGGAAGCCCATAGAGGGCTATGGTGAAAAAGGAAATCTCTTCCGTTCAAAACTGGAAAGAAGCTTTCTGAGAAACTGCTCTGTGTTCTGTGAATTCATCTCACAGAGTTACATCTCTCCCTTCAAGAAGCCTTTCGCTAAGGCTGTTCTTGTGGAATTGGCAAAGGGATATTTGGAAGCCCATAGAAGGCTATGGTGAAAAAAGGGAATATCTTCCGTTCAAAACTGAAAAGAAGCTTTCTGAGAAACTGCTCTGTGTTCTGTTAATTCATCTCACAGAGTTACATCTTTCCCTTCTAGAAGCCTTTCGCTAAGGCTGTTCTTGTGGAATTGGCAAAGGGATATTTGGAAGCCCATAGAGGGCTATGGTGAAAAAGGGAATATCTTCCGTTCAAAACTGGAAAGAAACTTTCTGAGAAACTGCTCTGTGTTCTGTTAATTCATCTCACAGAGTTACATCTTTCCCTTCAAGAAGCCTTTCGCTAAGGCTGTTCTTGTGGAATTGACAAAGGGATATTTGGAAGCCCATAGAGGGCTATGGTGAAAAAGGAAATATCTTCCGTTCAAAACTGGAAAGAAGCTTTCTGAGAAACTGCTCTGTGTTCTGTTAATTCATCTCACAGAGTTACATCTTTCCCTTCAAGAAGCCTTTCGCTAAGGCTGTTCTTGTGGAATTGGCAAAGGGATATTTGGAAGCCCATAGAGGGCTATGGTGAAAAAGGAAATATCTTCCGTTCAAAACTGGAAAGAAGCTTTCTGAGAAACTGCTCTGTGTTCTGTTAATTCATCTCACAGAGTTACATCTTTCCCTTCAAGAAGCCTTTCGCTAATTCTGTTCTTGTGGAATTGGCAAAGGGATATTTGGAAGCCCATAGAGGGCTATGGTGAAAAAGGAAATATCTTCCGTTCAAAACTGGAAAGAACCTTTCAAGATACTTCTCTGTGTTCTGTTAATTCATCTCACAGAGTTACATCTTTCCCTTCAAGAAGCCCTTCGCTAAGGCTGTTCTTGTGGAATTGGCAAAGGGATATTTGGAAGCCCATAGAGGGCTATGGTGAAAAAGGAAATATCTTCCGTTCAAAACTGGAAAGAAGCTTTCTGAGAAACTGCTCTGTGTTCTGTTAATTCATCTCAAAGAGTTACATCTTTCCCTTCAAGAAGCCTTTCGCTAAGGCTGTTCTTGTGGAATTGGCAAAGGGATATTTGGAAGCCCATAGAGGGCTATGGTGAAAAAGGAAATATCTTCCGTTCAAAACTGCAAAGAAGCTTTCTGAGAAACTGCTCTGTGTTCTGTGAATTCATCTCACAGAGTTACATCTTTCCCTTCAAGACGCCTTTCGCTAAGGCTGTTCTTGTGGAATTGGCAAAGGGATATTTGGAAGCCCATACAAGGCTATGGTGAAAAAAGGGAATATCTTCCGTTCAAAACTGTAAAGAAGCTTTCTGAGAAACTGCTCTGTGTTCTGTTAATTCATCTCACAGAGTTACATCTTTCCCTTCAAGAAGCCTTTCTCTAAGGCTGTTCTTGTGCAATTGGCAAAGGGATATTTGGAAGCCCATAGAGGGCTATGGTGAAAAAGGGAATATCTTCCGTTCAAAACTGGAAAGAAGCTTTCTGAGAAACTGCTCTGTGTTCTGTTAATTCATCTCACAGAGTTACATCTTTCCCTTCAAGAAGCCTTTCACTAAGGCTGTTCTTGTGGAATTGGCAAAGGGATATTTGGAAGCCCATAGAGGGCTATGGTGAAAAAGGAAATATCTTCCGTTCAAAACTGGAAAGAAGCTTTCTGAGAAACTGCTCTGTGTTCTGTTAATTCATCTCACAGAGTTACATCTTTCCCTTCAAGAAGCCTTTCGCTAAGGCTGTTCTTGTGGAATTGGCAAAGGGATATTTGGAAGCCCATAGAGGGCTATGGTGAAAAAGGAAATATCTTCCGTTCAAAACTGGAAAGAAGCTTTCTGAGAAACTGCTCTGTGTTCTGTTAATTCATCTCACAGAGTTACATCTTTCCCTTCAAGAAGCCTTTCGATAAGGCTGTTCTTGTGGAATTGGCAAAGGGATATTTGGAAGCCCGTAGAGGGCTATGGTGATAAAGGAAATATCTTCCGTTCAAAACTGGAAAGAAGCTTTCTGAGAAACTGCTCTGTGTTCTGTTAATTCATCTCACAGAGTTACATCTTTCCCTTCAAGAAGCCTTTCGCTAAGGCTGTTCTTGTGGAATTGGCAAAGGGATATTTGGAAGCCCATAGAGGGCTACGGTGAAAAAGGGAATATCTTCCTTTCAAAACTGGAAAGAAGCTTTATGAGAAACTGCTCTGTGTTCTGTTAATTCATCTCACAGAGTTACATCTTTCCCTTCTAGAAGCCTTTCTCTAAGGCTGTTCTTGTGGAATTGGCAAAGGGATATTTGGAAGCCCATAGAGGGCTATGGTGAAAAAGGAAATATCTTCCGTTCAAAACTGGAAAGAAGCTTTCTGAGAGACTGTTCTGTGTTCTGTTAATTCATCTCACAGAGTTACATCTTTCCCTTCAAGAAGCCTTTCGCTAAGGCTGTTCTTGTGGAATTGGCAAAGGGATATTTGGAAGCCCATAGAGGGCTATGGTGAAAAAGGAAATATCTTCCGTTCAAAACTGGAAAGAAGCTTTCTGAGAAACTGCTCTGTGTTCTGTTAATTCATCTCACAGAGTTACATCTTTCCCTTCAAGAAGCCTTTCGCTAAGGCTGTTCTTGTGGAATTGGCAAAGGGATATTTGGAAGCCCATAGAGGGCTATGGTGAAAAAGGAAATATCTTCCGTTCAAAACTGGAAAGAAGCTTTCTGAGAAACTGCTCTGTGTTCTGTTAATTCATCTCAAAGAGTTACATCTTTCCCTTCAAGAAGCGTTTCGCTAAGGCTGATCTTGTGGAATTGGCAAAGGGATATTTGGAAGCCCATAGAGGGCTATGGTGAAAAAGGAAATCTCTTCCGTTCAAAACTGGAAAGAAGCTTTCTGAGAAACTGCTCTGTGTTCTGTTAATTCATCTCACAGAGTTACATCTTTCCCTTCAAGAAGCCTTTCGCTAAGGCTGTTCTTGTGGAATTGGCAAAGGGATATTTGGAAGCCCATAGAGGGCTATGGTGAAAAAGGGAATATATTCCGTACAAAACTGGAAAGAAGCTTTCTGAGAAACTGCTCTGTGTTCTGTTAATTCATCTCACAGAGTTACATCATTCCCTTCAAAAAGCCTTTCGCTAAGGCTGTTCTTGTGGAATTGGCAAAGGGATATTTGGAAGCCCATAGAGGGCTATGGTGAAAAAGGGAATATCTTCCGTTCAAAACTGGAAAGAAGCTTTCTGAGAAACTGCTCTGTGTTCTGTTAATTCATCTCACAGAGTTACATCTTTCCCTTCAAGAAGCCTTTCGCTAAGGCTGTTCTTGTGGAATTGGCAAAGGGATATTTGGAAGCCCATAGAGGGCTATGGTGAAAAAGGAAATATCTTCCGTTGAAAACTGGAAAGAAGCTTTCTGAGAAACTGCTCTGTGTTCTGTTAATTCATCTCACAGAGTTACATCTTTCCCTTCAAGAAGCCTTTCGCTAAGGCTGTTCTTGTGGAATTGGCAAAGGGATATTTGGAAGCCCATAGAGGGCTATGGTGAAAAAGGAAATATCTTCCGTTCAAAACTGGAAAGAAGCTTTCTGAGAAACTGCTCTGTGTTCTGTGAATTCATCTCACAGAGTTACATCTTTCCCTTCAAGACGCCTTTCGCTAAGGCTGTTCTTGTGGAATTGGCAAAGGGATATTTGGAAGCCCATACAAGGCTATGGTGAAAAAAGGGAATATCTTCCGTTCAAAACTGTAAAGAAGCTTTCTGAGAAACTGCTCTGTGTTCTGTTAATTCATCTCACAGAGTTACATCTTTCCCTTCAAGAAGCCTTTCTCTAAGGCTGTTCTTGTGGAATTGGCAAAGGGATATTTGGAAGCCCATAGAGGGCTATGGTGAAAAAGGGAATATCTTCCGTTCAAAACTGGAAAGAAGCTTTCTGAGAAACTGCTCTGTGTTCTGTTAATTCATCTCACAGAGTTACATCTTTCCCTTCAAGAAGCCTTTCGCTAAGGCTGTTCTTGTGGAATTGGCAAAGGGATATTTGGAAGCCCATAGAGGGCTATGGTGAAAAAGGGAATATCTTCCTTTCAAAACTGGAAAGAAGCTTTATGAGAAACTGCTCTGTGTTCTGTTAATTCATCTCACAGAGTTACATCTTTCCCTTCTAGAAGCCTTTCTCTAAGGCTGTTCTTGTGGAATTGGCAAAGGGATATTTGGAAGCCCATAGAGGGCTATGGTGAAAAAGGAAATATCTTCCGTTCAAAACTGGAAAGAAGCTTTCTGAGAGACTGCTCTGTGTTCTGTTAATTCATCTCACAGAGTTACATCTTTCCCTTCAAGAAGCCTTTCGCTAAGGCTGTTCTTGTGGAATTGGCAAAGGGATATTTGGAAGCCCATAGAGGGCTATGGTGAAAAAGGAAATATCTTCCGTTCAAAACTGGAAAGAAGCTTTCTGAGAAACTGCTCTGTGTTCTGTTAATTCATCTCACAGAGTTACATCTTTCCCTTCAAGAAGCCTTTCGCTAAGGCTGTTCTTGTGGAATTGGCAAAGGGATATTTGGAAGCCCATAGAGGGCTATGGTGAAAAAGGAAATATCTTCCGTTCAAAACTGGAAAGAAGCTTTCTGAGAAACTGCTCTGTGTTCTGTTAATTCATCTCAAAGAGTTACATCTTTCCCTTCAAGAAGCGTTTCGCTAAGGCTGATCTTGTGGAATTGGCAAAGGGATATTTGGAAGCCCATAGAGGGCTATGGTGAAAAAGGAAATCTCTTCCGTTCAAAACTGGAAAGAAGCTTTCTGAGAAACTGCTCTGTGTTCTGTTAATTCATCTCACAGAGTTACATCTTTCCCTTCAAGAAGCCTTTCGCTAAGGCTGTTCTTGTGGAATTGGCAAAGGGATATTTGGAAGCCCATAGAGGGCTATGGTGAAAAAGGGAATATATTCCGTACAAAACTGGAAAGAAGCTTTCTGAGAAACTGCTCTGTGTTCTGTTAATTCATCTCACAGAGTTACATCATTCCCTTCAAAAAGCCTTTCGCTAAGGCTGTTCTTGTGGAATTGGCAAAGGGATATTTGGAAGCCCATAGAGGGCTATGGTGAAAAAGGGAATATCTTCCGTTCAAAACTGGAAAGAAGCTTTCTGAGAAACTGCTCTGTGTTCTGTTAATTCATCTCACAGAGTTACATCTTTCCCTTCAAGAAGCCTTTCGCTAAGGCTGTTCTTGTGGAATTGGCAAAGGGATATTTGGAAGCCCATAGAGGGCTATGGTGAAAAAGGAAATATCTTCCGTTCAAAACTGGAAAGAAGCTTTCTGAGAAACTGCTCTGTGTTCTGTGAATTCATCTCACAGAGTTACATCTTTCCCTTCAAGACGCCTTTCGCTAAGGCTGTTCTTGTGGAATTGGCAAAGGGATATTTGGAAGCCCATACAAGGCTATGGTGAAAAAAGGGAATATCTTCCGTTCAAAACTGTAAAGAAGCTTTCTGAGAAACTGCTCTGTGTTCTGTTAATTCATCTCACAGAGTTACATCTTTCCCTTCAAGAAGCCTTTCTCTAAGGCTGTTCTTGTGGAATTGGCAAAGGGATATTTGGAAGCCCATAGAGGGCTATGGTGAAAAAGGGAATATCTTCCGTTCAAAACTGGAAAGAAGCTTTCTGAGAAACTGCTCTGTGTTTTGTTAATTCATCCAACAGAGTTACATCTTTCCCTTCAAGAAGCCTTTCGCTAAGGCTGTTCTTGTGGAATTGGCAAAGGGATATTTGGAAGCCCATAGAGGGCTATGGTGAAAAAGGAAATATCTTCCGTTCAAAACTGGAAAGAAGCTTTCTGAGAAACTGCTCTGTGTTCTGTTAATTCATCTCACAGAGTTACATCTTTCCCTTCAAGAAGCCTTTCGCTAAGGCTGTTCTTGTGGAATTGGCAAAGGGATATTTGGAAGCCCATAGAGGGCTATGGTGAAAAAGGAAATATCTTCCGTTCAAAACTGGAAAGAAGCTTTCTGAGAAACTGCTCTGTGTTCTGTTAATTCATCTCACAGAGTTACATCTTTCCCTTCAAGAAGCCTTTCGATAAGGCTGTTCTTGTGGAATTGGCAAAGGGATATTTGGAAGCCCGTAGAGGGCTATGGTGATAAAGGAAATATCTTCCGTTCAAAACTGGAAAGAAGCTTTATGAGAAACTGCTCTGTGTTCTGTTAATTCATCTCACAGAGTTACATCTTTCCCTTCTAGAAGCCTTTCTCTAAGGCTGTTCTTGTGGAATTGGCAAAGGGATATTTGGAAGCCCATAGAGGGCTATGGTGAAAAAGGAAATATCTTCCGTTCAAAACTGGAAAGAAGCTTTCTGAGAAACTGCTCTGTGTTCTGTTAATTCATCTCACAGAGTTACATCTTTCCCTTCAAGAAGCCTTTCGCTAAGGCTGTTCTTGTGGAATTGGAAAAGGGATATTTGGAAGCCCATAGAGGGCTATGGTGAAAAAGGAAATATCTTCCGTTCAAAACTGGAAAGAAGCTTTCTGAGAAACTGCTCTGTGTTCTGTTAATTCATCTCACAGAGTTACATCTTTCCCTTCAAGAAGCCTTTCGCTAATGCTGTTCTTGTGGAATTGGCAAAGGGATATTTGGAAGCCCATAGAGGGCTATGGTGAAAAAGGAAATATCTTCCGTTCAAAACTGGAAAGAAGCTTTCTGAGAAACTGCTCTGTGTTCTGTTAATTCATCTCACAGAGTTACATCTTTCCCTTCAAGAAGCCTTTCGCTAAGGCTGTTCTTGTGGAATTGGCAAAGGGATATTTGGAAGCCCATAGAGGGCTATGGTGAAAAAGGAAATATCTTCCGTTCAAAACTGGAAAGAAGCTTTCTGAGAAACTGCTCTGTGTTCTGTTAATTCATCTCACAGAGTTACATCTTTCCCTTCAAGAAGCCTTTCGCTAATTCTGTTCTTGTGGAATTGGCAAAGGGATATTTGGAAGCCCATAGAGGGCTATGGTGAAAAAGGAAATATCTTCCGTTCAAAACTGGAAAGAACCTTTCAAGATACTTCTCTGTGTTCTGTTAATTCATCTCACAGAGTTACATCTTTCCCTTCAAGAAGCCCTTCGCTAAGGCTGTTCTTGTGGAATTGGCAAAGGGATATTTGGAAGCCCATAGAGGGCTATGGTGAAAAAGGAAATATCTTCCGTTCAAAACTGGAAAGAAGCTTTCTGAGAAACTGCTCTGTGTTCTGTTAATTCATCTCAAAGAGTTACATCTTTCCCTTCAAGAAGCCTTTCGCTAAGGCTGTTCTTGTGGAATTGGCAAAGGGATATTTGGAAGCCCATAGAGGGCTATGGTGAAAAAGGAAATATCTTCCGTTCAAAACTGCAAAGAAGCTTTCTGAGAAACTGCTCTGTGTTCTGTGAATTCATCTCACAGAGTTACATCTTTCCCTTCAAGACGCCTTTCGCTAAGGCTGTTCTTGTGGAATTGGCAAAGGGATATTTGGAAGCCCATACAAGGCTATGGTGAAAAAAGGGAATATCTTCCGTTCAAAACTGTAAAGAAGCTTTCTGAGAAACTGCTCTGTGTTCTGTTAATTCATCTCACAGAGTTACATCTTTCCCTTCAAGAAGCCTTTCTCTAAGGCTGTTCTTGTGCAATTGGCAAAGGGATATTTGGAAGCCCATAGAGGGCTATGGTGAAAAAGGGAATATCTTCCGTTCAAAACTGGAAAGAAGCTTTCTGAGAAACTGCTCTGTGTTCTGTTAATTCATCTCACAGAGTTACATCTTTCCCTTCAAGAAGCCTTTCACTAAGGCTGTTCTTGTGGAATTGGCAAAGGGATATTTGGAAGCCCATAGAGGGCTATGGTGAAAAAGGAAATATCTTCCGTTCAAAACTGGAAAGAAGCTTTCTGAGAAACTGCTCTGTGTTCTGTTAATTCATCTCACAGAGTTACATCTTTCCCTTCAAGAAGCCTTTCGCTAAGGCTGTTCTTGTGGAATTGGCAAAGGGATATTTGGAAGCCCATAGAGGGCTATGGTGAAAAAGGAAATATCTTCCGTTCAAAACTGGAAAGAAGCTTTCTGAGAAACTGCTCTGTGTTCTGTTAATTCATCTCACAGAGTTACATCTTTCCCTTCAAGAAGCCTTTCGATAAGGCTGTTCTTGTGGAATTGGCAAAGGGATATTTGGAAGCCCGTAGAGGGCTATGGTGATAAAGGAAATATCTTCCGTTCAAAACTGGAAAGAAGCTTTCTGAGAAACTGCTCTGTGTTCTGTTAATTCATCTCACAGAGTTACATCTTTCCCTTCAAGAAGCCTTTCGCTAAGGCTGTTCTTGTGGAATTGGCAAAGGGATATTTGGAAGCCCATAGAGGGCTACGGTGAAAAAGGGAATATCTTCCTTTCAAAACTGGAAAGAAGCTTTATGAGAAACTGCTCTGTGTTCTGTTAATTCATCTCACAGAGTTACATCTTTCCCTTCTAGAAGCCTTTCTCTAAGGCTGTTCTTGTGGAATTGGCAAAGGGATATTTGGAAGCCCATAGAGGGCTATGGTGAAAAAGGAAATATCTTCCGTTCAAAACTGGAAAGAAGCTTTCTGAGAAACTGCTCTGTGTTCTGTTAATTCATCTCACAGAGTTACATCTTTCCCTTCAAGAAGCCTTTCGCTAAGGCTGTTCTTGTGGAATTGGCAAAGGGATATTTGGAAGCCCATAGAGGGCTATGGTGAAAAAGGAAATATCTTCCGTTCAAAACTGGAAAGAAGCTTTCTGAGAAACTGCTCTGTGTTCTGTTAATTCATCTCACAGAGTTACATCTTTCCCTTCAAGAAGCCTTTCGATAAGGCTGTTCTTGTGGAATTGGCAAAGGGATATTTGGAAGCCCGTAGAGGGCTATGGTGATAAAGGAAATATCTTCCGTTCAAAACTGGAAAGAAGCTTTCTGAGAAACTGCTCTGTGTTCTGTTAATTCATCTCACAGAGTTACATCTTTCCCTTCAAGAAGCCTTTCGCTAAGGCTGTTCTTGTGGAATTGGCAAAGGGATATTTGGAAGCCCATAGAGGGCTACGGTGAAAAAGGGAATATCTTCCTTTCAAAACTGGAAAGAAGCTTTATGAGAAACTGCTCTGTGTTCTGTTAATTCATCTCACAGAGTTACATCTTTCCCTTCTAGAAGCCTTTCTCTAAGGCTGTTCTTGTGGAATTGGCAAAGGGATATTTGGAAGCCCATAGAGGGCTATGGTGAAAAAGGAAATATCTTCCGTTCAAAACTGGAAAGAAGCTTTCTGAGAGACTGTTCTGTGTTCTGTTAATTCATCTCACAGAGTTACATCTTTCCCTTCAAGAAGCCTTTCGCTAAGGCTGTTCTTGTGGAATTGGCAAAGGGATATTTGGAAGCCCATAGAGGGCTATGGTGAAAAAGGAAATATCTTCCGTTCAAAACTGGAAAGAAGCTTTCTGAGAAACTGCTCTGTGTTCTGTTAATTCATCTCACAGAGTTACATCTTTCCCTTCAAGAAGCCTTTCGCTAAGGCTGTTCTTGTGGAATTGGCAAAGGGATATTTG
Source organism: Chlorocebus sabaeus (assembly GCF_047675955.1). Taxonomy (NCBI): domain Eukaryota; kingdom Metazoa; phylum Chordata; class Mammalia; order Primates; family Cercopithecidae; genus Chlorocebus; species Chlorocebus sabaeus. Next base: position 80,815 of record NW_027327814.1, read on the forward strand.
GAAGCCCATAGAGGGCTATGGTGAAAAAGGAAATATCTTCCGTTCAAAACTGGAAAGAAGCTTTCTGAGAAACTGCTCTGTGTTCTGTTAATTCATCTCAAAGAGTTACATCTTTCCCTTCAAGAAGCGTTTCGCTAAGGCTGATCTTGTGGAATTGGCAAAGGGATATTTGGAAGCCCATAGAGGGCTATGGTGAAAAAGGAAATCTCTTCCGTTCAAAACTGGAAAGAAGCTTTCTGAGAAACTGCTCTGTGTTCTGTTAATTCATCTCACAGAGTTACATCTTTCCCTTCAAGAAGCCTTTCGCTAAGGCTGTTCTTGTGGAATTGGCAAAGGGATATTTGGAAGCCCATAGAGGGCTATGGTGAAAAAGGGAATATATTCCGTACAAAACTGGAAAGAAGCTTTCTGAGAAACTGCTCTGTGTTCTGTTAATTCATCTCACAGAGTTACATCATTCCCTTCAAAAAGCCTTTCGCTAAGGCTGTTCTTGTGGAATTGGCAAAGGGATATTTGGAAGCCCATAGAGGGCTATGGTGAAAAAGGGAATATCTTCCGTTCAAAACTGGAAAGAAGCTTTCTGAGAAACTGCTCTGTGTTCTGTTAATTCATCTCACAGAGTTACATCTTTCCCTTCAAGAAGCCTTTCGCTAAGGCTGTTCTTGTGGAATTGGCAAAGGGATATTTGGAAGCCCATAGAGGGCTATGGTGAAAAAGGAAATATCTTCCGTTGAAAACTGGAAAGAAGCTTTCTGAGAAACTGCTCTGTGTTCTGTTAATTCATCTCACAGAGTTACATCTTTCCCTTCAAGAAGCCTTTCGCTAAGGCTGTTCTTGTGGAATTGGCAAAGGGATATTTGGAAGCCCATAGAGGGCTATGGTGAAAAAGGAAATATCTTCCGTTCAAAACTGGAAAGAAGCTTTCTGAGAAACTGCTCTGTGTTCTGTGAATTCATCTCACAGAGTTACATCTTTCCCTTCAAGACGCCTTTCGCTAAGGCTGTTCTTGTGGAATTGGCAAAGGGATATTTGGAAGCCCATACAAGGCTATGGTGAAAAAAGGGAATATCTTCCGTTCAAAACTGTAAAGAAGCTTTCTGAGAAACTGCTCTGTGTTCTGTTAATTCATCTCACAGAGTTACATCTTTCCCTTCAAGAAGCCTTTCTCTAAGGCTGTTCTTGTGGAATTGGCAAAGGGATATTTGGAAGCCCATAGAGGGCTATGGTGAAAAAGGGAATATCTTCCGTTCAAAACTGGAAAGAAGCTTTCTGAGAAACTGCTCTGTGTTCTGTTAATTCATCTCACAGAGTTACATCTTTCCCTTCAAGAAGCCTTTCGCTAAGGCTGTTCTTGTGGAATTGGCAAAGGGATATTTGGAAGCCCATAGAGGGCTATGGTGAAAAAGGGAATATCTTCCTTTCAAAACTGGAAAGAAGCTTTATGAGAAACTGCTCTGTGTTCTGTTAATTCATCTCACAGAGTTACATCTTTCCCTTCTAGAAGCCTTTCTCTAAGGCTGTTCTTGTGGAATTGGCAAAGGGATATTTGGAAGCCCATAGAGGGCTATGGTGAAAAAGGAAATATCTTCCGTTCAAAACTGGAAAGAAGCTTTCTGAGAGACTGCTCTGTGTTCTGTTAATTCATCTCACAGAGTTACATCTTTCCCTTCAAGAAGCCTTTCGCTAAGGCTGTTCTTGTGGAATTGGCAAAGGGATATTTGGAAGCCCATAGAGGGCTATGGTGAAAAAGGAAATATCTTCCGTTCAAAACTGGAAAGAAGCTTTCTGAGAAACTGCTCTGTGTTCTGTTAATTCATCTCACAGAGTTACATCTTTCCCTTCAAGAAGCCTTTCGCTAAGGCTGTTCTTGTGGAATTGGCAAAGGGATATTTGGAAGCCCATAGAGGGCTATGGTGAAAAAGGAAATATCTTCCGTTCAAAACTGGAAAGAAGCTTTCTGAGAAACTGCTCTGTGTTCTGTTAATTCATCTCAAAGAGTTACATCTTTCCCTTCAAGAAGCGTTTCGCTAAGGCTGATCTTGTGGAATTGGCAAAGGGATATTTGGAAGCCCATAGAGGGCTATGGTGAAAAAGGAAATCTCTTCCGTTCAAAACTGGAAAGAAGCTTTCTGAGAAACTGCTCTGTGTTCTGTTAATTCATCTCACAGAGTTACATCTTTCCCTTCAAGAAGCCTTTCGCTAAGGCTGTTCTTGTGGAATTGGCAAAGGGATATTTGGAAGCCCATAGAGGGCTATGGTGAAAAAGGGAATATATTCCGTACAAAACTGGAAAGAAGCTTTCTGAGAAACTGCTCTGTGTTCTGTTAATTCATCTCACAGAGTTACATCATTCCCTTCAAAAAGCCTTTCGCTAAGGCTGTTCTTGTGGAATTGGCAAAGGGATATTTGGAAGCCCATAGAGGGCTATGGTGAAAAAGGGAATATCTTCCGTTCAAAACTGGAAAGAAGCTTTCTGAGAAACTGCTCTGTGTTCTGTTAATTCATCTCACAGAGTTACATCTTTCCCTTCAAGAAGCCTTTCGCTAAGGCTGTTCTTGTGGAATTGGCAAAGGGATATTTGGAAGCCCATAGAGGGCTATGGTGAAAAAGGAAATATCTTCCGTTCAAAACTGGAAAGAAGCTTTCTGAGAAACTGCTCTGTGTTCTGTGAATTCATCTCACAGAGTTACATCTTTCCCTTCAAGACGCCTTTCGCTAAGGCTGTTCTTGTGGAATTGGCAAAGGGATATTTGGAAGCCCATACAAGGCTATGGTGAAAAAAGGGAATATCTTCCGTTCAAAACTGTAAAGAAGCTTTCTGAGAAACTGCTCTGTGTTCTGTTAATTCATCTCACAGAGTTACATCTTTCCCTTCAAGAAGCCTTTCTCTAAGGCTGTTCTTGTGGAATTGGCAAAGGGATATTTGGAAGCCCATAGAGGGCTATGGTGAAAAAGGGAATATCTTCCGTTCAAAACTGGAAAGAAGCTTTCTGAGAAACTGCTCTGTGTTCTGTTAATTCATCCAACAGAGTTACATCTTTCCCTTCAAGAAGCCTTTCGCTAAGGCTGTTCTTGTGGAATTGGCAAAGGGATATTTGGAAGCCCATAGAGGGCTATGGTGAAAAAGGAAATATCTTCCGTTCAAAACTGGAAAGAAGCTTTCTGAGAAACTGCTCTGTGTTCTGTTAATTCATCTCACAGAGTTACATCTTTCCCTTCAAGAAGCCTTTCGCTAAGGCTGTTCTTGTGGAATTGGCAAAGGGATATTTGGAAGCCCATAGAGGGCTATGGTGAAAAAGGAAATATCTTCCGTTCAAAACTGGAAAGAAGCTTTCTGAGAAACTGCTCTGTGTTCTGTTAATTCATCTCACAGAGTTACATCTTTCCCTTCAAGAAGCCTTTCGATAAGGTTGTTCTTGTGGAATTGGCAAAGGGATATTTGGAAGCCCGTAGAGGGCTATGGTGATAAAGGAAATATCTTCCGTTCAAAACTGGAAAGAAGCTTTCTGAGAAACTGCTCTGTGTTCTGTTAATTCATCTCACAGAGTTACATCTTTCCCTTCAAGAAGCCTTTCGCTAATGCTGTTCTTGTGGAATTGGCAAAGGGATATTTGGAAGCCCATAGAGGGCTATGGTGAAAAAGGAAATATCTTCCGTTCAAAACTGGAAAGAAGCTTTCTGAGAAACTGCTCTGTGTTCTGTGAATTCATCTCACAGAGTTACATCTTTCCCTTCAAGAAGCCTTTCGCTAAGGCTGTTCTTGTGGAATTGGCAAAGGGATATTTGGAAGCCCATAGAGGGCTATGGTGAAAAAGGGAATATATTCCGTACAAAACTGGAAAGAAGCTTTCTGAGAAACTGCTCTGTGTTCTGTTAATTCATCTCACAGAGTTACATCATTCCCTTCAAAAAGCCTTTCGCTAAGGCTGTTCTTGTGGAATTGGCAAAGGGATATTTGGAAGCCCATAGAGGGCTATGGTGAAAAAGGAAATATCTTCCGTTCAAAACTGGAAAGAAGCTTTCTGAGAAACTGCTCTGTGTTCTGTTAATTCATCTCACAGAGTTACATCTTTCCCTTCAAGAAGCCTTTCGCTAAGGCTGTTCTTGTGGAATTGGCAAAGGGATATTTGGAAGCCCATAGAGGGCTATGGTGAAAAAGGAAATATCTTCCGTTCAAAACTGGAAAGAAGCTTTCTGAGAAACTGCTCTGTGTTCTGTTAATTCATCTCAAAGAGTTACATCTTTCCCTTCAAGAAGCGTTTCGCTAAGGCTGATCTTGTGGAATTGGCAAAGGGATATTTGGAAGCCCATAGAGGGCTATGGTGAAAAAGGAAATCTCTTCCGTTCAAAACTGGAAAGAAGCTTTCTGAGAAACTGCTCTGTGTTCTGTTAATTCATCTCACAGAGTTACATCTTTCCCTTCAAGAAGCCTTTCGCTAAGGCTGTTCTTGTGGAATTGGCAAAGGGATATTTGGAAGCCCATAGAGGGCTATGGTGAAAAAGGGAATATATTCCGTACAAAACTGGAAAGAAGCTTTCTGAGAAACTGCTCTGTGTTCTGTTAATTCATCTCACAGAGTTACATCATTCCCTTCAAAAAGCCTTTCGCTAAGGCTGTTCTTGTGGAATTGGCAAAGGGATATTTGGAAGCCCATAGAGGGCTATGGTGAAAAAGGGAATATCTTCCGTTCAAAACTGGAAAGAAGCTTTCTGAGAAACTGCTCTGTGTTCTGTTAATTCATCTCACAGAGTTACATCTTTCCCTTCAAGAAGCCTTTCGCTAAGGCTGTTCTTGTGGAATTGGCAAAGGGATATTTGGAAGCCCATAGAGGGCTATGGTGAAAAAGGAAATATCTTCCGTTCAAAACTGGAAAGAAGCTTTCTGAGAAACTGCTCTGTGTTCTGTGAATTCATCTCACAGAGTTACATCTTTCCCTTCAAGACGCCTTTCGCTAAGGCTGTTCTTGTGGAATTGGCAAAGGGATATTTGGAAGCCCATACAAGGCTATGGTGAAAAAAGGGAATATCTTCCGTTCAAAACTGTAAAGAAGCTTTCTGAGAAACTGCTCTGTGTTCTGTTAATTCATCTCACAGAGTTACATCTTTCCCTTCAAGAAGCCTTTCTCTAAGGCTGTTCTTGTGGAATTGGCAAAGGGATATTTGGAAGCCCATAGAGGGCTATGGTGAAAAAGGGAATATCTTCCGTTCAAAACTGGAAAGAAGCTTTCTGAGAAACTGCTCTGTGTTCTGTTAATTCATCCGACAGAGTTACATCTTTCCCTTCAAGAAGCCTTTCGCTAAGGCTGTTCTTGTGGAATTGGCAAAGGGATATTTGGAAGCCCATAGAGGGCTATGGTGAAAAAGGAAATATCTTCCGTTCAAAACTGGAAAGAAGCTTTCTGAGAAACTGCTCTGTGTTCTGTTAATTCATCTCACAGAGTTACATCTTTCCCTTCAAGAAGCCTTTCGCTAAGGCTGTTCTTGTGGAATTGGCAAAGGGATATTTGGAAGCCCATAGAGGGCTATGGTGAAAAAGGAAATATCTTCCGTTCAAAACTGGAAAGAAGCTTTCTGAGAAACTGCTCTGTGTTCTGTTAATTCATCTCACAGAGTTACATCTTTCCCTTCAAGAAGCCTTTCGATAAGGCTGTTCTTGTGGAATTGGCAAAGGGATATTTGGAAGCCCGTAGAGGGCTATGGTGATAAAGGAAATATCTTCCGTTCAAAACTGGAAAGAAGCTTTATGAGAAACTGCTCTGTGTTCTGTTAATTCATCTCACAGAGTTACATCTTTCCCTTCTAGAAGCCTTTCTCTAAGGCTGTTCTTGTGGAATTGGCAAAGGGATATTTGGAAGCCCATAGAGGGCTATGGTGAAAAAGGAAATATCTTCCGTTCAAAACTGGAAAGAAGCTTTCTGAGAAACTGCTCTGTGTTCTGTTAATTCATCTCACAGAGTTACATCTTTCCCTTCAAGAAGCCTTTCGCTAAGGCTGTTCTTGTGGAATTGGCAAAGGGATATTTGGAAGCCCATAGAGGGCTATGGTGAAAAAGGAAATATCTTCCGTTCAAAACTGGAAAGAAGCTTTCTGAGAAACTGCTCTGTGTTCTGTTAATTCATCTCACAGAGTTACATCTTTCCCTTCAAGAAGCCTTTCGCTAATGCTGTTCTTGTGGAATTGGCAAAGGGATATTTGGAAGCCCATAGAGGGCTATGGTGAAAAAGGAAATATCTTCCGTTCAAAACTGGAAAGAAGCTTTCTGAGAAACTGCTCTGTGTTCTGTGAATTCATCTCACAGAGTTACATCTTTCCCTTCAAGAAGCCTTTCGCTAAGGCTGTTCTTGTGGAATTGGCAAAGGGATATTTGGAAGCCCATAGAGGGCTATGGTGAAAAAGGGAATATATTCCGTACAAAACTGGAAAGAAGCTTTCTGAGAAACTGCTCTGTGTTCTGTTAATTCATCTCACAGAGTTACATCATTCCCTTCAAAAAGCCTTTCGCTAAGGCTGTTCTTGTGGAATTGGCAAAGGGATATTTGGAAGCCCATAGAGGGCTATGGTGAAAAAGGGAATATCTTCCGTTCAAAACTGGAAAGAAGCTTTCTGAGAAACTGCTCTGTGTTCTGTTAATTCATCTCACAGAGTTACATCTTTCCCTTCAAGAAGCCTTTCGCTAAGGCTGTTCTTGTGGAATTGGCAAAGGGATATTTGGAAGCCCATAGAGGGCTATGGTGAAAAAGGAAATATCTTCCGTTGAAAACTGGAAAGAAGCTTTCTGAGAAACTGCTCTGTGTTCTGTTAATTCATCTCACAGAGTTACATCTTTCCCTTCAAGAAGCCTTTCGCTAAGGCTGTTCTTGTGGAATTGGCAAACGGATATTTGGAAGCCCATAGAGGGCTATGGTGAAAAAGGAAATTTCTTCCGTTCAAAACTGGAAAGAAGCTTTCTGAGAAACTGCTCTGTGTTCTGTTAATTCCTCTCACAGAGTTACATCTTTCCCTTCAAGAAGCCTTTCGCTAAGGCTGTACTTGTGGAATTGGCAAAGGGATATTTGGAAGCCCATACAGGGCTATGGTGAAAAAGGAAATATCTTCCGTTCAAAACTGGAAAGAAGCTTTCTGAGAAACTGCTCTGTGTTCTGTTAATTCATCTCAAAGAGTTACATCTTTCCCTTCAAGAAGCCTTTCGCTAAGGCTGTTCTTGTGGAATTGGCAAAGGGATATTTGGAAGCCCATAGAGGGTTATGGTGAAAAAGGGAATATCTTCCGTTCAAAACTGGAAGGAAGCTTTCTGAGAAACTGCTCTGTGTTCTGTTAATTCATCTCACAGAGTTACATCTTTCCCTACAAGAAGCCTTTCGATAAGGCTGTTCTTGTGGAATTGGCAAAGGGATATTTGGAAGCCCGTTGAGGGCTATGGTGATAAAGGAAATATCTTCCGTTCAAAACTGGAAAGAAGCTTTCTGAGAAACTGCTCTGTGTTCTGTTAATTCATCTCACAGAGTTACATCTTTCCCTTCAAGAAGCCTTTCGCTAAGGCTGTTCTTGTGGAATTGGCAAAGGGATATTTGGAAGCCCATAGAGGGCTATGGTGAAAAAGGGAATATCTTCCGTTCAAAACTGGAAAGAAGCTTTCTGAGAAACTGCTCTGTGTTCTGTTAATTCATCTCACAGAGTTACATCTTTCCCTTCTAGAAGCCTTTCTCTAAGGCTGTTCTTGTGGAATTGGCAAAGGGATATTTGGAAGCCCATAGAGGGCTATGGTGAAAAAGGAAATATCTTCCGTTCAAAACTGGAAAGAAGTTTTCTGAGAAACTGCTCTGTGTTCTGTTAATTCATCTCACAGAGTTACATCTTTCCCTTCAAGAAGCCTTTCGCTAAGGCTGTTCTTGTGGAATTGGCAAAGGGATATTTGGAAGCCCATAGAGGGCTATGGTGAAAAAGGAAATATCTTCCGTTCAAAACTGGAAAGAAGCTTTCTGAGAAACTGCTCTGTGTTCTGTTAATTCATCTCACAGAGTTACATCTTTCCCTTCAAGAAGCCTTTCGCTAAGGCTGTTCTTGTGGAATTGGCAAAGGGATATTTGGAAGCCCATAGAGGGCTATGTTGAAAAAGGGAATATCTTCCGTACAAAACTGGAAAGAAGCTTTCTGAGAAACTGCTCTGTGTTCTGTTAATTCATCTCACAGAGTTACATCTTTCCCTTCAAGAAGCCTTTCGCTAAGGCTGTTCTTGTGGAATTGGCAAAGGGATATTTGGAAGCCCATAGAGGGCTATGGTGAAAAAGGGAATATCTTCCGTTCAAAACTGGAAAGAAGCTTTCTCAGAAACTGCTCTGTGTTCTGTTAATTCATCTCACAGAGTTACATCTTTCCCTTCAAGAAGTCTTTCGCTAAGGCTGTTCTTGTGGAATTGGCAAGGGGATATTTGGAAGCCCATAGAGGGCTATGGTGAAAAAGGAAATATCTTCCGTTCAAAACTGGAAAGAAGCTTTCTGAGAAACTGCTCTGTGTTCTGTTAATTCATCTCACAGAGTTACATCTTTCCCTTCAAGAAGCCTTTCGCTAAGGCTGTTCTTGTGGAATTGGCAAAGGGATATTTGGAAGCCCATAGAGGGCTATGGTGAAAAAGGAAATATCTTCCGTTCAAAACTGGAAAGAAGCTTTCTGAGAAACTGCTCTGTGTTCTGTTAATTCATCTCACAGAGTTACATCTTTCCCTTCAAGAAGCCTTTCGCTAAGGCTGTTCTTGTGGAATTGGCAAAGGGATATTTGGAAGCCCATAGAGGGCTGTGGTGAAAAAGGAAATATCTTCCGTTCAAAACTGGAAAGAAGCTTTCTGAGAAACTGCTCTGTGTTCTGTTAATTCATCTCACAGAGTTACATCTTTCCCTTCAAGAAGCCTTTCGCTAAGGCTGTTCTTGTGGAATTGGCAAAGGGATATTTCGAAGCCCATAGAGGGCTATGGTGAAAAAGGGAATATCTTCCGTTCAAAACTGGAAAGAAGCTTTCTGAGAAACTGCTCTGTGTTCTGTTAATTCATCTCACAGAGTTACATCTTTCCCTTCAAGAAGCCTTTCGCTAAGGCGGTTCTTGTTGAATTGGCAAAGGAATATTTGGAACCCCATAGAGGGCTATGGTGAAAAAGGAAATATCTTCCGTTCAAAACTGGAAAGAAGCTTTCTGAGAAACTGCTCTGAGTTCTGTTAATTCATCCCACAGAGTTACATCTTTCCCTTCAAGAAGCCTTTCGCTAAGGCTGTTCTTGTGGAATTGGCAAATGGATATTTGGAAGCCCATAGAGGGCTATGGTGAAAAAGGGAATATCTTCCGTTCAAAACTGGAAAGAAGCTTTCTGAGAAACTGCTCTGTGTTCTGTTAATTCATCTCACAGAGTTACATCTTTCCCTTCAAGAAGCCTTTCGCTAAGGCTGTTCTTGTGGAATTGGCAAAGGGATATTTGGAAGCCCATAGAGGGCTATGGTGAAAAAGGGAATATCTTCCGTTCAAAACTGGAAAGAAGCTTTCTGAGAAACTTGTCTGTGTTCTGTTAATTCATCTCACAGAGTTACATCTTTCCCTTCAAGAAGCCTTTCGCTAAGGCTGTTCTTGTGGAATTGGCAAAGGGATATTTGGAAGCCCATAGAGGGCTATGGTGAAAAAGGAAATACCTTCCGTTCAATACTGGAAAGAAGCTTTCTGAGAAACTGCTCTGTGTTCTCTTAATTCATCTCACAGAGTTACATCTTTCCCTTCCAGAAGCCTTTCGCTAAGGCTGTTCTTGTGGAATTGGCAAAGGGATATTTGGAAGCCAATACAGGGCTATGGTGAAAAAGGAAATATCTTCCGTTCAAAACTGGAAAGAAGCTTTCTGAGAAACTGCTCTGTGTTCTGTTAATTCATCTCACAGACTTACATCTTTCCCTTCAAGAAGCCTTTTGCTAAGGCTGTTCTTGTGGAATTGGCAAAGGGATATTTGGAAGCCCATAGAGGGCTATGGTGAAAAAGGGAATATCTTCCGTTTAAAACTGGAAAGAATCTTTCTGAGAAACTGCTCTGTGTTCTGTTAATTCATCTCACAGAGTTACATCTTTCCCTTCAAGAAGCCTTTCGCTAAGGCTGTTCTTGTGGAATTGGCAAAGGGATATTTGGAAGCCCATAGAGGGCTATGGTGAAAAAGGAAATATCTTCCGTTCAGAACTGGAAAGAAGCGTTCTGAGAAACTGCTCTGTGTTCTGTTAATTCATCTCACAGAGTTACATCTTTCCCTTCAAGAAGCCCTTCGCTAAGGCTGTTCTTGTGGAATTGGCAAAGGGATATTTGGAAGCCCATAGAGGGCTATGGTGAAAAAGGAAATATCTTCCGTTCAAAACTGGAAAGAAGCTTTCTGAGAAACTGCTCTGTGTTCTGTTAATTCATCTCGCAGATTTACATCTTTCCCTTCAAGAAGCCTTTCGCTAAGGCTGTTCTTGTGGAATTGGCAAAGGGATATTTGGAAGCCCGTAGAGGGCTATGGTGATAAAGGAAATATCTTCCGTTCAAAACTGGAAAGAAGCTTTCTGAGAAACTGCTCTGTGTTCTGTTAATTCATCTCACAGAGTTACATCTTTCCCTTCAAGAAGCCTTTCGCTAAGGCTGTTCTTGTGGAATTGGCAAAGGGATATTTGGAAGCCTATAGAGGGCTATGGTGAAAAAGGGAATATCTTCCGTTCAAAACTGGAAAGAAGCTTTCTGAGAAACTGCTCTGTGTTCTGTTAATTCATCTCACAGAGTTACATCTTTCCCTTCTAGAAGCCTTTCTCTAAGGCTGTTCTTGTGGAATTGGCAAAGGGATATTTGGAAGCCCATAGAGGGCTATGGTGAAAAAGGAAATATCTTCCGTTCAAAACTGGAAAGAAGCTTTCTGAGAAACTGCTCTGTGTTCTGTTAATTCATCTCACAGAGTTACATCTTTCCCTTCAAGAAGCCTTTCGCTAAGGCTGTTCTTGTGGAATTGGCAAAGGGATATTTGGAAGCCCATAGAGGGCTATGGTGAAAAAGGAAATATCTTCCGTTCAAAACTGGAAAGAAGGTTTCTGAGAAACTGCTCTGTGTTCTGTTAATTCATCTCACAGAGTTACATCTTTCCCTTCAAGAAGCCTTTCGCTAAGGCTGTTCTTGTGGAATTGGCAAAGGGATATTTGGAAGCCCATAGAAGGCTATGGTGAAAAAGGGAATATCTTCCGTACAAAACTGGAAAGAAGCTTTCTGAGAAACTGCTCTGTGTTGTGTTAATTCATCTCACAGAGTTACATCTTTCCCTTCAAGAAGCCTTTCTCTAAGGCTGTTCTTGTGGAATTGGCAAAGGGATATTTGGAAGCCCATAGAGGGCTATGGTGAAAAAGGGAATATCTTCCGTTCAAAACTGGAAAGAAGCTTTCTGAGAATCTGCTCTGTGTTCTGTTAATTCATCTCACAGAGTTACATCTTTCCCTTCAAGAAGCCTTTCGCTAAGGCTGTTCTTGTGGAATTGGCAAAGGGATATTTGGAAGCCCATAGAGGGCTATGGTGAAAAAGGAAATATCTTCCGTTCAAAACTGGAAAGAAGCTTTCTGAGAAACTGCTGTGTGTTCTGTTAATTCATCTCACAGAGTTACATCTTTCCCTTCAAGAAGCCTTTCGCTAGGGCTGTTCTTCTGGAATTGGCAAAGGGATATTTGGAAGCCCATAGAGGGCTATGGTGAAAAAGGAAATATCTTCCGTTCAAAACTGGAAAGAAGCTTTCTGAGAAACTGCTCTGTGTTCTGTTAATTCATCTCACAGAGTTACATCTTTCCCTTCAAGAAGCCTTTCGCTAAGGCTGTTCTTGTGGAATTGGCAAAGGGATATTTGGAAGCCCGTAGAGGGCAATGGTGAAAAAGGGAATATCTTCCGTTCAAAACTGGAAAGAAGCTTTCTGAGAAACTGTTCTGTGTTCTGTTAATTCATCTCACAGATTTACATCTTTCCCTTCAAGAAGCCTTTCGCTAAGGCTGTTCTTGTGGAATTGGCAAAGGGATATTTGGAAGCCCATAGAAGGCTATGGTGAAAAAGGAAATATCTTCCGTTCAAAACTGGAAAGAGGCTTTCTGAGAAACTGCTCTGTGTTTTGTTAATTCATCTCACAGAGTTACATCTTTCCCTTCAAGAAGCCTTTCGCTAAGGCTGTTCTTGTGGAATTGGCAAAGGGATATTTGGAAGCCCATAGAGGGCTATGGTGAAAAAGGAAATATCTTCCGTTCAAAACTGGAAAGAAGCTTTCTGAGAAACTGCTCTGTGTTCTGTTAATTCATCTCACCGAGTTACATCTTTCCCTTCAAGAAGCCTTTCGCTAAGGCTGTTCTTGTGGAATTGGCAAAGGGATATTTGGAAGCCCATAGAGGGCTATGGTAAAAAGGAAATATCTTCCGTTCAAAACTGGAAAGAAGCTTTCTGAGAAACTGCTCTGTGTTCTGTTAATTCATCTCACAGAGTTACATCTTTCCCTTCAAGAAGCCTTTCGCTAAGGCTGTTCTTGTGGAATTGGCAAAGGGATATTTGGAAGCCCATAGAAGGCTATGGTGAAAAAAGGGAATATCTTCCGTTCAAAACTGGAAAGAAGCTTTCTGAGAAACTGCTCTGTGTTCTGTTAATTCATCTCACAGAGTTACATCTTTCCTTTCTAGAAGCCTTTCGCTAAGGCTGTTCTTGTGGAATTGGCAAAGGGATATTTGGAAGCCCATAGAGGGCTATGGTGAAAAAGGGAATATCTTCCGTTCAAAACTGGAAAGAAGCTTTCTGAGAAACTGCTCTGTGTTCTGTTAATTCATCTCACAGAGTTACATCTTTCCCTTCAAGAAGCCTTTCGCTAAGGCTGTTCTTGTGGAATTGACAAAGGGATATTTGGAAGCCCATAGAGGGCTATGGTGAAAAAGGAAATATCTTCCGTTCAAAACTGGAAAGAAGCTTTCTGAGAAACTGCTCTGTGTTCTGTTAATTCATCTCACACAGTTACATCTTTCCCTTCAAGAAGCCCTTCGCTAAGGCTGTTCTTGTGGAATTGGCAAAGGGATATTTGGAAGCCCATAGAGGGCTATGGTGAAAAAGGAAATATCTTCCGTTCAAAACTGGAAAGAAGCTTTCTGAGAAACTGCTCTGTGTTCTGTTCATTCATCTCACAGAGTTACATCTTTCCCTTCAAGAAGCCTTTCGATAAGGCTGTTCTTGTGGAATTGGCAAAGGGATATTTGGAAGCCCGTAGAGGGCTATGGTGATAAAGGAAATATCTTCCGTTCAAAACTGGAAAGAAGCTTTCTGAGAAACTGCTCTGTGTTCTGTTAATTCATCTCACAGAGTTACATCTTTCCCTTCAAGAAGCCTTTCGCTAAGGCTGTTCTTGTGGAATTGGCAAAGGGATATTTGGAAGCCCATAGAGGGCTATGGTGAAAAAGGAAATATCTTCCGTTCAAAAGTGGAAAGAAGCTTTCTGAGAAACTGCTCTGTGTTCTTTTAATTCATCTCACAGAGTTACATCTTTCCCTTCAAGAAGCCTTTCGCTAAGGCTGTTCTTGTGGAATTGGCAAACGGATATTTGGAAGCCCATAGAGGGCTATTATGAAAACGGAAAATTCTTCCGTTCAAAACTGGAAAGAAGCTTTCTGAGAAACTGCTCTGTGTTCTGTTAATTCCTCTCACAGAGTTACATCTTTCCCTTCAAGAAGCCTTTCGCTAAGGCTGTTCTTGTGGAATTGGCAAAGGGATATTTGGAAGCCCATAGAGGGCTATGGTGAAAAAGGGAATAACTTCCGTTCAAAACTGGAAAGAAGCTTTCTGAGAAACTGCTCTGTGTTCTGTTAATTCATCTCACAGAGTTACATCTTTCCCTTCAAGAAGCCTTTCGCAAAGGCTGTTCTTGTGGAATTGGCAAAGGGATATTTGGAAGCCCATAGAGGGCTATGGTGAAAAAGGGAATATCTTCCGTTCAAAACTGGAAAGAAGCTTTCTGAGAAACTGTTCTGTGTTCTGTTAATTCATCTCACAGATTTACATCTTTCCCTTCAAGAAGCCTTTCGCTAAGGCTGTTCTTGTGGAATTGGCAAAGGGATATTTGGAAGCCCATAGAGGGCTATGGTGAAAAAGGAAATATCTTCCGTTCAAAACTGGAAAGAAGGTTTCTGAGAAACTGCTCTGTGTTCTGTTAATTCATCTCACAGAGTTACATCTTTCCCTTCAAGAAGCCTTTCGCTAAGGCTGTTCTTGTGGAATTGGCAAAGGGATATTTGGAAGCCCATAGAAGGCTATGGTGAAAAAGGGAATATCTTCCGTACAAAACTGGAAAGAAGCTTTCTGAGAAACTGCTCTGTGTTGTGTTAATTCATCTCACAGAGTTACATCTTTCCCTTCAAGAAGCCTTTCTCTAAGGCTGTTCTTGTGGAATTGGCAAAGGGATATTTGGAAGCCCATAGAGGGCTATGGTGAAAAAGGGAATATCTTCCGTTCAAAACTGGAAAGAAGCTTTCTGAGAATCTGCTCTGTGTTCTGTTAATTCATCTCACAGAGTTACATCTTTCCCTTCAAGAAGCCTTTCGCTAAGGCTGTTCTTGTGGAATTGGCAAAGGGATATTTGGAAGCCCATAGAGGGCTATGGTGAAAAAGGAAATATCTTCCGTTCAAAACTGGAAAGAAGCTTTCTGAGAAACTGCTCTGTGTTCTGTTAATTCATCTCACAGAGTTACATCTTTCCCTTCAAGAAGCCTTTCGCTAGGGCTGTTCTTCTGGAATTGGCAAAGGGATATTTGGAAGCCCATAGAGGGCTATGGTGAAAAAGGAAATATCTTCCGTTCAAAACTGGAAAGAAGCTTTCTGAGAAACTGCTCTGTGTTCTGTTAATTCATCTCACAGAGTTACATCTTTCCCTTCAAGAAGCCTTTCGCTAAGGCTGTTCTTGTGGAATTGGCAAAGGGATATTTGGAAGCCCGTAGAGGGCAATGGTGAAAAAGGGAATATCTTCCGTTCAAAACTGGAAAGAAGCTTTCTGAGAAACTGTTCTGTGTTCTGTTAATTCATCTCACAGATTTACATCTTTCCCTTCAAGAAGCCTTTCGCTAAGGCTGTTCTTGTGGAATTGGCAAAGGGATATTTGGAAGCCCATAGAAGGCTATGGTGAAAAAGGAAATATCTTCCGTTCAAAACTGGAAAGAGGCTTTCTGAGAAACTGCTCTGTGTTTTGTTAATTCATCTCACAGAGTTACATCTTTCCCTTCAAGAAGCCTTTCGCTAAGGCTGTTCTTGTGGAATTGGCAAAGGGATATTTGGAAGCCCATAGAGGGCTATGGTGAAAAAGGAAATATCTTCCGTTCAAAACTGGAAAGAAGCTTTCTGAGAAACTGCTCTGTGTTCTGTTAATTCATCTCACCGAGTTACATCTTTCCCTTCAAGAAGCCTTTCGCTAAGGCTGTTCTTGTGGAATTGGCAAAGGGATATTTGGAAGCCCATAGAGGGCTATGGTAAAAAGGAAATATCTTCCGTTCAAAACTGGAAAGAAGCTTTCTGAGAAACTGCTCTGTGTTCTGTTAATTCATCTCACAGAGTTACATCTTTCCCTTCAAGAAGCCTTTCGCTAAGGCTGTTCTTGTGGAATTGGCAAAGGGATATTTGGAAGCCCATAGAAGGCTATGGTGAAAAAAGGGAATATCTTCCGTTCAAAACTGGAAAGAAGCTTTCTGAGAAACTGCTCTGTGTTCTGTTAATTCATCTCACAGAGTTACATCTTTCCTTTCTAGAAGCCTTTCGCTAAGGCTGTTCTTGTGGAATTGGCAAAGGGATATTTGGAAGCCCATAGAGGGCTATGGTGAAAAAGGGAATATCTTCCGTTCAAAACTGGAAAGAAGCTTTCTGAGAAACTGCTCTGTGTTCTGTTAATTCATCTCACAGAGTTACATCTTTCCCTTCAAGAAGCCTTTCGCTAAGGCTGTTCTTGTGGAATTGACAAAGGGATATTTGGAAGCCCATAGAGGGCTATGGTGAAAAAGGAAATATCTTCCGTTCAAAACTGGAAAGAAGCTTTCTGAGAAACTGCTCTGTGTTCTGTTAATTCATCTCACACAGTTACATCTTTCCCTTCAAGAAGCCCTTCGCTAAGGCTGTTCTTGTGGAATTGGCAAAGGGATATTTGGAAGCCCATAGAGGGCTATGGTGAAAAAGGAAATATCTTCCGTTCAAAACTGGAAAGAAGCTTTCTGAGAAACTGCTCTGTGTTCTGTTCATTCATCTCACAGAGTTACATCTTTCCCTTCAAGAAGCCTTTCGATAAGGCTGTTCTTGTGGAATTGGCAAAGGGATATTTGGAAGCCCGTAGAGGGCTATGGTGATAAAGGAAATATCTTCCGTTCAAAACTGGAAAGAAGCTTTCTGAGAAACTGCTCTGTGTTCTGTTAATTCATCTCACAGAGTTACATCTTTCCCTTCAAGAAGCCTTTCGCTAAGGCTGTTCTTGTGGAATTGGCAAAGGGATATTTGGAAGCCCATAGAGGGCTATGGTGAAAAAGGAAATATCTTCCGTTCAAAAGTGGAAAGAAGCTTTCTGAGAAACTGCTCTGTGTTCTTTTAATTCATCTCACAGAGTTACATCTTTCCCTTCAAGAAGCCTTTCGCTAAGGCTGTTCTTGTGGAATTGGCAAACGGATATTTGGAAGCCCATAGAGGGCTATTATGAAAACGGAAAATTCTTCCGTTCAAAACTGGAAAGAAGCTTTCTGAGAAACTGCTCTGTGTTCTGTTAATTCCTCTCACAGAGTTACATCTTTCCCTTCAAGAAGCCTTTCGCTAAGGCTGTTCTTGTGGAATTGGCAAAGGGATATTTGGAAGCCCATAGAGGGCTATGGTGAAAAAGGGAATAACTTCCGTTCAAAACTGGAAAGAAGCTTTCTGAGAAACTGCTCTGTGTTCTGTTAATTCATCTCACAGAGTTACATCTTTCCCTTCAAGAAGCCTTTCGCAAAGGCTGTTCTTGTGGAATTGGCAAAGGGATATTTGGAAGCCCATAGAGGGCTATGGTGAAAAAGGGAATATCTTCCGTTCAAAACTGGAAAGAAGCTTTCTGAGAAACTGTTCTGTGTTCTGTTAATTCATCTCACAGATTTACATCTTTCCCTTCAAGAAGCCTTTCGCTAAGGCTGTTCTTGTGGAATTGGCAAAGGGATATTTGGAACCCCATAGAGGGCTATGGTGAAAAAGGAAATATCTTCCGTTCAAAACTGGAAAGAAGCTTTGTGAGAAACTGCTCTGTGTTCTGTTAATTCATCTCACAGAGTCATATCTTTCCCTTCAAAAAGCCTTTCGCTAAGGCTGTTCTTGTGGAATTGGCAAAGGGATATTTGGAAGACCATAGAGGGCTATGGTGAAAAAGGAAATATCTTCCGTTCAAAACTGGAAAGAGGCTTTCTGAGAAACTGCTCGGTGTTTTGTTAATTCATCTCACAGAGTTACATCTTTCTCTTCAAGAAGCCTTTCGCTAAGGCTGTTCTTGTGGAATTGGCAAAGGGATATTTGGAAGCCCATAGAGGGCTATGGTGAAAAAGGAAATATCTTCCGTTCAAAACTGGAAAGAAGCTTTCTGAGAAACTGCTCTGTGTTCTGTTAATTCATCTCACCGAGTTACATCTTTCCCTTCAGGAAGCCTTTCGCTAAGGCTGTTCTTGTGGAATTGGCAAAGGGATATTTGGAAGCCCATAGAGGGCTATGGTGAAAAAGGAAATATCTTCCGTTCAAAAGTGGAAAGAAGCTTTCTGAGAAACTGCTCTGTGTTCTGTTAATTCATCTCACAGAGTTACATCTTTCCCTTCAAGAAGCCTTTCGCTAAGGCTGTTCTTGTGGAATTGGCAAAGGGATATTTGGAAGCCCATAGAGGGCTATGGTGAAAAAGGGAATATCTTCCGTTCAAAACTGGAAAGAAGCTTTCTGAGAAACTGCTCTGTGTTCTGTAAATTCATCTCACAGAGTTACATCTTTCCCTTCAAGAAGCCTTTCACTAATTCTGTTCTTGTGGAATTGGCAAAGGGATATTTAGAAGCCCATAGAGGGCTATGGTGAAAAAGGAAATATCTTCCGTTCAAAACTGGAAAGAACCTTTCAAGATACTTCTCTGTGTTCTGTTAATTCATCTCACAGAGTTACATCTTTCCCTTCAAGAAGCCTTTCGCTAAGGCTGTTCTTGTGGAATTGGCAAAGGGATATTTGGAAGCCCATAGAGGGCTATGGTGAAAAAGGAAATATCTTCCGTTCAAAACTGGAAAGAAGCTTTCTGATAAACTGCTCTGTGTTCTGTTAATTCATCTCAAAGAGTTACATCTTTCCCTTCAAGAAGCCTTTCGCTAAGGCTGTTCTTGTGGAATTGGCAAAGGGATATTTGGAATCCCATAGAGGGCTATGTTGAAAAAGGAAATCTCTTCCGTTCAAAACTGGAAAGAAGCTTTCTGAGAAACTGCTCTGTGTTCTGTGAATTCATCTCACAGAGTTACATCTTTCCCTTCAAGACGCCTTTCGCTAAGGCTGTTCTTGTGGAATTGGCAAAGGGATATTTGGAAGCCCATAGAAGGCTATGGTGAAAAAAGGGAATATCTTCCGTTCAAAACTGTAAAGAAGCTTTCTGAGAAACTGCTCTGTGTTCTGTTAATTCATCTCACAGAGTTACATCTTTCCCTTCTAGAAGCCTTTCTCTAAGGCTGTTCTTGTGGAATTGGCAAAGGGATATTTGGAAGCCCATAGAGGGCTATGGTGAAAAAGGGAATATCTTCCGTTCAAAACTGGAAAGAAGCTTTCTGAGAAACTGCTCTGTGTTCTGTTAATTCATCTCACAGAGTTACATCTTTCCCTTCAAGAAGCCTTTCGCTAAGGCTGTTCTTGTGGAATTGGCAAAGGGATATTTGGAAGCCCATAGAGGGCAATGGTGAAAAAGGAAATATCTTCCGTTCAAAACTGGAAAGAAGCTTTCTGAGAAACTGCTCTGTGTTCTGTTAATTCATCTCACAGAGTTACATCTTTCCCTTCAAGAAGCCTTTCGCTAAGGCTGTTCTTGTGGAATTGGCAAAGGGATATTTGGAAGCCCATAGAGGGCTATGGTGAAAAAGGAAATATCTTCCGTTCAAAACTGGAAAGAAGCTTTCTGAGAAACTGCTCTGTGTTCTGTTAATTCATCTCACAGAGTTACATCTTTCCCTTCAAGAAGCCCTTCGCTAAGGCTGTTCTTGTTGAATTGGCAAAGGGATATTTGGAAGCCCATAGAGGGCTATGGTGAAAAAGGAAATATCTTCCGTTCAAAACTGGAAAGAAGCTTTCTGAGAAACTGCTCTGTGTTCTGTTAATTCATCTCACAGAGTTACATCTTTCCCTTCAAGAAGCCTTTCGCTAAGGCTGTTCTTGTGGATTTGGCAAAGGGATATTTGGAAGCCCGTAGAGGGCTATGGTGATAAAGGAAATATCTTCCGTTCAAAACTGGAAAGAAGCTTTCTGAGAAACTGCTCTGTGTTCTGTTAATTCATCTCACAGAGTTACATCTTTCCTTTCAAGAAGCCTTTCGCTAAGGCTGTTCTTGTGGAATTGGCAAAGGGATATTTGGAAGCCCATAGAGGGCTATGGTGAAAAAGGGAATATCTTCCTTTCAAAACTGGAAAGAAGCTTTATGAGAAACTGCTCTGTGTTCTCTTAATTCATCTCACAGAGTTACATCTTTCCCTTCTAGAAGCCTTTCTCTAAGGCTGTTCTTGTGGAATTGGCAAAGGGATATTTGGAAGCCCATAGAGGGCTATGGTGAAAAAGGAAATATCTTCCGTTCAAAACTGGAAAGAAGCTTTCTGAGAAACTGCTCTGTGTTCTGTTAATTCATCTCACAGAGTTACATCTTTCCCTTCAAGAAGCCTTTCGCTAAGGCTGTTCTTGTGGAATTGGCAAAGGGATATTTGGAAGCCCATAGAGGGCTATGGTGAAAAAGGAAATATCTTCCGTTCAAAACTGGAAAGAAGCTTTCTGAGAAACTGCTCTGTGTTCTGTTAATTCATCTCACAGAGTTACATCTTTCCCTTCTAGAAGCCTTTCTCTAAGGCTGTTCTTGTGGAATTGGCAAAGGGATATTTGGAAGCCCATAGAGGGCTATGGTGAAAAAGGAACTATCTTCCGTTCAAAACTGGAAAGAAGCTTTCTGAGAAACTGCTCTGTGTTCTGTTAATTCATCTCACAGAGTTACATCTTTCCCTTCAAGAAGCCTTTCGCTAAGGCTGTTCTTGTGGAATTGGCAAAGGGATATTTGGAAGCCCATAGAGGGCTATGGTGAAAAAGGAAATATCTTCCGTTCAAAACTGGAAAGAAGCTTTCTGAGAAACTGCTCTGTGTTCTGTTAATTCATCTCACAGAGTTACATCTTTCCCTTCAAGAAGCCTTTCGCTAAGGCTGTTCTTGTGGAATTGGCAAAGGGATATTTGGAAGCCCATAGAGGGCTATGGTGAAAAAGGAAATATCTTCCGTTCAAAACTGGAAAGAAGCTTTCTGAGAAACTGCTCTGTGTTCTGTTAATTCATCTCACAGAGTTACATCTTTCCCTTCAAGAAGCCTTTCGCTAAGGCTGTTCTTGTGGAATTGGCAAAGGGATATTTGGAAGCCCATAGAGGGCTATGGTGAAAAAGGAAATATCTTCCGTTCAAAACTGGAAAGAAGCTTTCTGAGAGACTGCTCTGTGTTCTGTGAATTCATCTCACAGAGTTACATCTTTCCCTTCAAGAAGCCTTTCGCTAAGGCTGTTCTTGTGGAATTGGCAAAGGGATATTTGGAAGCCCTTAGAGGGCTATGGTGAAAAAGGGAATATCTTCCGTACAAAACTGGAAAGAAGCTTTCTGAGAAACTGCTCTGTGTTCTGTTAATTCATCTCACAGAGTTACATCTTTCCCTTCAAAAAGCCTTTCGCTAAGGCTGTTCTTGTGGAATTGGCAAAGGGATATTTGGAAGCCCATAGAGGGCTATGGTGAAAAAGGGAATATCTTCCGTTCAAAACTGGAAAGAAGCTTTCTGAGAACTGCTCTGTGTTCTGTGAATTCATCTCACAGAGTTACATCTTTCCCTTCAAGAAGCCTTTCGCTAAGGCTGTTCTTGTGGAATTGGCAAAGGGATATTTGGAAGCCCATAGAGGGCTATGGTGAAAAAGGAAATATCTTCCGTTGAGAACTGGAAAGAAGCTTTCTGAGAAACTGCTCTGTGTTCTGTTAATTCATCTCACAGAGTTACATCTTTCCCTTCAAGAAGCCTTTCGCTAAGGCTGTTCTTGTGGAATTGGCAAACGGATATTTGGAAGCCCATACAGGGCTATGGTGAAAAAGGAAATTTCTTCCGTTCAAAACTGGAAAGAAGCTTTCTGAGAAACTGCTCTGTGTTCTGTTAATTCCTCTCACAGAGTTACATCTTTCCCTTCAAGAAGCCTTTCGCTAAGGCTGTTCTTGTGGAATTGGCAAAGGGATATTTGGAAGCCCATAGAGGGCTATGGTGAAAAAGGAAATATCTTCCGTTCAAAACTGGAAAGAAGCTTTCTGAGAAACTGCTCTGTGTTCTGTTAATTCATCTCAAAGAGTTACATTTTTCCCTTCAAGAAGCCTTTCGCTAAGGCTGTTCTTGTGGAATTGGCAAAGGGATATTTGGAAGCCCATAGAGGGCTATGGTGAAAAAGGGAATATCTTCCGTTCAAAACTGGAAAGAAGCTTTCTGAGAAACTGTTCTGTGTTCTGTTAATTCATCTCACAGATTTACATTTTTCCCTTCAAGAAGCCTTTCGCTAAGGCTGTTCTTGTGGAATTGGCAAAGGGATATTTGGAAGCCCATAGAGGGCTACGGTGAAAAAGGAAATATCTTCCGTTCAAAACTGGAAAGAAGCTTTCTGAGAAACTGCTCTGTGTTCTGTTAATTCATCTCACAGAGTTATATCTTTCCCTTCAAAAAGCCTTTCGCCAAGGCTGTTCTTGTGGAATTGGCAAAGGGATATTTGGAAGCCCATAGAGGGCTATGGTGAAAAAGGAAATATCTTCCGTTCAAAACTGGAAAGAGGCTTTCTGAGAAACTGCTCGGTGTTTTGTTAATTCATCTCACAGAGTTACATCTTTCCCTTCAAGAAGCCTTTCGCTAAGGCTGTTCTTGTGGAATTGGCAAAGGGATATTTGGAAGCTCATAGAGGGCTATGGTGAAAAAGGGAATATCTTCCGTTCAAAAGTGGAAAGAAGCTTTCTGAGAAACTGCTCTGTGTTCTGTTAATTCATCTCACAGAGTTACATCTTTCCCTTCAAGAAGCCTTTCGCTAAGCCTGTTCTTGTGGAATTGGCAAAGGGATATTTGGAAGCCCATAGAGGGCTATGGTGAAAAAGGAAATATCTTCCGTTCAAAACTGGAAAGAAGCTTTCTGAGAAACTGCTCTGTGTTCTGTTAATTCATCTCACAGAGTTACATCTTTCCCTTCAGGAAGCCTTTCGCTAAGGCTGTTCTTGTGGAATTGGCAAAGGGATATTTGGAAGCCCATAGAGGGCTATGGTGAAAAAGGGAATATCTTCCGTTCAAACCTGGAAAGAAGCTTTCTGAGAAACTGCTCTGTGTTCTGTTAATTCATCTCACAGAGTTACATCTTTCCCTTCAAGAAGCCTTTCGCTAATTCTGTTCTTGTGGAATTGGCAAAGGGATATTTGGAAGCCCTTAGAGGGCTATGGTGAAAAAGGGAATATCTTCCGTTCAAAACTGGAAAGAACCTTTCAAGATACTTCTCTGTGTTCTGTTAATTCATCTCACAGAGTTACATCTTTCCCTTCAAGAAGCCTTTCGCTAAGGCTGTTCTTGTGGAATTGGCAAAGGGATATTTGGAAGCCCATAGAGGGCTATGGTGAAAAAGGAAATATCTTCCGTTCAAAACTGGAAAGAAGCTTTCTGAGAAACTGCTCTGTGTTCTGTTAATTCATCTCACAGAGTTACATCTTTCCCTTCAAGAATCCTTTCGCTAAGGCTGTTCTTGTGGAATTGGCAAAGGGATATTTGGAAGCCCATAGAGGGCTATGGTGAAAAAGGAAATATCTTCCGTTCAAAACTGGAAAGAAGCTTTCTGAGAAACTGCTCTGTGTTCTGTTAATTCATCTCAAAGAGTTACATCTTTCCCTTCAAGAAGCCTTTCGCTAAGGCTGTTCTTGTGGAATTGGCAAAGGGATATTTGGAAGCCCATAGAGGGCTATGGTGAAAAAGGAAATCTCTTCCGTTCAAAACTGGAAAGAAGCTTTCTGAGAAACTGCTCTGTGTTCTGTGAATTCATCTCACAGAGTTACATCTTTCCCTTCAAGAAGCCTTTCGCTAAGGCTGTTCTTGTGGAATTGGCAAAGGGATATTTGGAAGCCCTTAGAGGGCTATGGTGAAAAAGGGAATATCTTCCGTACAAAACTGGAAAGAAGCTTTCTGAGAAACTGCTCTGTGTTCTGTTAATTCATCTCACAGAGTTACATCTTTCCCTTCAAAAAGCCTTTCGCTAAGGCTGTTCTTGTGGAATTGGCAAAGGGATATTTGGAAGCCCATAGAGGGCTATGGTGAAAAAGGGAATATCTTCCGTTCAAAACTGGAAAGAAGCTTTCTGAGAACTGCTCTGTGTTCTGTTAATTCATCTCACAGAGTTACATCTTTCCCTTCAAGAAGCCTTTCGCTAAGGCTGTTCTTGTGGAATTGGCAAAGGGATATTTGGAAGCCCATAGAGGGCTATGGTGAAAAAGGAAATATCTTCCGTTGAAAACTGGAAAGAAGCTTTCTGAGAAACTGCTCTGTGTTCTGTTAATTCATCTCACAGAGTTACATCTTTCCCTTCAAGAAGCCTTACGCTAAGGCTGTTCTTGTGGAATTGGCAAACGGATATTTGGAAGCCCATACAGGGCTATGGTGAAAAAGGAAATTTCTTCCGTTCAAAACTGGAAAGAAGCTTTCTGAGAAACTGCTCTGTGTTCTGTTAATTCCTCTCACAGAGTTACATCTTTCCCTTCAAGAAGCCTTTCGCTAAGGCTGTTCTTGTGGAATTGGCAAAGGGATATTTGGAAGCCCATAGAGGGCTATGGTGAAAAAGGAAATATCTTCCGTTCAAAACTGGAAAGAAGCTTTCTGAGAAACTGCTCTGTGTTCTGTTAATTCATCTCAAAGAGTTACATCTTTCCCTTCAAGAAGCCTTTCGCTAAGGCTGTTCTTGTGGAATTGGCAAAGGGATATTTGGAAGCCCATAGAGGGCTATGGTGAAAAAGGGAATATCTTCCGTTCAAAACTGGAAAGAAGCTTTCTGAGAAACTGTTCTGTGTTCTGTTAATTCATCTCACAGATTTACATTTTTCCCTTCAAGAAGCCTTTCGCTAAGGCTGTTCTTGTGGAATTGGCAAAGGGATATTTGGAAGCCCATAGAGGGCTATGGTGAAAAAGGAAATATCTTCCGTTCAAAACTGGAAAGAAGCTTTCTGAGAAACTGCTCTATGTTCTGTTAATTCATCTCACAGAGTTATATCTTTCCCTTCAAAAAGCCTTTCGCCAAGGCTGTTCTTGTGGAATTGGCAAAGGGATATTTGGAAGCCCATAGAGGGCTATGCTGAAAAAGGAAATATCTTCCGTTCAAAACTGGAAAGAGGCTTTCTGAGAAACTGCTCGGTGTTTTGTTAATTCATCTCACAGAGTTACATCTTTCCCTTCAAGAAGCCTTTCGCTAAGGCTGTTCTTGTGGAATTGGCAAAGGGATATTTGGAAGCCCATAGAGGGCTATGGTGAAAAAGGGAATATCTTCTGTTCAAAACTGGAAAGAAGCTTTCTGAGAAACTGCTCTGTGTTCTGTTAATTCATCTCACAGAGTTACATCTTTCCCTTCAAGAAGCCTTTCGCTAAGGCTGTTCTTGTGGAATTGGCAAAGGGATATTTGGAAGCCCATAGAGGGCTATGGTGAAAAAGGAAATATCTTTCGTTGAAAACTGGAAAGAAGCTTTCTGAGAAACTGCTCTGTGTTCTGTTAATTCATCTCACAGAGTTACATCTTTCCCTTCAAGAAGCCTTTCGCTAAGGCTGTTCTTGTGGAATTGGCAAAGGGATATTTGGAAGCCCATAGAGGGCTATGGTGAAAAAGGGAATATCTTCCGTTCAAAACTGGAAAGAAGCTTTCTGAGAAACTGCTCTGTGTTCTGTTAATTCATCTCACAGAGTTACATCTTTCCCTTCAAGAAGCCTTTCGCTAATTCTGTTCTTGTGGAATTGGCAAAGGGATATTTGGAAGCCCATAGAGGGCTATGGTGAAAAAGGGAATATCTTCCGTTCAAAACTGGAAAGAACCTTTCAAGATACTTCTCTGTGTTCTGTTAATTCATCTCACAGAGTTACATCTTTCCCTTCAAGAAGCCTTTCGCTAAGGCTGTTCTTGTGGAATTGGCAAAGGGATATTTGGAAGCCCATAGAGGGCTATGGTGAAAAAGGAAATATATTCCGTTCAAAACTGGAAAGAAGCTTTCTGAGAAACAGCTCTGTGTTCTGTTAATTCATCTCACAGCGTTACATCTTTCCCTTCAAGAAGCCTTTCGCTAAGGCTGTTGTTGTGGAATTGGCAAAGGGATATTTGGAAGCCCATAGAGGGCTATGGTGAAAAAGGAAATTTCTTCCGTTCAAAACTGGAAAGAAGCGTTCTGAGAAACTGCTCTGTTTTCTGTTAATTCATCTCACAGAGTTACACCTTTCCCTTCAAGAAGCCTTTCGCTAAGGCTGTTCTTGTGGAATTGGCAAAGGGATATTTGGAAGCCCATAGAGGGCTATGGTGAAAAAGGGAATATCTTCCGTTCAAAACTGGAAATAAGCTTTCTGAGAAACTGCTCTGTGTTCTGTTAATTCATCTCACAGAGTTACATCTTTCCCTTCAAGAAGCCTTTCGCTAAGGCTGTTCTTGTGGAATTGGCAAAGAGATATTTGGAAGCCCATAGAGGGCTATTGTGAAAAAGGAAATATCTTCCGTTCAAAACTGGAAAGAAGCTTTCTGAGAAACTGCTCTGTGTTCTGTTAATTCATCTCACAGAGTTACATCTTTCCCTTCAAGAAGCCTTTCGCTAAGGCTGTTCTTGTGGAATTGGCAAAGGGATATTTTTTAGCCCATAGAGGGCTATGGGGAAAAAGTAAATATCTTCCGTTCAAAACTGGAAAGAAGCTTTCTGAGAAACTGCTCTGTGTTCTGTTAATTCATCTCACAGAGTTACATCTTTCCCTTCAAGAAGCCTTTCGCTAATGCTGTTCTTGTGGAATTGGCAAAGGGATATTTGGAAGCCCATAGAGGGCTATGGTGAAAAAGGAAATATCTTCCGTTCAAAACTGGAAAGAAGCTTTCTGAGAAACTGCTCTGTGTTCTGTTAATTCATCTCACAGAGTTACATCTTTCCCTTCAAGAAGCCTTTCGCTAAGGCTGTTCTTGTGGAATTGGCAAAGGGATATTTGGAAGCCCGTAGAGGGCTATGGTGAAAAAGGAAGTATCTTCCGTTCAAAACTGGAAAGAAGCTTTCTGAGAAACTGCTCTGTGTTCTGTTAATTCATCTCACAGAGTTACATCTTTCCCTTCAAGAAGCCCTTCGCTAAGGCTGTTCTTGTGGAATTGGCAAAGGGATATTTGGAAGCCCATAGAGGGCTATGGTGAAAAAGGAAATATCTTCCGTTCAAAACTGGAAAGAAGCTTTCTGAGAAACTGCTCTGTGTTCTGTTAATTCATCTCACAGAGTTACATCTTTCCCTTCAAGAAGCCTTTCGCTAAGGCTGTTCTTGTGGATTTGGCAAAGGGATATTTGGAAGCCCGTAGAGGGCTATGGTGATAAAGGAAATATCTTCCGTTCAAAACTGGAAAGAAGCTTTCTGAGAAACTGCTCTGTGTTCTGTTAATTCATCTCACACAGTTACATCTTTCCCTTCAAGAAGCCTTTCGCTAAGGCTGTTCTTGTGGAATTGGCAAAGGGATATTTGGAAGCCCATAGAGGGCTATGGTGAAAAAGGGAATATCTTCCTTTCAAAACTGGAAAGAAGCTTTATGAGAAACTGCTCTGTGTTCTGTTAATTCATCTCAAAGAGTTACGTCTTTCCCTTCTAGAAGCCTTTCTCTAAGGCTGTTCTTGTGGAATTGGCAAAGGGATATTTGGAAGCCCATAGAGGGCTATGGTGAAAAAGGAAATATCTTCCGTTCAAAACTGGAAAGAAGCTTTCTGAGAAACTGCTCTGTGTTCTGTTAATTCATCTCACAGAGTTACATCTTTCCCTTCAAGAAGCCTTTCGCTAAGGCTGTTCTTGTGGAATTGGCAAAGGGATATTTGGAAGCCCATAGAGGGCTATGGTGAAAAAGGAAATATCTTCCGTTCAAAACTGGAAAGAAGCTTTCTGAGAAACTGCTCTGTGTTCTGTTAATTCATCTCACAGAGTTACATCTTTCCCTTCTATAAGCCTTTCTCTAAGGCTGTTCTTGTGGAATTGGCAAAGGGATATTTGGAAGCCCATAGAGGGCTATGGTGAAAAAGGAAATATCTTCCGTTCAAAACTGGAAAGAAGCTTTCTGAGAAACTGCTCTGTGTTCTGTTAATTCATCTCACAGAGTTACATCTTTCCCTTCAAGAAGCCTTTCGCTAAGGCTGTTCTTGTGGAATTGGCAAAGGGATATTTGGAAGCCCATAGAGGGCTATGGTGAAAAAGGAAATATCTTCCGTTCAAAACTGGAAAGAAGCTTTCTGAGAAACTGCTCTGTGTTCTGTTAATTCATCTCACAGAGTTACATCTTTCCCTTCAAGAAGCCTTTCGCTAAGGCTGTTCTTGTGGAATTGGCAAAGGGATATTTGGAAGCGAATAGAGGGCTATGGTGAAAAAGGAAATATCTTCCGTTCAAAACTGGAAAGAAGCTTTCTGAGAAACTGCTCTGTGTTCTGTTAATTCATCTCAAAGAGTTACATCTTTCCCTTCAAGAAGCCTTTCGCTAAGGCTGTTCTTGTGGAATTGGCAAAGGGATATTTGGAAGCCCATAGAGGGCTATGGTGAAAAAGGAAATCTCTTCCGTTCAAAACTGGAAAGAAGCTTTCTGAGAAACTGCTCTGTGTTCTGTGAATTCATCTCACAGAGTTACATCTTTCCCTTCAAGAAGCCTTTCGCTAAGGCTGTTCTTGTGGAATTGGCAAAGGGATATTTGGAAGCCCTTAGAGGGCTATGGTGAAAAAGGGAATATCTTCCGTACAAAACTGGAAAGAAGCTTTCTGAGAAACTGCTCTGTGTTCTGTTAATTCATCTCACAGAGTTACATCTTTCCCTTCAAAAAGCCTTTCGCTAAGGCTGTTCTTGTGGAATTGGCAAAGGGATATTTGGAAGCCCATAGAGGGCTATGGTGAAAAAGGGAATATCTTCCGTTCAAAACTGGAAAGAAGCTTTCTGAGAAACTGCTCTGTGTTCTGTTAATTCATCTCACAGAGTTACATCTTTCCCTTCAAGAAGCCTTTCGCTAAGGCTGTTCTTGTGGAATTGGCAAAGGGATATTTGGAAGCCCATAGAGGGCTATGGTGAAAAAGGAAATATCTTCCGTTGAAAACTGGAAAGAAGCTTTCTGAGAAACTGCTCTGTGTTCTGTTAATTCATCTCACAGAGTTACATCTTTCCCTTCAAGAAGCCTTTCGCTAAGGCTGTTCTTGTGGTATTGGCAAACGGATATTTGGAAGCCCATAGAGGGCTATGGTGAAAAAGGAAATTTCTTCCGTTCAAAACTGGAAAGAAGCTTTCGGAGAAACTGCTCTGTGTTCTGTTAATTCCTCTCACAGAGTTACATCTTTCGCTTCAAGAAGCCTTTCGCTAAGGCTGTTCTTGTGGAATTGGCAAAGGGGTATTTGGAAGCCCATAGAGGGCTATGGTGAAAAAGGAAATATCTTCCGTTCAAAACTGGAAAGAAGCTTTCTGAGAAACTGCTCTGTGTTCTGTTAATTCATCTCAAAGAGTTACATCTTTCCCTTCAAGAAGCCTTTCGCTAAGGCTGTTCTTGTGGAATTGGCAAAGGGATATTTGGAAGCCCATAGAGGGCTATGGTGAAAAAGGGAATATCTTCCGTTCAAAACTGGAAAGAAGCTTTCTGAGAAACTGTTCTGTGTTCTGTTAATTCATCTCACAGATTTACATTTTTCCCTTCAAGAAGCCTTTCGCTAAGGCTGTTCTTGTGGAATTGGCAAAGGGATATTTGGAAGCCCATAGAGGGCTATGGTGAAAAAGGAAATATCTTCCGTTCAAAACTGGAAAGAAGCTTTCTGAGAAACTGCTCTGTGTTCTGTTAATTCATCTCACAGAGTTATATCTTTCCCTTCAAAAAGCCTTTCGCCAAGGCTGTTCTTGTGGAATTGGTAAAGGGATATTTGGAAGCCCATAGAGGGCTATGGTGAAAAAGGAAATATCTTCCGTTCAAAACTGGAAAGAGGCTTTCTGAGAAACTGCTCGGTGTTTTGTTAATTCATCTCACAGAGTTACATCTTTCCCTTCAAGAAGCCTTTCGCTAAGGCTGTTCTTGTGGAATTGGCAAAGGGATATTTGGAAGCCCATAGAGGGCTATGGTGAAAAAGGGAATATCTTCCGTTCAAAACTGGAAAGAACCTTTCTGAGAAACTGCTCTGTGTTCTGTTAATTCATCTCACAGAGTTACATCTTTCCCTTCAAGAAGCCTTTCGCTAAGGCTGTTCTTGTGGAATTGGCAAAGGGATATTTGGAAGCCCATAGAGGGCTATGGTGAAAAAGGAAATATCTTCCGTTCAAAACTGGAAAGAAGCATTCTGAGAAACTGCTCTGTGTTCTGTTAATTCATCTCACAGAGTTACATCGTTCCCTTCAAGAAGCCTTTCGCTAAGGCTGTTCTTGTGGAATTGGCAAAGGGATATTTGGAAGCCCATAGAGGGCTATGGTGAAAAAGGGAATATCTTCCGTTCAAAACTGGAAAGAAGCTTTCTGAGAAACTGCTCGGTGTTCTGTTAATTCATCTCACAGAGTTACATCTTTCCCTTCAAGAAGCCTTTCGCTAATTCTGTTCTTGTGGAATTGGCAAAGGGATATTTGGAAGCCCATAGAGGGCTATGGTGAAAAAGGGAATATCTTCCGTTCAAAACTGGAAAGAACCTTTCAAGATACTTCTCTGTGTTCTGTTAATTCATCTAACAGAGTTACATCTTTCCCTTCAAGAAGCCTTTCGCTAAGGCTGTTCTTGTGGAATTGGCAAAGGGATATTTGGAAGCCCATAGAGGGCTATGGTGAAAAAGGAAATATCTTCCGTTCAAAACTGGAAAGAAGCTTTCTGAGAAACAGCTCTGTGTTCTGTTAATTCATCTCACAGAGTTACATCTTTCCCTTCAAGAAGCCTTTCGCTAAGGCTGTTCTTGTGGAATTGGCAAAGGGATATTTGGAAGCCCATAGAGGGCTATGGTGAAAAAGGAAATTTCTTCCGTTCAAAACTGGAAAGAAGCTTTCTGAGAAACTGCTCTGTGTTCTGTTAATTCCTCTCACAGAGTTACACCTTTCCCTTCAAGAAGCCTTTCGCTAAGGCTGTTCTTGTGGAATTGGCAAAGGGATATTTGGAAGCCCATAGAGGGCTATGGTGAAAAAGGGAATATCTTCCGTTCAAAACTGGAAATAAGCTTTCTGAGAAACCGCTCTGTGTTCTGTTAATTCATCTCACAGAGTTACGTCTTTCCCTTCAAGAAGCCTTTCGCTAAGGCTGTTCTTGTGGAATTGGCAAAGGGATATTTGGAAGCCCATAGAGGGCTATTGTGAAAAAGGAAATATCTTCCGTTCAAAACTGGAAAGAAGCTTTCTGAGAAACTGCTCTGTGTTCTGTTAATTCATCTCACAGAGTTACATCTTTCCCTTCAAGAAGCCTTTCGCTAAGGCTGTTCTTGTGGAATTGGCAAAGGGATATTTTTTAGCCCATAGAGGGCTATGGTGAAAAAGGAAATATCTTCCGTTCAAAACTGGAAAGAAGCTTTCTGAGAAACTACTCTGTGTTCTGTTAATTCATCTCACAGAGTTACATCTTTCCCTTCAAGAAGCCTTTCGCTAAGGCTGTTCTTGTGGAATTGGCAAAGGGATATTTGGAAGCCCATGGATGGCTATGTTGAAAAAGGAAATATCTTCCGTTCAAAACTGGAAAGAAGCTTTCTGAGAAACTGCTCTGTGTTCTGTTAATTCATCTCACAGAGTTACATCTTTCCCTTCAAGAAGCCTTTCGCTAAGGCTGTTCTTGTGGAATTGGCAAAGGGATATTTGGAAGCCCATAGAGGGCTATGGTGAAAAAGGAAATATCTTCCGTTCAAAACTGGAAAGAAGCTTTCTGAGAAACTGCTCTGTGTTCTGTTAATTCATCTCACAGAGTTACATCTTTCCCTTCAAGAAGCCTTTCGCTAAGGCTGTTCTTGTGGAATTGGCAAAGGGATATTTGGAAGCCCATAGAGGGCTATGGTGAAAAAGGAAATATCTTCCGTTCAAAACTGGAAAGAAGCTTTTTGAGAAACTGCTCTGTGTTCTGTTAATTCATCTCACAGGGTTACATCTTTCCCTTCAAGAAGCCTCTTGCTAAGGCTGTTCTTGTGGAATTGGCAAAGGGATATTTCGAAGCCCATAGAGGGCTATGGTGAAAAAGGAAATATCTTCCGTTCAAAACTGGAAAGAAGCTTTCTGAGAAACTAGTCTGTGTTCTGTTAATTCATCTCACAGAGTTACATCTTTCCCTTCAAGAAGCCTTTCGCTAAGGCTGTTCTTGTAGAATTGGCAAAGGGATATTTGGAAGCCCATAGAGGGCTATGGTGAAAAAGGAAATATCTTCCGTTCAAAACTGGAAAGAAGCTTTCTGAGAAACTGCTCTGTGTTCTGTTAATTCATCTCAAAGAGTTACATCTTTCCCTTCAAGAAGCCTTTCGCTAAGGCTGTTCTTGGGGAATTGGCAAAGGGATATTTGGAAGCCCATAGGGGGCTATGCTGAAAAAGGAAATATCTTCCGTTCAAAACTGGAAAGAAGCTTTCTGAGAAACTGCTCTGTGTTCTGTTAATTCATCTCACAGAGTTACGTCTTTCCCTTCAAGAAGCCTTTCTCTAAGGCTGTTCTTGTGGAATTGGCAAAGGGATATTTGGAAGCCCATAGAGGGCTATGGTGAAAAAGGAAATATCTTCCTTTCAAAACAGGAAAGAAGCTTTCTGAGAAACTGCTCTGTGTTCCGTTAATTCATCTCACAGAGTTACATCTTTCCCTTCAAGAAGCCTTTCGCTAAGGCTGTTCTTGTGCAATTGGCAAAGGGATATTTGGAAGCCCATAGAGGGCTATGGTGAGAAAGGAAATACCTTCCGTTCAAAACTGGAAAGAAGCTTTCTGAGAAACTGCTCTGTGTTCTGTTAATTCATCTCACAGAGTTACATCTTTCCCTTCAAAAGTCTTTCGCTAATGCTGTTCTTGTGGAATTGGCAAAGGGATATTTGGAAGCCCATTGAGGGCTATGGTGAAAAAGGAAATATCTTCCGTTCAAAACTGGAAAGAAGCTTTCTGAGAAACTGCTCTGTGTTCTGTTAATTCATCTCACAGAGTTACATCTTTCCATTCAGGAAGCCTTTCGCTAAGGGTGTTCTTGTGGAATTGGCAAAGGGATATTTGGAAGCCCATAGAGGGCTATGGTGAAAAAGGAAATACCTTCCGTTCAAAACTGGAAAGAAGCTTTCTGAGAAACTGCTCTGTGTTCTGTTAATTCATCTCACAGAGTTACATCTTTCCCTTCAAGAAGCCTTTCGCTAAGGCTGTTCTTGTGGAATTGGCAAAGGGATATTTGGAAGCCCATAGAGGGCTATGGTGAAAAAGGAAATATCTTCCGTTCAAAACTGGAAAGAAGCCTTCTGAGAAACTGCTCTGTGTTCTGTTAATTCATCTCACAGAGTTACATCTTTCCCTTCAAGAAGCCTTTCGCTAAGGCTGTTCTTGTGGAATTGGCAAAGGGATATTTGGAAGCCCATAGAGGGCTATGGTGAAAAAGGAAATATCTTCCGTTCAAAACTGGAAAGAAGATTTCTGAGAAACTGCTCTGTGTTCTGTTAATTCATCTCACGGAGTTACATCTTTCCCTTCAAGAAGCCTTTCGCTAAGGCTGTTCTTGTGGAATTGGCAAGGGGATATTTGGAAGCCCATAGAGGGCTATGGTGAAAAAGGAAATATCTTCCGTTCAAAACTGGAAAGAAGCTTTCTGAGAAACTGCTCTGTGTTCTGTTAATTCATCTCACAGCGTTACATCTTTCCCTTCAAGAAGCCTTTCGCTAAGGCTGTTCTTCTGGAATTGGCAAAGGGATATTTGGAAGCCCATAGAGGGCTATGGTGAAAAAGGAAATATCTTCCGTTCAAAACTGGAAAGAAGCTTTCTGAGAAACTGCTCTGTGTTCTGTTAATTCATCTCACAGAGTTACATCTTTCCCTTCAAGAAGCCTTTCGCTAAGGCTGTTCTTGGGGAATTGGCAAAGGGATATTTGGAAGCCCGTAGGGGGCTATGCTGAAAAAGGAAATATCTTCCGTTCAAAACTGGAAAGAAGCTTTCTGAGAAACTACTCTGTGTTCTGTTAATTCATCTCACAGAGTTACGTCTTTCCCTTCAAGAAGCCTTTCGCTAAGGCTGTTCTTGGGGAATTGGCAAAGGGATATTTGGAAGCCCATAGAGGGCTATGGTGAAAAAGGAAATATCTTCCGTTCAAAACTGGAAAGAAGCTTTCTGAGAAACTGCTCTGTGTTCTGTTAATTCATCTCACAGAGTTACATCTTTCCCTTCAAGAAGCCTTTCGCTAAGGCTGTTCTTGTGCATTTGACAAAGGGATATTTGGAAGCCCATAGAGGGCTATGGTGAGAAAGGAAATATCTTCCGTTCAAAACTGGAAAGAAGCTTTCTGAGAAACTGCTCTGTGTTCTGTTAATTCATCTCACAGAGTTACATCTTTCCCTTCAAGAAGCCTTTCGCTAAGGCTGTTCTTTTGGAATTGGCAAAGGGATATTTGGAAGCCCATAGAGGGCTATGGTGAAAGAGGAAATATCTTCCGTTCAAAACTGGAAAGAAGCTTTCTGAGAAACTGCTCTGTGTTCTGTTCATTCATCTCACAGAGTTACATCTTTCCCTTCAAGAAGCCTTTCGCTAAGGCTGTTCTTGTGGAATTGGCAAAGGGATATTTGGAAGCCCTTAGAGCGCTATGGTGAAAAAGGAAATACCTTCCGTTCAAAACTGGAAAGAAGCTTTCTCAGAAACTGCTCTGTGTTCTGTTAATTCATCTCACAGAGTTGCATCTTTCCCTTCAAGAATCCTTTCGCTAAGGCTGTTCTTGTGGAATTGGCAAAGGGATATTTGGAAGCCCATAGAGGGCTATGGTGAAAAAGGAAATATCTTCCGTTCAAAACTGGAAAGAAGCTTTCTGAGAAACTGCTCTGTGTTCTGTTAATTCATCTCACAGTGTTACATCTTTCCCTTCAAGAAACCTTTCGCTAAGGCTGTTCTTGTGGAATTGGCAAAAGGATATTTGGAAGCCGATAGAGGGCTATGGTGAAAAAGGAAATACCTTCCGTTCAAAACTGGAAAGAAGGTTTCTGAGAATCTGCTCTGTGTTCTGTTAATTCATCTCACAGATTTACATCTTTCCCTTCAAGAAGCCTTTCGCAAAGGCTGTTCTTGTGGAATTGGCAAAGGGATATTTGGAAGCCCATAGAGGGCTATGGTGAAAAAGGAAATATCTTCCGTTCAAAACTGGAAAGAAGCTTTCTGAGAAACTGCTCTGTGTTCTGTTAATTCATCTCACAGAGTTACATCTTTCCCTTCAAGAAGCCTTTCGCTAAGGCTGTTCTTGTGGAATTGGCAAAGGGATATTTGGAAGCCCATAGAGGGCTATGGTGAAACAGGAAATATCTTCCGTTGAAAACTGGAAAGAAGTTTTCTGAGAAACTGCTCTGTGTTCTGTTAATTCATCTCACAGAGTTACGTCTTTCCCTTTAAGAAGCCTTTCGCTAAGGCTGTTTTTGGGGAATTGGCAAAGGGATATTTGGAAGCCCATAGAGGGCTATGGAGAAAAAGGAAATATCTTCCGTTCAAAACTGGAAAGAAGCTTTCTGAGAAACTCCTCTGTGTTCTGTTAATTCATCTCACAGAGTTACATCTTTCCCTTCAAGAATCCTTTCGCTAAGGCTGTTCTTGTGGAATTGGCAAAGGGATATTTGGAAGCCCATAGAGGGCTATGGTGAAAAAGGAAATATCTTCCGTTCAAAACTGGAAAGAAGCTTTCTGAGAAACTGCTCTGTGTTCTGTTAATTCATCTCACAGTGTTACATCTTTCCCTTCAAGAAACCTTTCGCTAAGGCTGTTCTTGTGGAATTGGCAAAGGGATATTTGGAAGCCGATAGAGGGCTATGGTGAAAAAGGAAATACCTTCCGTTCAAAACTGGAAAGAAGGTTTCTGAGAATCTGCTCTGTGTTCTGTTAATTCATCTCACAGATTTACATCTTTCCCTTCAAGAAGCCTTTCGCTAAGGCTGTTCTTGTGGAATTGGCAAAGGGATATTTGGAAGCCCATAGAGGGCTATGGTGAAAAAGGAAATATCTTCCGTTCAAAACTGGAAAGAAGCTTTCTGAGAAACTGCTCTGTGTTCTGTTAATTCATCTCACAGAGTTACATCTTTCCCTTCAAGAAGCCTTTCGCTAAAGCTGTTCTTGTGGAATTGGCAAAGGGATATTTGGAAGCCCATAGAGGGCTATGGTGAAAAAGGAAATATCTTCCGTTCAAAACTGGAAAGAAGCTTTCTGAGAAACTGCTCTGTGTTCTGTTAATTCATCTCACAGTGTTACATCTTTCCCTTCAAGAAGCCTTTCGCTAAGGCTGTTCTTGTGCAATTGGCAAAGGGATATTTGGAAGCCCATAGAGGGCTATGGTGAAAAAGGAAATATCTTCCGTTCAAAACTGGAAAGAAGCTTTCTGAGAAACTGCTCTGTGTTCTGTTAATTCATCTCACAGAGTTACATCTTTCCCTTTAAGAAGCCTTTCGCTAAGGCTGTTCTTGGGGAATGGCAAAGGGATATTTCGAAGCCCATAGAAGGCTATGGTGAAAAAGGAAATATCTTCCGTTCAAAACTGGAAAGAAGCTTTCTGAGAAACTGCTCTGTGTTCTGTTAATTCATCTCACAGAGTTACATCTTTCCCTTCAAGAAGCCTTTCGCTAAGGCTGTTCTTGTGGAATTGGCAAAGGGATATTTGGAAGCCCATAGAGGGCTATGGTGAAACAGGAAATATCTTCCGTTGAAAACTGGAAAGAAGTTTTCTGAGAAACTGCTCTGTGTTCTGTTAATTCATCTCACAGAGTTACGTCTTTCCCTTTAAGAAGCCTTTGGCTAAGGCTGTTTTTGGGGAATTGGCAAAGGGATATTTGGAAGCCCATAGAGGGCTATGGAGAAAAAGGAAATATCTTCCGTTCAAAACTGGAAAGAAGCTTTCTGAGAAACTGCTCTGTGTTCTGTTAATTCATCTCACAGAGTTACATCTTTCCCTTCAAGAAGCCTTTCGCTAAGGCTGTTCTTGGGGAATTGGCAAAGGGATATTTGGAAGCCCGTAGGGGGCTATGCTGAAAAAGGAAATATCTTCCGTTCAAAACTGGAAAGAAGCTTTCTGAGAAACTACTCTGTGTTCTGTTAATTCATCTCACAGAGTTACGTCTTTCCCTTCAAGAAGCCTTTCGCTAAGGCTGTTCTTGGGGAATTGACAAAGGGATATTTGGAAGCCCATAGAGGGCTATGGTGAAAAAGGAAATATCTTCCGTTCAAAACTGGAAAGAAGCTTTCTGAGAAACTGCTCTGTGTTCTGTTAATTCATCTCACAGAGTTACATCTTTCCCTTCAAGAAGCCTTTCGCTAAGGCTGTTCTTGTGCATTTGACAAAGGGATATTTGGAAGCCCATAGAGGGCTATGGTGAGAAAGGAAATATCTTCCGTTCAAAACTGGAAAGAAGCTTTCTGAGAAACTGCTCTGTGTTCTGTTAATTCATCTCACAGAGTTACATCTTTCCCTTCAAGAAGCCTTTCGCTAAGGCTGTTCTTGTGGAATTGGCAAAGGGATATTTGGAAGCCCTTAGAGCGCTATGGTGAAAAAGGAAATACCTTCCGTTCAAAACTGGAAAGAAGCTTTCTGAGAAACTGCTCTGTGTTCTGTTAATTCATCTCACAGAGTTACATCTTTGCCTTCAAGAATCCTTTCGCTAAGGCTGTTCTTGTGGAATTGGCAAAGGGATATTTGGAAGCCCATAGAGGGCTATGGTGAAAAAGGAAATATCTTCCGTTCAAAACTGGAAAGAAGCTTTCTGAGAAACTGCTCTGTGTTCTGTTAATTCATCTCACAGAGTTACATCTTTCCCTTCAAGAAACCTTTCGCTAAGGCTGTTCTTGTGGAATTGGCAAAGGGATATTTGGAAGCCGATAGAGGGCTATGGTGAAAAAGGAAATACCTTCCGTTTAAAACTGGAAAGAAGGTTTCTGAGAATCTGCTCTGTGTT
Source organism: Chlorocebus sabaeus (assembly GCF_047675955.1). NCBI lineage: Eukaryota > Metazoa > Chordata > Mammalia > Primates > Cercopithecidae > Chlorocebus > Chlorocebus sabaeus. Next base: position 118,391 of record NW_027327814.1, read on the forward strand.
CTGTTAATTCATCTCACAGATTTACATCTTTCCCTTCAAGAAGCCTTTCGCTAAGGCTGTTCTTGTGGAATTGGCAAAGGGATATATGGAAGCCCATAGAGGGCTATGGTGAAAAAGGAAATATCTTCCGTTCAAAACTGGAAAGAAGCTTTCTGAGAAACTGCTCTGTGTTCTGTTAATTCATCTCACAGAGTTACATCTTTCCCTTCAAGAAGCCTTTCGCTAAGGCTGTTCTTGTGGAATTGGCAAAGGGATATTTGGAAGCCCATAGAGGGCTATGGTGAAAAAGGAAATACCTTCCGTTCAAAACTGGAAAGAAGCTTTCTGAGAAACTGCTCTGTGTTCTGTTAATTCATCTCACAGTGTTACATCTTTCCCTTCAAGAAGCCTTTCGCTAAGGCTGTTCTTGTGGAATTGGCAAAGGGATATTTGGAAGCCCATAGAGGGCTATGGTGAAAAAGGAAATATCTTCCGTTCAAAACTGGAAAGAAGCTTTCTGAGAAACTGCTCTGTGTTCTGTTAATTCATCTCACAGAGTTACGTCTTTCCCTTTAAGAAGCCTTTCGCAAAGGTTGTTCTTGTGGAATGGCAAAGGAATATTTGGAAGCCCATAGAGGGCTATGGTGAAAAAGGAAATATCTTCCGTTCAAAACTGAAAAGAAGATTTCTGAGAAACTGCTCTGTGTTCTGTTAATTCATCTCACAGAGTTACATCTTTCCCTTCAAGAAGCCTTTCGCTAAGGCTGTTCTTGGGGAATTGGCAAAGGGATATTTGGAAGCCCGTAGGGGGCTATGCTGAAAAAGGAAATATCTTCCGTTCAAAACTGGAAAGAAGCTTTCTGAGAAACTACTCTGTGTTCTGTTAATTCATCTCACAGAGTTACGTCTTTCCCTTCAAGAAGCCTTTCGCTAAGGCTGTTCTTGGGGAATTGGCAAAGGGATATTTGGAAGCCCATAGAGGGCTATGGTGAAAAAGGAAATATCTTCCGTTCAAAACTGGAAAGAAGCTTTCTGAGAAACTGCTCTGTGTTCTGTTAATTCATCTCACAGAGTTACATCTTTCCCTTCAAGAAGCCTTTCGCTAAGGCTGTTCTTGTGCATTTGACAAAGGGATATTTGGAAGCCCATAGACGGCTATGGTGAGAAAGGAAATATCTTCCGTTCAAAACTGGAAAGAAGCTTTCTGAGAAACTGCTCTGTGTTCTGTTAATTCATCTCACAGAGTTACATCTTTCCCTTCAAGAAGCCTTTCGCTAAGGCTGTTCTTTTGGAATTGGCAAAGGGATATTTGGAAGCCCATAGAGGGCTATGGTGAAAGAGGAAATATCTTCCGTTCAAAACTGGAAAGAAGCTTTCTGAGAAACTGCTCCGTGTTCTGTTCATTCATCTCACAGAGTTACATCTTTCCCTTCAAGAAGCCTTTCGCTAAGGCTGTTCTTGTGGAATTGGCAAAGGGATATTTGGAAGCCCTTAGAGCGCTATGGTGAAAAAGGAAATACCTTCCGTTCAAAACTGGAAAGAAGCTTTCTGAGAAACTGCTCTGTGTTCTGTTAATTCATCTCACAGAGTTACATCTTTCCCTTCAAGAAGCCTTTTGCTAAGGCTGTTCTTGTGGAATTGGCAAAGGGATATTTGGAAGCCCATAGAGGGCTATGGTGAAAAAGGAAATATCTTCCGTTCAAAACTGGAAAGAAGCTTTCTGAGAAACTGCTCTGTGTTCTGTTAATTCATCTCACAGAGTTACATCTTTCCCTTCAAGAAGCCTTTCGCTAAGGCTGTTCTTGTGGAATTGGCAAAGGGATATTTGGAAGCCCATAGAGGGCTATGGTGAAAAAGGAAATATCTTCCGTTCAAAACTGGAAAGAAGCTTTCTGAGAAACTGCTCTGTGTTCTGTTAATTCATCTCACAGTGTTACATCTTTCCCTTCAAGAAGCCTTTCGCTAAGGCTGTTCTTGTGGAATTGGCAAAGGGATATTTGGAAGCCCATAGAGGGCTATGGTGAAAAAGGAAATATCTTCCGTTCAAAACTGGAAAGAAGCTTTCTTAGAAACTGCTCTGTGTTCTGTTAATTCATCTCACAGAGTTACATCTTTCCCTTTAAGAAGCCTTTCGCTAAGGCTGTTCTTGGGGAATGGCAAAGGGATATTTCGAAGCCCATAGAAGGCTATGGTGAAAAAGGAAATATCTTCCGTTCAAAACTGGAAAGACGCTTTCTGAGAAACTGCTCTGTGTTCTGTTAATTCATCTCACAGAGTTACATCTTTCCCTTCAAGAAGCCTTTCGCTAAGGCTGTTCTTGTGGAATTGGCAAAGGGATATTTGGAAGCCCATAGAGGGCTATGGTGAAACAGGAAATATCTTCCGTTGAAAACTGGAAAGAAGTTTTCTGAGAAACTGCTCTGTGTTCTGTTAATTCATCTCACAGAGTTACGTCTTTCCCTTTAAGAAGCCTTTCGCTAAGGCTGTTTTTGGGGAATTGGCAAAGGGATATTTGGAAGCCCATAGAGGGCTATGGAGAAAAAGGAAATATCTTCCGTTCAAAACTGGAAAGAAGCTTTCTGAGAAACTGCTCTGTGTTCTGTTAATTCATCTCACAGAGTTACATCTTTCCCTTCAAGAATCCTTTCGCTAAGGCTGTTCTTGTGGAATTGGCAAAGGGATATTTGGAAGCCCATAGAGGGCTATGGTGAAAAAGGAAATATCTTCCGTTCAAAACTGGAAAGAAGCTTTCTGAGAAACTGCTCTGTGTTCTGTTAATTCATCTCACAGTGTTACATCTTTCCCTTCAAGAAACCTTTCGCTAAGGCTGTTCTTGTGGAATTGGCAAAGGGATATTTGGAAGCCGATAGAGGGCTATGGTGAAAAAGGAAATACCTTCCGTTCAAAACTGGAAAGAAGGTTTCTGAGAATCTGCTCTGTGTTCTGTTAATTCATCTCACAGATTTACATCTTTCCCTTCAAGAAGCCTTTCGCTAAGGCTGTTCTTGTGGAATTGGCAAAGGGATATTTGGAAGCCCATAGAGGGCTATGGTGAAAAAGGAAATATCTTCCGTTCAAAACTGGAAAGAAGCTTTCTGAGAAACTGCTCTGTGTTCTGTTAATTCATCTCACAGAGTTACATCTTTCCCTTCAAGAAGCCTTTCGCTAAAGCTGTTCTTGTGGAATTGGCAAAGGGATATTTGGAAGCCCATAGAGGGCTATGGTGAAAAAGGAAATATCTTCCGTTCAAAACTGGAAAGAAGCTTTCTGAGAAACTGCTCTGTGTTCTGTTAATTCATCTCACAGTGTTACATCTTTCCCTTCAAGAAGCCTTTCGCTAAGGCTGTTCTTGTGGAATTGGCAAAGGGATATTTGGAAGCCCATAGAGGGCTATGGTGAAAAAGGAAATATCTTCCGTTCAAAACTGGAAAGAAGCTTTCTGAGAAACTGCTCTGTGTTCTGTTAATTCATCTCACAGAGTTACATCTTTCCCTTTAAGAAGCCTTTCGCTAAGGCTGTTCTTGGGGAATGGCAAAGGGATATTTCGAAGCCCATAGAAGGCTATGGTGAAAAAGGAAATATCTTCCGTTCAAAACTGGAAAGAAGCTTTCTGAGAAACTGCTCTGTGTTCTGTTAATTCATCTCACTGAGTTACATCTTTCCCTTCAAGAAGCCTTTCGCTAAGGCTGTTCTTGTGGAATTGGCAAAGGGATATTTGGAAGCCCATAGAGGGCTATGGTGAAAAAGGAAATATCTTCCGTTCAAAACTGGAAAGAAGCTTTCTGAGAAACTGCTCTGTGTTCTGTTAATTCATCTCACAGAGTTACATCTTTCCCTTCAAGAAGCCTTTCGCTAAGGCTGTTCTTGGGGAATTGCAAAGGTATATTTCGAAGCCCATAGAAGGCTATGGTGAAAAAGGAAATATCTTCCGTTCAAAACTGGAAAGACGCTTTCTGAGAAACTGCTCTGTGTTCTGTTAATTCATCTCACAGAGTTACATCTTTCCCTTCAAGAAGCCTTTCGCTAAGGCTGTTCTTGTGGAATTGGCAAAGGGATATTTGGAAGCCCATAGAGGGCTATGGTGAAACAGGAAATATCTTCCGTTGAAAACTGGAAAGAAGTTTTCTGAGAAACTGCTCTGTGTTCTGTTAATTCATCTCACAGAGTTACGTCTTTCCCTTTAAGAAGCCTTTCGCTAAGGCTGTTTTTGGGGAATTGGCAAAGGGATATTTGGAAGCCCATAGAGGGCTATGGAGAAAAAGGAAATATCTTCCGTTCAAAACTGGAAAGAAGCTTTCTGAGAAACTGCTCTGTGTTCTGTTAATTCATCTCACAGAGTTACATCTTTCCCTTCAAGAATCCTTTCGCTAAGGCTGTTCTTGTGGAATTGGCAAAGTGATATTTCGAAGTCCATAGAGGGCTATGGTGAAAAAGGAAATATCTTCCGTTCAAAACTGGAAAGAAGCTTTCTGAGAAACTGCTCTGTGTTCTGTTAATTCATCTTACAGAGTTACATCTTTCCCTTCAAGAAGCTTTTCGCTAAGGCTGTTCTTGTGGAATTGGCAAAGGGATATTTGGAAGCCCATAGAGGGCTATGGTGAAAAAGGAAATATCTTCCGTTCAAAACTGGAAAGAAGCTTTCTGAGAAACTGCTCTGTGTTCTGTTAATTCATCTCACAGAGTTACATCTTTCCCTTCAAGAAGCCTTTCGCTAAGGCTGTTCTTGTGGAATTGGCAAAGGGATATTTGGAAGCCCATAGAGGGCTATGGTGAAAAAGGAAATATCTTCCGTTCAAAACTGGAAAGAAGCTTTCTGAGAAACTGCTCTGTGTTCTGTTAATTCATCTCACAGAGTTACATCTTTCCCTTCAAGAAGCCTTTCGCTAAGGCTGTTCTTGTGGAATTGGCAAAGGGATATTTGGAAGCCCATAGAGGGCTATGGTGAAAAAGGAAATATCTTCCGTTCAAAACTGGAAAGAAGCTTTTTGAGAAACTGCTCTGTGTTCTGTTAATTCATCTCACAGGGTTACATCTTTCCCTTCAAGAAGCCTCTCGCTAAGGCTGTTCTTGTGGAATTGGCAAAGGGATATTTCGAAGCCCATAGAGGGCTATGGTGAAAAAGGAAATATCTTCCGTTCAAAACTGGAAAGAAGCTTTCTGAGAAACTAGTCTGTGTTCTGTTAATTCATCTCACAGAGTTACATCTTTCCCTTCAAGAAGCCTTTCGCTAAGGCTGTTCTTGTAGAATTGGCAAAGGGATATTTGGAAGCCCATAGAGGGCTATGGTGAAAAAGGAAATATCTTCCGTTCAAAACTGGAAAGAAGCTTTCTGAGAAACTGCTCTGTGTTCTGTTAATTCATCTCAAAGAGTTACATCTTTCCCTTCAAGAAGCCTTTCGCTAAGGCTGTTCTTGGGGAATTGGCAAAGGGATATTTGGAAGCCCATAGGGGGCTATGCTGAAAAAGGAAATATCTTCCGTTCAAAACTGGAAAGAAGCTTTCTGAGAAACTGCTCTGTGTTCTGTTAATTCATCTCACAGAGTTACGTCTTTCCCTTCAAGAAGCCTTTCTCTAAGGCTGTTCTTGGGGAATTGGCAAAGGGATATTTGGAAGCCCATAGAGGGCTATGGTGAAAAAGGAAATATCTTCCTTTCAAAACTGGAAAGAAGCTTTCTGAGAAACTGCTCTGTGTTCCGTTAATTCATCTCACAGAGTTACATCTTTCCCTTCAAGAAGCCTTTCGCTAAGGCTGTTCTTGTGCAATTGGCAAAGGGATATTTGGAAGCCCATAGAGGGCTATGGTGAGAAAGGAAATATCTTCCGTTCAAAACTGGAAAGAAGCTTTCTGAGAAACTGCTCTGTGTTCTGTTAATTCATCTCACAGAGTTACATCTTTCCCTTCAAAAGTCTTTCGCTAATGCTGTTCTTGTGGAATTGGCAAAGGGATATTTGGAAGCCCATAGAGGGCTATGGTGAAAAAGGAAATATCTTCCGTTCAAAACTGGAAAGAAGCTTTCTGAGAAACTGCTCTGTGTTCTGTTAATTCATTTCACAGAGTTACATCTTTCCCTTCAAGAAGCCTTTCGCTAAGGGTGTTCTTGTGGAATTGGCAAAGGGATATTTGGAAGCCCATAGAGGGCTATGGTGAAAAAGGAAATACCTTCCGTTCAAAACTGGAAAGAAGCTTTCTGAGAAACTGCTATGTGTTCTGTTAATTCATCTCACAGAGTTACATCTTTCCCTTCAAGAAGCCTTTCGCTAAGGCTGTTCTTGTGGAATTGGCAAAGGGATATTTGGAAGCCCATAGAGGGCTATGGTGAAAAAGGAAATATCTTCCGTTCAAAACTGGAAAGAAGCTTTCTGAGAAACTGCTCTGTGTTCTGTTAATTCATCTCACAGAGTTACGTCTTTCCCTTTAAGAAGCCTTTCGCAAAGGTTGTTCTTGTGGAATGGCAAAGGAATATTTGGAAGCCCATAGAGGGCTATGGTGAAAAAGGAAATATCTTCCGTTCAAAACTGGAAAGAAGATTTCTGAGAAACTGCTCTGTGTTCTGTTAATTCATCTCACAGAGCTACATCTTTCCCTTCAAGAAGCCTTTCGCTAAGGCTGTTCTTGTGCAATTGGCAAAGGGATATTTGGAAGCCCATAGAGGGCTATGGTGAAAAAGGAAATATCTTCCGTTCAAAACTGGAAAGAAGCTTTCTGAGAAACTGCTCTGTGTTCTGTTAATTCATCTTACAGAGTTACATCTTTCCCTTCAAGAAGCTTTTCGCTAAGGCTGTTCTTGTGGAATTGGCAAAGGGATATTTGGAAGCCCATAGAGGGCTATGGTGAAAAAGGAAATATCTTCCGTTCAAAACTGGAAAGAAGCTTTCTGAGAAACTGCTCTGTGTTCTGTTAATTCATCTCACAGAGTTACATCTTTCCCTTCAAGAAGCCTTTCGCTAAGGCTGTTCTTGTGGAATTGGCAAAGGGATATTTGGAAGCCCATAGAGGGCTATGGTGAAAAAGGAAATATCTTCCGTTCAAAACTGGAAAGAAGCTTTCTGAGAAACTGCTCTGTGTTCTGTTAATTCATCTCACAGAGTTACATCTTTCCCTTCAAGAAGCCTTTCGCTAAGGCTGTTCTTGTGGAATTGGCAAAGGGATATTTGGAAGCCCATAGAGGGCTATGGTGAAAAAGGAAATATCTTCCGTTCAAAACTGGAAAGAAGCTTTTTGAGAAACTGCTCTGTGTTCTGTTAATTCATCTCACAGGGTTACATCTTTCCCTTCAAGAAGCCTCTCGCTAAGGCTGTTCTTGTGGAATTGCCAAAGGGATATTTCGAAGCCCATAGAAGGCTATGGTGAAAAAGGAAATATCTTCCGTTCAAAACTGGAAAGAAGCTTTCTGAGAAACTAGTCTGTGTTCTGTTAATTCATCTCACAGAGTTACATCTTTCCCTTCAAGAAGCCTTTCGCTAAGGCTGTTCTTGTAGAATTGGCAAAGGGATATTTGGAAGCCCATAGAGGGCTATGGTGAAAAAGGAAATATCTTCCGTTCAAAACTGGAAAGAAGCTTTCTGAGAAACTGCTCTGTGTTCTGTTAATTCATCTCAAAGAGTTACATCTTTCCCTTCAAGAAGCCTTTCGCTAAGGCTGTTCTTGGGGAATTGGCAAAGGGATATTTGGAAGCCCATAGGGGGCTATGGTGAGAAAGGAAATATCTTCCGTTCAAAACTGGAAAGAAGCTTTCTGAGAAACTGCTCTGTGTTCTGTTAATTCATCTCACAGAGTTACATCTTTCCCTTCAAAAGTCTTTCGCTAATGCTGTTCTTGTGGAATTGGCAAAGGGATATTTGGAAGCCCATAGAGGGCTATGGTGAAAAAGGAAATATCTTCCGTTCAAAACTGGAAAGAAGCTTTCTGAGAAACTGCTCTGTGTTCTGTTAATTCATCTCACAGAGTTACATCTTTCCCTTCAAGAAGCCTTTCGCTAAGGCTGTTCTTGTGCATTTGACAAAGGGATATTTGGAAGCCCATAGAGGGCTATGGTGAGAAAGGAAATATCTTCCGTTCAAAACTGGAAAGAAGCTTTCTGAGAAACTGCTCTGTGTTCTGTTAATTCATCTCACAGAGTTACATCTTTCCCTTCAAGAAGCCTTTCGCTAAGGCTGTTCTTTTGGAATTGGCAAAGGGATATTTGGAAGCCCATAGAGGGCTATGGTGAAAAAGGAAATATCTTCCGTTCAAAACTGGAAAGAAGCTTTCTGAGAAACTGCTCCGTGTTCTGTTCATTCATCTCACAGAGTTACATCTTTCCCTTCAAGAAGCCTTTCGCTAAGGCTGTTCTTGTGGAATTGGCAAAGGGATATTTGGAAGCCCTTAGAGCGCTATGGTGAAAAAGGAAATACCTTCCGTTCAAAACTGGAAAGAAGGTTTCTGAGAATCTGCTCTGTGTTCTGTTAATTCATCTCACAGATTTACATCTTTCCCTTCAAGAAGCCTTTCGCTAAGGCTGTTCTTGTGGAATTGGCAAAGGGATATTTGGAAGCCCATAGAGGGCTATGGTGAAAAAGGAAATATCTTCCGTTCAAAACTGGAAAGAAGCTTTCTGAGAAACTGCTCTGTGTTCTGTTAATTCATCTCACAGAGTTACATCTTTCCCTTCAAGAAGCCTTTCGCTAAGGCTGTTCTTGTGGAATTGGCAAAGGGATATTTGGAAGCCCATAGAGGGCTATGGTGAAAAAGGAAATATCTTCCGTTCAAAACTGGAAAGAAGCTTTCTGAGAAACTGCTCTGTGTTCTGTTAATTCATCTCACAGTGTTACATCTTTCCCTTCAAGAAGCCTTTCGCTAAGGCTGTTCTTGTGGAATTGGCAAAGGGATATTTGGAAGCCCATAGAGGGCTATGGTGAAAAAGGAAATATCTTCCGTTCAAAACTGGAAAGAAGCTTTCTGAGAAACTGCTCTGTGTTCTGTTAATTCATCTCACAGAGTTACATCTTTCCCTTTAAGAAGCCTTTCGCTAAGGCTGTTCTTGGGGAATGGCAAAGGGATATTTCGAAGCCCATAGAAGGCTATGGTGAAAAAGGAAATATCTTCCGTTCAAAACTGGAAAGAAGCTTTCTGAGAAACTGCTCTGTGTTCTGTTAATTCATCTCACAGAGTTACATCTTTCCCTTCAAGAAGCCTTTCGCTAAGGCTGTTCTTGTGGAATTGGCAAAGGGATATTTGGAAGCCCATAGAGGGCTATGGTGAAACAGGAAATATCTTCCGTTGAAAACTGGAAAGAAGTTTTCTGAGAAACTGCTCTGTGTTCTGTTAATTCATCTCACAGAGTTACGTCTTTCCCTTTAAGAAGCCTTTCGCTAAGGCTGTTTTTGGGGAATTGGCAAAGGGATATTTGGAAGCCCATAGACGGCTATGGAGAAAAAGGAAATATCTTCCGTTCAAAACTGGAAAGAAGCTTTCTGAGAAACTGCTCTGTGTTCTGTTAATTCATCTCACAGAGTTACATCTTTCCCTTCAAGAATCCTTTCGCTAAGGCTGTTCTTGTGGAATTGGCAAAGGGATATTTGGAAGCCCATAGAGGGCTATGGTGAAAAAGGAAATATCTTCCGTTCAAAACTGGAAAGAAGCTTTCTGAGAAACTGCTCTGTGTTCTGTTAATTCATCTCACAGTGTTACATCTTTCCCTTCAAGAAACCTTTCGCTAAGGCTGTTCTTGTGGAATTGGCAAAGGGATATTTGGAAGCCGATAGAGGGCTATGGTGAAAAAGGAAATACCTTCCGTTCAAAACTGGAAAGAAGGTTTCTGAGAATCTGCTCTGTGTTCTGTTAATTCATCTCACAGATTTACATCTTTCCCTTCAAGAAGCCTTTCGCTAAGGCTGTTCTTGTGGAATTGGCAAAGGGATATTTGGAAGCCCATAGAGGGCTATGGTGAAAAAGGAAATATCTTCCGTTCAAAACTGGAAAGAAGCTTTCTGAGAAACTGCTCTGTGTTCTGTTAATTCATCTCACAGAGTTACATCTTTCCCTTCAAGAAGCCTTTCGCTAAGGCTGTTCTTGTGGAATTGGCAAAGGGATATTTGGAAGCCCATAGAGGGCTATGGTGAAAAAGGAAATATCTTCCGTTCAAAACTGGAAAGAAGCTTTCTGAGAAACTGCTCTGTGTTCTCTTAATTCATCTCACAGTGTTACATCTTTCCCTTCAAGAAGCCTTTCGCTAAGGCTGTTCTTGTGGAATTGGCAAAGGGATATTTGGAAGCCCTTAGAGGGCTATGGTGAAAAAGGAAATATCTTCCGTTCAAAACTGGAAAGAAGCTTTCTGAGAAACTGCTCTGTGTTCTGTGAATTCATCTCACAGAGTTACATCTTTCACTTTAAGAAGCCTATCGCTAAGGCTGTTCTTGGGGAATGGCAAAGGGATATTTCGAAGCCCATAGAAGGCTATGGTGAAAAAGGAAATATCTTCCGTTCAAAACTGGAAAGAAGCTTTCTGAGAAACTGCTCTGTGTTCTGTTAATTCATCTCACAGAGTTACATCTTTCCCTTCAAGAAGCCTTTCGCTAAGGCTGTTCTTGTGGAATTGGCAAAGGGATATTTGGAAGCCCATAGAGGGCTATGGTGAAACAGGAAATATCTTCCGTTGAAAACTGGAAAGAAGTTTTCTGAGAAACTGCTCTGTGTTCTGTTAATTCATCTCACAGAGTTACGTCTTTCCCTTTAAGAAGCCTTTCGCTAAGGCTGTTTTTGGGGAATTGGCAAAGGGATATTTGGAAGCCCATAGAGGGCTATGGAGAAAAAGGAAATATCTTCCGTTCAAAACTGGAAAGAAGCTTTCTGAGAAACTGCTCTGTGTTCTGTTAATTCATCTCACAGAGTTACATCTTTCCCTTCAAGAAGCCTTTCGCTAAGGCTGTTCTTGGGGAATTGGCAAAGGGATATTTGGAAGCCCGTAGGGGGCTATGCTGAAAAAGGAAATATCTTCCGTTCAAAACTGGAAAGAAGCTTTCTGAGAAACTACTCTGTGTTCTGTTAATTCATCTCACAGAGTTACGTCTTTCCCTTCAAGAAGCCTTTCGCTAAGGCTGTTCTTGGGGTATTGGCAAAGAGATATTTGGAAGCCCATAGAGGGCTATGGTGAAAAAGGAAATATCTTCCGTTCAAAACTGGAAAGAAGCTTTCTGAGAAACTGCTCTGTGTTCTGTTAATTCATCTCACAGAGTTACATCTTTCCCTTCAAGAAGCCTTTCGCTAAGGCTGTTCTTGTGCATTTGACAAAGGGATATTTGGAAGCCCATAGAGGGCTATGGTGAGAAAGGAAATATCTTCCGTTCAAAACTGGAAAGAAGCTTTCTGAGAAACTGCTCTGTGTTCTGTTAATTCATCTCACAGAGTTACATCTTTCCCTTCAAGAAGCCTTTCGCTAAGGCTGTTCTTTTGGAATTGGCAAAGGGATATTTGGAAGCCCATAGAGGGCTATGGTGAAAAAGGAAATATCTTCCGTTCAAAACTGGAAAGAAGCTTTCTGAGAAACTGCTCCGTGTTCTGTTCATTCATCTCACAGAGTTACATCTTTCCCTTCAAGAAGCCTTTCGCTAAGGCTGTTCTTGTGGAATTGGCAAAGGGATATTTGGAAGCCCTTAGAGCGCTATGGTGAAAAAGGAAATACCTTCCGTTCAAAACTGGAAAGAAGCTTTCTGAGAAACTGCTATCTGTTCTCTTAATTCATCTCACAGAGTTACATCTTTCCCTTCAAGAAGCCTTTCGCTAAGGCTGTTCTTGTGGAATTGGCAAAGGGATATTTGGAAGCCCATAGAGGGCTATGGTGAAACAGGAAATATCTTCCGTTCAAAACTGGAAAGAAGTTTTCTGAGAAACTGCTCTGTGTTCTGTTAATTCATCTTACAGAGTTACATCTTTCCCTTCAAGAAGCTTTTCGCTAAGGCTGTTCTTGTGGAATTGGCAAAGGGATATTTGGAAGCCCATAGAGGGCTATGGTGAAAAAGGAAATATCTTCCGTTCAAAACTGGAAAGAAGCTTTGTGAGAAACTGCTCTGTGTTCTGTTAATTCATCTCACAGAGTTACATCTTTCCCTTCAAGAAGCCTTTCGCTAAGGCTGTTCTTGTGGAATTGGCAAAGGGATATTTGGAAGCCCATAGAGGGCTATGGTGAAAAAGGAAATATCTTCCGTTCAAAACTGGAAAGAAGCTTTCTGAGAAACTGCTCTGTGTTCTGTTAATTCATCTCACAGAGTTACATCTTTCCCTTCAAGAAGTCTTTCGATAAGGCTGTTCTTGGGGAATTGGCAAAGGGATATTTGGAAACCCCTAGGGGGCTATGGTGAAAAAGGAAATATCTTCCGTTCAAAACTGGAAAGAAGCTTTTGAGAAACTGCTCTGTGTTCTGTTAATTCATCTCAAAGAGTTACATCTTTCCCTTCAAGAAGCCTTTCGCTAAGGCTGTTCTTGTGGAATTGGCAAAGGGATATTTCGAAGCCCATAGAGGGCTATGGTGAAAAAGGAATTATCTTCCGTTCAAAACTGGAAAGAAGCTTTCTGAGAAACGGCTCTGTGTTCTGTTAATTCATCTCACAGAGTTACATCTTTCCCTTCAAGAAGCCTTTCGCTAAGGCTGTTCTTGTGGAATTGGCAAAGGGATATTTGGGAGCCCATAGAGGGCTATGGTGAAAAAGGAAATATCTTCCTTCAAAACTGGAAAGAAGCTTTCTGAGAAACTGCTCTGTGTTCTGTTAATTCATCTCACAGAGTTACATCTTTCCCTTCAAGAAGCCTTTCGCTAAGGCTGTTCTTGTGGAATTGGCAAAGGGATATTTGGAAGCCCTTAGAGGGCTATGGTGAAAAAGGAAATATCTTCCGTTCAAAACTGGAAAGAAGCTTTCTGAGAAACTGCTCTGTGTTCTGTTAATTCATCTCACAGAGTTACATCTTTCCCTTCAAGAAGCCTTTCGCTAAGGCTGTTCTTGTGGAATTGGCAAAGGGATATTTGGAAGCCCATAGAGGGCTATGGTGAAAAAGGAAATATCTTCCGTTCAAAACTGGAAAAAAGCTTTCTGAGAAACTGCTCTCTGTTCTGTTAATTCATCTCACAGAGTTACATCTTTCCCTTCAAGAAGCCTTTCGCTAAGGCTGTTCTTGTGGAATTGGCAAAGGGATATTTGGAAGCCCATAGAGGGCTATGGTGAAAAAGGAAATATCTTCCGTTCAAAACTGGAAAGAAGCTTTCTGAGAAACTGCTCTGTGTTCTGTTAATTCATCTCACAGAGTTACATCTTTCCCTTCAAGAACCCTTTCGCTAAGGCTGTTCTTGTGGAATTGGCAAAGGGATATTTGGAAGCCCATGGATGGCTATGCTGAAAAAGGAAATATCTTCCGTTCAAAACTGGAAAGAAGCTTTCTGAGAAACTGCTCTGTGTTCTGTTAATTCATCTCAAAGAGTTACATCTTTCGCTTCAAGAAGCCTTTCGCTAAGGCTGTTCTTGGGGAATTGGCAAAGGGATATTTGGAAGCCCATAGGGGGCTATGCTGAAAAAGGAAATATCTTCCGTTCAAAACTGGAAAGAAGCTTTCTGAGAAACTGCTCTGTGTTCTGTTAATTCATCTCACAGAGTTACGTCTTTCCCTTCAAGAAGCCTTTCGCTAAGGCTGTTCTTGGGGAATTGGCAAAGGGATATTTGGAAGCCCATAGAGGGCTATGGTGAAAAAGGAAATATCTTCCTTTCAAAACTGGAAAGAAGCTTTCTGAGAAACTGCTCTGTGTTCTGTTAATTCATCTCACAGAGTTACATCTTTCCCTTCAAGAAGCCTTTCGCTAAGGCTGTTCTTGTGCAATTGGCAAAGGGATATTTGGAAGCCCATAGAGGGCTATGGTGAAAAAGGAAATATCTTCCGTTCAAAACTGGAAAGAAGCTTTCTGAGAAACTGCTCTGTGTTCTGTTAATTCATCTCACAGAGTTACATCTTTCCCTTCAAGAAGCCTTTCGCTAAGGCTGTTCTTGTGGAATTGGCAAAGGGATATTTGGAAGCCGATAGAGGGCTATGGTGAAAAAGGAAATACCTTCCGTTCAAAACTGGAAAGAAGGTTTCTGAGAATCTGCTCTGTGTTCTCTTAATTCATCTCACGGAGTTACATCTTTCCCTTCAAGAAGCCTTTCGCTAAGGCTGTTCTTGTGGAATTGGCAAAGGGATATTTGGAAGCCCATAGAGGGCTATGGTGAAAAAGGAAATATCTTCCGTTCAAAACTGGAAAGAAGCTTTCTGAGAAACTGCTCTGTGTTCTGTTAATTCATCTCACAGAGTTACATCTTCCCCTTCAAGAAGCCTTTCGCTAAGGCTGTTCTTGTGCAATTGGCAAAGGGATATTTGGAAGCCCATAGAGGGCTATGGTGAGAAAGGAAATATCTTCCTTTCAAAACTGGAAAGAAGCTTTCTGAGAAACTGCTCTGTGTTCTGTTAATTCATCTCACAGAGTTACACCTTTCCCTTCAAGAAGCCTTTCGCTAAGGCTGTTCTTGTGGAATTGGCAAAGGGATATTTGGAAGCCCATAGAGGGCTATGGTGAAAAAGGAAATATCTTCCGTTCAAAACTGGAAAGAAGCTTTCTGAGAAACTGCTCTGTGTTCTGTTAATTCATCTCATAGAGTTACATCTTTCCCTTCAAGAAGCCTTTCGCTAAGGCTGTTGTTGTGGAATTGGCAAAGGGATATTTGGAAGCCCATAGAGGGCTATGGTGAAAAAGGAAATATCTTCCGTTCAAAACTGGAAAGAAGCTTTCTGAGAAACTGCTCTGTGTTCTGTTAATTCATCTCACAGAGTTACATCTTTCCCTACAAGAAGTCTTTCGCCAAGGCTGTTCTTGTGGAATTGCCAAAGGGATATTTGGAAGCCCATAGAGGGCTATGGTGAAAAAGGAAATATCTTAAGTTCAAAACTGGAAAGAAGCTTTCTGAGAAACTGCAATCTGTTCTCTTAATTCATCTCACAGAGTTACATCTTTCCCTTCAAGAAGCCTTTCGCTAAGGCTGTTCTTGTGGAATTGGCAAAGGGATATTTGGAAGCCCATAGAGGGCTATGGTGAAAAAGGAAATATCTTCCGTTAAAAACTGGAAAGAAGCTTTCTGAGAAACTGCTCTGTGTTCTGTTAATTCATCTCATAGAGTTACATCTTTCCCTACAAGAAGCCTTTCGCTAAGGCTGTTGTTGTGGAATTGGCAAAGGGATATTTGGAAGCCCATAGAGGGCTATGGTGAAAAAGGAAATATCTTCCGTTCAAAACTGGAAAGAAGCTTTCTGAGAAACTGCTCTGTGTTCTGTTAATTCATCTCACAGAGTTACATCTTTCCCTACAAGAAGTCTTTCGCCAAGGCTGTTCTTGTGGAATTGCCAAAGGGATATTTGGAAGCCCATAGAGGGCTACGGTGAAAAAGGAAATATCTTAAGTTCAAAACTGGAAAGAAGCTTTCTGAGAAACTGCTATCTGTTCTCTTAATTCATCTCACAGAGTTACATCTTTCCCTTCAAGAAGCCTTTCGCTAAGGCTGTTCTTGTGGAATTGCCAAAGGGATATTTGGAAGCCCATAGAGGGCTACGGTGAAAAAGGAAATATCTTAAGTTCAAAACTGGAAAGAAGCTTTCTGAGAAACTGCTATCTGTTCTCTTAATTCATCTCACAGAGTTACATCTTTCCCTTCAAGAAGCCTTTCGCTAAGGCTGTTCTTGTGGAATTGGCAAAGGGATATTTGGAAACCCATAGAGGGCTACGGTGAAAAAGGAAATATCTTAAGTTCAAAACTGGAAAGAAGCTTTCTGAGAAACTGCTATCTGTTCTGTTAATTCATCTCACAGAGTTACATCTTTCCCTTCAAGAAGCCTTTCGCTAAGGCTGTTCTTGTGGAATTGGCAAAGGGATATTTGGAAGCCCATAGAGGGCTATGGTGAAAAAGGAAATATCTTCCGTTCAAAACTGGAAAGAAGCTTTCTGAGAAACTGCTCTGTGTTCTGTTAATTCATCTCACAGAGTTACATCTTTCCCTTCAAGAAGACTTTCGCTAAGGCTGTTCTTGTGGAATTGGCAAAGGGATATTTGGAAGCCCATAGAGGGCTATGGTAAAAAAGGAAATACCTTCCTTTCAAAACTGGAAAGAAGCTTTCTGAGAAACTGCTCTGTGTTCTGTTAATTCATCTCACAGAGTTACATCTTTCCCTTCAAGAAGCCTTTCGCTAAGGCTGTTCTTGTGGAATTGGCAAAGGGATATTTGGAAGCCCATAGAGGGCTATGGTGAAAAAGGAAATATCTTCCGTTCAAAACTGGAAAGAAGCTTTTTGAGAAACGGCTCTGTGTTCTGTTAATTCATCTCACAGAGTTACATCTTTCCCTTCAAGAAGCCTTTCGCTAAGCCTGTTCTTGTGGAATTGGCAAAGGGATATTTGGAAGCCCATAGAGGGCTATGGTGAAAAAGGAAATACCTTCCGTTCAAAACTGGAAAGAAGCTTTCTGAGAAACTGCTCTGTGTTCTGTTAATTCATCTCAAAGAGTTACATCTTTCCCTTCAAGAAGCCTTTCGCTAAGGCTGTTCTTGTGGAATTGGCAAAGGGATATTTGGAAGCCCATAGAGGGCTATGGTGAAAAAGGAAATATCTTCCGTTCAAAACTGGAAAGAAGCTTTCTGAGAAACTGCTCTGTGTTCTGTTAATTCATCTCACAGAGTTACGTCTTTCCCTTTAAGAAGCCTTTCGCTAAGGCTGTTCTTGTGGAATGGCAAAGGGATATTTGGAAGCCCATAGAGGGCTATGGTGAAAAAGGAAATATCTTCCGTTCAAAACTGGAAAGAAGATTTCTGAGAAACTGCTCTGTGTTCTGTTAATTCATCTCACGGAGTTACATCTTTCCCTTCAAGAAGCCTTTCGCTAAGGCTGTTCTGGTGGAATTGGCAAAGGGATATTTGGAAGCCCATAGAGGGCTATGGTGAAAAAGGAAATATCTTCCGTTCAAAACTGGAAAGAAGCTTTCTGAGAAACTGCTCTGTGTTCTGTTAATTCATCTCACAGAGTTACATCTTTCCCTTCAAGAAGCCTTTCGCTAAGGCTGTTCTTGTGGAATTGGCAAAGGGATATTTGGAAGCCCATAGAGGGCTATGGTGAAAAAGGAAATATCTTCCGTTCAAAACTGGAAAAAAGCTTTCTGAGAAACTGCTCTGTGTTCTGTTAATTCATCTCACAGAGTTACATCTTTCCCTTCAAGAAGCCTTTCGCTAAGGCTGTTCTTGTGGAATTGGCAAAGGGATATTTGGAAGCCCATAGAGGGCTATGGTGAAAAAGGAAATATCTTCCGTTCAAAACTGGAAAGAAGCTTTCTGAGAAACTGCTCTGTGTTCTGTTAATTCATCTCAAAGAGTTACATCTTTCGCTTCAAGAAGCCTTTCGCTAAGGCTGTTCTTGGGGAATTGGCAAAGGGATATTTGGAAGCCCATAGGGGGCTATGCTGAAAAAGGAAATATCTTCCGTTCAAAACTGGAAAGAAGCTTTCTGAGAAACTGCTCTGTGTTCTGTTAATTCATCTCACAGAGTTACGTCTTTCCCTTTAAGAAGCCTTTCGCTAAGGCTGTTCTTGGGGAATTGGCAAAGGGATATTTGGAAGCCCATAGAGGGCTATGGTGAAAAAGGAAATACCTTCCGTTCAAAACTGGAAAGAAGCTTTCTGAGAAACTGCTCTGTGTTCTGTTAATTCATCTCACAGAGTTACGTCTTTCCCTTTAAGAAGCCTTTCGCTAAGGCTGTTTTTGTGGAATTGGCAAACGGATATTTGGAAGCACATAGAGGGCTATGGTGAAAAAGGAAATACCTTCCGTTCAAAACTGGAAAGAAGCTTTCTGAGAAACTGCTCTGTGTTCTGTTAATTCATCTCACAGAGTTACATCTTTCCCTTCAAGAAGCCTTTCGCTAAGGCTGTTGTTGTGGAATTGGCAAAGGGATATTTGGAAGCCCATAGAGGGCTATGGTGAAAAAGGAAATATCTTCCGTTCAAAACTGGAAAGAAGCTTTCTGAGAAACTGCTCTGTGTTCTGTTAATTCATCTCACAGAGTTACATCTTTCCCTACAAGAAGTCTTTCGCCAAGGCTGTTCTTGTGGAATTGCCAAAGGGATATTTGGAAGCCCATAGAGGGCTATGGTGAAAAAGGAAATATCTTAAGTTCAAAACTGGAAAGAAGCTTTCTGAGAAACTGCAATCTGTTCTCTTAATTCATCTCACAGAGTTACATCTTTCCCTTCAAGAAGCCTTTCGCTAAGGCTGTTCTTGTGGAATTGGCAAAGGGATATTTGGAAGCCCATAGAGGGCTATGGTGAAAAAGGAAATATCTTCCGTTAAAAACTGGAAAGAAGCTTTCTGAGAAACTGCTCTGTGTTCTGTTAATTCATCTCATAGAGTTACATCTTTCCCTACAAGAAGCCTTTCGCTAAGGCTGTTGTTGTGGAATTGGCAAAGGGATATTTGGAAGCCCATAGAGGGCTATGGTGAAAAAGGAAATATCTTCCGTTCAAAACTGGAAAGAAGCTTTCTGAGAAACTGCTCTGTGTTCTGTTAATTCATCTCACAGAGTTACATCTTTCCCTACAAGAAGTCTTTCGCCAAGGCTGTTCTTGTGGAATTGCCAAAGGGATATTTGGAAGCCCATAGAGGGCTACGGTGAAAAAGGAAATATCTTAAGTTCAAAACTGGAAAGAAGCTTTCTGAGAAACTGCTATCTGTTCTCTTAATTCATCTCACAGAGTTACATCTTTCCCTTCAAGAAGCCTTTCGCTAAGGCTGTTCTTGTGGAATTGCCAAAGGGATATTTGGAAGCCCATAGAGGGCTACGGTGAAAAAGGAAATATCTTAAGTTCAAAACTGGAAAGAAGCTTTCTGAGAAACTGCTATCTGTTCTCTTAATTCATCTCACAGAGTTACATCTTTCCCTTCAAGAAGCCTTTCGCTAAGGCTGTTCTTGTGGAATTGGCAAAGGGATATTTGGAAACCCATAGAGGGCTACGGTGAAAAAGGAAATATCTTAAGTTCAAAACTGGAAAGAAGCTTTCTGAGAAACTGCTATCTGTTCTGTTAATTCATCTCACAGAGTTACATCTTTCCCTTCAAGAAGCCTTTCGCTAAGGCTGTTCTTGTGGAATTGGCAAAGGGATATTTGGAAGCCCATAGAGGGCTATGGTGAAAAAGGAAATATCTTCCGTTCAAAACTGGAAAGAAGCTTTCTGAGAAACTGCTCTGTGTTCTGTTAATTCATCTCACAGAGTTACATCTTTCCCTTCAAGAAGACTTTCGCTAAGGCTGTTGTTGTGGAATTGGCAAAGGGATATTTGGAAGCCCATAGAGGGCTATGGTGAAAAAGGAAATATCTTCCGTTCAAAACTGGAAAGAAGCCTTCTGAGAAACTGCTCTGTGTTCTGTTAATTCATCTCACAGAGTTACATCTTTCCCTTCAAGAAGCCTTTCGCTAAGGCTGTTCTTGTGGAATTGGCAAAGAGATATTTGGAAGCCCATAGAGGGCTATGGTGAAAAAGGAAATACCTTCCGTTCAAAACTGGAAAGAAGCTTTCTGAGAAACTGCTCTGTGTTCTGTTAATTCATCTCACAGAGTTACATCTTTCCCTTCAAGAATCCTTTCGGTAAGGCTGTTCTTGTGGAATTGGCAAAGGGATATTTGGAAGCCCATAGAGGGCTATGGTGAAAAAGGAAATATCTTCCGTTCAAAACTGGAAAGAAGCTTTCTGAGAAACTGCTCTGTGTTCTGTTAATTCATCTCACAGAGTTACATCTTTCCCTTCAAGAAGCCTTTCGCTAAGGCTGTTCTTGTGGAATTGCCAAAGGGATATTTGGAAGCCCCTAGAGGGCTACGGTGAAAAAGGAAATATCTTAAGTTCAAAACTGGAAAGAAGCTTTCTGAGAAACTGCTATCTGTTCTCTTAATTCATCTCACAGAGTTACATCTTTCCCTTCAAGAAGCCTTTCGCTAAGGCTGTTCTTGTGGAATTGGCAAAGGGATATTTGGAAGCCCATAGAGGGCTACGGTGAAAAAGGAAATATCTTAAGTTCAAAACTGGAAAGAAGCTTTCTGAGAAACTGCTATCTGTTCTGTTAATTCATCTCACAGAGTTACATCTTTCCCTTCAAGAAGCCTTTCGCTAAGGCTGTTGTTGTGGAATTGGCAAAGGGATATTTGGAAGCCCATAGAGGGCTATGGTGAAAAAGGAAATATCTTCCGTTCAAAACTGGAAAGAGGCTTTCTGAGAAACTGCTCTGTGTTCTGTTAATTCATCTCACAGAGTTACATCTTTCCCTTCAAGAAGACTTTCGCTAAGGCTGTTCTTGTGGAATTGGCAAAGGGATATTTGGAAGCCCATAGAGGGCTATGGTAAAAAAGGAAATACCTTCCTTTCAAAACTGGAAAGAAGCTTTCTGAGAAACTGCTCTGTGTTCTGTTAATTCATCTCACAGAGTTACATCTTTCCCTTCAAGAAGCCTTTCGCTAAGGCTGTTCTTGTGGAATTGGCAAAGGGATATTTGGAAGCCCATAGAGGGCTATGGTGAAAAAGGAAATATCTTCCGTTCAAAACTGGAAAGAAGCTTTCTGAGAAACGGCTCTGTGTTCTGTTAATTCATCTCACAGAGTTACATCTTTCCCTTCAAGAAGCCTTTCGCTAAGCCTGTTCTTGTGGAATTGGCAAAGGGATATTTGGAAGCCCATAGAGGGCTATGGTGAAAAAGGAAATACCTTCCGTTCAAAACTGGAAAGAAGCTTTCTGAGAAACTGCTCTGTGTTCTGTTAATTCATCTCAAAGAGTTACATCTTTCCCTTCAAGAAGCCTTTCGCTAAGGCTGTTCTTGTGGAATTGGCAAAGGGATATTTGGAATCCCATAGAGGGCTATGGTGAAAAAGGAAATATCTTCCGTTCAAAACTGGAAAGAAGCTTTCTGAGAAACTGCTCTGTGTTCTGTTAATTCATCTCACAGAGTTACGTCTTTCCCTTTAAGAAGCCTTTCGCTAAGGCTGTTCTTGTGGAATGGCAAAGGGATATTTGGAAGCCCATAGAGGGCTATGGTGAAAAAGGAAATATCTTCCGTTCAAAACTGGAAAGAAGATTTCTGAGAAACTGCTCTGTGTTCTGTTAATTCATCTCACGGAGTTACATCTTTCCCTTCAAGAAGCCTTTCGCTAAGGCTGTTCTGGTGGAATTGGCAAAGGGATATTTGGAAGCCCATAGAGGGCTATGGTGAAAAAGGAAATATCTTCCGTTCAAAACTGGAAAGAAGCTTTCTGAGAAACTGCTCTGTGTTCTGTTAATTCATCTCACAGAGTTACATCTTTCCCTTCAAGAAGCCTTTCGCTAAGGCTGTTCTTGTGCAATTGGCAAAGTGATATTTGGAAGCCCATAGAGGGCTATGGTGAAAAAGGAAATATCTTCCGTTCAAAACTGGAAAGAAGCCTTCTGAGAAACTGCTCTGTGTTCTGTTAATTCATCTCACAGAGTTACATCTTTCCCTTCAAGAAGCCTTTCGCTAAGGCTGTTCTTGTGGAATTGGCAAAGAGATATTTGGAAGCCCATAGAGGGCTATGGTGAAAAAGGAAATACCTTCCGTTCAAAACTGGAAAGAAGCTTTCTGAGAAACTGCTCTGTGTTCTGTTAATTCATCTCACAGAGTTACATCTTTCCCTTCAAGAATCCTTTCGGTAAGGCTGTTCTTGTGGAATTGGCAAAGGGATATTTGGAAGCCCATAGAGGGCTATGGTGAAAAAGGAAATATCTTCCGTTCAAAACTGGAAAGAAGCTTTCTGAGAAACTGCTCTGTGTTCTGTTAATTCATCTCACAGAGTTACATCTTTCCCTTCAAGAAGCCTCTCGCTAAGGCTGTTCTTGTGGAATTGGCAAAGGGATATTTGGAAGCCGATAGAGGGCTATGGTGAAAAAGGAAATACCTTCCGTTCAAAACTGGAAAGAAGGTTTCTGAGAATCTGCTCTGTGTTCTCTTAATTCATCTCACGGAGTTACATCTTTCCCTTCAAGAAGCCTTTCGCTAAGGCTGTTCTTGTGGAATTGGCAAAGGGATATTTGGAAGCCCATAGAGGGCTATGGTGAAAAAGGAAATATCTTCCGTTCAAAACTGGAAAGAAGCTTTCTGAGAAACTGCTCTGTGTTCTGTTAATTCATCTCACAGAGTTACATCTTTCCCTTCAAGAAGCCTTTCGCTAAGGCTGTTCTTGTGCAATTGGCAAAGGGATATTTGGAAGCCCATAGAGGGCTATGGTGAGAAAGGAAATATCTTCCGTTCAAAACTGGAAAGAAGCTTTCTGAGAAACTGCTCTGTGTTCTGTTAATTCATCTCACAGAGTTACACCTTTCCCTTCAAGAAGCCTTTCGCTAAGGCTGTTCTTGTGGAATTGGCAAAGGGATATTTGGAAGCCCATAGAGGTCTATGGTGAGAAAGGAAATATCTTCCGTTCAAAACTGGAAAGAAGCTTTCTGAGAAACTGCTCTGTGTTCTGTTAATTCATCTCAGAGAGTTACATCTTTCCCTTCAAGAAGCCTTTCGCTAAGGCTGTTCTTGTGGAATTGGCAAAGGGATATTTGGAAGCCCATAGAGGGCTATGGTGAAAAAGGAAATATCCTCCGTTCAAAACTGGAAAGAAGCTTTCTGAGAAACTGCTCTGTGTTCTGTTAATTCATCTCACAGAGTTACATCTTTCCCTTCAAGAAACCTTTCGCTAAGGCTGTTCTTGTGGAATTGGCAAAGGGATATTTGGAAGCCCATAGAGGGCTATGGTGAAAAAGGAAATATCTTCCGTTCAAAACTGGAAAGAAGCTTTCTGAGAAACGGCTCTGTGTTCTGTTAATTCATCTCACAGAGTTACATCTTTCCCTTCAAGAAGCCTTTCGCTAAGGCTGTTCTTGTGGAATTGGCAAAGGGATATTTGGAAGCCCATAGAGGGCTATGGTGAAAAAGGAAATATCTTCCGTTCAAAACTGGAAAGAAGCTTTCTGAGAAACTGCTCTGCGTTCTGTTAATTCATCTCATAGAGTTACATGTTTCCCTTCAAGAAGCCTTTCGCTAAGGCTGTTGTTGTGGAATTGGCAAAGGGATATTTGGAAGCCCATAGAGGGCTATGGTGAAAAAGGAAATATCTTCCGTTCAAAACTGGAAAGAAGCTTTCTGAGAAACTGCTCTGTGTTCTGTTAATTCATCTCACAGAGTTACATCTTTCCCTACAAGGAGTCTTTCGCCAAGGCTGTTCTTGTGGAATTGCCAAAGGGATATTGGGAAGCCCATAGAGGGCTATGGTGAAAAACGAAATATCTTAAGTTCAAAACTGGAAAGAAGCTTTCTGAGAAACTGCTATCTGTTCTCT
Source organism: Chlorocebus sabaeus (assembly GCF_047675955.1). NCBI lineage: Eukaryota > Metazoa > Chordata > Mammalia > Primates > Cercopithecidae > Chlorocebus > Chlorocebus sabaeus. Next base: position 141,774 of record NW_027327814.1, read on the forward strand.
TAATTCATCTCACAGAGTTACATCTTTCCCTTCAAGAAGCCTTTCGCTAAGGCTGTTCTTGTGGAATTGGCAAAGGGATATTTGGAAGCCCATAGAGGGCTATGGTGAAAAAGGAAATATCTTCCGTTCAAAACTGGAAAGAAGCTTTCTGAGAAACTGCTCTGTGTTCTGTTAATTCATCTCATAGAGTTACATCTTTCCCTTCAAGAAGCCTTTCGCTAAGGCTGTTCTTGTGGAATTGGCAAAGGGATATTTGGAAGCCCATAGAGGGCTATGGTGAAAAAGGAAATATCTTCCGTTCAAAACTGGAAAGAAGCTTTCTGAGAAACTGCTCTGTGTTCTGTTAATTCATCTCACAGAGTTACATCTTTCCCTACAAGAAGTCTTTCGCCAAGGCTGTTCTTGTGGAATTGCCGAAGGGATATTTGGAAGCCCATAGAGGGCTATGGTGAAAAAGGAAATATCTTAAGTTCAAAACTGGAAAGAAGCTTTCTGAGAAACTGCTATCTGTTCTCTTAATTCATCTCACAGAGTTACATCTTTCCCTTCAAGAAGCCTTTCGCTAAGGCTGTTCTTGTGGAATTGGCAAAGGGATATTTGGAAGCCCATAGAGGGCTATGGTGAAAAAGGAAATATCTTCCGTTCAAAACTGGAAAGAAGCTTTCTGAGAAACTGCTCTGTGTTCTGTTAATTCATCTCACAGAGTTACATCTTTCCCTTCAAGAAGACTTTCGCTAAGGCTGTTCTTGTGGAATTGGCAAAGGGATATTTGGAAGCCCATAGAGGGCTATGGTAAAAATGGAAATATCTTCCTTTCAAAACTGGAAAGAAGCTTTCTGAGAAACTGCTCTGTGTTCTGTTAATTCATCTCACAGAGTTACATCTTTCCCTTCAAGAAGCCTTTCGCTAAGGCTGTTCTTGTGGAATTGGCAAAGGGATATTTGGAAGCCCATAGAGGGCTATGGTGAAAAAGGAAATATCTTCCGTTCAAAACTGGAAAGAAGCTTTCTGAGAAACGGCTCTGTGTTCTGTTAATTCATCTCACAGAGTTACATCTTTCCCTTCAAGAAGCCTTTCGCTAAGGCTGTTCTTGTGGAATTGGCAAAGGGATATTTGGAAGCCCATAGAGGGCTATGGTGAAAAAGGAAATATCTTCCGTTCAAAACTGGAAAGAAGCTTTCTGAGAAACTGCTCTGTGTTCTGTTAATTCATCTCACAGAGTTACATCTTTCCCTTCAAGAAGCCTTTCGCTAAGGCTGTTCTTGTGGAATTGGCAAAGGGATATTTGGAAGCCGATAGAGGGCTATGGTGAAAAAGGAAATACCTTCCGTTCAAAACTGGAAAGAAGGTTTCTGAGAATCTGCTCTGTGTTCTCTTAATTCATCTCACGGAGTTACATCTTTCCTTCAAGAAGCCTTTCGCTAAGGCTGTTCTTGTGGAATTGGCAAAGGGATATTTGGAAGCCCATAGAGGGCTATGGTGAAAAAGGAAATATCTTCCGTTCAAAACTGGAAAGAAGCTTTCTGAGAAACTGCTCTGTGTTCTGTTAATTCATCTCACAGAGTTACATCTTTCCCTTCAAGAAGCCTTTCGCTAAGGCTGTTCTTGTGCAATTGGCAAAGGGATATTTGGAAGCCCATAGAGGGCTATGGTGAGAAAGGAAATATCTTCCGTTCAAAACTGGAAAGAAGCTTTCTGAGAAACTGCTCTGTGTTCTGTTAATTCATCTCACAGAGTTACACCTTTCCCTTCAAGAAGCCTTTCGCTAAGGCTGTTCTTGTGGAATTGGCAAAGGGATATTTGGAAGCCCATAGAGGTCTATGGTGAGAAAGGAAATATCTTCCGTTCAAAACTGGAAAGAAGCTTTCTGAGAAACTGCTCTGTGTTCTGTTAATTCATCTCATAGAGTTACATGTTTCCCTTCAAGAAGCCTTTCGCTAAGGCTGTTGTTGTGGAATTGGCAAAGGGATATTTGGAAGCCCATAGAGGGCTATGGTGAAAAAGGAAATATCTTCCGTTCAAAACTGGAAAGAAGCTTTCTGAGAAACTGCTCTGTGTTCTGTTAATTCATCTCACAGAGTTACATCTTTCCCTACAAGGAGTCTTTCGCCAAGGCTGTTCTTGTGGAATTGCCGAAGGGATATTTGGAAGCCCATAGAGGGCTATGGTGAAAAAGGAAATATCTTAAGTTCAAAACTGGAAAGAAGCTTTCTGAGAAACTGCTATCTGTTCTCTTAATTCATCTCACAGAGTTACATCTTTCCCTTCAAGAAGCCTTTCGCTAAGGCTGTTCTTGTGGAATTGGCAAAGGGATATTTGGAAGCCCATAGAGGGCTATGGTGAAAAAGGAAATATCTTCCGTTCAAAACTGGAAAGAAGCTTTCTGAGAAACTGCTCTGTGTTCTGTTAATTCATCTCACAGAGTTACATCTTTCCCTTCAAGAAGACTTTCGCTAAGGCTGTTCTTGTGGAATTGGCAAAGGGATATTTGGAAGCCCATAGAGGGCTATGGTAAAAATGGAAATATCTTCCTTTCAAAACTGGAAAGAAGCTTTCTGAGAAACTGCTCTGTGTTCTGTTAATTCATCTCACAGAGTTACATCTTTCCCTTCAAGAAGCCTTTCGCTAAGGCTGTTCTTGTGGAATTGGCAAAGGGATATTTGGAAGCCCATAGAGGGCTATGGTGAAAAAGGAAATATCTTCCGTTCAAAACTGGAAAGAAGCTTTCTGAGAAACGGCTCTGTGTTCTGTTAATTCATCTCACAGAGTTACATCTTTCCCTTCAAGAAGCCTTTCGCTAAGCCTGTTCTTGTGGAATTGGCAAAGGGATATTTGGAAGCCCATAGAGGGCTATGGTGAAAAAGGAAATCTCTTCCGTTCAAAACTGGAAAGAAGCTTTCTGAGAAACTGCTCTGTGTTCTGTTAATTCATCTCACAGAGTTACATCTTTCCCTTCAAGAAGCCTTTCGCTAAGGCTGTTCTTGTGGAATTGGCAAAGGGATATTTGGAAGCCCATAGAGGGCTATGGTGAAAAAGGAAATATCTTCCGTTCAAAACTGGAAAGAAGCTTTCTGAGAAACTGCTCTGTGTTCTGTTAATTCATCTCACAGAGTTACGTCTTTCCCTTTAAGAAGCCTTTCGCTAAGGTTGTTCTTGTGGAATGGCAAAGGGATATTTGGAAGCCCATAGAGGGCTATGGTGAAAAAGGAAATATCTTCCGTTCAAAACTGGAAAGAAGATTTCTGAGAAACTGCTCTGTGTTCTGTTAATTCATCTCACGGAGTTACATCTTTCCCTTCAAGAAGCCTTTCGCTAAGGCTGTTCTGGTGGAATTGGCAAAGGGATATTTGGAAGCCGATAGAGGGCTATGGTGAAAAAGGAAATATCTTCCGTTCAAAACTGGAAAGAAGCTTTCTGAGAAACTGCTCTGTGTTCTGTTAATTCATCTCACAGAGTTACACCTTTCCCTTCAAGAAGCCTTTCGCTAAGGCTGTTCTTGTGGAATTGGCAAAGGGATATTTGGAAGCCCATAGAGGGCTATGGTGAAAAAGGAAATATCTTCCGTTCAAAACTGGAAAGAAGCTTTCTGAGAAACTGCTCTGTGTTCTGTTAATTCATCTCACAGAGTTACATCTTTCCCTTCAAGAAGCCTTTCGCTAAGGCTGTTCTCGTGGAATTGGCAAAGGGATATTTGGAAGCCCGTAGAGGGCTATGGTGAAAAAGGAAATATCTTCCGTTCAAAACTGGAAAGAAGCTTTCTGAGAAACTGCTCTGTGTTCTGTTAATTCATCTCACAGTGTTACATCTTTCCCTTCTAGAAGCCTTTCGCTAAGGCTGTTCTTGTGGAATTGGCAAAGGGATATTTGGAAGCCCATAGAGGGCTATGGTGAAAAAGGAAATATCTTCCGTTCAAAACTGGAAAGAAGCTTTCTGAGAAACTGCTCTGTGTTCTGTTAATTCATCTCACAGAGTTACATCTTTCCCTTCAAGAAGCCTTTCGCTAAGGCTGTTCTTGGGGAATGGCAAAGGGATATTTCGAAGCCCATAGAAGGCTATGGTGAAAAAGGAAATATCTTCCGTTCAAAACTGGAAAGAAGCTTTCTGAGAAACTCCTCTGTGTTCTGTTAATTCATCTCACAGAGTTACATCTTTCCCTTCAAGAAGCCTTTCGCTAAGGCTGTTCTTGTGGAATTGGCAAAGGGATATTTGGAAGCCCATAGAAGGCTATGGTGAAACAGGAAATATCTTCCGTTGAAAACTGGAAAGAAGTTTTCTGAGAAACTGCTCTGTGTTCTGTTAATTCATCTCACAGAGTTACGTCTTTCCCTTTAAGAAGCCTTTCGCTAAGGCTGTTTTTGGGGAATTGGCAAAGGGATATTTGGAAGCCCATAGAGGGCTATGGAGAAAAAGGAAATATCTTCCGTTCAAAACTGGAAAGAAGCTTTCTGAGAAACTGCTCTGTGTTCTGTTAATTCATCTCACAGAGTTACATCTTTCCCTTCAAGAAGCCTTTCGCTAAGGCTGTTCTTGTGGAATTGGCAAAGTGATATTTCGAAGTCCATAGAGGGCTATGGTGAAAAAGGAAATATCTTCCGTTCAAAACTGGAAAGAAGCTTTCTGAGAAACTGCTCTGTGTTCTGTTAATTCATCTTACAGAGTTACATCTTTCCCTTCAAGAAGCTTTTCGCTAAGGCTGTTCTTGTGGAATTGGCAAAGGGATATTTGGAAGCCCATAGAGGGCTATGGTGAAAAAGGAAATATCTTCCGTTCAAAACTGGAAAGAAGCTTTCTGAGAAACTGCTCTGTGTTCTGTTAGTTCATCTCACAGAGTTACATCTTTCCCTTCAAGAATCCTTTCGCTAAGGCTGTTCTTGTGGAATTGGCAAAGGGATATTTGGAACCCCTAGAGGGCTATGGTGAAAAAGGAAATATCTTCCGTTCAAAACTGGAAAGAAACTTTCTGAGAAACTGCTCTGTGTTCTGTTAATTCATCTCACAGAGTTACATCTTTCCCTTCAAGAAGCCTTTCGCTAAGGCTGTTCTTGTGGAATTGGCAAAGGGATATTTGGAAGCCGATAGAGGGCTATGGTGAAAAAGGAAATACCTTCCGTTCAAAACTGGAAAGAAGGTTTCTGAGAATCTGCTCTGTGTTCTCTTAATTCATCTCACGGAGTTACATCTTTCCCTTCAAGAAGCCTTTCGCTAAGGCTGTTCTTGTGGAATTGGCAAAGGGATATTTGGAAGCCCATAGAGGGCTATGGTGAAAAAGGAAATATCTTCCGTTCAAAACTGGAAAGAAGCTTTCTGAGAAACTGCTCTGTGTTCTGTTAATTCATCTCACAGAGTTACATCTTTCCCTTCAAGAAGCCTTTCGCTAAGGCTGTTCTTGTGCAATTGGCAAAGGGATATTTGGAAGCCCATAGAGGGCTATGGTGAGAAAGGAAATATCTTCCGTTCAAAACTGGAAAGAAGCTTTCTGAGAAACTGCTCTGTGTTCTGTTAATTCATCTCACAGAGTTACACCTTTCCCTTCAAGAAGCCTTTCGCTAAGGCTGTTCTTGTGGAATTGGCAAAGGGATATTTGGAAGCCCATAGAGGGCTATGGTGAAAAAGGAAATATCTTCCGTTCAAAACTGGAAAGAAGCTTTCTGAGAAACTGCTCTGTGTTCTGTTAATTCATCTCATAGAGTTACATCTTTCCCTTCAAGAAGCCTTTCGCTAAGGCTGTTGTTGTGGAATTGGCAAAGGGATATTTGGAAGCCCATAGAGGGCTATGGTGAAAAAGGAAATATCTTCCGTTCAAAACTGGAAAGAAGCTTTCTGAGAAACTGCTCTGTGTTCTGTTAATTCATCTCACAGAGTTACATCTTTCCCTACAAGAAGTCTTTCGCCAAGGCTGTTCTTGTGGAATTGCCAAAGGGATATTTGGAAGCCCATAGAGGGCTACGGTGAAAAAGGAAATATCTTAAGTTCAAAACTGGAAAGAAGCTTTCTGAGAAACTGCTATCTGTTCTCTTAATTCATCTCACAGAGTTACATCTTTCCCTTCAAGAAGCCTTTCGCTAAGGCTGTTCTTGTGGAATTGGCAAAGGGATATTTGGAAGCCCATAGAGGGCTATGGTGAAAAAGGAAATATCTTCCGTTCAAAACTGGAAAGAAGCTTTCTGAGAAACTGCTCTGTGTTCTGTTAATTCATCTCACAGAGTTACATCTTTCCCTTCAAGAAGACTTTCGCTAAGGCTGTTCTTGTGGAATTGGCAAAGGGATATTTGGAAGCCCATAGAGGGCTATGGTAAAAAAGGAAATATCTTCCTTTCAAAACTGGAAAGAAGCTTTCTGAGAAACTGCTCTGTGTTCTGTTAATTCATCTCACAGAGTTACATCTTTCCCTTCAAGAAGCCTTTCGCTAAGGCTGTTCTTGTGGAATTGGCAAAGGGATATTTGGAAGCCCATAGAGGGCTATGGTGAAAAAGGAAATATCTTCCGTTCAAAACTGGAAAGAAGCTTTCTGAGAAACGTCTCTGTGTTCTGTTAATTCATCTCACAGAGTTACATCTTTCCCTTCAAGAAGCCTTTCGCTAAGCCTGTTCTTGTGGAATTGGCAAAGGGATATTTGGAAGCCCATAGAGGGCTATGGTGAAAAAGGAAATACCTTCCGTTCAAAACTGGAAAGAAGCTTTCTGAGAAACTGCTCTGTGTTCTGTTAATTCATCTCAAAGAGTTACATCTTTCCCTTCAAGAAGCCTTTCGCTAAGGCTGTTCTTGTGGAATTGGCAAAGGGATATTTGGAAGCCCATAGAGGGCTATGGTGAAAAAGGAAATATCTTCCGTTCAAAACTGGAAAGAAGCTTTCTGAGAAACTGCTCTGTGTTCTGTTAATTCATCTCACAGAGTTACGTCTTTCCCTTTAAGAAGCCTTTCGCTAAGGTTGTTCTTGTGGAATGGCAAAAGGATATTTGGAAGCCCATAGAGGGCTATGGTGAAAAAGGAAATATCTTCCGTTCAAAACTGGAAAGAAGATTTCTGAGAAACTGCTCTGTGTTCTGTTAATTCATCTCACGGAGTTACATCTTTCCCTTCAAGAAGCCTTTCGCTAAGGCTGTTCTGGTGGAATTGGCAAAGGGATATTTGGAAGCCCATAGAGGGCTATGGTGAAAAAGGAAATATCTTCCGTTCAAAACTGGAAAGAAGCTTTCTGAGAAACTGCTCTGTGTTCTGTTAATTCATCTCACAGAGTTACATCTTTCCCTTCAAGAAGCCTTTCGCTAAGGCTGTTCTTGTGCAATTGGCAAAGTGATATTTGGAAGCCCATAGAGGGCTATGGTGAAAAAGGAAATATCTTCCGTTCAAAACTGGAAAGAAGCCTTCTGAGAAACTGCTCTGTGTTCTGTTAATTCATCTCACAGAGTTACATCTTTCCCTTCAAGAAGCCTTTCGCTAAGGCTGTTCTTGTGGAATTGGCAAAGAGATATTTGGAAGCCCATAGAGGGCTATGGTGAAAAAGGAAATACCTTCCGTTCAAAACTGGAAAGAAGCTTTCTGAGAAACTGCTCTGTGTTCTGTTAATTCATCTCACAGAGTTACATCTTTCCCTTCAAGAATCCTTTCGGTAAGGCTGTTCTTGTGGAATTGGCAAAGGGATATTTGGAAGCCCATAGAGGGCTATGGTGAAAAAGGAAATATCTTCCGTTCAAAACTGGAAAGAAGCTTTCTGAGAAACTGCTCTGTGTTCTGTTAATTCATCTCACAGAGTTACATCTTTCCCTTCAAGAAGCCTTTCGCTAAGGCTGTTCTTGTGGAATTGGCAAAGGGATATTTGGAAGCCCATAGAGGGCTATGGTGAAAAAGGAAATATCTTCCGTTCAAAACTGGAAAGAAGCTTTCTGAGAAACTGCTCTGTGTTCTGTTAATTCATCTCACAGAGTTACATCTTTCCCTTCAAGAACCCTTTCGCTAAGGCTGTTCTTGTGGAATTGGCAAAGGGATATTTGGAAGCCCATGGATGGCTATGTTGAAAAAGGAAATATCTTCCGTTCAAAACTGGAAAGAAGCTTTCTGAGAAACTGCTCTGTGTTCTGTTAATTCATCTCACAGAGTTACGTCTTTCCCTTCAAGAAGCCTTTCGCTAAGGCTGTTCTTGGGGAATTGGCAAAGGGATATTTGGAAGCCCATAGAGGGCTACGGTGAAAAAGGAAATATCTTCCTTTCAAAACTGGAAAGAAGCTTTCTGAGAAACTGCTCTGTGTTCTGTTAATTCATCTCACAGAGTTACATCTTTCCCTTCAAGAAGCCTTTCGCTAAGGCTGTTCTTGTGCAATTGGCAAAGGGATATTTGGAAGCCCATAGAGGGCTATGGTGAGAAAGGAAATATCTTCCGTTCAAAACTGGAAAGAAGCTTTCTGAGAAACTGCTCTGTGTTCTGTTAATTCATCTCACAGAGTTACATCTTTCCCTTCAAGAAGCCTTTCGCTAAGGCTGTTCTTGTGGAATTGGCAAAGTGATATTTCGAAGTCCATAGAGGGCTATGGTGAAAAAGGAAATATCTTCCGTTCAAAACTGGAAAGAAGCTTTCTGAGAAACTGCTCTGTGTTCTGTTAATTCATCTTACAGAGTTACATCTTTCCCTTCAAGAAGCTTTTCGCTAAGGCTGTTCTTGTGGAATTGGCAAAGGGATATTTGGAAGCCCATAGAGGGCTATGGTGAAAAAGGAAATATCTTCCGTTCAAAACTGGAAAGAAGCTTTCTGAGAAACTGCTCTGTGTTCTGTTAGTTCATCTCACAGAGTTACATCTTTCCCTTCAAGAATCCTTTCGCTAAGGCTGTTCTTGTGGAATTGGCAAAGGGATATTTGGAAGCCCATAGAGGGCTATGGTGAAAAAGGAAATATCTTCCGTTCAAAACTGGAAAGAAACTTTCTGAGAAACTGCTCTGTGTTCTGTTAATTCATCTCACAGAGTTACATCTTTCCCTTCAAGAAGCCTTTCGCTAAGGCTGTTCTTGTGGAATTGGCAAAGGGATATTTGGAAGCCGATAGAGGGCTATGGTGAAAAAGGAAATACCTTCCGTTCAAAACTGGAAAGAAGGTTTCTGAGAATCTGCTCTGTGTTCTCTTAATTCATCTCACGGAGTTACATCTTTCCCTTCAAGAAGCCTTTCGCTAAGGCTGTTCTTGTGGAATTGGCAAAGGGATATTTGGAAGCCCATAGAGGGCTATGGTGAAAAAGGAAATATCTTCCGTTCAAAACTGGAAAGAAGCTTTCTGAGAAACTGCTCTGTGTTCTGTTAATTCATCTCACAGAGTTACATCTTTCCCTTCAAGAAGCCTTTCGCTAAGGCTGTTCTTGTGCAATTGGCAAAGGGATATTTGGAAGCCCATAGAGGGCTATGGTGAGAAAGGAAATATCTTCCGTTCAAAACTGGAAAGAAGCTTTCTGAGAAACTGCTCTGTGTTCTGTTAATTCATCTCACAGAGTTACACCTTTCCCTTCAAGAAGCCTTTCGCTAAGGCTGTTCTTGTGGAATTGGCAAAGGGATATTTGGAAGCCCATAGAGGGCTATGGTGAAAAAGGAAATATCTTCCGTTCAAAACTGGAAAGAAGCTTTCTGAGAAACTGCTCTGTGTTCTGTTAATTCATCTCATAGAGTTACATCTTTCCCTTCAAGAAGCCTTTCGCTAAGGCTGTTGTTGTGGAATTGGCAAAGGGATATTTGGAAGCCCATAGAGGGCTATGGTGAAAAAGGAAATATCTTCCGTTCAAAACTGGAAAGAAGCTTTCTGAGAAACTGCTCTGTGTTCTGTTAATTCATCTCACAGAGTTACATCTTTCCCTACAAGAAGTCTTTCGCCAAGGCTGTTCTTGTGGAATTGCCAAAGGGATATTTGGAAGCCCATAGAGGGCTACGGTGAAAAAGGAAATATCTTAAGTTCAAAACTGGAAAGAAGCTTTCTGAGAAACTGCTATCTGTTCTCTTAATTCATCTCACAGAGTTACATCTTTCCCTTCAAGAAGCCTTTCGCTAAGGCTGTTCTTGTGGAATTGGCAAAGGGATATTTGGAAGCCCATAGAGGGCTATGGTGAAAAAGGAAATATCTTCCGTTCAAAACTGGAAAGAAGCTTTCTGAGAAACTGCTCTGTGTTCTGTTAATTCATCTCACAGAGTTACATCTTTCCCTTCAAGAAGACTTTCGCTAAGGCTGTTCTTGTGGAATTGGCAAAGGGATATTTGGAAGCCCATAGAGGGCTATGGTAAAAAAGGAAATATCTTCCTTTCAAAACTGGAAAGAAGCTTTCTGAGAAACTGCTCTGTGTTCTGTTAATTCATCTCACAGAGTTACATCTTTCCCTTCAAGAAGCCTTTCGCTAAGGCTGTTCTTGTGGAATTGGCAAAGGGATATTTGGAAGCCCATAGAGGGCTATGGTGAAAAAGGAAATATCTTCCGTTCAAAACTGGAAAGAAGCTTTCTGAGAAACGTCTCTGTGTTCTGTTAATTCATCTCACAGAGTTACATCTTTCCCTTCAAGAAGCCTTTCGCTAAGCCTGTTCTTGTGGAATTGGCAAAGGGATATTTGGAAGCCCATAGAGGGCTATGGTGAAAAAGGAAATACCTTCCGTTCAAAACTGGAAAGAAGCTTTCTGAGAAACTGCTCTGTGTTCTGTTAATTCATCTCAAAGAGTTACATCTTTCCCTTCAAGAAGCCTTTCGCTAAGGCTGTTCTTGTGGAATTGGCAAAGGGATATTTGGAAGCCCATAGAGGGCTATGGTGAAAAAGGAAATATCTTCCGTTCAAAACTGGAAAGAAGCTTTCTGAGAAACTGCTCTGTGTTCTGTTAATTCATCTCACAGAGTTACGTCTTTCCCTTTAAGAAGCCTTTCGCTAAGGTTGTTCTTGTGGAATGGCAAAAGGATATTTGGAAGCCCATAGAGGGCTATGGTGAAAAAGGAAATATCTTCCGTTCAAAACTGGAAAGAAGATTTCTGAGAAACTGCTCTGTGTTCTGTTAATTCATCTCACGGAGTTACATCTTTCCCTTCAAGAAGCCTTTCGCTAAGGCTGTTCTGGTGGAATTGGCAAAGGGATATTTGGAAGCCCATAGAGGGCTATGGTGAAAAAGGAAATATCTTCCGTTCAAAACTGGAAAGAAGCTTTCTGAGAAACTGCTCTGTGTTCTGTTAATTCATCTCACAGAGTTACATCTTTCCCTTCAAGAAGCCTTTCGCTAAGGCTGTTCTTGTGCAATTGGCAAAGTGATATTTGGAAGCCCATAGAGGGCTATGGTGAAAAAGGAAATATCTTCCGTTCAAAACTGGAAAGAAGCCTTCTGAGAAACTGCTCTGTGTTCTGTTAATTCATCTCACAGAGTTACATCTTTCCCTTCAAGAAGCCTTTCGCTAAGGCTGTTCTTGTGGAATTGGCAAAGAGATATTTGGAAGCCCATAGAGGGCTATGGTGAAAAAGGAAATACCTTCCGTTCAAAACTGGAAAGAAGCTTTCTGAGAAACTGCTCTGTGTTCTGTTAATTCATCTCACAGAGTTACATCTTTCCCTTCAAGAATCCTTTCGGTAAGGCTGTTCTTGTGGAATTGGCAAAGGGATATTTGGAAGCCCATAGAGGGCTATGGTGAAAAAGGAAATATCTTCCGTTCAAAACTGGAAAGAAGCTTTCTGAGAAACTGCTCTGTGTTCTGTTAATTCATCTCACAGAGTTACATCTTTCCCTTCAAGAAGCCTTTCGCTAAGGCTGTTCTTGTGGAATTGGCAAAGGGATATTTGGAAGCCCATAGAGGGCTATGGTGAAAAAGGAAATATCTTCCGTTCAAAACTGGAAAGTAGCTTTCTGAGAAACTGCTCTGTGTTCTGTTAATTCATCTCACAGAGTTACATCTTTCCCTTCAAGAACCCTTTCGCTAAGGCTGTTCTTGTGGAATTGGCAAAGGGATATTTGGAAGCCCATGGATGGCTGTGTTGAAAAAGGAAATATCTTCCGTTCAAAACTGGAAAGAAGCTTTCTGAGAAACTGCTCTGTGTTCTGTTAATTCATCTCACGGAGTTACATCTTTCCCTTCAAGAAGCCTTTCGCTAAGGCTGTTCTTGTGGAATTGGCAAAGGGATATTTGGAAGCCCATAGAGGGCTATGGTGAAAAAGGAAATATCTTCCGTTCAAAACTGGAAAGAAGCTTTCTGAGAATCTGCTCTGTGTTCTGTTAATTCGTCTCACAGAGGTACATCTTTCCCTTCAAGAATCCTTTCGCTAAGGCTGTTCTTGTGGAATTGGCAAAGGGATATTTGGAAGCCCATAGAGGGCTATGGTGAAAAAGGAAATATCTTCCGTTCAAAACTGGAAAGAAGCTTTCTGAGAAACTGCTCTGTGTTCTGTTAATTCATCTCAAAGAGTTACATCTTTCGCTTCAAGAAGCCTTTCGCTAAGGCTGTTCTTGGGGAATTGGCAAAGGGATATTTGGAAGCCCATAGGGGGCTATGCTGAAAAAGGAAATATCTTCCGTTCAAAACTGGAAAGAAGCTTTCTGAGAAACTGCTCTGTGTTCTGTTAATTCATCTCACAGAGTTACGTCTTTCCCTTCAAGAAGCCTTTCGCTAAGGCTGTTCTTGGGGAATTGGCAAAGGGATATTTGGAAGCCCATAGAGGGCTACGGTGAAAAAGGAAATATCTTCCTTTCAAAACTGGAAAGAAGCTTTCTGAGAAACTGCTCTGTGTTCTGTTAATTCATCTCACAGAGTTACATCTTTCCCTTCAAGAAGCCTTTCGCTAAGGCTGTTCTTGTGCAATTGGCAAAGGGATATTTGGAAGCCCATAGAGGGCTATGGTGAGAAAGGAAATATCTTCCGTTCAAAACTGGAAAGAAGCTTTCTGAGAAACTGCTCTGTGTTCTGTTAATTCATCTCACAGAGTTACATCTTTCCCTTCAAGAAGTCTTTCGCTAAGGCTGTTCTTGTGGAATTGGCAAAGGGATATTTGGAAGCCCATAGAGGGCTATGGTGAAAAAGGAAATATCTTCCATTCAAAACTGGAAAGAAGCCTTCTGAGAAACTGCTCTGTGTTCTGTTAATTCATCTCACAGAGTTACATCTTTCCCTTCAAGAAGCCTTTCGCTAAGGCTGTTCTTGTGGAATTGGCAAAGGGATATTTGGAAGCCCATAGAGGGCTATGGTGAAAAAGGAATTACCTTCCGTTCAAAACTGGAAAGAAGCTTTCTGAGAAACTGCTCTGTGTTCTGTTAATTCATCTCACAGAGTTACATCTTTCCCTTCAAGAATCCTTTCCCTAAGGCTGTTCTTGTGGAATTGGCAAAGGGATATTTGGAAGCCCATAGAGGCCTAGGTGAAAAAGGAAATATCTTCCGTTCAAAACTGGAAAGAAGCTTTCTGAGAAACTGCTCTGTGTTCTGTTAATTCATCTCACAGAGTTACATCTTTCCCTTCAAGAATCCTTTCGCTAAGGCTGGTCTTGTGGAATTGGCAAAGGGATATTTGGAAGCCCATAGAGGGCTATGGTGAAAAAGGAAATATCTTCCGTTCAAAACTGGAAAGAAGCTTTCTGAGAAACTGCTCTGTGTTCTGTTAATTCATCTCACAGAGTTACATCTTTCCCTTCAAGAAGCCTTTCGCTAAGGCTGTTCTTGTGGAATTGGCAAAGGGATATTTGGAAGCCGATAGAGGGCTATGGTGAAAAAGGAAATACCTTCCGTTCAAAACTGGAAAGAAGGTTTCTGAGAATCTGCTCTGTGTTCTCTTAATTCATCTCACGGAGTTACATCTTTCCCTTCAAGAAGCCTTTCGCTAAGGCTGTTCTTGTGGAATTGGCAAAGGGATATTTGGAAGCCCATAGAGGGCTATGGTGAAAAAGGAAATATCTTCCGTTCAAAACTGGAAAGAAGCTTTCTGAGAAACTGCTCTGTGTTCTGTTAATTCATCTCACAGAGTTACATCTTTCCCTTCAAGAAGCCTTTCGCTAAGGCTGTTCTTGTGCAATTGGCAAAGGGATATTTGGAAGCCCATAGAGGGCTATGGTGAGAAAGGAAATATCTTCCGTTCAAAACTGGAAAGAAGCTTTCTGAGAAACTGCTCTGTGTTCTGTTAATTCATCTCACAGAGTTACATCTTTCCCTTCAAGAAGCCTTTCGCTAAGGCTGTTCTTGTGGAATTGGCAAAGGGATATTTGGAAGCCCATAGAGGGCTATGGTGAAAAAGGAAATATCTTCCGTTCAAAACTGGAAAGAAGCTTTCTGAGAAACTGCTCTGTGTTCTGTTAATTCATCTCATAGAGTTACATCTTTCCCTTCAAGAAGCCTTTCGCTAAGGCTGTTGTTGTGGAATTGGCAAAGGGATATTTGGAAGCCCATAGAGGGCTATGGTGAAAAAGGAAATATCTTCCGTTCAAAACTGGAAAGAAGCTTTCTGAGAAACTGCTCTGTGTTCTGTTAATTCATCTCACAGAGTTACATCTTTCCCTACAAGGAGTCTTTCGCCAAGGCTGTTCTTGTGGAATTGCCAAAGGGATATTTGGAAGCCCATAGAGGGCTATGGTGAAAAACGAAATATCTTAAGTTCAAAACTGGAAAGAAGCTTTCTGAGAAACTGCTATCTGTTCTCTTAATTCATCTCACAGAGTTACATCTTTCCCTTCAAGAAGCCTTTCGCTAAGGCTGTTCTTGTGGAATTGGCAAAGGGATATTTGGAAGCCCATAGAGGGCTATGGTGAAAAAGGAAATATCTTCCGTTCAAAACTGGAAAGAAGCTTTCTGAGAAACTGCTCTGTGTTCTGTTAATTCATCTCATAGAGTTACATCTTTCCCTTCAAGAAGCCTTTCGCTAAGGCTGTTCTTGTGGAATTGGCAAAGGGATATTTGGAAGCCCATAGAGGGCTATGGTGAAAAAGGAAATATCTTCCGTTCAAAACTGGAAAGAAGCTTTCTGAGAAACTGCTCTGTGTTCTGTTAATTCATCTCACAGAGTTACATCTTTCCCTACAAGAAGTCTTTCGCCAAGGCTGTTCTTGTGGAATTGCCGAAGGGATATTTGGAAGCCCATAGAGGGCTATGGTGAAAAAAGAAATATCTTAAGTTCAAAACTGGAAAGAAGCTTTCTGAGAAACTGCTATCTGTTCTCTTAATTCATCTCACAGAGTTACATCTTTCCCTTCAAGAAGCCTTTCGCTAAGGCTGTTCTTGTGGAATTGGCAAAGGGATATTTGGAAGCCCATAGAGGGCTATGGTGAAAAAGGAAATATCTTCCGTTCAAAACTGGAAAGAAGCTTTCTGAGAAACTGCTCTGTGTTCTGTTAATTCATCTCACAGAGTTACATCTTTCCCTTCAAGAAGACTTTCGCTAAGGCTGTTCTTGTGGAATTGGCAAAGGGATATTTGGAAGCCCATAGAGGGCTATGGTAAAAAAGGAAATATCTTCCTTTCAAAACTGGAAAGAAGCTTTCTGAGAAACTGCTCTGTGTTCTGTTAATTCATCTCACAGAGTTACATCTTTCCCTTCAAGAAGCCTTTCGCTAAGGCTGTTCTTGTGGAATTGGCAAAGGGATATTTGGAAGCCCATAGAGGGCTATGGTGAAAAAGGAAATATCTTCCGTTCAAAACTGGAAAGAAGCTTTCTGAGAAACGGCTCTGTGTTCTGTTAATTCATCTCACAGAGTTACATCTTTCCCTTCAAGAAGCCTTTCGCTAAGCCTGTTCTTGTGGAATTGGCAAAGGGATATTTGGAAGCCCATAGAGGGCTATGGTGAAAAAGGAAATATCTTCCGTTCAAAACTGGAAAGAAGCTTTCTGAGAAACTGCTCTGTGTTCTGTTAATTCATCTCACAGAGTTACATCTTTCCCTTCAAGAAGCCTTTCGCTAAGGCTGTTCTTGTGGAATTGGCAAAGGGATATTTGGAAGCCCATAGAGGGCTATGGTGAAAAAGGAAATATCTTCCGTTCAAAACTGGAAAGAAGCTTTCTGAGAAACTGCTCTGTGTTCTGTTAATTCATCTCACAGAGTTACGTCTTTCCCTTTAAGAAGCCTTTCGCTAAGGTTGTTCTTGTGGAATTGGCAAAGGGATATTTGGAAGCCCATAGAGGGCTATGGTGAAAAAGGAAATATCTTCCGTTCAAAACTGGAAAGAAGATTTCTGAGAAACTGCTCTGTGTTCTGTTAATTCATCTCACGGAGTTACATCTTTCCCTTCAAGAAGCCTTTCGCTAAGGCTGTTCTGGTGGAATTGGCAAAGGGATATTTGGAAGCCGATAGAGGGCTATGGTGAAAAAGGAAATATCTTCCGTTCAAAACTGGAAAGAAGCTTTCTGAGAAACTGCTCTGTGTTCTGTTAATTCATCTCACAGAGTTACACCTTTCCCTTCAAGAAGCCTTTCGCTAAGGCTGTTCTTGTGGAATTGGCAAAGGGATATTTGGAAGCCCATAGAGGGCTATGGTGAAAAAGGAAATATCTTCCGTTCAAAACTGGAAAGAAGCTTTCTGAGAAACTGCTCTGTGTTCTGTTAATTCATCTCACAGAGTTACATCTTTCCCTTCAAGAAGCCTTTCGCTAAGGCTGTTCTCGAGGAATTGGCAAAGGGATATTTGGAAGCCCATAGAGGGCTATGGTGAAAAAGGAAATATCTTCCGTTCAAAACTGGAAAGAAGCTTTCTGAGAAACTGCTCTGTGTTCTGTTAATTCATCTCACAGTGTTACATCTTTCCCTTCAAGAAGCCTTTCGCTAAGGCTGTTCTTGTGGAATTGGCAAAGGGATATTTGGAAGCCCATAGAGGGCTATGGTGAAAAAGGAAATATCTTCCGTTCAAAACTGGAAAGAAGCTTTCTGAGAAACTGCTCTGTGTTCTGTTAATTCATCTCATAGAGTTACATCTTTCCCTTCAAGAAGCCTTTCGCTAAGGCTGTTCTTGGGGAATGGCAAAGGGATATTTCGAAGCCCATAGAAGGCTATGGTGAAAAAGGAAATATCTTCCGTTCAAAACTGGAAAGAAGCTTTCTGAGAAACTGCTCTGTGTTCTGTTAATTCATCTCACAGAGTTACATCTTTCCCTTCAAGAAGCCTTTCGCTAAGGCTGTTCTTGTGGAATTGGCAAAGGGATATTTGGAAGCCCATAGAGGGCTATGGTGAAACAGGAAATATCTTCCGTTGAAAACTGGAAAGAAGTTTTCTGAGAAACTGCTCTGTGTTCTGTTAATTCATCTCACAGAGTTACGTCTTTCCCTTTAAGAAGCCTTTCGCTAAGGCTGTTTTTGGGGAATTGGCAAAGGGATATTCGGAAGCCCATAGAGGGCTATGGAGAAAAAGGAAATATCTTCCGTTCAAAACTGGAAAGAAGCTTTCTGAGAAACTGCTCTGTGTTCTGTTAATTCATCTCACAGAGTTACATCTTTCCCTTCAACAAGCCTTTCGCTAAGGCTGTTCTTGTGGAATTGGCAAAGTGATATTTCGAAGTCCATAGAGGGCTATGGTGAAAAAGGAAATATCTTCCGTTCAAAACTGGAAAGAAGCTTTCTGAGAAACTGCTCTGTGTTCTGTTAATTCATCTTACAGAGTTACATCTTTCCCTTCAAGAAGCTTTTCGCTAAGGCTGTTCTTGTGGAATTGGCAAAGGGATATTTGGAAGCCCATAGAGGGCTATGGTGAAAAAGGAAATATCTTCCGTTCAAAACTGGAAAGAAGCTTTCTGAGAAACTGCTCTGTGTTCTGTTAATTCATCTCACAGAGTTACATCTTTCCCTTCAAGAAGCCTTTCGCTAAGGCTGTTCTTGTGGAATTGGCAAAGGGATATTTGGAAGCCCATAGAGGGCTATGGAGAAAAAGGAAATATCTTCCGTTCAAAGTGGAAAGAAGCTTTCTGAGAAACTGCTCTGTGTTCTGTTAATTCATCTCACAGAGTTACATCTTTCCCTACAAGAAGTCTTTCGCCAAGGCTGTTCTTGTGGAATTGCCAAAGGGATATTTGGAAGCCCATAGAGGGCTACGGTGAAAAAGGAAATATCTTAAGTTCAAAACTGGAAAGAAGCTTTCTGAGAAACTGCTATCTGTTCTCTTAATTCATCTCACAGAGTTACATCTTTCCCTTCAAGAAGCCTTTCGCTAAGGCTGTTCTTGTGGAATTGGCAAAGGGATATTTGGAAGCCCATAGAGGGCTATGGTGAAAAAGGAAATATCTTCCGTTCAAAACTGGAAAGAAGCTCTCTGAGAAACTGCTCTGTGTTCTGTTAATTCATCTCATAGAGTTACATCTTTCCCTTCAAGAAGCCTTTCGCTAAGGCTGTTGTTGTGGAATTGGCAAAGGGATATTTGGAAGCCCATAGAGGGCTATGGTGAAAAAGGAAATATCTTCCGTTCAAAACTGGAAAGAAGCTTTCTGAGAAACTGCTCTGTGTTCTGTTAATTCATCTCACAGAGTTACATCTTTCCCTTCAAGAAGCCTTTCGCTAAGGCTGTTCTCGAGGAATTGGCAAAGGGATATTTGGAAGCCCATAGAGGGCTATGGTGAAAAAGGAAATATCTTCCGTTCAAAACTGGAAAGAAGCTTTCTGAGAAACTGCTCTGTGTTCTGTTAATTCATCTCACAGTGTTACATCTTTCCCTTCAAGAAGCCTTTCGCTAAGGCTGTTCTTGTGGAATTGGCAAAGGGATATTTGGAAGCCCATAGAGGGCTATGGTGAAAAAGGAAATATCTTCCGTTCAAAACTGGAAAGAAGCTTTCTGAGAAACTGCTCTGTGTTCTGTTAATTCATCTCACAGAGTTACATCTTTCCCTTCAAGAAGCCTTTCGCTAAGGCTGTTCTTGGGGAATGGCAAAGGGATATTTCGAAGCCCATAGAAGGCTATGGTGAAAAAGGAAATATCTTCCGTTCAAAACTGGAAAGAAGCTTTCTGAGAAACTGCTCTGTGTTCTGTTAATTCATCTCACAGAGTTACATCTTTCCCTTCAAGAAGCCTTTCGCTAAGGCTGTTCTTGTGGAATTGGCAAAGGGATATTTGGAAGCCCATAGAGGGCTATGGTGAAACAGGAAATATCTTCCGTTGAAAACTGGAAAGATGTTTTCTGAGAAACTGCTCTGTGTTCTGTTAATTCATCTCACAGAGTTACGTCTTTCCCTTTAAGAAGCCTTTCGCTAAGGCTGTTTTTGGGGAATTGGCAAAGGGATATTTGGAAGCCCATAGAGGGCTATGGAGAAAAAGGAAATATCTTCCGTTCAAAACTGGAAAGAAGCTTTCTGAGAAACTGCTCTGTGTTCTGTTAATTCATCTCACAGAGTTACATCTTTCCCTTCAACAAGCCTTTCGCTAAGGCTGTTCTTGTGGAATTGGCAAAGTGATATTTCGAAGTCCATAGAGGGCTATGGTGAAAAAGGAAATATCTTCCGTTCAAAACTGGAAAGAAGCTTTCTGAGAAACTGCTCTGTGTTCTGTTAATTCATCTTACAGAGTTACATCTTTCCCTTCAAGAAGCTTTTCGCTAAGGCTGTTCTTGTGGAATTGGCAAAGGGATATTTGGAAGCCCATAGAGGGCTATGGTGAAAAAGGAAATATCTTCCGTTCAAAACTGGAAAGAAGCTTTCTGAGAAACTGCTCTGTGTTCTGTTAATTCATCTCACAGAGTTACATCTTTCCCTTCAAGAAGCCTTTCGCTAAGGCTGTTCTTGTGGAATTGGCAAAGGGATATTTGGAAGCCCATAGAGGGCTATGGAGAAAAAGGAAATATCTTCCGTTCAAAACTGGAAAGAAGCTTTCTGAGAAACTGCTCTGTATTCTGTTAATTCATCTCACAGAGTTACATCTTTCCCTTCAAGAAGCCTTTCGCTAAGGCTGTTCTTGTGCAATTGGCAAAGGGATATTTGGAAGCCCATAGAGGGCTATGGTGAGAAAGGAAATATCTTCCGTTCAAAACTGGAAAGAAGCTTTCTGAGAAACTGCTCTGTGTTCTGTTAATTCATCTCACAGAGTTACACCTTTCCCTTCAAGAAGCCTTTCGCTAAGGCTGTTCTTGTGGAATTGGCAAAGGGATATTTGGAAGCCCATAGAGGGCTATTGTGAGAAAGGAAATATCTTCCGTTCAAAACTGGAAAGAAGCTTTCTGAGAAACTGCTCTGTGTTCTGTTAATTCATCTCATAGAGTTACATCTTTCCCTTCAAGAAGCCTTTCGCTAAGGCTGTTGTTGTGGAATTGGCAAAGGGATATTTGGAAGCCCATAGAGGGCTATGGTGAAAAAGGAAATATCTTCCGTTCAAAACTGGAAAGAAGCTTTCTGAGAAACTGCTCTGTGTTCTGTTAATTCATCTCACAGAGTTACATCTTTGCCTACAAGAAGTCTTTCGCCAAGGCTGTTCTTGTGGAATTGCCAAAGGGATATTTGGAAGCCCATAGAGGGCTACGGTGAAAAAGGAAATATCTTAAGTTCAAAACTGGAAAGAAGCTTTCTGAGAAACTGCTATCTGTTCTCTTAATTCATCTCACAGAGTTACATCTTTCCCTTCAAGAAGCCTTTCGCTAAGGCTGTTCTTGTGGAATTGGCAAAGGGATATTTGGAAGCCCATAGAGGGCTATGGTGAAAAAGGAAATATCTTCCGTTCAAAACTGGAAAGAAGCTTTCTGAGAAACTGCTCTGTGTTCTGTTAATTCATCTCATAGAGTTACATCTTTCCCTTCAAGAAGCCTTTCGCTAAGGCTGTTGTTGTGGAATTGGCAAAGGGATATTTGGAAGCCCATAGAGGGCTATGGTGAAAAAGGAAATATCTTCCGTTCAAAACTGGAAAGAAGCTTTCTGAGAAACTGCTCTGTGTTCTGTTAATTCATCTCACAGAGTTACATCTTTCCCTACAAGAAGTCTTTCGCCAAGGCTGTTCTTGTGGAATTGCCAAAGGGATATTTGGAAGCCCATAGAGGGCTACGGTGAAAAAGGAAATATCTTAAGTTCAAAACTGGAAAGAAGCTTTCTGAGAAACTGCTATCTGTTCTCTTAATTCATCTCACAGAGTTACATCTTTCCCTTCAAGAAGCCTTTCGCTAAGGCTGTTCTTGTGGAATTGGCAAAGGGATATTTGGAAGCCCATAGAGGGCTATGGTGAAAAAGGAAATATCTTCCGTTCAAAACTGGAAAGAAGCTTTCTGAGAAACTGCTCTGTGTTCTGTTAATTCATCTCACAGGGTTACATCTTTCCCTTCAAGAAGACTTTCGCTAAGGCTGTTCTTGTGGAATTGGCAAAGGGATATTTGGAAGCCCATAGAGGGCTATGGTAAAAAAGGAAATATCTTCCTTTCAAAACTGGAAAGAAGCTTTCTGAGAAACTGCTCTGTGTTCTGTTAATTCATCTCACAGAGTTACATCTTTCCCTTCAAGAAGCCTTTCGCTAAGGCTGTTCTTGTGGAATTGGCAAAGGGATATTTGGAAGCCCATAGAGGGCTATGGTAAAAAAGGAAATATCTTCCTTTCAAAACTGGAAAGAAGCTTTCTGAGAAACGGCTCTGTGTTCTGTTAATTCATCTCACAGAGTTACATCTTTCCCTTCAAGAAGCCTTTCGCTAATCCTGTTCTTGTGGAATTGGCAAAGGGATATTTGGAAGCCCATAGAGGGCTATGGTGAAAAAGGAAATATCTTCCGTTCAAAACTGGAAAGAAGCTTTCTGAGAAACGGCTCTGTGTTCTGTTAATTCATCTCACAGAGTTACATCTTTCCCTTCAAGAAGCCTTTCGCTAATCCTGTTCTTGTGGAATTGGCAAAGGGATATTTGGAAGCCCATAGAGGGCTATGGTGAAAAAGGAAATATCTTCCGTTCAAAACTGGAAAGAAGCTTTCTGAGAAACTGCTCTGTGTTCTGTTAATTCATCTCAAAGAGTTACATCTTTCCCTGCAAGAAGCCTTTCGCTAAGGCTGTTCTTTTGGAATTGGCAAAGGGATATTTGGAAGCCCATAGAGGGCTATGGTGAAAAAGGAAATATCTTCCGTTCAAAACTGGAAAGAAGCTTTCTGAGAAACTGCTCTGTGTTCTGTTAATTCATCTCACAGAGTTACGTCTTTCCCTTTAAGAAGCCTTTCGCTAAGGTTGTTCTTGTGGAATGGCAAAGGGATATTTGGAAGCCCATAGAGGGCTATGGTGAAAAAGGAAATATCTTCCGTTCAAAACTGGAAAGAAGCTTTCTGGGAAACTGCTCTGTATTCTGTTAATTCATCTCACAGAGTTACATCTTTCCCTTCAAGAAGCCTTTCGCTAAGGCTGTTCTTGTGCAATTGGCAAAGGGATATTTGGAAGCCCATAGAGGGCTATGGTGAAAAAGGAAATATCCTCCGTTCAAAACTGGAAAGAAGCTTTCTGAGAAACTGCTCTGTGTTCTGTTAATTCATCTCACAGAGTTACACCTTTCCCTTCAAGAAGCCTTTCGCTAAGGCTGTTCTTGTGGAATTGGCAAAGGGATATTTGGAAGCCCATAGAGGGCTATTGTGAGAAAGGAAATATCTTCCGTTCAAAACTGGAAAGAAGCTTTCTGAGAAACTGCTCTGTGTTCTGTTAATTCATCTCATAGAGTTACATCTTTCCCTTCAAGAAGCCTTTCGCTAAGGCTGTTGTTGTGGAATTGGCAAAGGGATATTTGGAAGCCCATAGAGGGCTATGGTGAAAAAGGAAATATCTTCCGTTCAAAACTGGAAAGAAGCTTTCTGAGAAACTGCTCTGTGTTCTGTTAATTCATCTCACAGAGTTACATCTTTGCCTACAAGAAGTCTTTCGCCAAGGCTGTTCTTGTGGAATTGCCAAAGGGATATTTGGAAGCCCATAGAGGGCTACGGTGAAAAAGGAAATATCTTAAGTTCAAAACTGGAAAGAAGCTTTCTGAGAAACTGCTATCTGTTCTCTTAATTCATCTCACAGAGTTACATCTTTCCCTTCAAGAAGCCTTTCGCTAAGGCTGTTCTTGTGGAATTGGCAAAGGGATATTTGGAAGCCCATAGAGGGCTATGGTGAAAAAGGAAATATCTTCCGTTCAAAACTGGAAAGAAGCTTTCTGAGAAACTGCTCTGTGTTCTGTTAATTCATCTCATAGAGTTACATCTTTCCCTTCAAGAAGCCTTTCGCTAAGGCTGTTGTTGTGGAATTGGCAAAGGGATATTTGGAAGCCCATAGAGGGCTATGGTGAAAAAGGAAATATCTTCCGTTCAAAACTGGAAAGAAGCTTTCTGAGAAACTGCTCTGTGTTCTGTTAATTCATCTCACAGAGTTACATCTTTCCCTACAAGAAGTCTTTCGCCAAGGCTGTTCTTGTGGAATTGCCAAAGGGATATTTGGAAGCCCATAGAGGGCTACGGTGAAAAAGGAAATATCTTAAGTTCAAAACTGGAAAGAAGCTTTCTGAGAAACTGCTATCTGTTCTCTTAATTCATCTCACAGAGTTACATCTTTCCCTTCAAGAAGCCTTTCGCTAAGGCTGTTCTTGTGGAATTGGCAAAGGGATATTTGGAAGCCCATAGAGGGCTATGGTGAAAAAGGAAATATCTTCCGTTCAAAACTGGAAAGAAGCTTTCTGAGAAACTGCTCTGTGTTCTGTTAATTCATCTCACAGGGTTACATCTTTCCCTTCAAGAAGACTTTCGCTAAGGCTGTTCTTGTGGAATTGGCAAAGGGATATTTGGAAGCCCATAGAGGGCTATGGTAAAAAAGGAAATATCTTCCTTTCAAAACTGGAAAGAAGCTTTCTGAGAAACTGCTCTGTGTTCTGTTAATTCATCTCACAGAGTTACATCTTTCCCTTCAAGAAGCCTTTCGCTAAGGCTGTTCTTGTGGAATTGGCAAAGGGATATTTGGAAGCCCATAGAGGGCTATCGTGAAAAAGGAAATATCTTCCGTTCAAAACTGGAAAGAAGCTTTCTGAGAAACGGCTCTGTGTTCTGTTAATTCATCTCACAGAGTTACATCTTTCCCTTCAAGAAGCCTTTCGCTAATCCTGTTCTTGTGGAATTGGCAAAGGGATATTTGGAAGCCCATAGAGGGCTATGGTGAAAAAGGAAATATCTTCCGTTCAAAACTGGAAAGAAGCTTTCTGAGAAACTGCTCTGTGTTCTGTTAATTCATCTCAAAGAGTTACATCTTTCCCTGCAAGAAGCCTTTCGCTAAGGCTGTTCTTGTGGAATTGGCAAAGGGATATTTGGAAGCCCATAGAGGGCTATGGTGAAAAAGGAAATATCTTCCGTTCAAAACTGGAAAGAAGCTTTCTGAGAAACTGCTCTGTGTTCTGTTAATTCATCTCACAGAGTTACGTCTTTCCCTTTAAGAAGCCTTTCGCTAAGGTTGTTCTTGTGGAATGGCAAAGGGATATTTGGAAGCCCATAGAGGGCTATGGTGAAAAAGGAAATATCTTCCGTTCAAAACTGGAAAGAAGATTTCTGAGAAACTGCTCTGTGTTCTGTTAATTCATCTCACGGAGTTACATCTTTCCCTTCAAGAAGCCTTTCGCTAAGGCTGTTCTGGTGGAATTGGCAAAGGGATATTTGGAAGCCCATAGAGGGCTATGGTGAAAAAGGAAATATCCTCCGTTCAAAACTGGAAAGAAGCTTTCTGAGAAACTGCTCTGTGTTCTGTTAATTCATCTCACAGAGTTACATATTTCCCTTCAAGAAACCTTTCGCTAAGGCTGTTCTTGTGGAATTGGCAAAGGGATATTTGGAAGCCCATAGAGGGCTATGGTGAAAAAGGAAATATCTTCCGTTCAAAACTGGAAAGAAGCTTTCTGAGAAACGGCTCTGTGTTCTGTTAATTCATCTCACAGAGTTACATCTTTCCCTTCAAGAAGCCTTTCGCTAAGGCTGTTCTTGTGGAATTGGCAAAGGGATATTTGGAAGCCCATAGAGGGCTATGGTGAAAAAGGAAATATCTTCCGTTCAAAAATGGAAAGAAGCATTCTGAGAAACTGCTCTGTGTTCTGTTAATTCATCTCACAGAGTTACATCTTTCCCTTCAAGAAGCCTTTCGCTAAGGCTGTTCTTGTGGAATTGGAAAAGGGATATTTGGAAGCCCATAGAGGGCTATGGTGAAAAAGGAAATATCTTCCGTTCAAAACTGGAAAGAAGATTTCTGAGAAACTGCTCTGTGTTCTGTTAATTCATCTCACGGAGTTACATCTTTCCCTTCAAGAAGCCTTTCGCTAAGGCTGTTCTGGTGGAATTGGCAAAGGGATATTTGGAAGCCCATAGAGGGCTATGGTGAAAAAGGAAATATCCTCCGTTCAAAACTGGAAAGAAGCTTTCTGAGAAACTGCTCTGTGTTCTGTTAATTCATCTCACAGAGTTACATATTTCCCTTCAAGAAACCTTTCGCTAAGGCTGTTCTTGTGGAATTGGCAAAGGGATATTTGGAAGCCCATAGAGGGCTATGGTGAAAAAGGAAATATCTTCCGTTCAAAACTGGAAAGAAGCTTTCTGAGAAACGGCTCTGTGTTCTGTTAATTCATCTCACAGAGTTACATCTTTCCCTTCAAGAAGCCTTTCGCTAAGGCTGTTCTTGTGGAATTGGCAAAGGGATATTTGGAAGCCCATAGAGGGCTATGGTGAAAAAGGAAATATCTTCCGTTCAAAAATGGAAAGAAGCATTCTGAGAAACTGCTCTGTGTTCTGTTAATTCATCTCACAGAGTTACATCTTTCCCTTCAAGAAGCCTTTCGCTAAGGCTGTTCTTGTGGAATTGGAAAAGGGATATTTGGAAGCCCATAGAGGGCTATGGTGAAAAAGGAAATATCTTCCGTTCAAAACTGGAAAGAAGCTTTCTGAGAAACTGCTCTGTGTTCTGTTAATTCATCTCATAGAGTTACATCTTTCCCTTCAAGAAGCCTTTCGCTAAGGCTGTTGTTGTGGAATTGGCAAAGGGATATTTGGAAGCCCATAGAGGGCTATGGTGAAAAAGGAAATATCTTCCGTTCAAAACTGGAAAGAAGCTTTCTGAGAAACTGCTCTGTGTTCTGTTAATTCATCTCACAGAGTTACATCTTTCCCTACAAGAAGTCTTTCGCCAAGGCTGTTCTTGTGGAATTGCCAAAGGGATATTTGGAAGCCCATAGAGGGCTATGGTGAAAAAGGAAATATCTTAAGTTCAAAACTGGAAAGAAGCTTTCTGAGAAACTGCTATCTGTTCTCTTAATTCATCTCACAGAGTTACATCTTTCCCTTCAAGAAGCCTTTCGCTAAGGCTGTTCTTGTGGAATTGGCAAAGGGATATTTGGAAGCCCATAGAGGGCTATGGTGAAAAAGGAAATATCTTCCGTTCAAAACTGGAAAGAAGCTTTCTGAGAAACTGCTCTGTGTTCTGTTAATTCATCTCATAGAGTTACATCTTTCCCTTCAAGAAGCCTTTCGCTAAGGCTGTTCTTGTGGAATTGGCAAAGGGATATTTGGAAGCCCATAGAGGGCTATGGTGAAAAAGGAAATATCTTCCGTTCAAAACTGGAAAGAAGCTTTCTGAGAAACTGCTCTGTGTTCTGTTAATTCATCTCACAGAGTTACATCTTTCCCTACAAGAAGTCTTTCGCCAAGGCTGTTCTTGTGGAATTGCCGAAGGGATATTTGGAAGCCCATAGAGGGCTATGGTGAAAAAGGAAATATCTTAAGTTCAAAACTGGAAAGAAGCTTTCTGAGAAACTGCTATCTGTTCTCTTAATTCATCTCACAGAGTTACATCTTTCCTTTCAAGAAGCCTTTCGCTAAGGCTGTTCTTGTGGAATTGGCAAAGGGATATTTGGAAGCCCATAGAGGGCTATGGTGAAAAAGGAAATATCTTCCGTTCAAAACTGGAAAGAAGCTTTCTGAGAAACTGCTCTGTGTTCTGTTAATTCATCTCACAGAGTTACATCTTTCCCTTCAAGAAGACTTTCGCTAAGGCTGTTCTTGTGGAATTGGCAAAGGGATATTTGGAAGCCCATAGAGGGCTATGGTAAAAAAGGAAATATCTTCCTTTCAAAACTGGAAAGAAGCTTTCTGAGAAACTGCTCTGTGTTCTGTTAATTCATCTCACAGAGTTACATCTTTCCCTTCAAGAAGCCTTTCGCTAAGGCTGTTCTTGTGGAATTGGCAAAGGGATATTTGGAAGCCCATAGAGGGCTATGGTGAAAAAGGAAATATCTTCCGTTCAAAACTGGAAAGAAGCTTTCTGAGAAACGGCTCTGTGTTCTGTTAATTCATCTCACAGAGTTACATCTTTCCCTTCAAGAAGCCTTTCGCTAATCCTGTTCTTGTGGAATTGGCAAAGGGATATTTGGAAGCCCATAGAGGGCTATGGTGAAAAAGGAAATATCTTCCGTTCAAAACTGGAAAGAAGCTTTCTGAGAAACTGCTCTGTGTTCTGTTAATTCATCTCACAGAGTTACATCTTTCCCTTCAAGAAGCCTTTCGCTAAGGCTGTTCTTGTGGAATTGGCAAAGGGATATTTGGAAGCCCTTAGAGGGCTATGGTGAAAAAGGAAATATCTTCCGTTCAAAACTGGAAAGAAGCTTTCTGAGAAACTGCTCTGTGTTCTGTTAATTCATCTCACAGAGTTACATCTTTCCCTTCAAGAAGTCTTTCGCTAAGGCTGTTCTTGTGGAAATGGCAAAGGGATATTTGGAAGCCCATAGAGGGCTATGGTGAAAAAGGAAATATCTTCCGTTCAAGACTTGAAAAAAGCTTTCTGAGAAACTGCTCTGTGTTCTGTTAATTCATCTCACAGAGTTACACCTTTCCCTTCAAGAAGCCTTTCGCTAAGGCTGTTCTTGTGGAATTGGCAAAGGGATAATTGGAAGCCCATAGAGGGCTATGGTGAAAAAGGAAATATCTTCCGTTCAAAACTGGAAAGAAGCTTTCTGAGAAACTGCTCTGTGTTCTGTTAATTCATCTCACAGAGTTACATCTTTCCCTTCAAGAAGCCTTTCGCTAAGGCTGTTCTTGTGGAATTGGCAAAGGGATATTTGGAAGCCCATGGATGGCTATGTTGAAAAATGAAATATCTTCCGTTGAAAACTGGAAAGAAGCTTTCTGAGAAACTTCTCTGTGTTCTGTTAATTCATCTCACAGAGTTACATCTTTCCCTTCAAGAAGCCTTTCGCTAAGGCTGTTCTTGTGGAATTGGCAAAGGGATATTTGGAAGCCCATAGAGGGCTATGGTGAAAAAGGAAATATCTTCCGTTCAAAACTGGAAAGAAGCTTTCTGAGAAACTGCTCTGTGTTCTGTTAATTCATCTCACAGAGTTACATCTTTCCCTTCAAGAAGCCTTTCGCTAAGGCTGTTCTTGTGGAATTGGCAAAGGGATATTTGGAAGCCCATAGAGGGCTATGGTGAAAAAGGAAATATCTTCCGTTCAAAACTGGAAAGAAGCTTTTTGAGAAACTGCTCTGTGTTCTGTTAATTCATCTCACAGGGTTACATCTTTCCCTTCAAGAAGCCTTTCGCTAAGGCTGTTCTTGTGGAATTGGTAAAGGGATATTTGGAAGCCCATATAGGGCTACGGTGAAAAAGGAAATATCTTCCGTTCAAAACTGGAAAGAAGCTTTCTGAGAAACTGCTCTGTGTTCTGTTGATTCATCTCTGAGAGTTACATCTTTCCCTTCAAGAAGCCTTTCGCTAAGGCTGTTCTTGTGGAATTGGCAAAGGGATATTTGGAAGCCCATAGAGGGCTATGGTGAAAAAGGAAATATCTTCCGTTCAAAACTGGAAAGAAGCTTTCTGAGAATCTAGTCTGTGTTCTGTTAATTCATCTCACAGAGTTACATCTTTCCCTTCAAGAAACCTTTCGCTAAGGCTGTTCTTGTAGAATTGGCAAAGGGATATTTGGAAGCCCATAGAGGGCTATGGTGAAAAAGGAAATATCTTCCGTTCAAAACTGGAAAGAAGATTTCTGAGAAACTACTCTGTGTTCTGTTAATTCATCTCACGGAGTTACATCTTTCCCTTCAAGAAGCCTTTCGCTAAGGCTGTTCTTGTGGAATTGGCAAAGGGATATTTGGAAGCCCATAGAGGGCTATGGTGAAAAAGGAAATATCTTCCGTTCAAAACTGGAAAGAAGCTTTCTGAGAATCTGCTCTGTGTTCTGTTAATTCATCTCACAGAGTTACATCTTTCCCTTCAAGAATCCTTTCGCTAAGGCTGTTCTTGTGGAATTGGCAAATTGATATTTGGAAGCCCATAGAGGGCTATGGTGAAAAAGGAAATATCTTCCGTTCAAAACTGGAAAGAAGCTTTCTGAGAAACTGCTCTGTGTTCTGTTAATTCATCTCACAGAGTTACAGCTTTCCCTTCAAGAAGCCTTTCGCTAAGGCTGTTCTTGGGGAATTGGCAAAGGGATATTTGGAAGCCCATAGGGGGCTATGCTGAAAAAGGAAATATCTTCCGTTCAAAACTGGAAAGAAGCTTTCTGAGAAACTGCTCTGTGTTCTGTTAATTCATCTCACAGAGTTACGTCTTTCCCTTCAAGAAGCCTTTCTCTACGGCTGTTCTTGGGGAATTGGCAAAGGGATATTTGGAAGCCCATAGAGGGCTATGGTGAAAAAGGAAATACCTTCCTTTCAAAACTGGAAAGAAGCTTTCTGAGAAACTGCTCTGTGTTCTGTTAATTCATCTCACAGAGTTACATCTTTCCCTTCAAGAAGCCTTTCGCTAAGGCTGTTCTTGTGCAATTGGCAAAGGGATATTTGGAAGCCCATAGAGGGCTATGGTGAGAAAGGAAATATCTTCCGTTCAAAACTGGAAAGAAGCTTTCTGAGAAACTGCTCTGTGTTCTGTTAATTCATCTCACAGAGTTACATCTTTCCCTTCAAGAAGTCTTTCGCTAAGGCTGTTCTTGTGGAATTGGCAAAGGGATATTTGGAAGCCCATAGAGGGCTATGGTGAAAAAGGAAATATCTTCCGTTCAAAACTGGAAAGAAGCTTTCTGAGAAACTGCTCTGTGTTCTGTTAATTCATCTCACAGAGTTACATCTTTCCCTTCAAGAAGCCTTTCGCTAAGGCTGTTCTTGTGGAATTGGCAAAGGGATATTTGGAAGCCCATAGAGGGCTATGGTGAAAAAGGAAATACCTTCCGTTCAAAACTGGAAAGAAGCTTTCTGAGAAACTGCTCTGTGTTCTGTTAATTCATCTCACAGAGTTACATCTTTCCCTTCAAGAATCCTTTCGCTAAGGCTGTTCTTGTGGAATTGGCAAAGGGATATTTGGAAGCCCATAGAGGGCTATGGTGAAAAAGGAAATATCTTCCGTTCAAAACTGGAAAGAAGCTTTCTGAGAAACTGCTCTGTGTTCTGTTAATTCATCTCACAGAGTTACATCTTTCCCTTCAAGAAGCCTTTCGCTAAGGCTGTTCTTGTGGAATTGGCAAAGGGATATTTGGAAGCCGATAGAGGGCTATGGTGAAAAAGGAAATGTCTTCCGTTCAAAACTGGAAAGAAGGTTTCTGAGAATCTGCTCTGTGTTCTCTTAATTCATCTCACGGAGTTACATCTTTCCCTTCAAGAAGCCTTTCGCTAAGGCTGTTCTTGTGGAATTGGCAAAGGGATATTTGGAAGCCCATAGAGGGCTATGGTGAAAAAGGAAATATCTTCCGTTGAAAACTGGAAAGAAGCTTTCTGAGAAACTGCTCTGTGTTCTGTTAATTCATCTCACAGAGTTACATCTTTCCCTTCAAGAAGCCTTTCGCTAAGGCTGTTCTTGTTTAATTGGCAAAGGGATATATGGAAGCCCATAGAGGGCTATGGTGAAAAAGGAAATATCTTCCGTTGAAAACTGGAAAGAAGCTTTCTGAGAAACTGCTCTGTGTTCTGTTAATTCATCTCACAGAGTTACATCTTTCCCTTCAAGAAGCCTCTCGCTAAGGCTGTTCTTGTGGAATTGGCAAAGGGATATTTGGAAGCCCATAGAGGGCTATGGTGAAAAAGGAAATATCTTCCGTTCAAAACTGGAAAGAAGCTTTCTGAGAAACTAGTCTGTGTTCTGTTAATTCATCTCACAGAGTTACATCTTTCCCTTCAAGAAACCTTTCGCTAAGGCTGTTCTTGTAGAATTGGCAAAGGGATATTTGGAAGCCCATAGAGGGCTATGGTGAAAAAGGAAATATCTTCCGTTCAAAACTGGAAAGAAGATTTCTGAGAAACTACTCTGTGTTCTGTTAATTCATCTCACGGAGTTACATCTTTCCCTTCAAGAAGCCTTTCGCTAAGGCTGTTCTTGTGGAATTGGCAAAGGGATATTTGGAAGCCCATAGAGGGCTATGGTGAAAAAGGAAATATCTTCCGTTCAAAACTGGAAAGAAGCTTTCTGAGAATCTGCTCTGTGTTCTGTTAATTCATCTCACAGAGTTACATCTTTCCCTTCAAGAATCCTTTCGCTAAGGCTGTTCTTGTGGAATTGGCAAATTGATATTTGGAAGCCCATAGAGGGCTATGGTGAAAAAGGAAATATCTTCCGTTCAAAACTGGAAAGAAGCTTTCTGAGAAACTGCTCTGTGTTCTGTTAATTCATCTCACAGAGTTACAGCTTTCCCTTCAAGAAGCCTTTCGCTAAGGCTGTTCTTGGGGAATTGGCAAAGGGATATTTGGAAGCCCATAGGGGGCTATGCTGAAAAAGGAAATATCTTCCGTTCAAAACTGGAAAGAAGCTTTCTGAGAAACTGCTCTGTGTTCTGTTAATTCATCTCACAGAGTTACGTCTTTCCCTTCAAGAAGCCTTTCTCTACGGCTGTTCTTGGGGAATTGGCAAAGGGATATTTGGAAGCCCATAGAGGGCTATGGTGAAAAAGGAAATACCTTCCTTTCAAAACTGGAAAGAAGCTTTCTGAGAAACTGCTCTGTGTTCTGTTAATTCATCTCACAGAGTTACATCTTTCCCTTCAAGAAGCCTTTCGCTAAGGCTGTTCTTGTGCAATTGGCAAAGGGATATTTGGAAGCCCATAGAGGGCTATGGTGAGAAAGGAAATATCTTCCGTTCAAAACTGGAAAGAAGCTTTCTGAGAAACTGCTCTGTGTTCTGTTAATTCATCTCACAGAGTTACATCTTTCCCTTCAAGAAGTCTTTCGCTAAGGCTGTTCTTGTGGAATTGGCAAAGGGATATTTGGAAGCCCATAGAGGGCTATGGTGAAAAAGGAAATATCTTCCGTTCAAAACTGGAAAGAAGCTTTCTGAGAAACTGCTCTGTGTTCTGTTAATTCATCTCACAGAGTTACATCTTTCCCTTCAAGAAGCCTTTCGCTAAGGCTGTTCTTGTGGAATTGGCAAAGGGATATTTGGAAGCCCATAGAGGGCTATGGTGAAAAAGGAAATACCTTCCGTTCAAAACTGGAAAGAAGCTTTCTGAGAAACTGCTCTGTGTTCTGTTAATTCATCTCACAGAGTTACATCTTTCCCTTCAAGAATCCTTTCGCTAAGGCTGTTCTTGTGGAATTGGCAAAGGGATATTTGGAAGCCCATAGAGGGCTATGGTGAAAAAGGAAATATCTTCCGTTCAAAACTGGAAAGAAGCTTTCTGAGAAACTGCTCTGTGTTCTGTTAATTCATCTCACAGAGTTACATCTTTCCCTTCAAGAAGCCTTTCGCTAAGGCTGTTCTTGTGGAATTGGCAAAGGGATATTTGGAAGCCGATAGAGGGCTATGGTGAAAAAGGAAATATCTTCCGTTCAAAACTGGAAAGAAGGTTTCTGAGAATCTGCTCTGTGTTCTCTTAATTCATCTCACGGAGTTACATCTTTCCCTTCAAGAAGCCTTTCGCTAAGGCTGTTCTTGTGGAATTGGCAAAGGGATATTTGGAAGCCCATAGAGGGCTATGGTGAAAAAGGAAGTATCTTCCGTTCAAAACTGGAAAGAAGCTTTCTGAGAAACTGCTCTGTGTTCTGTTAATTCATCTCACAGAGTTACATCTTTCCCTTCAAGAAGCCTTTCGCTAAGTCTGTTCTTGTGCAATTGGCAAAGGGATATTTGGAAGCCCATAGAGGGCTATGGTGAGAAAGGAAATATCTTCCGTTCAAAACTGGAAAGAAGCTTTCTGAGAAACTGCTCTGTGTTCTGTTAATTCATCTCACAGAGTTACACCTTTCCCTTCAAGAAGCCTTTCGCTAAGGCTGTTCTTGTGGAATTGGCAAAGGGATATTTGGAAGCCCATAGAGGGCTATGGTGAAAAAGGAAATATCTTCCGTTCAAAACTGGAAAGAAGCTTTCTGAGAAACTGCTCTGTGTTCTGTTAATTCATCTCACAGAGTTACATCTTTCCCTTCAAGAAGCCTTTCGCTAAGGCTGTTCTTGTGGAATTGGCAAAGGGATATTTGGAAGCCCATAGAGGGCTATGGTGAAAAAGGAAATATCCTCCGTTCAAAACTGGAAAGAAGCTTTCTGAGAAACTGCTCTGTGTTCTGTTAATTCATCTCACAGAGTTACATCTTTCCCTTCAAGAAGCCTTTCGCTAAGGCTGTTCTTGTGGAATTGGCAAAGGGATATTTGGAAGCCCATAGAGGGCTATGGTGAAAAAGGAAATATCTTCCGTTCAAAACTGGAAAGAAGCTTTCTGAGAAACGGCTCTGTGTTCTGTTAATTCAACTCACAGAGTTACATCTTTCCCTTCAAGAAGCCTTTCGCTAAGGCTGTTCTTGTGGAATTGGCAAAGGGATATTTGGAAACCCATAGAGGGCTATGGTGAAAAAGGAAATATCTTCCGTTCAAAACTGGAAAGAAGCATTCTGAGAAACTGCTCTGTGTTCTGTTAATTCATCTCACAGAGTTACATCTTTCCCTTCAAGAAGCCTTTCGCTAAGGCTGTTCTTGTGGAATTGGAAAAGGGATATTTGGAAGCCCATAGAGGGCTATGGTGAAAAAGGAAATATATTCCGTTCAGTACTGGAAAGAAGCTTTCTGAGAAACTGCTCTGTGTTCTGTTAATTCATCTCAAAGAGTTACATCTTTCCCTTCAAGAAGCCTTTCGCTAAGGCTGTTGTTGTGGAATTGGCAAAGGGATATTTGGAAGCCCATAGAGGGCTATGGTGAAAAAGGAAATATATTCCGTTCAAAACTGGAAAGAAGCTTTCTGAGAAACTGCTCTGTGTTCTGTTAATTCATCTCACAGAGTTACATCTTTCCCTACAAGAAGTCTTTCGCCAAGGCTGTTCTTGTGGAATTGCCAAAGGGATATTTGGAAGCCCATAGAGGGCTATGGTGAAAAAGGAAATATCTTAATTTCAAAACTGGAAAGAAGCTTTCTGAGAAACTGCTATCTGTTCTCTTAATTCATCTCACAGAGTTACATCTTTCCCTTCAAGAAGCCTTTCGCTAAGGCTGTTCTTGTGGAATTGGCAAAGGGATATTTGGAAGCCCATAGAGGGCTATGGTGAAAAAGGAAATATCTTCCGTTGAAAACTGGAAAGAAGCTTTCTGAGAAACTGCTCTGTGTTCTGTTAATTCATCTCACAGAGTTACATCTTACCCTGCAAGAAGCCTTTCGCTAAGGCTGTTCTTGTGGAATTGGCAAAGGGATATATGGAAGCCCATAGAGGGCTATGGTGAAAAAGGAAATATCTTCCGTTGAAAACTGGAAAGAAGCTTTCTGAGAAACTGCTCTGTATTCTGTTAATTCATCTCACAGAGTTACATCTTTCCCTTCAAGAAGCCTCTCGCTAAGGCTGTTCTTGTGGAATTGGCAAAGGGATATTTGGAAGCCCATAGAGGGCTATGGTGAAAAAGGAAATATCTTCCGTTCAAAACTGGAAAGAAGCTTTCTGAGAAACTAGTCTGTGTTCCGTTAATTCATCTCACAGAGGTACATCTTTCCCTTCAAGAAGCCTTTCGCTAAGGCTGTTCTTGTAGAATTGGCAAAGGGATATTTGGAAGCCCATAGAGGGCTATGGTGAAAAAGGAAATATCTTCCGTTCAAAACTGGAAAGAAGATTTCTGAGAAACTGCTCTGTGTTCTGTTAATTCATCTCACGGAGTTACATCTTTCCCTTCAAGAAGCCTTTCGCTAAGGCTGTTCTTGTGGAATTGGCAAAGGGATATTTGGAAGCCCATAGAGGGCTATGGTGAAAAAGGAAATATCTTCCGTTCAAAACTGGAAAGAAGCTTTCTGAGAATCTGCTCTGTGTTCTGTTAATTCATCTCACAGAGTTACATCTTTCCCTTCAAGAATCCTTTCGCTAAGGCTGTTCTTGTGGAATTGGCAAAGGGATATTTGGAAGCCCATAGAGGGCTATGGTGAAAAAGGAAATATCTTCCGTTCAAAACTGGAAAGAAGCTTTCTGAGAAACTGCTCTGTGTTCTGTTAATTCATCTCAAAGAGTTACATCTTTCCCTTCAAGAAGCCTTTCGCTAAGGCTGTTCTTGGGGAATTGGCAAAGGGATAGTTTGAAGCCCATAGGGGGCTATGGTGAAAAAGGAAATATCTTCCGTTCAAAACTGGAAAGAAGCTTTCTGAGAAACTGCTCTGTGTTCTGTTAATTCATCTCACAGAGTTACATCTTTCCCTTCAAGAAGCCTTTCGCTAAGGCTGTTCTTGTGGAATTGGCAAAGGGATATTTGGAAGCCGATAGAGGGCTATGGTGAAAAAGGAAATATCTTCCGTTCAAAACTGGAAAGAAGGTTTCTGAGAATCTGCTCTGTGTTCTCTTAATTCATCTCACGGAGTTACATCTTTCCCTTCAAGAAGCCTTTCGCTAAGGCTGTTCTTGTGGAATTGGCAAAGGGATATTTGGAAGCCCATAGAGGGCTATGGTGAAAAAGGAAATATCTTCCGTTCAAAACTGGAAAGAAGCTTTCTGAGAAACTGCTCTGTGTTCTGTTAATTCATCTCACAGAGTTACATCTTTCCCTTCAAGAAGCCTTTCGCTAAGTCTGTTCTTGTGCAATTGGCAAAGGGATATTTGGAAGCCCATAGAGGGCTATGGTGAGAAAGGAAATATCTTCCGTTCAAAACTGGAAAGAAGCTTTCTGAGAAACAGCTCTGTGTTCTGTTAATTCATCTCACAGAGTTACACCTTTCCCTTCAAGAAGCCTTTCGCTAAGGCTGTTCTTGTGGAATTGGCAAAGGGATATTTGGAAGCCCCTAGAGGGCTATGGTGAAAAAGGAAATATCTTCCGTTCAAAACTGGAAAGAAGCTTTCTGAGAAACTGCTCTGTGTTCTGTTAATTCATCTCACAGAGTTACATCTTTCCCTTCAAGAAGCCTTTCGCTAAGGCTGTTCTTGTGGAATTGGCAAAGGGATATTTGGAAGCCCATAGAGGGCTATGGTGAAAAAGGAAATATCCTCCGTTCAAAACTGGAAAGAAGCTTTCTGAGAAACTGCTCTGTGTTCTGTTAATTCATCTCACAGAGTTACATCTTTCCCTTCAAGAAGCCTTTCGCTAAGGCTGTTCTTGTGGAATTGGAAAAGGGATATTTGGAAGCCCATAGAGGGCTATGGTGAAAAAGGAAATATCTTCCGTTCAGAACTGGAAAGAAGCTTTCTGAGAAACTGCTCTGTGTTCTGTTAATTCATCTCATAGAGTTACATCTTTCCCTTCAAGAAGCCTTTCGCTAAGGCTGTTGTTGTGGAATTGGCAAAGGGATATTTGGAAGCCCATAGAGGGCTATGGTGAAAAAGGAAATATATTCCGTTCAAAACTGGAAAGAAGCTTTCTGAGAAACTGCTCTGTGTTCTGTTAATTCATCTCACAGTGTTACATCTTTCCCTACAAGAAGTCTTTCGCCAAGGCTGTTCTTGTGGAATTGCCAAAGGGATATTTGGAAGCCCATAGAGGGCTATGGTGAAAAAGGAAATATCTTAAGTTCAAACCTGGAAAGAAGCTTTCTGAGAAACTGCTATCTGTTCTCTTAATTCATCTCACAGAGTTACATCTTTCCCTTCAAGAAGCCTTTCGCTAAGGCTGTTCTTGTGGAATTGGCAAAGGGATATTTGGAAGCCCATAGAGGGCTATGGCGAAAAAGGAAATATCTTCCGTTCAAAACTGGAAAGAAGCTTTCTGAGAAACTGCTCTGTGTTCTGTTAATTCATCTCACAGAGTTACATCTTTCCCTTCAAGAAGCCTTTCGCTAAGGCTGTTCTTGTGGAATTGGCAAAGGGATATTTGGAAGCCCATAGAGGGCTATGGTGAAAAAGGAAATATCTTCCGTTCAAAACTGGAAAGAAGCTTTCTGAGAAACTGCTCTGTGTTCTGTTCATTCATCTCACAGAGTTACATCTTTCCCTTCAAGAAGCCTTTCGCTAAGGCTGTTCTTGTGGAATTGGCAAAGGGATATTTGGAAGCCCATAGAGGGCTATGGTGAAAAAGGAAATATCTTCCGTTCAAAACTGGAAAGAAGCTTTCTGAGAAACTGCTCTGTGTTCTGTTAATTCATCTCACAGAGTTACGTCTTTCCCTTTAAGAAGCCTTTCGCTAAGGTTGTTCTTGTGGAATGGCAAAGGGATATTTGGAAGCCCATAGAGGGCTATGGTGAAAAAGGAAATATCTTCCGTTCAAAACTGGAAAGAAGATTTCTGAGAAACTGCTCTGTGTTCTGTTAATTCATCTCACGGAGTTACATCTTTCCCTTCAAGAAGCCTTTCGCTAAGGCTGTTCTGGTGGAATTGGCAAAGGGATATTTGGAAGCCCATAGAGGGCTATGGTGTAAAAGGAAATATCTTCCGTTCAAAACTGGAAAGAAGCTTTCTGAGAAACTGCTCTGTGTTCTGTTAATTCATCTCACAGAGTTACATCTTTCCCTTCAAGAAGCCTTTCGCTAAGGCTGTTCTTGTGCAATTGGCAAAGGTATATTTGGAAGCCCATAGAGGGCTATGGTGAAAAAGGAAATATCTTCCGTTCAAAACTGGAAAGAAGCCTTCTGAGAAACTGCTCTGTGTTCTGTTAATTCATCTCACAGAGTTACATCTTTCCCTTCAAGAAGCCTTTCGCTAAGTCTGTTCTTGTGGAATTGGCAAAGGGATATTTGGAAGCCCATAGAGGGCTATGGTGAAAAAGGAAATATCTTCCGTTCAAAACTGGAAAGAAGCTTTCTGAGAAACTGCTCTCTGTTCTGTTAATTCATCTCACAGAGTTACATCTTTCCCTTCAAGAAGCCTTTCGCTAAGGCTGTTCTTGTGGAATTGGCAAAGGGATATATGGAAGCCCATAGAGGGCTATGTTGAAAAAGGAAATATCTTCCGTTGAAAACTGGAAAGAAGCTTTCTGAGAAACTGCTCTGTGTTCTGTTAATTCATCTCACAGATTTACATCTTTCCCTTCAAGAAGCCTCTCGCTAAGGCTGTTCTTGTGGAATTGGCAAAGGGATATTTGGAAGCCCATAGAGGGCTATGGTGAAAAAGGAAATATCTTCCGTTCAAAACTGGAAAGAAGCTTTCTGAGATACTACTCTGTGTTCTCTTAATTCATCTCACAGAGTTACATCTTTCCCTTCAAGAAGCCTTTCGCTAAGGCTGTTCTTGTGGAATTGGCAAAGGGATATTTGGAAGCCCATAGAGGGCTATGGTGAAAAAGGAAATATCTTCCGTTCAAAACTGGAAAGAAGATTTCTGAGAAACTGCTCTGTGTTCTGTTAAT
Organism: Chlorocebus sabaeus; assembly: GCF_047675955.1. Lineage (NCBI taxonomy): Eukaryota > Metazoa > Chordata > Mammalia > Primates > Cercopithecidae > Chlorocebus > Chlorocebus sabaeus. The sequence continues at coordinate 180,293 of NW_027327814.1, forward strand.
TCATCTCACGGAGTTACATCTTTCCCTTCAAGAAGCCTTTCGCTAAGGCTGTTCTTGTGGAATTGGCAAAGGGATATTTGGAAGCCCATAGAGGGCTATGGTGAAAAAGGAAATATCTTCCGTTCAAAACTGGAAAGAAGCTTTCTCAGAAACTGCTCTGTGTTCTGTTAATTCATCTCACAGAGTTACATCTTTCCCTTCAAGAAGCCTTTCGCTAAGGCTGTTCTTGTGGAATTGGCAAAGGGATATTTGGAAGCCCATAGAGGGCTATGGTGAAAAAGGAAATACCTTCCGTTCAAAACTGGAAAGAAGCTTTCTGAGAAACTGCTCTGTGTTCTGTTAATTCATCTCACAGAGTTACATCTTTCCCTTCAAGAAGCCTTTCGCTAAGGCTGTTCTTGTGGAATTGGCAAAGGGATATTTGGAAGCCCATAGAGGGCTATGGTGAAAAAGGAAATATCTTCCGTTCAAAACTGGAAAGAAGCTTTCTGAGAAACTGCTCTGTGTTCTGTTCATTCATCTCACAGAGTTACATCTTTCCCTTCAAGAAGCCTTTCGCTAAGGCTGTTCTTGTGGAATTGGCAAAGGGATATTTGGAAGCCCATAGAGGGCTATGGTGAAAAAGGAAATATCTTCCGTTCAAAACTGGAAAGAAGCTTTCTGAGATACTACTCTGTGTTCTCTTAATTCATCTCACAGAGTTACATCTTTCCCTTCAAGAAGCCTTTCGCTAAGGCTGTTCTTGTGGAATTGGCAAAGGGATATTTGGAAGCCCATAGAGGGCTATGGTGAAAAAGGAAATATCTTCCGTTCAAAACTGGAAAGAAGATTTCTGAGAAACTGCTCTGTGTTCTGTTAATTCATCTCACGGAGTTACATCTTTCCCTTCAAGAAGCCTTTCGCTAAGGCTGTTCTTGTGGAATTGGCAAAGGGATATTTGGAAGCCCATAGAGGGCTATGGTGAAAAAGGAAATATCTTCCGTTCAAAACTGGAAAGAAGCTTTCTCAGAAACTGCTCTGTGTTCTGTTAATTCATCTCACAGAGTTACATCTTTCCCTTCAAGAAGCCTTTCGCTAAGGCTGTTCTTGTGGAATTGGCAAAGGGATATTTGGAAGCCCCTAGAGGGCTATGGTGAAAAAGGAAATACCTTCCGTTCAAAACTGGAAAGAAGCTTTCTGAGAAACTGCTCTGTGTTCTGTTAATTCATCTCACAGAGTTACATCTTTCCCTTCAAGAAGCCTTTTGCTAAGGCTGTTCTTGTGCAATTGGCAAAGGGATATTTGGAAGCCCATAGAGGGCTATGGTGAAATAGGAAATATCTTCCGTTGAAAACTGGAAAGAAGCCTTCTGAGAAACTGCTCTGTGTACTGTTAATTCATCTCACAGAGTTACATCTTTCCCTTCAAGAAGCCTTTCGCTAAGGCTGTTCTTGTGGAATTGGCAAAGGGATATTTGGAAGCCCATAGAGGGCTATGGTGAAAAAGGAAATATCTTCCGTTCAAAACTGGAAAGAAGCTTTCTGAGAAACTGCTCTGTGTTCTGTTAATTCATCTCACAGAGTTACATCTTTCCCTTCAAGAAGCCTTTCGCTAAGGCTGTTCTTGTGGAATTGGCAAAGGGATATTTGGAAGCCCATAGAGGGCTATGGTGAAAAAGGAAATATCTTCCGTTCAAAACTGGAAAGAAGCTTTCTGAGAAACTGCTCTGTGTTCTGTTAATTCATCTCACAGAGTTACATCTTTCCCTTCAAGAAGCCTTTCGCTAAGGCTGTTGTTGTGGAATTGGCAAAGGGATATTTGGAAGCCCCTAGAGGGCTATGGTGAAAAAGGAAATATCTTCCGTTCAAAACTGGAAAGAAGCTTTCTGAGAAACTGCACTGTGTTCTGTTAATTCATCTCACAGAGTTACATCTTTCCCTTCAAGAAGCCTTTCGCTAAGGCTCTTCTTGTGGAATTGGCAAAGGGATATTTGGAAGCCCATAGAGGGCTATGGTGAAAAAGGAAATATCTTCCGTTCAAAACTGGAAAGAAGTTTCTGAGAAACTGCTCTGTGTTCTGTTAATTCATGTCACAGAGTTACATCTTTCCCTTCAAGAAGCCTTTCGCTAAGGCTGTTCTTGTGGAATTGGCAAAGGGATATTTGGAAGCCCATAGAGGGCTATGGTGAAAAAGGAAATATCTTCCGTTCAAAACTGGAAAGAAGCTTTCTGAGAAACTGCTCTGTGTTCTGTTAATTCATCTCACAGAGTTACATCTTTCCCTTCAAGAAGCCTTTCGCTAAGGCTGTTCTTGTGGAATTGGCAAAGGGATATTTGGAAGCCCATAGAGGGCTATGGTGAAAAAGGAAATATCTTCCGTTCAAAACTGGAAAGAAGCATTCTGAGAAACTGCTCTGTGTTCTGTTAATTCATCTCACAGAGTTACATCTTTCCCTTCAAGAAGCCTTTCGCTAAGGCTGTTCTTGTGGAATTGGCAAAGGGATATTTGGAAGCCCCTAGAGGGCTATGGTGAAAAAGGAAATATCTTCCGTTCAAAACTGGAAAGAAGCTTTCTGAGAAACTACTCTGTGTTCTGTTAATTCATCTCACAGTGTTACATCTTTCCCTTCAAGAAGCCTTTCGCTAAGGCTGTTCTTGTGGAATTGGCAAAGGGATATTTGGAAGACCATAGAGGGCTATGGTGAAAAAGGAAATATCTTCCGTTCAAAACTGGAAAGAAGCTTTCTGAGAAACTGCTCTGTGTTCTGTTAATTCATCTCACAGAGTAACATCTTTCCCTTCAAGAATCCTTTCGCTAAGGCTGTTCTTGTGGAATTGGAAAAGGGATATTTGGAAGCCCATAGAGGGCTATGGTGAAAAAGGAAATATCTTCCGTTCAAAACTGGAAAGAAGCTTTCTGAGAAACTGCTCTGTGTTCTGTTAATTCATCTCACAGAGTTACATCTTTCGCTTCAAGAAGCCTTTCGCTAAGGCTGTTCTTTTGCAATTGGCAAAGGGATATTTGGAAGCCCATAGAGGGCTATGGTGAAAAAGGAAATATCTTCCGTTCAAAACTGGAAAGAAGCCTTCTGAGAAACTGCTCTGTGTTCTGTTAATTCATCTCACAGAGTTACATCTTTCCCTTCAAGAAGCCTTTCGCTAAGGCTGTTCTTGTGGAATTGGCAAAGGGATATTTGGAAGCCCATAGAGGGCTATGGTGAAAAAGGAAATATCTTCCGTTCAAAACTGGAAAGAAGCTTTCTGAGAAACTGCTCTGTGTTCTGTTAATTCATCTCACAGAGTTACATCTTTCCCTTCAAGAAGCCTTTCGCTAAGGCTGTTCTTGTGGAATTGGCAAAGGGATATTTGGAAGCCCATAGAGGTCTATGGTGAAAAAGGAAATATCTTCCGTTCAAAACTGGAAAAAAGCTTTCTGAGAAACTGCTCTGTGTTCTGTTAATTCATCTCACAGAGTTACATCTTTCCCTTCAAGAAGCCTTTCGCTAAGGCTGTTGTTGTGGAATTGGCAAAGGGATATTTGGAAGCCCATAGAGGGCTATGGTGAAAAAGGAAATATCTTCCGTTCAAAACTGGAAAGAAGCTTTCTGAGAAACTGCTCTGTGTTCTGTTCATTCATCTCACAGAGTTACATCTTTCCCTTCAAGAAGCCTTTCGCTAAGGCTGTTCTTGTGGAATTGGCAAAGGGATATTTGGAAGCCCATGGATGGCTATGTTGAAAAAGGAAATATCTTCCGTTCAAAACTGGAAAGAAGGTTTCTGAGAAACTGCTCTGTGTTCTGTTAATTCATCTCACAGAGTTACATCTTTCCCTTCAAGAAGCCTTTCGCTAAGGCTGTTCTTGTGGAATTGGCAAAGGGATATTTGGAAGCCCATAGAGGGCTATGGTGAAAAAGGAAATATCTTCCGTTCAAAACTGGAGAGAAGCTTTTTGAGAAACTGCTCTGTGTTCTGTTAATTCATCTCACAGAGTTACATCTTTCCCTTCAATAAGCCTTTCGCTAAGGCTGTTCTTGTGGAATTGGTAAAGGGATATTTGGAAGCCCATAGAGGGCTATGGTGAAAAAGGCAATATCTTCCGTTCAAAACTGGAAAGAAGCTTTCTGAGAAACTGCTCTGTGTTCTCTTGATTCATCTCTCAGAGTTACATCTTTCCCTTCAAGAAGCCTTTCGCTAAGGCTGTTCTTGTGGAATTGGCAAAGGGATATTTGGAAGCCCATAGAGGGCTATGGTGAAAAAGGAAATATCTTCCGTTCAAAACTGGAAAGAAGCTTTCTGAGAAAATGCTCTGTGTTCTGTTAATTCATCTCACAGAGTTACATCTTTCCCTTCAAGAAGCCTTTCGCTAAGGCTGTTCTTGTGGAATTGGCAAAGGGATATATGGAAGCCCATAGAGGGCTATGTTGAAAAAGGAAATATCTTCCGTTGAAAACTGGAAAGAAGCTTTCTGAGAAACTGCTCTGTGTTCTGTTAATTCATCTCACAGATTTACATCTTTCCCTTCAAGAAGCCTCTCGCTAAGGCTGTTCTTGTGGAACTGGCAAAGGGATATTTGGAAGCCCCTAGAGGTCTATGGTGAAAAAGGAAATATCTTCCGTTCAAAACTGGAAAGAATCTTTCTGAGAAACTACTCTGTGTTCTGTTAATTCATCTCACAGAGTTACATCTTTCCCTTCAAGAAGCCTTTCGCTAAGGCTGTTCTTGTGGAATTGGCAAAGGGATATTTGGAAGCCCATAGAGGGCTATGGTGAAAAAGGAAATATCTTCCGTTCAAAACTGGAAAGAAGATTTCTGAGAAACTGCTCTGTGTTCTGTTAATTCATCTCACGGAGTTACATCTTTCCCTTCAAGAAGCCTTTCGCTAAGGCTGTTCTTGTGGAATTGGCAAAGGGATATTTGGAAGCCCATTGAGGGCTATGGTGAAAAAGGAAATATCTTCCGTTCAAAACTGGAAAGAAGCCTTCTGAGAAACTGCTCTGTGTTCTGTTAATTCATCTCACAGAGTTACATCTTTCCCTTCAAGAAGCCTTTCGCTAAGGCTGTTCTTGTGGAATTGGCAAAGGGATATTTGGAAGCCCATAGAGGGCTATGGTGAAAAAGGAAATATCTTCCGTTCAAAACTGGAAAGAAGCTTTCTGAGAAACTGCTCTGTATTCTGTTAATTCATCTCACAGAGTTACATCTTTCCTTCAAGAAGCCTTTTGCTAAGGCTGTTCTTGTGCAATTGGCAAAGGGATATTTGGAAGCCCATAGAGGGCTATGGTGAAAAAGGAAATATCTTCCGTTGAAAACTGGAAAGAAGCCTTCTGAGAAACTGCTCTGTGTACTGTTAATTCATCTCACAGAGTGGCATCTTTCCCTTCAAGAAGCCTTTCGCTAAGGCTGTTCTTGTGGAATTGGCAAAGGGATATTTGGAAGCCCATAGAGGGCTATGGTGAAAAAGGAAATATCTTCCGTTCAAAACTGGAAAGAAGCTTTCTGAGAAACTGCTCTGTGTTCTGTTAATTCATCTCACAGAGTTACATCTTTCCCTTCAAGAAGCCTTTCGCTAAGGCTGTTCTTGTGGAATTGGCAAAGGGATATTTGGAAGCCCATAGAGGGCTATGGTGAAAAAGGAAATATCTTCCGTTCAAAACTGGAAAGAAGCTTTCTGAGAAACTGCTCTGTGTTCTGTTAATTCATCTCACAGAGTTACATCTTTCCCTTCAAGAAGCCTTTCGCTAAGGCTGTTGTTGTGGAATTGGCAAAGGGATATTTGGAAGCCCCTAGAGGGCTATGGTGAAAAAGGAAATATCTTCCGTTCAAAACTGGAAAGAAGCTTTCTGAGAAACTGCACTGTGTTCTGTTAATTCAACTCACAGAGTTACATCTTTCCCTTCAAGAAGCCTTTCGCTAAGGCTCTTCTTGTGGAATTGGCAAAGGGATATTTGGAAGCCCATAGAGGGCTATGGTGAAAAAGGAAATATCTTCCGTTCAAAACTGGAAAGAAGTTTATGAGAAACTGCTCTGTGTTCTGTTAATTCATGTCACAGAGTTACATCTTTCCCTTCAAGAAGCCTTTCGCTAAGGCTGTTCTTGTGGAATTGGCAAAGGGATATTTGGAAGCCCATAGAGGGCTATGGTGAAAAAGGAAATATCTTCCGTTCAAAACTGGAAAGAAGCTTTCTGAGAAACTACTCTGTGTTCTGTTAATTCATCTCACAGAGTTACATCTTTCCCTTCAAGAAGCCTTTCGCTAAGGCTGTTCTTGTGGAATTGGCAAAGGGATATTTGGAAGCCCATAGAGGGCTATGGTGAAAAAGGAAATATCTTCCGTTCAAAACTGGAAAGAAGCTTTCTGAGAAACTGCTCTGTGTTCTGTTAATTCATCTCACAGAGTTACATCTTTCCCTTCAAGAAGCCTTTCGCTAAGGCTGTTCTTGTGCAATTGGCAAAGGGATATTTGGAAGCCCCTAGAGGGCTATGGTGAAAAAGGAAATATCTTCCGTTCAAAACTGGAAAGAAGCTTTCTGAGAAACTACTCTGTGTTCTGTTAATTCATCTCACAGAGTTCCAACTTTCCCTTCAAGAAGCCTTTCGCTAAGGCTGTTCTTGTGCAATTGGCAATGGGATATTTGGAAGCCCAGAGAGGGCTATGGTGAAAAAGGAAATATCTTCCGTTCAAAACTGGAAAGAAGCTTTCTGAGAAACTGCTCTGTGTTCTGTTAATTCATCTCACAGAGTTACATCTTTCCCTTCAAGAAGCCTTTCGCTAAGGCTGTTCTTGTGGAATTGGCAAAGGGATATTTGGAAGACCATAGAGGGCTATGGTGAAAAAGGAAATATCTTCCGTTCAAAACTGGAAAGAAGCTTTCTGAGAAAATGCTCTGTGTTCTGTTAATTCATCTCACAGAGTTACATCTTTCCCTTCAAGAAGCCTTTCGCTAAGGCTGTTCTTGTGGAATTGGCAAAGGGATATATGGAAGCCCATAGAGGGCTATGTTGAAAAAGGAAATATCTTCCGTTGAAAACTGGAAAGAAGCTTTCGGAGAAACTGCTCTGTGTTCTGTTAATTCATCTCACAGATTTACATCTTTCCCTTCAAGAAGCCTCTCGCTAAGGCTGTTCTTGTGGAACTGGCAAAGGGATATTTGGAAGCCCATAGAGGGCTATGGTGAAAAAGGAAATATCTTCCGTTCAAAACTGGAAAGAAGCTTTCTGAGAAACTACTCTGTGTTCTGTTAATTCATCTCACAGAGTTACATCTTTCCCTTCCAGAAGCCTTTCGCTAAGGCTGTTCTTGTGGAATTGGCAAAGGGATATTTGGAAGCCCATAGAGGGCTATGGTGAAAAAGGAAATATCTTCCGTTCAAAACTGGAAAGAAGCTTTCTGAGAAAATGCTCTGTGTTCTGTTAATTCATCTCACAGAGTTACATCTTTCCCTTCAAGAAGCCTTTCGCTAAGGCTGTTCTTGTGGAATTGGCAAAGGGATATATGGAAGCCCATAGAGGGCTATGTTGAAAAAGGAAATATCTTCCGTTGAAAACTGGAAAGAAGCTTTCTGAGAAACTGCTCTGTGTTCTGTTAATTCATCTCACAGATTTACATCTTTCCCTTCAAGAAGCCTCTCGCTAAGGCTGTTCTTGTGGAATTGGCAAAGGGATATTTGGAAGCCCATAGAGGGCTATGGTGAAAAAGGAAATATCTTCCGTTCAAAACTGGAAAGAAGCTTTCTGAGAAACTACTCTGTGTTCTGTTAATTCATCTCACAGAGTTACATCTTTCCCTTCAAGAAGCCTTTCGCTAAGGCTGTTCTTGTGGAATTGGCAAAGGGATATTTGGAAGCCCATAGAGGGCTATGGTGAAAAAGGAAATATCTTCCGTTCAAAACTGGAAAGAAGATTTCTGAGAAACTGCTCTGTGTTCTGTTAATTCATCTCACGGAGTTACATCTTTCCCTTCAAGAAGCCTTTCGCTAAGGCTGTTCTTGTGGAATTGGCAAAGGGATATTTGGAAGCCCATAGAGGGCTATGGTGAAAAAGGAAATATCTTCCGTTCAAAACTGGAAAGAAGCTTTCTGAGAAACTGCTCTGTGTTCTGTTAATTCATCTCACAGAGTTACATCTTTCCCTTCAAGAAGCCTTTCGCTAAGGCTGTTCTTGTGGAATTGGCAAAGGGATATTTGGAAGCCCATAGAGGGCTATGGTGAAAAAGGAAATATCTTCCGTTCAAAACTGGAAAGAAGCTTTCTGAGAAACTGCTCTGTGTTCTGTTAATTCATCTCACAGAGTTACATCTTTCCCTTCAAGAAGCCTTTTGCTAAGGCTGTTCTTGTGCAATTGGCAAAGGGATATTTGGAAGCCCATAGAGGGCTATGGTGAAAAAGGAAATATCTTCCGTTGAAAACTGGAAAGAAGCCTTCTGAGAAACTGCTCTGTGTACTGTTAATTCATCTCACAGAGTTACATCTTTCCCTTCAAGAAGCCTTTCGCTAAGGCTGTTCTTGTGGAATTGGCAAAGGGATATTTGGAAGCCCATAGAGGGCTATGGTGAAAAAGGAAATATCTTCCGTTCAAAACTGGAAAGAAGCTTTCTGAGAAACTGCTCTGTGTTCTGTTAATTCATCTCACAGAGTTACATCTTTCCCTTCAAGAAGCCTTTCGCTAAGTCTGTTCTTGTGGAATTGGCAAAGGGATATTTTGAAGCCCATAGAGGGCTATGGTGAAAAAGGAAATATCTTCCGTTCAAAACTGGAAAGAAGCTTTCTGAGAAACTGCTCTGTGTTCTGTTAATTCATCTCACAGAGTTACATCTTTCCCTTCAAGAAGCCTTTCGCTAAGGCTGTTGTTGTGGAATTGGCAAAGGGATATTTGGAAGCCCCTAGAGGGCTATGGTGAAAAAGGAAATATCTTCCGTTCAAAACTGGAAAGAAGCTTTCTGAGAAACTGCACTGTGTTCTGTTAATTCATCTCACAGAGTTACATCTTTCCCTTCAAGAAGCCTTTCGCTAAGGCTCTTCTTGTGGAATTGGCAAAGGGATATTTGGAAGCCCATAGAGGGCTATGGTGAAAAAGGAAATATCTTCCGTTCAAAACTGGAAAGAAGTTTATGAGAAACTGCTCTGTGTTCTGTTAATTCATGTCACAGAGTTACATCTTTCCCTTCAAGAAGCCTTTCGCTAAGGCTGTTCTTGTGGAATTGGCAAAGGGATATTTGGAAGCCCATAGAGGGCTATGGTGAAAAAGGAAATATCTTCCGTTCAAAACTGGAAAGAAGCTTTCTGAGAAACTGCTCTGTGTTCTGTTAATTCATCTCACTGAGTTACATCTTTCCCTTCAAGAAGCCTTTCGCTAAGGCTGTTCTTGTGGAATTGGCAAAGGGATATTTGGAAGCCCATAGAGGGCTATGGTGAAAAATGAAATATCTTCCGTTCAAAACTGGAAAGAAGCTTTCTGAGAAACTGCTCTCTGTTCTGTTAATTCATCTCACAGAGTTACATCTTTCCCTTCAAGAAGCCTTTCGCTAAGGCTGTTCTTGTGGAATTGGCAAAGGGATATTTGGAAGCCCCTAGAGGGCTATGGTGAAAAAGGAAATATCTTCCGTTCAAAACTGGAAAGAAGCTTTCTGAGAAACTACTCTGTGTTCTGTTAATTCATCTCACAGAGTTCCAACTTTCCCTTCAAGAAGCCTTTCGCTAAGGCTGTTCTTGTGCAATTGGCAAAGGGATATTTGGAAGCCCAGAGAGGGCTATGGTGAAAAAGGAAATATCTTCCGTTCAAAACTGGAAAGAAGCTTTCTGAGAAACTGCTCTGTGTTCCGTTAATTCATCTCACAGAGTTACATCTTTCCCTTCAAGAAGCCTTTCGCTAAGGCTGTTCTTGTGGAATTTGCAAAGGGATATTTGGAAGACCATAGAGGGCTATGGTGAAAAAGGAAATATCTTCCGTTCAAAACTGGAAAGAAGCTTTCTGAGAAACTGCTCTGTGTTCTGTTAATTCATCTCACGGAGTAACATCTTTCCCTTCAAGAAGCCTTTCGCTAAGGCTGTTCTTGTGGAATTGGAAAAGGGATATTTGGAAGCCCATAGAGGGCTATGGTGAAAAAGGAAATATCTTCCGTTCAAAACTGGAAAGAAGCTTTCTGAGAAACTGCTCTGTGTTCTGTTAATTCATCTCACAGAGTTACATCTTTCGCTTCAAGAAGCCTTTCGCTAAGGCTGTTCTTTTGCAATTGGCAAAGGGATATTTGGAAGCCCATAGAGGGCTATGGTGAAAAAGGAAATATCTTCCGTTCAAAACTGGAAAGAAGCCTTCTGAGAAACTGCTCTGTGTTCTGTTAATTCATCTCACAGAGTTACATCTTTCCCTTCAAGAAGCCTTTCGCTAAGGCTGTTCTTGGGGAATTGGCAAAGGGATATTTGGAAGCCCATAGAGGGCTATGGTGAAAAAGGAAATATCTTCCGTTCAAAACTGGAAAGAAGCTTTCTGAGAAACTGCTCTGTGTTCTGTTAATTCATCTCACAGAGTTACATCTTTCCCTTCAAGAAGCCTTTCGCTAAGGCTGTTCTTGTGGAATTGGCAAAGGGATATTTGGAAGCCCATAGAGGGCTATGGTGAAAAAGGAAATATCTTCCGTTCAAAACTGGAAAGAAGCTTTCTGAGAAACTGCTCTGTGTTCTGTTAATTCATCTCACAGAGTTACATCTTTCCCTTCAAGAAGCCTTTCGCTAAGGCTGTTCTTGTGGAATTGGCAAAGGGATATTTGGAAGCCCATAGAGGGCTATGGTGAAAAAGGAAATATCTTCCCTTCAAAACTGGAAAGAAGCCTTCTGAGAAACTGCTCTGTGTTCTGTTAATTCATCTCACAGAGTTACTTCTTTCCCTTCAAGAAGCCTTTCGCTAAGGCTGTTCTTGTGTAATTGGCAAAGGGATATTTGGAAGCCCACAGATGGCTACGTTGAAAAAGGAAATATCTTCCGTTCAAAACTGGAAAGAAGCTTTCTGAGAAACTGCTCTGGGTTCTGTTAATTCATCTCACAGAGTTACATCTTTCCCTTCAAGAAGCCTTTCGCTAAGGCTGTTCTTGTGGAATTGGCAAAGGGATATTTGGAAGCCCATAGAGGGCTATGGTGAAAAAGGAAATATCTTCCGTTGAAAACTGGAAAGAAGCTTTCTGAGAAACTGCTCTGTGTTCTGTTCATTCATCTCACAGAGTTACATCTTTCCCTTCAAGAAGCCTTTCGCTAAGGCTGTTCTTGTGGAATTGGCAAAGCGATATTTGGAAGCCTATAGAGGGCTATGGTGAAAAAGGAAATATCTTCCGTTCAAAACTGGAAAGAAGCTTTCTGAGAAACTACTCTGTGTTCTGTTAATTCATCTCACAGAGATACATCTTTCCCTTCAAGAAGCCTTTCGCTAAGGCTGTTCTTGTGGAATTGGCAAAGGGATATTTGGAAGCCCATAGAGGGCTATGGTGAAAAAGGAAATATCTTCCGTTCAAAACTGGAAAGAAGATTTCTGAGAAACTGCTCTGTGTTCTGTTAATTCATCTCACGGAGTTACATCTTTCCCTTCAAGAAGCCTTTCGCTAAGGCTGTTCTTGGGGAATTGGCAAAGGGATATTTGGAAGCCCATAGAGGGCTATGGTGAAAAAGGAAATATCTTCCGTTCAAAACTGGAAAGAAGCTTTCTGAGAAACTGCTCTGTGTTCTGTTAATTCATCTCACAGAGTTCCATCTTTCCCTTCAAGAAGCCTTTCGCTAAGGGTGTTCTTGTGGAATTGGCAAAGGGATATTTGGAAGCCCATAGAGGGCTATGGTGAAAAAGGAAATATCTTCCGTTCAAAACTGGAAAGAAGCTTTCTGAGAATCTGCTCTGTGTTCTGTTAATTCATCTCACAGAGTTACATCTTTCCCTTCAAGAAGCCTTTCGCTAAGGCTGTTCTTGTGGAATTGGCAAAGGGATATTTGGAAGCCCCTAGAGGGCTATGGTGAAAAAGGAAATATCTTCCGTTCAAAACTGGAAAGAAGCTTTCTGAGAACCTGCACTGTGTTCTGTTAATTCATCTCACAGAGTTACATCTTTCCCTTCAAGAAGCCTTTCGCTAAGGCTCTTCTTGTGGAATTGGCAAAGGGATATTTGGAAGCCCATAGAGGGCTATGGTGAAAAAGGAAATATCTTCCGTTCAAAACTGGAAAGAAGTTTCTGAGAAACTGCTCTGTCTTCTGTTAATTCATGTCACAGAGTTACATCTTTCCCTTCAAGAAGCCTTTCGCTAAGGCTGTTCTTGTGGAATTGGCAAAGGGATATTTGGAAGCCCATAGAGGGCTATGGTGAAAAAGGAAATATCTTCCGTTCAAAACTGGAAAGAAGCTTTCTGAGAAACTGCTCTGTGTTCTGTTAATTCATCTCACAGTGTTACATCTTTCCCTTCAAGAAGCCTTTCGCTAAGGCTGTTCTTGTGGAATTGGCAAAGGGATATTTGGAAGCCCTTAGAGGGCTATGGTGAAAAAGGAAATATCTTCCGTTCAAAACTGGAAAGAAGCTTTCTGAGAAACTGCTCTGTGTTCTGTTAATTCATCTCACAGAGTTACATCTTTCCCTTCAAGAAGCCTTTCGCTAAGGCTGTTCTTGTGCAATTGGCAAAGGGATATTTGGAAGCCCCTAGAGGGCTATGGTGAAAAAGGAAATATCTTCCGTTCAAAACTGGAAAGAAGCTTTCTGAGAAACTACTCTGTGTTCTGTTAATTCATCTCACAGAGTTCCAACTTTCCCTTCAAGAAGCCATTCGCTAAGGCTGTTCTTGTGCAATTGGCAAAGGGATATTTGGAAGCCCATAGAGGGCTATGGTGAAAAAGGAAATATCTTCCGTTCAAAACTGGAAAGAAGCTTTCTGAGAAACTGCTCTGTGTTCTGTTAATTCATCTCACAGAGTTACATCTTTCCCTTCAAGAAGCCTTTCGCTAAGGCTGTTCTTGTGGAATTGGCAAAGGGATATTTGGAAGCCCATAGAGGGCTATGGTGAAAAAGGAAATATCTTCCGTTCAAAACTGGAAAGAAGCTTTCTGAGAAACTGCTCTGTGTTCTGTTAATTCATCTCACAGAGTTACATCTTTCCCTTCAAGAAGCCTTTCGCTAAGGGTGTTCTTGTGGAATTGGCAAAGGGATATTTGGAAGCCCATAGAGGGCTATGGTGAAAAAGGAAATATCTTCCGTTCAAAACTGGAAAGAAGCTTTCTGAGAATCTGCTCTGTGTTCTGTTAATTCATCTCACAGAGTTACATCTTTCCCTTCAAGAAGCCTTTCGCTAAGGCTGTTCTTGTGGAATTGGCAAAGGGATATTTGGAAGCCCCTAGAGGGCTATGGTGAAAAAGGAAATATCTTCCGTTCAAAACTGGAAAGAAGCTTTCTGAGAACCTGCACTGTGTTCTGTTAATTCATCTCACAGAGTTACATCTTTCCCTTCAAGAAGCCTTTCGCTAAGGCTCTTCTTGTGGAATTGGCAAAGGGATATTTGGAAGCCCATAGAGGGCTATGGTGAAAAAGGAAATATCTTCCGTTCAAAACTGGAAAGAAGTTTCTGAGAAACTGCTCTGTGTTCTGTTAATTCATGTCACAGAGTTACATCTTTCCCTTCAAGAAGCCTTTCGCTAAGGCTGTTCTTGTGGAATTGGCAAAGGGATATTTGGAAGCCCATAGAGGGCTATGGTGAAAAAGGAAATATCTTCCGTTCAAAACTGGAAAGAAGCTTTCTGAGAAACTGCTCTGTGTTCTGTTAATTCATCTCACAGTGTTACATCTTTCCCTTCAAGAAGCCTTTCGGTAAGGCTGTTCTTGTGTAATTGGCAAAGGGATATTTGGAAGCCCATAGAGGGCTATGGTGAAAAAGGAAATATCTTCCGTTCAAAACTGGAAAGAAGCTTTCTGAGAAACTGCTCTGTGTTCTGTTAATTCATCTCACAGAGTTACATCTTTCCCTTCAAGAAGCCTTTCGCTAAGGCTGTTCTTGTGCAATTGGCAAAGGGATATTTGGAAGCCCCTAGAGGGCTATGGTGAAAAAGGAAATATCTTCCGTTCAAAACTGGAAAGAAGCTTTCTGAGAAACTACTCTGTGTTCTGTTAATTCATCTCACAGAGTTCCAACTTTCCCTTCAAGAAGCCATTCGCTAAGGCTGTTCTTGTGCAATTGGCAAAGGGATATTTGGAAGCCCATAGAGGGCTATGGTGAAAAAGGAAATATCTTCCGTTCAAAACTGGAAAGAAGCTTTCTGAGAAACTGCTCTGTGTTCTGTTAATTCATCTCACAGAGTTACATCTTTCCCTTCAAGAAGCCTTTCGCTAAGGCTGTTCTTGTGGAATTGGCAAAGGGATATTTGGAAGCCCATAGAGGGCTATGGTGAAAAAGGAAATATCTTCCGTTCAAAACTGGAAAGAAGCTTTCTGAGAAACTGCTCTGTGTTCTGTTAATTCATCTCACAGAGTAACATCTTTCCCTTCAAGAAGCCTTTCGCTAAGGCTGTTCTTGTGGAATTGGCAAAGGGATATTTGGAAGCCCATAGAGGGCTATGGTGAAAAAGGAAATATCTTCCGTTCAAAACTGGAAAGAAGCTTTCTGAGAAACTGCTCTGTGTTCTGTTAATTCATCTCACAGAGTTACATCTTTCGCTTCAAGAAGCCTTTCGCTAAGGCTGTTCTTTTGCAATTGGCAAAGGGATATTTGGAAGCCCATAGAGGGCTATGGTGAAAAAGGAAATATCTTCCGTTCAAAACTGGAAAGAAGCCTTCTGAGAAACTGCTCTGTGTTCTGTTAATTCATCTCATAGAGTTACATCTTTCCCTTCAAGAAGCCTTTCGCTAAGGCTGTTCTTGTGGAATTGGCAAAGGGATATTTGGAAGCCCATAGAGGGCTATGGTGAAAAAGGAAATATCTTCCGTTCAAAACTGGAAAGAAGCTTTCTGAGAAACTGCTCTGTGTTCTGTTAATTCATCTCACAGAGTAACATCTTTCCCTTCAAGAAGCCTTTCGCTAAGGCTGTTCTTGTGGAATTGGCAAAGGGATATTTGGAAGCCCATAGAGGGCTATGGTGAAAAAGGAAATATCTTCCGTTCAAAACTGGAAAGAAGCTTTCTGAGAAACTGCTCTGTGTTCTGTTAATTCATCTCACAGAGTTACATCTTTCGCTTCAAGAAGCCTTTCGCTAAGGCTGTTCTTTTGCAATTGGCAAAGGGATATTTGGAAGCCCATAGAGGGCTATGGTGAAAAAGGAAATATCTTCCGTTCAAAACTGGAAAGAAGCCTTCTGAGAAACTGCTCTGTGTTCTGTTAATTCATCTCACAGAGTTACATCTTTCCCTTCAAGAAGCCTTTCGCTAAGGCTGTTCTTGTGGAATTGGCAAAGGGATATTTGGAAGCCCATAGAGGGCTATGGTGAAAAAGGAAATATCTTCCGTTCAAAACTGGAAAGAAGCTTTCTGAGAAACTGCTCTGTGTTCTGTTAATTCATCTCACAGAGTTACATCTTTCCCTTCAAGAAGCCTTTCGCTAAGGCTGTTCTTGTGGAATTGGCAAAGGGATATTTGGAAGCCCATAGAGGGCTATGGTGAAAAAGGGAATATCTTCCGTTCAAAACTGGAAAGAAGCTTTCTGAGAAACTGCTCTGTGTTCTCTTAATTCATCTCACAGAGTTACATCTTTCCCTTCAAGAAGCCTTTCGCTAAGGCTGTTCTTGTGCAATTTGCAAAGGGATATTTGGAAGCCCATAGAGGGCTATGGTGAAAAAGGAAATATCTTCCGTTCAAAACTGGAAAGAAGCTTTCTGAGAAACTGCTCTGTGTTCTGTTAATTCATCTCACAGAGTTACATCTTTCCCTTCAAGAAGCCTTTCGCTAAGGCTGTTCTTGTGGAATTGGCAAAGGGATATTTGGAAGCCCATAGAGGGCTATGGTGAAAAAGGAAATATCTTCCGTTCAAAACTGGAAAGAAGATTTCTGAGAAACTGCTCTGTGTTCTGTTAATTCATCTCACAGAGTTACATCTTTCCCTTCAAGAAGCCTTTCGCTAAGGCTGTTCTTGTGCAATTGGCAAAGGGATATTTGGAAGCCCCTAGAGGGCTATGGTGAAAAAGGAAATATCTTCCGTTCAAAACTGGAAAGAAGCTTTCTGAGAAACTACTCTGTGTTCTGTTAATTCATCTCACAGAGTTACATCTTTCCCTTCAAGAAGCCTTTCGCTAAGGCTGTTCTTGTGCAATTGGCAAAGGGATATTTGGAAGCCCATAGAGGGCTATGGTGAAAAAGGAAATATCTTCCGTTCAAAACTGGAAAGAAGCTTTCTGAGAAACTGCTCTGTGTTCTGTTAATTCATCTCACAGAGTTACATCTTTCCCTTCAAGAAGCCTTTCGCTAAGGCTGTTCTTGTGGAATTGGCAAAGGGATATTTGGAAGACCATAGAGGGCTATGGTGAAAAAGGAAATATCTTCCGTTCAAAACTGGAAAGAAGCTTTCTGAGAAACTGCTCTGTGTTCTGTTTATTCATCTCACAGAGTAACATCTTTCACTTCAAGAAGCCTTTCGCTAAGGCTCTTCTTGTGGAATTGGCAAAGGGATATTTGGAAGCCCATAGAGGGCTATGGTGAAAAAGGAAATATCTTCCGTTCAAAACTGGAAAGAAGCTTTCTGAGAAACAGCTCTGTGTTCTGTTAATTCATCTCACAGAGTTACATCTTTCGCTTCAAGAAGCCTTTCGCTAAGGCTGTTCTTTTGCAATTGGCAAAGGGATATTTGGAAGCCCATAGAGGGCTATGGTGAAAAAGGAAATATCTTCCGTTCATAACTGGAAAGAAGCCTTCTGAGAAACTGCTCTGTGTTCTGTTAATTCATCTCAAAGAGTTACATCTTTCCCTTCAAGAAGCCTTTCGCTAAGGCTGTTCTTGTGGAATTGGCAAAGGGATATTTGGAAGCCCATAGAGGGCTATGGTGAAAAAGGAAATATCTTCCGTTCAAAACTGGAAAGAAGCTTTCTGAGAAACTGCTCTGTGTTCTGTTAATTCATCTCACAGAGTTACATCTTTCCCTTCAAGAAGCCTTTCGCTAAGGCTGTTATTGTGGAATTGGCAAAGGGATATTTGGAAGCCCATAGAGGGCTATGGTGAAAAAGGAAATATCTTCCGTTCAAAACCGGAAAAAAGCTTTCTGAGAAACTGCTCTGTGTTCTGTTAATTCATCTCACAGAGTTACATCTTTCCCTTCAAGAAGCCTTTCGCTAAGGCTGTTCTTGTGGAATTGGCAAAGGGATATTTGGAAGCCCATACAGGGCTATGGTGAAAAAGGAAATATCTTCCGTTCAAAACTGGAAAGAAGCTTTCTGAGAAACTGCTCTGTGTTCTGTTAATTCATCTCACAGAGTTACATCTTTCCCTTCAAGAAGCCTTTCGCTAAGGCTGTTCTTGGGGAATTGGCAAAGGGATATTTGGAAGCCCATAGATGGCTACGTTGAAAAAGGAAATATCTTCCGTTCAAAACTGGAAAGAAACTTTCTGAGAAACTGCTCTGTGTTCTGTTAATTCATCTCACAGAGTTACATCTTTCCCTTCAAGAAGCCTTTCGCTAAGGCTGTTCTTGTGGAATTGGCAAAGGGATATTTGGAAGCCCATAGAGGGCTATGGTGAAAAAGGAAATATCTTCCGTTCAAAACTGGAAAGAAGCTTTCTGAGAAACTGCTCTGTGTTCTGTTAATTCATCTCACAGAGTTACATCTTTCCCTTCAAGAAGCCTTTCGCTAAGGCTGTTCTTGTGGAATTGGCAAAGGGATATTTGGAAGCCCATAGAGGGCTATGGTGAAAAAGGAAATATCTTCCGTTCAAAGCTGGAAAGAAGCTTTCTGAGAAACTACTCTGTGTTCTGTTAATTCATCTCACAGAGTTACATCTTTCCCTTCAAGAAGCCTTTCGCTAAGGCTGTTCTTGTGGAATTGGCAAAGGGATATTTGGAAGCCCATAGAGGGCTATGGTGAAAAAGGAAATATCTTCCGTTCAAAACTGGAAAGAAGATTTCTGAGAAACTGCTCTGTGTCCTGTTAATTCATCTCACGGAGTTACATCTTTCCCTTCAAGAAGCCTTTCGCTAAGGCTGTTCTTGGGGAATTGGCAAAGGGATATTTGGAAGCCCATAGAGGGCTATGGTGAAAAAGGAAATATCTTCCGTTCGAAACTGGAAAGAAGCCTTCTGAGAAACTGCTCTGTGTTCTGTTAATTCATCTCACAGAGTTACATCTTTCCCTTCAAGAAGCCTTTCGCTAAGGCTGTTCTTGTGGAATTGGCAAAGTGATATTTGGAAGCCCATAGAGGGCTATGGTGAAAAACGAAATACCTTCCGTTCAAAACTGGAAAGAAGCTTTCTGAGAAACTGCTCTGTGTTCTGTTAATTCATCTCACAGAGTTACATCTTTCCCTTCAAGAATCCTTTCGCTAAGGCTGTTCTTGTGGAATTGGCAAAGGGATATTTGGAAGCCCATAGAGGGCTATGGTGAAAAAGGAAATATCTTCCGTTCAAAACTGGAAAGAAGCTTTCTGAGAAACTGCTCTGTGTTCTGTTAATTCATCTCACAGAGTTACATCTTTCCCTTCAAGAAGCCTTTCGCTAAGGCTGTTCTTGTGGAATTGGCAAAGGGATATTTGGAAGCCGATAGAGGGCTATGGTGAAAAAGGAAATACCTTCCGTTCAAAACTGGAAAGAAGGTTTCTGAGAATCTGCTCCGTGTTCTCTTAATTCATCTCACGGAGTTACATCTTTCCCTTCAAGAAGCCTTTCGCTAAGGCTGTTCTTGTGCAATTGGCAAAGGGATATTTGGAAGCCCATAGAGGGCTATGGTGAGAAAGGAAATATCTTCCGTTCAAAACTGGAAAGAAGCTTTCTGAGAAACTGCTCTGTGTTCTGTTAATTCATCTCACGGAGTTACATCTTTCCCTTCAAGAAGCCTTTCGGTAAGGCTGTTCTGGTGGAATTGGCAAAGGGATATTTGGAAGCCCATAGAGGGCTATGGTGAAAAAGGAAATATCTTCCGTTCAAAACTGGAAAGAAGCTTTCTGAGAAACTGCTCTGTGTTCTGTTAATTCATCTCACAGAGTTACATCTTTCCCTTCAAGAAGCCTTTCGCTAAGGTTGTTCTTGTGCAATTGGCAAAGGGATATTTGGAAGCCCATAGAGGGTTATGGTGAAAAAGGAAATATCTTCCGTTCAAAACTGGAAAGAAGCCTTCTGAGAAACTGCTCTGTGTTCTGTTAATACATCTCACAGAGTTACATCTTTCCCTTCAGGAAGCCTTTCGCTAAGGCTGTTCTTGTGGAATTGGCAAAGGGATATTTGGAAGCCCATAGAGGGCTATGGTGAAAAAGGAAATATCTTCCGTTCAAAACTGGAAAGAAGCTTTCTGAGAATCTGCTCTGTGTTCTGTTAATTCATCTCACAGAGTTACATCTTTCCCTTCAAGAAGCCTTTCGCTAAGGCTGTTCTTGGGGAATTGGCAAAGGGATATTTGGAAGCCCATAGAGGGCTATGGTGAAAAAGGAAATATCTTCCGTTCAAAACTGGAAAGAAGCTTTCTGAGAAACTGCTCTGTGTTCTGTTAATTCATCTCACAGAGTTACATCTTTCCCTTCAAGAAGCCTTTCGCTAAGGCTGTTCTTGTGCAATTGGCAAAGGGATATTTGGAAGCCCCTAGAGGGCTATGGTGAAAAAGGAAATATCTTCCGTTCAAAACTGGAAAGAAGCTTTCTGAGAAACTACTCTGTGTTCTGTTAATTCATCTCACAGAGTTACATCTTTCCCTTCAAGAAGCCTTTCGCTAAGGCTGTTCTTGTGGAATTGGCAAAGGGATATTTGGAAGCCCTTAGAGGGCTATGGTGAAAAAGGAAATATCTTCCGTTCAAAACTGGAAAGAAGCTTTCTCAGAAACTGCTCTGTGTTCTGTTAATTCATCTCACAGAGTTACATCTTTCCCTTCAAGAAGCCTTTCGCTAAGGCTGTTCTTGTGGAATTGGCAAAGGGATATTTGGAAGCCCATAGAGGGCTATGGTGAAAAAGGAAATATCTTCCGTTCAAAACTGGAAAGAAGCTTTCTGAGAAACTGCTCTGTGTTCTGTTAATTCATCTCACAGAGTAACATCTTTCACTTCAAGAAGACTTTCGCTAAGGCTCTTCTTGTGGAATTGGCAAAGGGATATTTGGAAGCCCATAGAAGGCTATAGTGAAAAAGGAAATATCTTCCGTTCAAAACTGGAAAGAAGCTTTCTGAGAAACTGCTCTGTGTTCTGTTAATTCATCTCACAGAGTTACATCTTTCGCTTCAAGAAGCCTTTCGCTAAGGCTGTTCTTTTGCAATTGGCAAAGGGATATTTGGAAGCCCATAGAGGGCTATGGTGAAAAAGGAAATATCTTCCGTTCATAACTGGAAAGAAGCCTTCTGAGAAACTGCTCTGTGTTCTGTTAATTCATCTCACAGAGTTACATCTTTCCCTTCAAGAAGCCTTTCGCTAAGGCTGTTCTTGTGGAATTGGCAAAGGGATATTTGGAAGCCCATAGAGGGCTATGGTGAAAAAGGAAATATCTTCCGTTCAAAACTGGAAAGAAGCTTTCTGAGAAACTGCTCTGTGTTCTGTTAATTCATCTCACAGAGTTACATCTTTCCCTTCAAGAAGCCTTTCGCTAAGGCTGTTATTGTGGAATTGGCAAAGGGATATTTGGAAGCCCATGGAGGGCTATGGTGAAAAAGGAAATATCTTCCGTTCAAAACTGGAAAAAAGCTTTCTGAGAAACTGCTCTGTGTTCTGTTAATTCATCTCACAGAGTTACATCTTTCCCTTCAAGAAGCCTTTCGCTAAGGCTGTTCTTGTGGAATTGGCAAAGGGATATTTGGAAGCCCATGGAGGGCTATGGTGAAAAAGGAAATATCTTCCGTTCAAAACTGGAAAAAAGCTTACTGAGAAACTGCTCTGTGTTCTGTTAATTCATCTCACAGAGTTACATCTTTCCCTTCAAGAAGCCTTTCGCTAAGGCTGTTCTTGGGGAATTGGCAAAGGGATATTTGGAAGCCCATAGAGGGCTATGGTGAAAAAGGAAATATCTTCCGTTCAAAACTGGAAAGAAGCTTTCTGAGAAACTGCTCTGTGTTCTGTTAATTCATATCACAGAGTTACGTCTTTCCCTTTAAGAAGCCTTTCGCTAAAGTTGTTCTTGTGGAATGGCAAAGGGATATTTGGAAGCCCATAGAGGGCTATGGTGAAAAAGGAAATAACTTCCGTTCAAAACTGGAAAGAAGATTTCTGAGAAACTGCTCTGTGTTCTGTTAATTCATCTCACAGAGTTACATCTTTCCCTTCAAGAAGCCTTTCGCTAAGGCTGTTCTGGTGGAATTGGCAAAGGGATATTTGGAAGCCCATAGAGGGCTATGGTGAAAAAGGAAATATCTTAAGTTCAAAACTGGAAAGAAGCTTTCTGAGAAACTGCTATCTGTTCTCTTAATTCATCTCACAGAGTTACATCTTTCCCTTCAAGAAGCCTTTCGCTAAGGCTGTTCTTGTGGAATTGGCAAACGGATATTTGGAAGCCCATAGAGGGCTATGGTGAAAAAGGAAATATCTTCCGTTCAAAACTGGAAAGAAGCTTTCTGAGAAACTGCTCTGTGTTCTGTTAATTCATCTCACAGAGTTACATCTTTCCCTTCAAGAAGACTTTCGCTAAGGCTGTTCTTGTGGAATTGGCAAAGGGATATTTGGAAGCCCATAGAGGGCTATGGTAAAAAAGGAAATATCTTCCTTTCAAAACTGGAAAGAAGCTTTCTGAGAAACTGCTCTGTGTTCTGTTAATTCATCTCACAGAGTTACATCTTTCCCTTCAAGAAGCCTTTCGCTAAGGCTGTTCTTGTGGAATTGGCAAAGGGATATTTTGAAGCCCATAGAGGGCTATGGTGAAAAAGGAAATATCTTCCGTTCAAAACTGGAAAGAAGCTTTCTGAGAAACGGCTCTGTGTTCTGTTAATTCATCTCACAGAGTTACATCTTTCCCTTCAAGAAGCCTTTCGCTAAGCCTGTTCTTGTGGAATTGGCAAAGGGATATTTGGAAGCCCATAGAGGGCTATGGTGAAAAAGGAAATATCTTCCGTTCAAAACTGGAAAGAAGCTTTCTGAGAAACTGCTCTGTGTTCTGTTAATTCATCTCACAGAGTTACATCTTTCCCTTCAAGAAGCCTTTCGCTAAGGCTGTTCTTGTGGAATTGGCAAAGCGATATTTGGAAGCCCATAGAGGGCTATGGTGAAAAAGGAAATATCTTCCGTTCAAAACTGGAAAGAAGCTTTCTGAGAAACTGCTCTGTGTTCTGTTAATTCATCTCACAGAGTTACGTCTTTCCCTTTAAGAAGCCTTTCGCTAAGGTTGTTCTTGTGGAATGGCAAAGGGATATTTGGAAGCCCATAGAGGGCTATGGTGAAAAAGGAAATATCTTCCGTTCAAAACTGGAAAGAAGATTTCTGAGAAACTGCTCTGTGTTCTGTTAATTCATCTCACGGAGTTACATCTTTCCCTTCAAGAAGCCTTTCGCTAAGGCTGTTCTGGTGGAATTGGCAAAGGGATATTTGGAAGCCCATAGAGGGCTATGGTGAAAAAGGAAATATCTTCCGTTGAAAACTGGAAAGAAGCTTTCTGAGAAACTGCTCTGTGTTCTGTTAATTCATCTCACAGAGTTACATCTTTCCCTTCAAGAAGCCTTTCGCTAAGGCTGTTCTTGTGCAATTGGCAAAGGGATATTTGGAAGCCCATAGAGGGCTATGGTGAAAAAGGAAATATCTTCCGTACAAAACTGGAAAGAAGCCTTCTGAGAAACTGCTCTGTGTTCTGTTAATACATCTCACAGAGTTACATCTTTCCCTTCAGGAAGCCTTTCGCTAAGGCTGTTCTTGTGGAATTGGCAAAGGGATATTTGGAAGCCCATAGAGGGCTATGGTGAAAAAGGAAATATCTTCCGTTCAAAACTGGAAAGAAGCTTTCTGAGAAACTGCTCTGTGTTCTGTTAATTCATCTCACAGAGTTACATCTTTCCCTTCAAGAAGCCTTTCGCTAAGGCTGTTCTTGTGGAATTGGCAAAGGGATATTTGGAATCCCTTAGAGGGCTATGGTGAAAAAGGAAATATCTTCCGTTCAAAACTGGAAAGAAGCTTTCTGAGAAACTGCTCTTTGTTCTGTTAATTCATCTCACAGAGTTACATCTTTCCCTTCAAGAAGCCTTTCGCTAAGGCTGTTCTTGTGGAATTGGCAAAGGGATATTTGGAAGCCCATAGAGGGCTATGGTGAAAAAGGAAATATCTTCCGTTCAAAACTGGAAAGAAGCTTTCTGAGAAACTGCTCTGTGTTCTGTTAATTCATCTCACAGAGTTACATCTTTCCCTTCAAGAAGCCTTTCGCTAAGGCTGTTCTTGTGGAATTGGCAAAGGGATATTTGGAAGCCCATGGATGGCTATGTTGAAAAAGGAAATATCTTCCGTTCAAAACTGGAAAGAAGCTTTCTGAGAAACTGCTCTGTGTTCTGTTAATTCATCTCACAGAGTTACATCTTTCCCTTCAAGAAGCCTTTCGCTAAGGCTGTTCTTGTGGAATTGGCAAAGGGATATTTGGAAGCCCATAGAGGGCTATGGTGAAAAAGGAAATATCTTCCGTTCAAAACTGGAAAGAAGCTTTCTGAGAAACTGCTCTGTGTTCTGTTAATTCATCTCACAGAGTTACATCTTTCCCTTCAAGAAGCCTTTCGCTAAGGCTGTTCTTGTGGAATTGGCAAAGGGATATTTGGAAGCCCATAGAGGGCTATGGTGAAAAAGGAAATATCTTCCGTTCAAAACTGGAAAGAAGCTTTTTGAGAAACTGCTCTGTGTTCTGTTAATTCATCTCACAGAGTTACATCATTCCCTTCAAGAAGCCTTTCGCTAAGGCTGTTCTTGTGGAATTGGTAAAGGGATATTTGGAAGCCCATATAGGGCTACGGTGAAAAAGGAAATATCTTCAGTTCAAAACTGGAAAGAAGCTTTCTGAGAAACTGCTCTGTGTTCTGTTGATTCATCTCTCAGAGTTACATCTTTCCCTTCAAGAAGCCTTTCGCTAAGGCTGTTCTTGTGGAATTGGCAAAGGGATATTTGGAAGCCCATAGAGGGCTATGGTGAAAAAGGAAATATCTTCCGTTGAAAACTGGAAAGAAGCTTTCTGAGAAACTGCTCTGTGTTCTGTTAATTCATCTCACAGAGTTACATCTTTCCCTTCAAGAAGCCTTTCGCTAAGGCTGTTCTTGTGGAATTGGCAAAGGGATGTATGGAAGCCCATAGAGGGCTATGGTGAAAAAGGAAATATCTTCCGTTGAAAACTGGAAAGAAGCTTTCTGAGAAACTGCTCTGTGTTCTGTTAATTCATCTCACAGAGTTACATCTTTCCCTTCAAGAAGCCTCTCGCTAAGGCTGTTCTTGTGGAATTGGCAAAGGGATATTTGGAAGCCCATAGAGGGCTATGGTGAAAAAGGAAATATCTTCCGTTCAAAACTGGAAAGAAGCTTTCTGAGAAACTGCTCTGTGTTCTGTTAATTCATCTCACAGAGTTACGTCTTTCCCTTCAAGAAGCCTTTCGCTATGGCTGTTCTTGGGGAACTGGCAAAGGGATATTTGGAAGCCCATAGAGGGCTATGGTGAAAAAGGAAATATCTTCCTTTCAAAACTGGAAAGAAGCTTTCTGAGAAACTGCTCTGTGTTCTGTTAATTCATCTCACAGAGTTACATCTTTCCCTTCAAGAAGCCTTTCGCTAAGGCTGTTCTTGTGAAATTGGCAAAGGGATATTTGGAAGCCCATAGAGGGCTATGGTGAGAAAGGAAATATCTTCCGTTCAAAACTGGAAAGAAGCTTTCTGAGAAACTGCTCTGTGTTCTGTTAATTCATCTCACAGAGTTACATCTTTCCCTTCAAGAAGTCTTTCGCTAAGGCTGTTCTTGTGGAATTGGCAAAGGGATATTTGGAAGCCCATAGAGGGCTATGGTGAAAAAGGAAATAACTTCCGTTCAAAACTGGAAAGAAGCTTTCTGAGAAACTGCTCTGTGTTCTGTTAATTCATCTCACAGAGTTACATCTTTCCCTTCAAGAAGCCTTTCGCTAAGGCTGTTCTTGTGGAATTGGCAAAGGGATATTTGGAAGCCCATAGAGGGCTATGGTGAAAAAGGAAATACCTTCCGTTCAAAACTGGAAAGAAGCTTTCTGAGAAACTGCTCTGTGTTCTGTTAATTCATCTCACAGAGTTACATCTTTCCCTTCAAGAATCCTTTCGCTAAGGCTGTTCTTGTGGAATTGGCAAAGGGATATTTGGAAGCCCATAGAGGGCTATGGTGAAAAAGGAAATATCTTCCGTTCAAAACTGGAAAGAAGCTTTCTGAGAAACTGCTCTGTGTTCTGTTAATTCATCTCACAGAGTTACATCTTTCCCTTCAAGAAGCCTTTCGCTAAGGCTGTTCTTGTGGAATTGGCAAAGGGATATTTGGAAGCCGATAGAGGGCTATGGTGAAAAAGGAAATATCTTCCGTTCAAAACTGGAAAGAAGGTTTCTGAGAATCTGCTCTGTGTTCTCTTAATTCATCTCACGGAGTTACATCTTTCCCTTCAAGAAGCCTTTCGCTAAGGCTGTTCTTGTGGAATTGGCAAAGGGATATTTGGAAGCCCATAGAGGGCTATGGTGAAAAAGGAAATATCTTCCGTTCAAAACTGGAAAGAATCTTTCTGAGAAACTGCTCTGTGTTCTGTTAATTCATCTCACAGAGTTACATCTTTCCCTTCAAGAAGCCTTTCGCTAAGGCTGTTCTTGTGCAATTGGCAAAGGGATATTTGGAAGCCCATAGAGGGCTATGGTGAGAAAGGAAATATCTTCCGTTCAAAACTGGAAAGAAGCTTTCTGAGAAACTGCTCTGTGTTCTGTTAATTCATCTCACAGAGTTACACCTTTCCCTTCAAGAAGCCTTTCGCTAAGGCTATTCTTGTGGAATTGGCAAAGGGATATTTGGAAGCCCATAGAGGGCTATGGTGAGAAAGGAAATATCTTCCGTTCAAAACTGGAAAGAAGCTTTCTGAGAAACTGCTCTGTGTTCTGTAAATTCATCTCACAGAGTTACATCTTTCCCTTCAAGAAGCCTTTCGCTAAGGCTGTTCTTGTGGAATTGGCAAATTGATATTTGGAAGCCCATAGAGGGCTATGGTGAAAAAGGAAATATCCTCCGTTCAAAACTGGAAAGAAGCTTTCTGAGAAACTGCTCTGTGTTCTGTTAATTCATGTCACAGAGTTACATCTTTCCCTTCAAGAAGCCTTTCGCTAAGGCTGTTCTTGTGGAATTGGCAAAGGGATATTTGGAAGCCCATAGAGGGCTATGGTGAAAAAGGAAATATCTTCCGTTCAAAACTGGAAAGAAGCTTTCTGAGAAACGGCTCTGTGTTCTGTTAATTCATCTCACAGAGTTACATCTTTCCCTTCAAGAAGCCTTTCGCTAAGGCTGTTCTTGTGGAATTGGCAAACGGATATTTGGAAGCCCATAGAGGGCTATGGTGAAAAAGGAAATATCTTCAGTTCAAAACTGGAAAGAAGCATTCTGAGAAACTGCTCTGTGTTCTGTTAATTCATCTCACAGAGTTACATCTTTCCCTTCAAGAAGCCTTTCGCTAAGGCTATTCTTGTGGAATTGGAAAAGGGATATTTGGAAGCCCATAGAGGGCTATGGTGAAAAAGGAAATATCTTCCGTTCAAAACTGGAAAGAAGCTTTCTGAGAAACTGCTCTGTGTTCTGTTAATTCATCTCATAGAGTTACATCTTTCCCTTCAAGAAGCCTTTCGCTAAGGCTGTTCTTGTGGAATTGGCAAAGGGATATTTGGAAGCCCATAGAGGGCTATGGTGAAAAAGGAAATATCTTCCGTTCAAAACTGGAAAGAAGCTTTCTGAGAAACTGTTCTGTGTTCTGTTAATTCATCTCACAGAGTTACATCTTTCCCTACAAGAAGTCTTTCGCCAAGGCTGTTCTTGTGGAATTGCCAAAGGGATATTTGGAAGCCCATAGAGGGCTATGGTGAAAAAGGAAATATCTTCCGTTCAAAACTGGAAAGAAGCTTTCTGAGAAACTGCTATCTGTTCTCTTAATTCATCTCACAGAGTTACATCTTTCCCTTCAAGAAGCCTTTCGCTAAGGCTGTTCTTGTGGAATTGGCAAAGGGATATTTGGAAGCCCATAGAGGGCTATGGTGAAAAAGGAAATACCTTCCGTTCAAAACTGGAAAGAAGCTTTCTGAGAAACTGCTCTGTGTTCTGTTAATTCATCTCACAGAGTTACATCTTTCCCTTCAAGAATCCTTTCGCTAAGGCTGTTCTTGTGGAATTGGCAAAGGGATATTTGGAAGCCCATAGAGGGCTATGGTGAAAAAGGAAATATCTTCCGTTCAAAACTGGAAAGAAGCTTTCTGAGAAACTGCTCTGTGTTCTGTTAATTCATCTCACAGAGTTACATCTTTCCCTTCAAGAAGCC
Source organism: Chlorocebus sabaeus (assembly GCF_047675955.1). Taxonomy (NCBI): domain Eukaryota; kingdom Metazoa; phylum Chordata; class Mammalia; order Primates; family Cercopithecidae; genus Chlorocebus; species Chlorocebus sabaeus. The sequence continues at coordinate 207,842 of NW_027327814.1, forward strand.
TTTCGCTAAGGCTGTTCTTGTGGAATTGGCAAAGGGATATTTGGAAGCCGATAGAGGGCTATGGTGAAAAAGGAAATATCTTCCGTTCAAAACTGGAAAGAAGGTTTCTGAGAATCTGCTCTGTGTTCTCTTAATTCATCTCACGGAGTTACATCTTTCCCTTCAAGAAGCCTTTCGCTAAGGCTGTTCTTGTGGAATTGGCAAAGGGATATTTGGAAGCCCATAGAGGGCTATGGTGAAAAAGGAAATATCTTCCGTTCAAAACTGGAAAGAAGCTTTCTCAGAAACTGCTCTGTGTTCTGTTAATTCATCTCACAGAGTTACATCTTTCCCTTCAAGAAGCCTTTCGCTAAGGCTGTTCTTGTGGAATTGGCAAAGGGATATTTGGAAGCCCATAGAGGGCTATGGTGAAAAAGGAAATATCTTCCGTTCAAAACTGGAAAGAAGCTTTTTGAGAAACTGCTCTGTGTTCTGTTAATTCATCTCACAGAGTTACATCATTCCCTTCAAGAAGCCTTTCGCTAAGGCTGTTCTTGTGGAATTGGTAAAGGGATATTTGGAAGCCCATATAGGGCTACGGTGAAAAAGGAAATATCTTCCGTTCAAAACTGGAAAGAAGCTTTCTGAGAAACTGCTCTGTGTTCTGTTGATTCATCTCTCAGAGTTACATCTTTCCCTTCAAGAAGCCTTTCGCTAAGGCTGTTCTTGTGGAATTGGCAAAGGGATATTTGGAAGCCCATAGAGGGCTATGGTGAAAAAGGAAATATCTTCCGTTGAAAACTGGAAAGAAGCTTTCTGAGAAACTGCTCTGTGTTCTGTTAATTCATCTCACAGAGTTACATCTTTCCCTTCAAGAAGCCTTTCGCTAAGGCTGTTCTTGTGGAATTGGCAAAGGGATATATGGAAGCCCATAGAGGGCTATGGTGAAAAAGGAAATATCTTCCGTTGAAAACTGGAAAGAAGCTTTCTGAGAAACTGCTCTGTGTTCTGTTGATTCATCTCTCAGAGTTACATCTTTCCCTTCAAGAAGCCTTTCGCTAAGGCTGTTCTTGTGGAATTGGCAAAGGGATATTTGGAAGCCCATAGAGGGCTATGGTGAAAAAGGAAATATCTTCCGTTGAAAACTGGAAAGAAGCTTTCTGAGAAACTGCTCTGTGTTCTGTTATTTCATCTCACAGAGTTACATCTTTCCCTTCAAGAAGCCTTTCGCTAAGGCTGTTCTTGTGGAATTGGCAAAGGGTTATATGGAAGCCCATAGAGGGCTATGGTGAAAAAGGAAATATCTTCCGTTGAAAACTGGAAAGAAGCTTTCTGAGAAACTGCTCTGTGTTCTGTTAATTCATCTCACAGAGTTACATCTTTCCCTTCAAGAAGCCTCTCGCTAAGGCTGTTCTTGTGGAATTGGCAAAGGGATATTTGGAAGCCCATAGAGGGCTATGGTGAAAAAGGAAATATCTTCCGTTCAAAACTGGAAAGAAGCTTTCTGAGAAACTGCTCTGTGTTCTGTTAATTCATCTCACAGAGTTACGTCTTTCCCTTCAAGAAGCCTTTCGCTAAGGCTGTTCTTGGGGAACTGGCAAAGGGATATTTGGAAGCCGATAGAGGGTTATGGTGAAAAAGGAAATATCTTCCTTTCAAAACTGGAAAGAAGCTTTCTGAGAAACTGCTCTGTGTTCTGTTAATTCATCTCACAGAGTTACATCTTTCCCTTCAAGAAGCCTTTCGCTAAGGCTGTTCTTGTGGAATTGGCAAAGGGATATTTGGAAGCCCATAGAGGGCTATGGTGAAAAAGGAAATATCTTCCTTTCAAAACTGGAAAGAAGCTTTCTGAGAAACTGCTCTGTGTTCTGTTAATTCATCTCACAGAGTTACATCTTTCCCTTCAAGAAGCCTTTCGCTAAGGCTGTTCTTGTGCAATTGGCAAAGGAATATTTGGAAGCCCATAGAGGGCTATGGTGAGAAAGGAAATATCTTCCGTTCAAAACTGGAAAGAAGCTTTCTGAGAAACTGCTCTGTGTTCTGTTAATTCATCTCACAGAGTTACACCTTTCCCTTCAAGAAGCCTTTCGCTAAGGCTGTTCTTGTGGAATTGGCAAAGGGATATTTGGAAGCCCATAGAGGGCTATGGTGAGAAAGGAAATATCTTCCGTTCAAAACTGGAAAGAAGCTATCTGAGAAACTGCTCTGTGTTCTGTTAATTCATCTCACAGAGTTACGTCTTTCCCTTCAAGAAGCCTTTCGCTAAGGCTGTTCTTGGGGAATTGGCAAAGGGATATTTGGAAGCCCATAGAGGGCTATGGTGAAAAAGGAAATTTCTTCCGTTCAAAACTGGAAAGAAGCTTTCTGAGAAACTGCTCTGTGTTCTGTTAATTCATCTCACAGAGTTACATCTTTCCCTTCAAGAAGCCTTTCGCTAAGGCTGTTCTTGTGGAATTGGCAAAGGGATATTTGGAAGCCCATAGAGGGCTATGGTGAAAAAGGAAATATCTTCCGTTCAAAACTGGAAAGAAGCTTTCTGAGAAACTGCTCTGTGTTCTGTTAATTCATCTCACAGAGTTACATCTTTCCCTTCAAGAAGCCTTTCGCTAAGGCTGTTCTTCTGGAATTGGCAAAGGGATATTTGGAAGCCCATAGAGGGCTATGGTGAAAAAGGAAATATCTTCCGTTCAAAACTGGAAAGAAGCTTTCTGAGAAACTGCTCTGTGTTCTGTTAATTCATCTCACAGAGTTACATCTTTCCCTTCAAGAAGCCTTTTGCTAAGGCTGTTCTTGTGGAATTGGCAAAGGGATATTTGGAAGCCCTTAGAGGGCTATGGTGAAAAAGGAAATATCTTCCGTTGAAAACTGGAAAGAAGCCTTATGAGAAACTGCTCTGTGTTCTGTTAATTCATGTCACAGAGTTACATCTTTCCCTTCAAGAAGCCTTTCGCTAAGGCTGTTCTTCTGGAATTGTCAAAGGGATATTTGGAAGCCCATAGAGGGCTATGGTGAAAAAGGAAATATCTTCCGTTCAAAACTGGAAAGAAGCTTTCTGAGAAACTGCTCTGTGTTCTGTTAATTCATCTCACAGAGTTACATCTTTCCCTTCAAGAATCCTTTCGCTAAGGCTGTTCTTGTGGAATTGGCAAAGGGATATTTGGAAGCCCATAGAGGGCTATGGTGAAAAAGGAAATATCTTCCGTTGAAAACTGGAAAGAAGCTTTCTGAGAAACTGCTCTGTTCTGTTAATTCATCTCACAGAGTTACATCTTTCCCTTCAAGAAGCCTTTTGCTAAGGCTGTTCTTGTGCAATTGGCAAAGGGATATTTGGAAGCCCATAGAGGGCTATGGTGAAAAAGGAAATATCTTCCGTTGAAAACTGGAAAGAAGCCTTCTGAGAAACTGCTCTGTGTTCTGTTAATTCATCTCACAGAGTTACATCTTTCCCTTCAAGAAGCCTTTCGCTAAGGCTGTTCTTGTGGAATTGGCAAAGGGATATTTGGAAGCCCATAGAGGGCTATGGTGAAAAAGGAAATATCTTCCGTTCAAAACTGGAAAGAAGCTTTCTGAGAAACTGCTCTGTGTTCTGTTAATTCATCTCACAGAGTTACATCTTTCCCTTCAAGAAGCCTTTCGCTAAGGCTGTTCTTGTGGAATGGAAAAGGGATATTTGGAAGCCCATAGAGGGCTATGGTGAAAAAGGAAATATCTTCCGTTCAAAACTGGAAAGAAGCTTTCTGAGAAACTGCTCTGTGTTCTGTTAATTCATCTCACAGTGTTACATCTTTCCCTTCAAGAAGCCTTTCGCTAAGGCTGTTCTTGTGGAATTGGCAAAGGGATATTTGGAAGCCCCTAGAGGGCTATGGTGAAAAAGGAAATATCTTCCGTTCAAAACTGGAAAGAAGCTTTCTGAGAAACTGCTCTGTGTTCTGTTAATTCATCTCACAGAGTTACATCTTTCCCTTCAAGAAGCCTTTCGCTAAGGCTGTTCTTGTGGAATTGGCAAAGGGATATTTGGAAGCCGATAGAGGGCTATGGTGAAAAAGGAAATATCTTCCGTTCAAAACTGGAAAGAAGGTTTCTGAGAATCTGCTCTGTGTTCTCTTAATTCATCTCACGGAGTTACATCTTTCCCTTCAAGAAGCCTTTCGCTAAGGCTGTTCTTGTGGAATTGGCAAAGGGATATTTGGAAGCCCATAGAGGGCTATGGTGAAAAAGGAAATATCTTCCGTTCAAAACTGGAAAGAAGCTTTCTGAGAAACTGCTCTGTGTTCTCTTAATTCATCTCATAGAGTTACATCTTTCCCTTCAAGAAGCCTTTCGCTAAGGCTGTTCTTGTGGAATTGGCAAAGGGATATTTGGAAGCCCATAGAGGGCTATGGTGAAAAAGGAAATATCTTCCGTTCAAAACTGGAAAGAAGCTTTCTGAGAAACTGTTCTGTGTTCTGTTAATTCATCTCACAGAGTTACATCTTTCCCTACAAGAAGTCTTTCGCCAAGGCTGTTCTTGTGGAATTGCCAAAGGGATATTTGGAAGCCCATAGAGGGCTATGGTGAAAAAGGAAATATCTTCCGTTCAAAACTGGAAAGAAGCTTTCTGAGAAACTGCTATCTGTTCTCTTAATTCATCTCACAGAGTTACATCTTTCCCTTCAAGAAGCCTTTCGCTAAGGCTGTTCTTGTGGAATTGGCAAAGGGATATTTGGAAGCCCATAGAGGGCTATGGTGAAAAAGGAAATATCTTCCGTTCAAAACTGGAAAGAAGCTTTCTGAGAAACTGCTCTGTGTTCTGTTAATTCATCTCATAGAGTTACATCTTTCCCTTCAAGAAGCCTTTCGCTAAGGCTGTTGTTGTGGAATTGGCAAAGGGATATTTGGAAGCCCATAGAGGGCTATGGTGAAAAAGGAAATATCTTCCGTTCAAAACTGGAAAGAAGCTTTCTGAGAAACTGCTCTGTGTTCTGTTAATTCATCTCACAGAGTTACATCTTTCCCTACAAGAAGTCTTTCGCCAAGGCTGTTCTTGTGGAATTGCCAAAGGGATATATGGAAACCCATAGAGGGCTATGGTGAAAAAGGAAATATCTTAAGTTCAAAACTGGAAAGAAGCTTTCTGAGAAACTGCTATCTGTTCTCTTAATTCATCTCACAGAGTTACATCTTTCCCTTCAAGAAGCCTTTCGCTAAGGCTGTTCTTGTGGAATTGGCAAACGGATATTTGGAAGCCCCTAGAGGGCTATGGTGAAAAAGTAAATATCTTCCGTTCAAAACTGGAAAGAAGCTTTCTGAGAAACTGCTCTGTGTTCTGTTAATTCATCTCACAGAGTTACATCTTTCCCTTCAAGAAGACTTTCGCTAAGGCTGTTCTTGTGGAATTGGCAAAGGGATATTTGGAAGCCCATAGAGGGCTATGGTAAAAAAGGAAATATCTTCCTTTCAAAACTGGAAAGAAGCTTTCTGAGAAACTGCTCTGTGTTCTGTTAATTCATCTCACAGAGTTACATCTTTCCCTTCAAGAAGCCTTTCGCTAAGGCTGTTCTTCTGGAATTGGCAAAGGGATATTTTGAAGCCCATAGAGGGCTATGGTGAAAAAGGAAATATCTTCCGTTCAAAACTGGAAAGAAGCTTTCTGAGAAACGGCTCTGTGTTCTGTTAATTCATCTCACAGAGTTACATCTTTCCCTTCAAGAAGCCTTTCGCTAAGCCTGTTCTTGTGGAATTGGCAAAGGGATATTTGGAAGCCCATAGAGGGCTATGGTGAAAAAGGAAATATCTTCCGTTCAAAACTGGAAAGAAGCTTTCTGAGAAACTGCTCTGTGTTCTGTTAATTCATCTCACAGAGTTACATCTTTCCCTTCAAGAAGCCTTTCGCTAAGGCTGTTCTTGTGGAATTGGCAAAGCGATATTTGGAAGCCCATAGAGGGCTATGGTGAAAAAGGAAATATCTTCCGTTCAAAACTGGAAAGAAGCTTTCTGAGAAACTGCTCTGTGTTCTGTTAATTCATCTCACAGAGTTACGTCTTTCCCTTTAAGAAGCCTTTCGCTAAGGTTGTTCTTGTGGAATGGCAAAGGGATATTTGGAAGCCCATAGAGGGCTATGGTGAAAAAGGAAATATCTTCCGTTCAAAACTGGAAAGAAGATTTCTGAGAAACTGCTCTGTGTTCTGTTAATTCATCTCACGGAGTTACATCTTTCCCTTCAAGAAGCCTTTCGCTAAGGCTGTTCTGGTGGAATTGGCAAAGGGATATTTGGAAGCCCATAGAGGGCTATGGTGAAAAAGGAAATATCTTCCGTTGAAAACTGGAAAGAAGCTTTCTGAGAAACTGCTCTGTGTTCTGTTAATTCATCTCACAGAGTTACATCTTTCCCTTCAAGAAGCCTTTCGCTAAGGCTGTTCTTGTGCAATTGGCAAAGGGATATTTGGAAGCCCATAGAGGGCTATGGTGAAAAAGGAAATATCTTCCGTACAAAACTGGAAAGAAGCCTTCTGAGAAACTGCTCTGTGTTCTGTTAACACATCTCACAGAGTTACATCTTTCCCTTCAGGAAGCCTTTCGCTAAGGCTGTTCTTGTGGAATTGGCAAAGGGATATTTGGAAGCCCATAGAGGGCTATGGTGAAAAAGGAAATATCTTCCGTTCAAAACTGGAAAGAAGCTTTCTGAGAAACTGCTCTGTGTTCTGTTAATTCATCTCACAGAGTTACATCTTTACCTTCAAGAAGCCTTTCGCTAAGGCTGTTCTTGTGGAATTGGCAAAGGGATATTTGGAAGCCCTTAGAGGGCTATGGTGAAAAAGGAAATATCTTCCGTTCAAAACTGGAAAGAAGCTTTCTGAGAAACTGCTCTGTGTTCTGTTGATTCATCTCTCAGAGTTACATCTTTCCCTTCAAGAAGCCTTTCGCTAAGGCTGTTCTTGTGGAATTGGCAAAGGGATATTTGGAAGCCCATAGAGGGCTATGGTGAAAAAGGAAATATCTTCCGTTGAAAACTGGAAAGAAGCTTTCTGAGAAACTGCTCTGTGTTCTGTTATTTCATCTCACAGAGTTACATCTTTCCCTTCAAGAAGCCTTTCGCTAAGGCTGTTCTTGTGGAATTGGCAAAGGGTTATATGGAAGCCCATAGAGGGCTATGGTGAAAAAGGAAATATCTTCCGTTGAAAACTGGAAAGAAGCTTTCTGAGAAACTGCTCTGTGTTCTGTTAATTCATCTCACAGAGTTACATCTTTCCCTTCAAGAAGCCTCTCGCTAAGGCTGTTCTTGTGGAATTGGCAAAGGGATATTTGGAAGCCCATAGAGGGCTATGGTGAAAAAGGAAATATCTTCCGTTCAAAACTGGAAAGAAGCTTTCTGAGAAACTGCTCTGTGTTCTGTTAATTCATCTCACAGAGTTACGTCTTTCCCTTCAAGAAGCCTTTCGCTAAGGCTGTTCTTGGGGAACTGGCAAAGGGATATTTGGAAGCCGATAGAGGGTTATGGTGAAAAAGGAAATATCTTCCTTTCAAAACTGGAAAGAAGCTTTCTGAGAAACTGCTCTGTGTTCTGTTAATTCATCTCACAGAGTTACATCTTTCCCTTCAAGAAGCCTTTCGCTAAGGCTGTTCTTGTGGAATTGGCAAAGGGATATTTGGAAGCCCATAGAGGGCTATGGTGAAAAAGGAAATATCTTCCTTTCAAAACTGGAAAGAAGCTTTCTGAGAAACTGCTCTGTGTTCTGTTAATTCATCTCACAGAGTTACATCTTTCCCTTCAAGAAGCCTTTCGCTAAGGCTGTTCTTGTGCAATTGGCAAAGGAATATTTGGAAGCCCATAGAGGGCTATGGTGAGAAAGGAAATATCTTCCGTTCAAAACTGGAAAGAAGCTTTCTGAGAAACTGCTCTGTGTTCTGTTAATTCATCTCACAGAGTTACACCTTTCCCTTCAAGAAGCCTTTCGCTAAGGCTGTTCTTGTGGAATTGGCAAAGGGATATTTGGAAGCCCATAGAGGGCTATGGTGAGAAAGGAAATATCTTCCGTTCAAAACTGGAAAGAAGCTATCTGAGAAACTGCTCTGTGTTCTGTTAATTCATCTCACAGAGTTACGTCTTTCCCTTCAAGAAGCCTTTCGCTAAGGCTGTTCTTGGGGAATTGGCAAAGGGATATTTGGAAGCCCATAGAGGGCTATGGTGAAAAAGGAAATTTCTTCCGTTCAAAACTGGAAAGAAGCTTTCTGAGAAACTGCTCTGTGTTCTGTTAATTCATCTCACAGAGTTACATCTTTCCCTTCAAGAAGCCTTTCGCTAAGGCTGTTCTTGTGGAATTGGCAAAGGGATATTTGGAAGCCCATAGAGGGCTATGGTGAAAAAGGAAATATCTTCCGTTCAAAACTGGAAAGAAGCTTTCTGAGAAACTGCTCTGTGTTCTGTTAATTCATCTCACAGAGTTACATCTTTCCCTTCAAGAAGCCTTTCGCTAAGGCTGTTCTTCTGGAATTGGCAAAGGGATATTTGGAAGCCCATAGAGGGCTATGGTGAAAAAGGAAATATCTTCCGTTCAAAACTGGAAAGAAGCTTTCTGAGAAACTGCTCTGTGTTCTGTTAATTCATCTCACAGAGTTACATCTTTCCCTTCAAGAAGCCTTTTGCTAAGGCTGTTCTTGTGGAATTGGCAAAGGGATATTTGGAAGCCCTTAGAGGGCTATGGTGAAAAAGGAAATATCTTCCGTTGAAAACTGGAAAGAAGCCTTATGAGAAACTGCTCTGTGTTCTGTTAATTCATGTCACAGAGTTACATCTTTCCCTTCAAGAAGCCTTTCGCTAAGGCTGTTCTTCTGGAATTGGCAAAGGGATATTTGGAAGCCCATAGAGGGCTATGGTGAAAAAGGAAATATCTTCCGTTCAAAACTGGAAAGAAGCTTTCTGAGAAACTGCTCTGTGTTCTGTTAATTCATCTCACAGAGTTACATCTTTCCCTTCAAGAATCCTTTCGCTAAGGCTGTTCTTGTGGAATTGGCAAAGGGATATTTGGAAGCCCATAGAGGGCTATGGTGAAAAAGGAAATATCTTCCGTTGAAAACTGGAAAGAAGCTTTCTGAGAAACTGCTCTGTTCTGCTAATTCATCTCACAGAGTTACATCTTTCCCTTCAAGAAGCCTTTTGCTAAGGCTGTTCTTGTGCAATTGGCAAAGGGATATTTGGAAGCCCATAGAGGGCTATGGTGAAAAAGGAAATATCTTCCGTTGAAAACTGGAAAGAAGCCTTCTGAGAAACTGCTCTGTGTTCTGTTAATTCATCTCACAGAGTTACATCTTTCCCTTCAAGAAGCCTTTCGCTAAGGCTGTTCTTGTGGAATTGGCAAAGGGATATTTGGAAGCCCATAGAGGGCTATGGTGAAAAAGGAAATATCTTCCGTTCAAAACTGGAAAGAAGCTTTCTGAGAAACTGCTCTGTGTTCTGTTAATTCATCTCACAGAGTTACATCTTTCCCTTCAAGAAGCCTTTCGCTAAGGCTGTTCTTGTGGAATGGAAAAGGGATATTTGGAAGCCCATAGAGGGCTATGGTGAAAAAGGAAATATCTTCCGTTCAAAACTGGAAAGAAGCTTTCTGAGAAACTGCTCTGTGTTCTGTTAATTCATCTCACAGTGTTACATCTTTCCCTTCAAGAAGCCTTTCGCTAAGGCTGTTCTTGTGGAATTGGCAAAGGGATATTTGGAAGCCCCTAGAGGGCTATGGTGAAAAAGGAAATATCTTCCGTTCAAAACTGGAAAGAAGCTTTCTGAGAAACTGCTCTGTGTTCTGTTAATTCATCTCACAGAGTTACATCTTTCCCTTCAAGAAGCCTTTCGCTAAGGCTGTTCTTGTGGAATTGGCAAAGGGATATTTGGAAGCCCATAGAGGGCTATGGTGAAAAAGGAAATAACTTCCGTTCAAAACTGGAAAGAAGCTTTCTCAGAAACTGCTCTGTGTTCTGTTAATTCATCTCACAGAGTTACATCTTTCCCTTCAAGAAGCCTTTCGCTAAGGCTGTTCTTGTGGAATTGGCAAAGGGATATTTGGAAGCCCATAGAGGGCTATGGTGAAAAAGGAAATATCTTCCGTTCAAAACTGGAAAGAAGCTTTCTGAGAAACTGCTCTGTGTTCTGTTAATTCATCTCACAGAGTTACATCTTTCCCTTCAAGAAGCCTTTCGCTAAGGCTGTTCTTGTGCAATTGGCAAAGGGATATTTGGAAGCCCATAGAGGGCTATGGTGAGAAAGGAAATATCTTCCGTTCAAAACTGGAAAGAAGCTTTCTGAGAAACTGCTCTGTGTTCTGTTAATTCATCTCACAGAGTTACACCTTTCCCTTCAAGAAGCCTTTCGCTAAGGCTATTCTTGTGGAATTGGCAAAGGGATATTTGGAAGCCCATAGAGGGCTATGGTGAGAAAGGAAATATCTTCCGTTCAAAACTGGAAAGAAGCTTTCTGAGAAACTGCTCTGTGTTCTGTAAATTCATCTCACAGAGTTACATCTTTCCCTTCAAGAAGCCTTTCGCTAAGGCTGTTCTTGTGGAATTGGCAAATTGATATTTGGAAGCCCATAGAGGGCTATGGTGAAAAAGGAAATATCCTCCGTTCAAAACTGGAAAGAAGCTTTCTGAGAAACTGCTCTGTGTTCTGTTAATTCATGTCACAGAGTTACATCTTTCCCTTCAAGAAGCCTTTCGCTAAGGCTGTTCTTGTGGAATTGGCAAAGGGATATTTGGAAGCCCATAGAGGGCTATGGTGAAAAAGGAAATATCTTCCGTTCAAAACTGGAAAGAAGCTTTCTGAGAAACGGCTCTGTGTTCTGTTAATTCATCTCACAGAGTTACATCTTTCCCTTCAAGAAGCCTTTCGCTAAGGCTGTTCTTGTGGAATTGGCAAAGGGATATTTGGAAGCCCATAGAGGGCTATGGTGAAAAAGGAAATATCTTCAGTTCAAAACTGGAAAGAAGCATTCTGAGAAACTGCTCTGTGTTCTGTTAATTCATCTCACAGAGTTACATCTTTCCCTTCAAGAAGCCTTTCGCTAAGGCTATTCTTGTGGAATTGGAAAAGGGATATTTGGAAGCCCATAGAGGGCTATGGTGAAAAAGGAAATATCTTCCGTTCAAAACTGGAAAGAAGCTTTCTGAGAAACTGCTCTGTGTTCTGTTAATTCATCTCATAGAGTTACATCTTTCCCTTCAAGAAGCCTTTCGCTAAGGCTGTTCTTGTGGAATTGGCAAAGGGATATTTGGAAGCCCATAGAGGGCTATGGTGAAAAAGGAAATATCTTCCGTTCAAAACTGGAAAGAAGCTTTCTGAGAAACTGTTCTGTGTTCTGTTAATTCATCTCACAGAGTTACATCTTTCCCTACAAGAAGTCTTTCGCCAAGGCTGTTCTTGTGGAATTGCCAAAGGGATATTTGGAAGCCCATAGAGGGCTATGGTGAAAAAGGAAATATCTTCCGTTCAAAACTGGAAAGAAGCTTTCTGAGAAACTGCTATCTGTTCTCTTAATTCATCTCACAGAGTTACATCTTTCCCTTCAAGAAGCCTTTCGCTAAGGCTGTTCTTGTGGAATTGGCAAAGGGATATTTGGAAGCCCATAGAGGGCTATGGTGAAAAAGGAAATACCTTCCGTTCAAAACTGGAAAGAAGCTTTCTGAGAAACTGCTCTGTGTTCTGTTAATTCATCTCACAGAGTTACATCTTTCCCTTCAAGAATCCTTTCGCTAAGGCTGTTCTTGTGGAATTGGCAAAGGGATATTTGGAAGCCCATAGAGGGCTATGGTGAAAAAGGAAATATCTTCCGTTCAAAACTGGAAAGAAGCTTTCTGAGAAACTGCTCTGTGTTCTGTTAATTCATCTCACAGAGTTACATCTTTCCCTTCAAGAAGCCTTTCGCTAAGGCTGTTCTTGTGGAACTGGCAAAGGGATATTTGGAAGCCGATAGAGGGCTATGGTGAAAAAGGAAATATCTTCCGTTCAAAACTGGAAAGAAGGTTTCTGAGAATCTGCTCTGTGTTCTCTTAATTCATCTCACGGAGTTACATCTTTCCCTTCAAGAAGCCTTTCGCTAAGGCTGTTCTTGTGGAATTGGCAAAGGGATATTTGGAAGCCCATAGAGGGCTATGGTGAAAAAGGAAATATCTTCCGTTCAAAACTGGAAAGAAGCTTTCTGAGAAACTGCTCTGTGTTCTGTTAATTCATCTCACAGAGTTACATCTTTCCCTTCAAGAAGCCTTTCGCTAAGGCTGTTCTTGTGCAATTGGCAAAGGGATATTTGGAAGCCCATAGAGGGCTATGGTGAGAAAGGAAATATCTTCCGTTCAAAACTGGAAAGAAGCTTTCTGAGAAACTGCTCTGTGTTCTGTTAATTCATCTCACAGAGTTACACCTTTCCCTTCAAGAAGCCTTTCGCTAAGGCTGTTCTTGTGGAATTGGCAAAGGGATATTTGGAAGCCCATAGAGGGCTATGGTGAGAAAGGAAATATCTTCCGTTCAAAACTGGAAAGAAGCTTTCTGAGAAACTGCTCTGTGTTCTGTAAATTCATCTCACAGAGTTACATCTTTCCCTTCAAGAAGCCTTTCGCTAAGGCTGTTCTTGTGGAATTGGCAAATTGATATTTGGAAGCCCATAGAGGGCTATGGTGAAAAAGGAAATATCCTCCGTTCAAAACTGGAAAGAAGCTTTCTGAGAAACTGCTCTGTGTTCTGTTAATTCATGTCACAGAGTTACATCTTTCCCTTCAAGAAGCCTTTCGCTAAGGCTGTTCTTGTGGAATTGGCAAAGGGATATTTGGAAGCCCATAGAGGGCTATGGTGAAAAAGGAAATATCTTCCGTTCAAAACTGGAAAGAAGCTTTCTGAGAAACGGCTCTGTGTTCTGTTAATTCATCTCACAGAGTTACATCTTTCCCTTCAAGAAGCCTTTCGCTAAGGCTGTTCTTGTGGAATTGGCAAAGGGATATTTGGAAGCCCATAGAGGGCTATGGTGAAAAAGGAAATATCTTCCGTTCAAAACTGGAAAGAAGCATTCTGAGAAACTGCTCTGTGTTCTGTTAATTCATCTCACAGAGTTACATCTTTCCCTTCAAGAAGCCTTTCGCTAAGGCTATTCTTGTGGAATTGGAAAAGGGATATTTGGAAGCCCATAGAGGGCTATGGTGAAAAAGTAAATATCTTCCGTTCAAAACTGGAAAGAAGCTTTCTGAGAAACTGCTCTGTGTTCTGTTAATTCATCTCATAGAGTTACATCTTTCCCTTCAAGAAGCCTTTCGCTAAGGCTGTTGTTGTGGAATTGGCAAAGGGATATTTGGAAGCCCATAGAGGGCTATGGTGAAAAAGGAAATATCTTCCGTTCAAAACTGGAAAGAAGCTTTCTGAGAAACTGTTCTGTGTTCTGTTAATTCATCTCACAGAGTTACATCTTTCCCTACAAGAAGTCTTTCGCCAAGGCTGTTCTTGTGGAATTGCCAAAGGGATATTTGGAAGCCCATAGAGGGCTATGGTGAAAAAGGAAATATCTTCCGTTCAAAACTGGAAAGAAGCTTTCTGAGAAACTGCTATCTGTTCTCTTAATTCATCTCACAGAGTTACATCTTTCCCTTCAAGAAGCCTTTCGCTAAGGCTGTTCTTGTGGAATTGGCAAAGGGATATTTGGAAGCCCATAGAGGGCTATGGTGAAAAAGGAAATATCTTCCGTTCAAAACTGGAAAGAAGCTTTCTGAGAAACTGCTCTGTGTTGTGTTAATTCATCTCATAGAGTTACATCTTTCCCTTCAAGAAGCCTTTCGCTAAGGCTGTTGTTGTGGAATTGGCAAAGGGATATTTGGAAGCCCATAGAGGGCTATGGTGAAAAAGGAAATATCTTCCGTTCAAAACTGGAAAGAAGCTTTCTGAGAAACTGCTCTGTGTTCTGTTAATTCATCTCACAGAGTTACATCTTTCCCTACAAGAAGTCTTTCGCCAAGGCTGTTCTTGTGGAATTGCCAAAAGGATATATGGAAACCCATAGAGGGCTATGGTGAAAAAGGAAATATCTTAAGTTCAAAACTGGAAAGAAGCTTTCTGAGAAACTGCTATCTGTTCTCTTAATTCATCTCACAGAGTTACATCTTTCCCTTCAAGAAGCCTTTCGCTAAGGCTGTTCTTGTGGAATTGGCAAACGGATATTTGGAAGCCCCTAGAGGGCTATGGTGAAAAAGGAAATATCTTCCGTTCAAAACTGGAAAGAAGCTTTCTGAGAAACTGCTCTGTGTTCTGTTAATTCATCTCACAGAGTTACATCTTTCCCTTCAAGAAGACTTTCGCTAAGGCTGTTCTTGTGGAATTGGCAAAGGGATATTTGGAAGCCCATAGAGGGCTATGGTAAAAAAGGAAATATCTTCCTTTCAAAACTGGAAAGAAGCTTTCTGAGAAACTGCTCTGTGTTCTGTTAATTCATCTCACAGAGTTACATCTTTCCCTTCAAGAAGCCTTTCGCTAAGGCTGTTCTTGTGGAATTGGCAAAGGGATATTTTGAAGCCCATAGAGGGCTATGGTGAAAAAGGAAATATCTTCCGTTCAAAACTGGAAAGAAGCTTTCTGAGAAACGGCTCTCTGTTCTGTTAATTCATCTCACAGAGTTACATCTTTCCCTTCAAGAAGCCTTTCGCTAAGCCTGTTCTTGTGGAATTGGCAAAGGGATATTTGGAAGCCCATAGAGGGCTATGGTGAAAAAGGAAATATCTTCCGTTCAAAACTGGAAAGAAGCTTTCTGAGAAACTGCTCTGTGTTCTGTTAATTCATCTCACAGAGTTACATCTTTCCCTTCAAGAAGCCTTTCGCTAAGGCTGTTCTTGTGGAATTGGCAAAGCGATATTTGGAAGCCCATAGAGGGCTATGGTGAAAAAGGAAATATCTTCCGTTCAAAATTGGAAAGAAGCTTTCTGAGAAACTGCTCTGTGTTCTGTTAATTCATCTCACAGAGTTACGTCTTTCCCTTTAAGAAGCCTTTCGCTAAGGTTGTTCTTGTGGAATGGCAAAGGGATATTTGGAAGCCCATAGAGGGCTATGGTGAAAAAGGAAATATCTTCCGTTCAAAACTGGAAAGAAGATTTCTGAGAAACTGCTCTGTGTTCTGTTAATTCATCTCACGGAGTTACATCTTTCCCTTCAAGAAGCCTTTCGCTAAGGCTGTTCTGGTGGAATTGGCAAAGGGATATTTGGAAGCCCATAGAGGGCTATGGTGAAAAAGGAAATATCTTCCGTTGAAAACTGGAAAGAAGCTTTCTGAGAAACTGCTCTGTGTTCTGTTAATTCATCTCACAGAGTTACATCTTTCCCTTCAAGAAGCCTTTCGCTAAGGCTGTTCTTGTGCAATTGGCAAAGGGATATTTGGAAGCCCATAGAGGGCTATGGTGAAAAAGGAAATATCTTCCGTACAAAACTGGAAAGAAGCCTTCTGAGAAACTGCTCTGTGTTCTGTTAACACATCTCACAGAGTTACATCTTTCCCTTCAGGAAGCCTTTCGCTAAGGCTGTTCTTGTGGAATTGGCAAAGGGATATTTGGAAGCCCATAGAGGGCTATGGTGAAAAAGGAAATATCTTCCGTTCAAAACTGGAAAGAAGCTTTCTGAGAAACTGCTCTGTGTTCTGTTAATTCATCTCACAGAGTTACATCTTTCCCTTCAAGAAGCCTTTCGCTAAGGCTGTTCTTGTGGAATTGGCAAAGGGATATTTGGAAGCCCTTAGAGGGCTATGGTGAAAAAGGAATTATCTTCCGTTCAAAACTGGAAAGAAGCTTTCTGAGAAACTGCTCTGTGTTCTGTTAATTCATCTCACAGAGTTACATCTTTCCCTTCAAGAAGCCTTTCGCTAAGGCTGTTCTTGTGGAATTGGCAAAGGGATATTTGGAAGCCCATAGAGGGCTATGGTGAAAAAGGAAATATCTTCCGTTCAAAACTGGAAAGAAGCTTTCTGAGAAACTGCTCTGTGTTCTGTTAATTCATCTCACAGAGTTACATCTTTCCCTTCAAGAAGCTTTTCGCTAAGGCTGTTCTTGTGGAATTGGCAAAGGGATATTTGGAAGCCCATGGATGGCTATGTTGAAAAAGGAAATATCTTCCGTTCAAAACTGGAAGAAGCTTTCTGAGAAACTGCTCTGTGTTCTGTTAATTCATCTCACAGAGTTACATCTTTCCCTTCAAGAAGCCTTTCGCTAAGGCTGTTCTTGTGGAATTGGCAAAGGGATATTTGGAAGCCCATAGAGGGCTATGGTGAAAAAGGAAATATCTTCCGTTCAAAACTGGAAAGAAGCTTTCTGAGAAACTGCTCTGTGTTCTTTTAATTCATCTCACAGAGTTACATCTTTCCCTTCAAGAAGCCTTTCGCTAAGGCTGTTCTTGTGGAATTGGCAAAGGGATATTTGGAAGCCCATAGAAGGCTATGGTGAAAAAGGAAATATCTTCCGTTCAAAACTGGAAAGAAGCTTTTTGAGAAACTGCACTGTGTTCTGTTAATTCATCTCACAGAGTTACATCTTTCCCTTCAAGAAGCCTTTCGCTAAGGCTGTTCTTGTGGAATTGGTAAAGGGATATTTGGAAGCCCATATAGGGCTACGGTGAAAAAGGAAATATCTTCCGTTCAAAACTGGAAAGAAGCTTTCTGAGAAACTGCTCTGTGTTCTGTTGATTCATCTCTCAGAGTTACATCTTTCCCTTCAAGAAGCCTTTCGCTAAGGCTGTTCTTGTGGAATTGGCAAAGGGATATTTGGAAGCCCATAGAGGGCTATGGTGAAAAAGGAAATATCTTCCGTTGAAAACTGGAAAGAAGCTTTCTGAGAAACTGCTCTGTGTTCTGTTATTTCATCTCACAGAGTTACATCTTTCCCTTCAAGAAGCCTTTCGCTAAGGCTGTTCTTGTGGAATTGGCAAAGGGTTATATGGAAGCCCATAGAGGGCTATGGTGAAAAAGGAAATATCTTCCGTTGAAAACTGGAAAGAAGCTTTCTGAGAAACTGCTCTGTGTTCTGTTAATTCATCTCACAGAGTTACATCTTTCCCTTCAAGAAGCCTCTCGCTAAGGCTGTTCTTGTGGAATTGGCAAAGGGATATTTGGAAGCCCATAGAGGGCTATGGTGAAAAAGGAAATATCTTCCGTTCAAAACTGGAAAGAAGCTTTCTGAGAAACTGCTCTGTGTTCTGTTAATTCATCTCACAGAGTTACGTCTTTCCCTTCAAGAAGCCTTTCGCTAAGGCTGTTCTTGGGGAACTGGCAAAGGGATATTTGGAAGCCGATAGAGGGTTATGGTGAAAAAGGAAATATCTTCCTTTCAAAACTGGAAAGAAGCTTTCTGAGAAACTGCTCTGTGTTCTGTTAATTCATCTCACAGAGTTACATCTTTCCCTTCAAGAAGCCTTTCGCTAAGGCTGTTCTTGTGGAATTGGCAAAGGGATATTTGGAAGCCCATAGAGGGCTATGGTGAAAAAGGAAATATCTTCCTTTCAAAACTGGAAAGAAGCTTTCTGAGAAACTGCTCTGTGTTCTGTTAATTCATCTCACAGAGTTACATCTTTCCCTTCAAGAAGCCTTTCGCTAAGGCTGTTCTTGTGCAATTGGCAAAGGAATATTTGGAAGCCCATAGAGGGCTATGGTGAGAAAGGAAATATCTTCCGTTCAAAACTGGAAAGAAGCTTTCTGAGAAACTGCTCTGTGTTCTGTTAATTCATCTCACAGAGTTACACCTTTCCCTTCAAGAAGCCTTTCGCTAAGGCTGTTCTTGTGGAATTGGCAAAGGGATATTTGGAAGCCCATAGAGGGCTATGGTGAGAAAGGAAATATCTTCCGTTCAAAACTGGAAAGAAGCTATCTGAGAAACTGCTCTGTGTTCTGTTAATTCATCTCACAGAGTTACGTCTTTCCCTTCAAGAAGCCTTTCGCTAAGGCTGTTCTTGGGGAATTGGCAAAGGGATATTTGGAAGCCCATAGAGGGCTATGGTGAAAAAGGAAATTTCTTCCGTTCAAAACTGGAAAGAAGCTTTCTGAGAAACTGCTCTGTGTTCTGTTAATTCATCTCACAGAGTTACATCTTTCCCTTCAAGAAGCCTTTCGCTAAGGCTGTTCTTGTGGAATTGGCAAAGGGATATTTGGAAGCCCATAGAGGGCTATGGTGAAAAAGGAAATATCTTCCGTTCAAAACTGGAAAGAAGCTTTCTGAGAAACTGCTCTGTGTTCTGTTAATTCATCTCACAGAGTTACATCTTTCCCTTCAAGAAGCCTTTCGCTAAGGCTGTTCTTCTGGAATTGGCAAAGGGATATTTGGAAGCCCATAGAGGGCTATGGTGAAAAAAGGAAATATCTTCCGTTCAAAACTGGAAAGAAGCTTTCTGAGAAACTGCTCTGTGTTCTGTTAATTCATCTCACAGAGTTACATCTTTCCCTTCAAGAAGCCTTTTGCTAAGGCTGTTCTTGTGGAATTGGCAAAGGGATATTTGGAAGCCCTTAGAGGGCTATGGTGAAAAAGGAAATATCTTCCGTTGAAAACTGGAAAGAAGCCTTATGAGAAACTGCTCTGTGTTCTGTTAATTCATGTCACAGAGTTACATCTTTCCCTTCAAGAAGCCTTTCGCTAAGGCTGTTCTTCTGGAATTGGCAAAGGGATATTTGGAAGCCCATAGAGGGCTATGGTGAAAAAGGAAATATCTTCCGTTCAAAACTGGAAAGAAGCTTTCTGAGAAACTGCTCTGTGTTCTGTTAATTCATCTCACAGAGTTACATCTTTCCCTTCAAGAAGCCTTTCGCTAAGGCTGTTCTTGTGGAATTGGCAAAGGGATATTTGGAAGCCCATAGAGGGCTATGGTGAAAAAGGAAATATCTTCCGTTGAAAACTGGAAAGAAGCTTTCTGAGAAACTGCTCTGTTCTGTTAATTCATCTCACAGAGTTACATCTTTCCCTTCAAGAAGCCTTTTGCTAAGGCTGTTCTTGTGCAATTGGCAAAGGGATATTTGGAAGCCCATAGAGGGCTATGGTGAAAAAGGAAATATCTTCCGTTGAAAACTGGAAAGAAGCCTTCTGAGAAACTGCTCTGTGTTCTGTTAATTCATCTCACAGAGTTACATCTTTCCCTTCAAGAAGCCTTTCGCTAAGGCTGTTCTTGTGGAATTGGCAAAGGGATATTTGGAAGCCCATAGAGGGCTATGGTGAAAAAGGAAATATCTTCCGTTCAAAACTGGAAAGAAGCTTTCTGAGAAACTGCTCTGTGTTCTGTTAATTCATCTCACAGAGTTACATCTTTCCCTTCAAGAAGCCTTTCGCTAAGGCTGTTCTTGTGGAATGGAAAAGGGATATTTGGAAGCCCATAGAGGGCTATGGTGAAAAAGGAAATATCTTCCGTTCAAAACTGGAAAGAAGCTTTCTGAGAAACTGCTCTGTGTTCTGTTAATTCATCTCACATTGTTACATCTTTCCCTTCAAGAAGCCTTTCGCTAAGGCTGTTCTTGTGGAATTGGCAAAGGGATATTTGGAAGCCCCTAGAGGGCTATGGTGAAAAAGGAAATATCTTCCGTTCAAAACTGGAAAGAAGCTTTCTGAGAAACTGCTCTGTGTTCTGTTAATTCATCTCACAGAGTTACATCTTTCCCTTCAAGAAGCCTTTCGCTAAGGCTGTTCTTGTGGAATTGGCAAAGGGATATTTGGAAGCCCATAGAGGGCTATGGTGAAAAAGGAAATAACTTCCGTTCAAAACTGGAAAGAAGCTTTCTCAGAAACTGCTCTGTGTTCTGTTAATTCATCTCACAGAGTTACATCTTTCCCTTCAAGAAGCCTTTCGCTAAGGCTGTTCTTGTGGAATTGGCAAAGGGATATTTGGAAGCCCATAGAGGGCTATGGTGAAAAAGGAAATATCTTCCGTTCAAAACTGGAAAGAAGCTTTCTGAGAAACTGCTCTGTGTTCTGTTAATTCATCTCACAGAGTTACATCTTTCCCTTCAAGAAGCCTTTCGCTAAGGCTGTTCTTGTGGAATGGAAAAGGGATATTTGGAAGCCCATAGAGGGCTATGGTGAAAAAGGAAATATCTTCCGTTCAAAACTGGAAAGAAGCTTTCTGAGAAACTGCTCTGTGTTCTGTTAATTCATCTCACAGTGTTACATCTTTCCCTTCAAGAAGCCTTTCGCTAAGGCTGTTCTTGTGGAATTGGCAAAGGGATATTTGGAAGCCCCTAGAGGGCTATGGTGAAAAAGGAAATATCTTCCGTTCAAAACTGGAAAGAAGCTTTCTGAGAAACTGCTCTGTGTTCTGTTAATTCATCTCACAGAGTTACATCTTTCCCTTCAAGAAGCCTTTCGCTAAGGCTGTTCTTGTGGAATTGGCAAAGGGATATTTGGAAGCCCATAGAGGGCTATGGTGAAAAAGGAAATATCTTCCGTTCAAAACTGGAAAGAAGCTTTCTGAGAAACTGCTCTGTGTTCTGTTAATTCATCTCACAGAGTTACATCTTTCCCTTCAAGAAGCCTTTCGCTAAGGCTGTTTTTGTGGAATTGGCAAAGGGATATTTGGAAGCCCATAGAGGGCTATGGTGAAAAAGGAAATATCTTCCGTTCAAAACTGGAAAGAAGCTTTCTGAGAAACTGCTCTGTGTTCTGTTAATTCATCTCACAGAGTTACATCTTTCCCTTCAAGAAGCCTTTCCCTAAGGCTGTTCTTGTGGAATTGGCAAAGGGATATTTGGAAGCCCATAGAGGGCTATGGTGAAAAAGGAAATATCTTCCGTTCAAAACTGGAAAGAAGCTTTCTGAGAAACTGCTCTGTGTTCTGTTAATTCATCTCACAGAGTTACATCTTTCCCTTCAAGAAGCCTTTCGCTAAGTCTGTTCTTGGGGAATTGGCAAAGGGATATTTGGAAGCCCATAGAGGGCTATGGTGAAAAAGGAAATATCTTCCTTTCAAAACTGGAAAGAAGCTTTCTGAGAAACTTCTCTGTGTTCTGTTAATTCATCTCACAGAGTTACATCTTTCCCTTCAAGAAGCCTTTCGCTAAGGCTGTTCTTGTGGAATTGGCAAAGGGATATTTGGAAGCCCATAGAGGGCTATGGTGAAAAAGGAAATATCTTCCGTTCAAAACTGGAAAGAAGCTTTTTGAGAATCTGCTCTGTGTTCTGTTAATTCATCTCACAGAGTTACATCTTTCCCTTCAAGAAGCCTTTCGCTATGGCTGTTCTTGTGGAATTGGCAAAGGGATATTTGGAAGCCCATAGAGGGCTACGGTGAAAAAGGAAATATCTTCCGTTCAAAACTGGAAAGAAGCTTTCTGAGAAACTGCTCTGTGTTCTGTTAATTCATCTCACAGAGTTACATCTTTCCCTTCAAGAAGCCTTTCGCTAAGGCTGTTCTTGGGGAATTGGCAAAGGGATATTTGGAAGCCCATAGGGGGCTATGCTGAAAAAGGAAATATCTTCCATTCAAAACTGGAAAGAAGCTATCTGAGAAACTGCTCTGTGTTCTGTTAATTCATCTCACAGAGTTACGTCTTTCCCTTCAAGAAGCCTTTCGCTAAGGCTGTTCTTGGGGAATTGGCAAAGGGATATTTGGAAGCCCATAGAGGGCTATGGTGAAAAAGGAAATTTCTTCCGTTCAAAACTGGAAAGAAGCTTTCAGAGAAACTGCTCTGTGTTCTCTTAATTCATCTCACAGAGTTACATCTTTCCCTTCAAGAAGCCTTTCGCTAAGGCTGTTCTTGTGGAATTGGCAAAGTTATATTTGGAAGAACATAGAGGGCTATGGTGAAAAAGGAAATATCTTCCGTTCAAAACTGGAAAGAAGCTTTCTGAGAAACTGCTCTGTGTTCTGTTAATTCATCTCACAGAGTTACATCTTTCCCTTCAAGAAGCCTTTCGCTAAGGCTGTTCTTCTGGAATTGGCAAAGGGATATTTGGAAGCCCATAGAGGGCTATGGTGATAAAGGAAATATCTTCCGTTCAAAACTGGAAAGAAGCTTTCTGAGAAACTTCTCTGTGTTCTGTTAATTCATCTCACAGAGTTACATCTTTCCCTTCAAGAAGCCTTTTGCTAAGGCTGTTCTTGTGGAATTGGCAAAGGGATATTTGGAAGCCCTTAGAGGGCTATGGTGAAAAAGGAAATATCTTCCGTTGAAAACTGGAAAGAAGCCTTATGAGAAACTGCTCTGTGTTCTGTTAATTCATGTCACAGAGTTACATCTTTCCCTTCAAGAAGCCTTTCGCTAAGGCTGTTCTTCTGGAATTGGCAAAGGGATATTTGGAAGCCCATAGAGGGCTATGGTGAAAAAGGAAATATCTTCCGTTCAAAACTGGAAAGAAGCTTTCTGAGAAACTGCTCTGTGTTCTGTTAATTCATCTCACAGAGTTACATCTTTCCCTTCGAGAAGCCTTTCGCTAAGGCTGTTCTTGTGGAATTGGCAAAGGGATATTTGGAAGCCCATAGAGGGCTATGGTGAAAAAGGAAATATCTTCCGTTGAAAACTGGAAAGAAGCTTTCTGAGAAACTGCTCTGTTCTGTTAATTCATCTCACAGAGTTACATCTTTCCCTTCAAGAAGCCTTTTGCTAAGGCTGTTCTTGTGCAATTGGCAAAGGGATATTTGGAAGCCCATAGAGGGCTATGGTGAAAAAGGAAATATCTTCCGTTGAAAACTGGAAAGAAGCCTTCTGAGAAACTGCTCTGTGTTCTGTTAATTCATCTCACAGAGTTACATCTTTCCCTTCAAGAAGCCTTTCGCTAAGGCTGTTCTTGTGGAATTGGCAAAGGGATATTTGGAAGCCCATAGAGGGCTATGGTGAAAAAGGAAATATCTTCCGTTCAAAACTGGAAAGAAGCTTTCTGAGAAACTGCTCTGTGTTCTGTTAATTCATCTCACAGAGTTACATCTTTCCCTTCAAGAAGCCTCTCGCTAAGGCTGTTCTTGTGGAATTGGCAAAGGGATATTTGGAAGCCCATAGAGGGCTATGGTGAAAAAGGAAATATCTTCCGTTCAAAACTGGAAAGAAGCTTTCTGAGAAACTGCTCTGTGTTCTGTTAATTCATCTCACAGAGTTACGTCTTTCCCTTCAAGAAGCCTTTCGCTAAGGCTGTTCTTGGGGAACTGGCAAAGGGATATTTGGAAGCCGATAGAGGGTTATGGTGAAAAAGGAAATATCTTCCTTTCAAAACTGGAAAGAAGCTTTCTGAGAAACTGCTCTGTGTTCTGTTAATTCATCTCACAGAGTTACATCTTTCCCTTCAAGAAGCCTTTCGCTAAGGCTGTTCTTGTGGAATTGGCAAAGGGATATTTGGAAGCCCATAGAGGGCTATGGTGAAAAAGGAAATATCTTCCTTTCAAAACTGGAAAGAAGCTTTCTGAGAAACTGCTCTGTGTTCTGTTAATTCATCTCACAGAGTTACATCTTTCCCTTCAAGAAGCCTTTCGCTAAGGCTGTTCTTGTGCAATTGGCAAAGGAATATTTGGAAGCCCATAGAGGGCTATGGTGAGAAAGGAAATATCTTCCGTTCAAAACTGGAAAGAAGCTTTCTGAGAAACTGCTCTGTGTTCTGTTAATTCATCTCACAGAGTTACACCTTTCCCTTCAAGAAGCCTTTCGCTAAGGCTGTTCTTGTGGAATTGGCAAAGGGATATTTGGAAGCCCATAGAGGGCTATGGTGAGAAAGGAAATATCTTCCGTTCAAAACTGGAAAGAAGCTATCTGAGAAACTGCTCTGTGTTCTGTTAATTCATCTCACAGAGTTACGTCTTTCCCTTCAAGAAGCCTTTCGCTAAGGCTGTTCTTGGGGAATTGGCAAAGGGATATTTGGAAGCCCATAGAGGGCTATGGTGAAAAAGGAAATTTCTTCCGTTCAAAACTGGAAAGAAGCTTTCTGAGAAACTGCTCTGTGTTCTGTTAATTCATCTCACAGAGTTACATCTTTCCCTTCAAGAAGCCTTTCGCTAAGGCTGTTCTTGTGGAATTGGCAAAGGGATATTTGGAAGCCCATAGAGGGCTATGGTGAAAAAGGAAATATCTTCCGTTCAAAACTGGAAAGAAGCTTTCTGAGAAACTGCTCTGTGTTCTGTTAATTCATCTCACAGAGTTACATCTTTCCCTTCAAGAAGCCTTTCGCTAAGGCTGTTCTTCTGGAATTGGCAAAGGGATATTTGGAAGCCCATAGAGGGCTATGGTGAAAAAGGAAATATCTTCCGTTCAAAACTGGAAAGAAGCTTTCTGAGAAACTGCTCTGTGTTCTGTTAATTCATCTCACAGAGTTACATCTTTCCCTTCAAGAAGCCTTTTGCTAAGGCTGTTCTTGTGGAATTGGCAAAGGGATATTTGGAAGCCCTTAGAGGGCTATGGTGAAAAAGGAAATATCTTCCGTTGAAAACTGGAAAGAAGCCTTATGAGAAACTGCTCTGTGTTCTGTTAATTCATGTCACAGAGTTACATCTTTCCCTTCAAGAAGCCTTTCGCTAAGGCTGTTCTTCTGGAATTGGCAAAGGGATATTTGGAAGCCCATAGAGGGCTATGGTGAAAAAGGAAATATCTTCCGTTCAAAACTGGAAAGAAGCTTTCTGAGAAACTGCTCTGTGTTCTGTTAATTCATCTCACAGAGTTACATCTTTCCCTTCAAGAAGCCTTTCGCTAAGGCTGTTCTTGTGGAATTGGCAAAGGGATATTTGGAAGCCCATAGAGGGCTATGGTGAAAAAGGAAATATCTTCCGTTGAAAACTGGAAAGAAGCTTTCTGAGAAACTGCTCTGTTCTGTTAATTCATCTCACAGAGTTACATCTTTCCCTTCAAGAAGCCTTTTGCTAAGGCTGTTCTTGTGCAATTGGCAAAGGGATATTTGGAAGCCCATAGAGGGCTATGGTGAAAAAGGAAATATCTTCCGTTGAAAACTGGAAAGAAGCCTTCTGAGAAACTGCTCTGTGTTCTGTTAATTCATCTCACAGAGTTACATCTTTCCCTTCAAGAAGCCTTTCGCTAAGGCTGTTCTTGTGGAATTGGCAAAGGGATATTTGGAAGCCCATAGAGGGCTATGGTGAAAAAGGAAATATCTTCCGTTCAAAACTGGAAAGAAGCTTTCTGAGAAACTGCTCTGTGTTCTGTTAATTCATCTCACAGAGTTACATCTTTCCCTTCAAGAAGCCTTTCGCTAAGGCTGTTCTTGTGGAATGGAAAAGGGATATTTGGAAGCCCATAGAGGGCTATGGTGAAAAAGGAAATATCTTCCGTTCAAAACTGGAAAGAAGCTTTCTGAGAAACTGCTCTGTGTTCTGTTAATTCATCTCACATTGTTACATCTTTCCCTTCAAGAAGCCTTTCGCTAAGGCTGTTCTTGTGGAATTGGCAAAGGGATATTTGGAAGCCCCTAGAGGGCTATGGTGAAAAAGGAAATATCTTCCGTTCAAAACTGGAAAGAAGCTTTCTGAGAAACTGCTCTGTGTTCTGTTAATTCATCTCACAGAGTTACATCTTTCCCTTCAAGAAGCCTTTCGCTAAGGCTGTTCTTGTGGAATTGGCAAAGGGATATTTGGAAGCCCATAGAGGGCTATGGTGAAAAAGGAAATAACTTCCGTTCAAAACTGGAAAGAAGCTTTCTCAGAAACTGCTCTGTGTTCTGTTAATTCATCTCACAGAGTTACATCTTTCCCTTCAAGAAGCCTTTCGCTAAGGCTGTTCTTGTGGAATTGGCAAAGGGATATTTGGAAGCCCATAGAGGGCTATGGTGAAAAAGGAAATATCTTCCGTTCAAAACTGGAAAGAAGCTTTCTGAGAAACTGCTCTGTGTTCTGTTAATTCATCTCACAGAGTTACATCTTTCCCTTCAAGAAGCCTTTCGCTAAGGCTGTTCTTGTGGAATGGAAAAGGGATATTTGGAAGCCCATAGAGGGCTATGGTGAAAAAGGAAATATCTTCCGTTCAAAACTGGAAAGAAGCTTTCTGAGAAACTGCTCTGTGTTCTGTTAATTCATCTCACAGTGTTACATCTTTCCCTTCAAGAAGCCTTTCGCTAAGGCTGTTCTTGTGGAATTGGCAAAGGGATATTTGGAAGCCCCTAGAGGGCTATGGTGAAAAAGGAAATATCTTCCGTTCAAAACTGGAAAGAAGCTTTCTGAGAAACTGCTCTGTGTTCTGTTAATTCATCTCACAGAGTTACATCTTTCCCTTCAAGAAGCCTTTCGCTAAGGCTGTTCTTGTGGAATTGGCAAAGGGATATTTGGAAGCCCATAGAGGGCTATGGTGAAAAAGGAAATATCTTCCGTTCAAAACTGGAAAGAAGCTTTCTGAGAAACTGCTCTGTGTTCTGTTAATTCATCTCACAGAGTTACATCTTTCCCTTCAAGAAGCCTTTCGCTAAGGCTGTTTTTGTGGAATTGGCAAAGGGATATTTGGAAGCCCATAGAGGGCTATGGTGAAAAAGGAAATATCTTCCGTTCAAAACTGGAAAGAAGCTTTCTGAGAAACTGCTCTGTGTTCTGTTAATTCATCTCACAGAGTTACATCTTTCCCTTCAAGAAGCCTTTCCCTAAGGCTGTTCTTGTGGAATTGGCAAAGGGATATTTGGAAGCCCATAGAGGGCTATGGTGAAAAAGGAAATATCTTCCGTTCAAAACTGGAAAGAAGCTTTCTGAGAAACTGCTCTGTGTTCTGTTAATTCATCTCACAGAGTTACATCTTTCCCTTCAAGAAGCCTTTCGCTAAGTCTGTTCTTGGGGAATTGGCAAAGGGATATTTGGAAGCCCATAGAGGGCTATGGTGAAAAAGGAAATATCTTCCTTTCAAAACTGGAAAGAAGCTTTCTGAGAAACTTCTCTGTGTTCTGTTAATTCATCTCACAGAGTTACATCTTTCCCTTCAAGAAGCCTTTCGCTAAGGGTGTTCTTGTGGAATTGGCAAAGGGATATTTGGAAGCCCATAGAGGGCTATGGTGAAAAAGGAAATATCTTCCGTTCAAAACTGGAAAGAAGCTTTTTGAGAATCTGCTCTGTGTTCTGTTAATTCATCTCACAGAGTTACATCTTTCCCTTCAAGAAGCCTTTCGCTATGGCTGTTCTTGTGGAATTGGCAAAGGGATATTTGGAAGCCCATAGAGGGCTACGGTGAAAAAGGAAATATCTTCCGTTCAAAACTGGAAAGAAGCTTTCTGAGAAACTGCTCTGTGTTCTGTTAATTCATCTCACAGAGTTACATCTTTCCCTTCAAGAAGCCTTTCGCTAAGGCTGTTCTTGGGGAATTGGCAAAGGGATATTTGGAAGCCCATAGGGGGCTATGCTGAAAAAGGAAATATCTTCCATTCAAAACTGGAAAGAAGCTATCTGAGAAACTGCTCTGTGTTCTGTTAATTCATCTCACAGAGTTACGTCTTTCCCTTCAAGAAGCCTTTCGCTAAGGCTGTTCTTGGGGAATTGGCAAAGGGATATTTGGAAGCCCATAGAGGGCTATGGTGAAAAAGGAAATTTCTTCCGTTCAAAACTGGAAAGAAGCTTTCAGAGAAACTGCTCTGTGTTCTCTTAATTCATCTCACAGAGTTACATCTTTCCCTTCAAGAAGCCTTTCGCTAAGGCTGTTCTTGTGGAATTGGCAAAGTTATATTTGGAAGAACATAGAGGGCTATGGTGAAAAAGGAAATATCTTCCGTTCAAAACTGGAAAGAAGCTTTCTGAGAAACTGCTCTGTGTTCTGTTAATTCATCTCACAGAGTTACATCTTTCCCTTCAAGAAGCCTTTCGCTAAGGCTGTTCTTCTGGAATTGGCAAAGGGATATTTGGAAGCCCATAGAGGGCTATGGTGATAAAGGAAATATCTTCCGTTCAAAACTGGAAAGAAGCTTTCTGAGAAACTTCTCTGTGTTCTGTTAATTCATCTCACAGAGTTACATCTTTCCCTTCAAGAAGCCTTTTGCTAAGGCTGTTCTTGTGGAATTGGCAAAGGGATATTTGGAAGCCCTTAGAGGGCTATGGTGAAAAAGGAAATATCTTCCGTTGAAAACTGGAAAGAAGCCTTATGAGAAACTGCTCTGTGTTCTGTTAATTCATGTCACAGAGTTACATCTTTCCCTTCAAGAAGCCTTTCGCTAAGGCTGTTCTTCTGGAATTGGCAAAGGGATATTTGGAAGCCCATAGAGGGCTATGGTGAAAAAGGAAATATCTTCCGTTCAAAACTGGAAAGAAGCTTTCTGAGAAACTGCTCTGTGTTCTGTTAATTCATCTCACAGAGTTACATCTTTCCCTTCGAGAAGCCTTTCGCTAAGGCTGTTCTTGTGGAATTGGCAAAGGGATATTTGGAAGCCCATAGAGGGCTATGGTGAAAAAGGAAATATCTTCCGTTGAAAACTGGAAAGAAGCTTTCTGAGAAACTGCTCTGTTCTGTTAATTCATCTCACAGAGTTACATCTTTCTCTTCAAGAAGCCTTTTGCTAAGGCTGTTCTTGTGCAATTGGCAAAGGGATATTTGGAAGCCCATAGAGGGCTATGGTGAAAAAGGAAATATCTTCCGTTGAAAACTGGAAAGAAGCCTTCTGAGAAACTGCTCTGTGTTCTGTTAATTCATCTCACAGAGTTACATCTTTCCCTTCAAGAAGCCTTTCGCTAAGGCTGTTCTTGTGGAATTGGCAAAGGGATATTTGGAAGCCCATAGAGGGCTATGGTGAAAAAGGAAATATCTTCCGTTCAAAACTGGAAAGAAGCTTTCTGAGAAACTGCTCTGTGTTCTGTTAATTCATCTCACAGAGTTACATCTTTCCCTTCAAGAAGCCTTTCGCTAAGGCTGTTCTTGTGGAATGGAAAAGGGATATTTGGAAGCCCATAGAGGGCTATGGTGAAAAAGGAAATATCTTCCGTTCAAAACTGGAAAGAAGCTTTCTGAGAAACTGCTCTGTGTTCTGTTAATTCATCTCACAGTGTTACATCTTTCCCTTCAAGAAGCCTTTCGCTAAGGCTGTTCTTGTGGAATTGGCAAAGGGATATTTGGAAGCCCCTAGAGGGCTATGGTGAAAAAGGAAATATCTTCCGTTCAAAACTGGAAAGAAGCTTTCTGAGAAACTGCTCTGTGTTCTGTTAATTCATCTCACAGAGTTACATCTTTCCCTTCAAGAAGCCTTTCGCTAAGGCTGTTCTTGTGCAATTGGCAAAGGGATATTTGGAAGCCCATAGAGGGCTATGGTGAAAAAGGAAATATCTTCCGTTCAAAACTGGAAAGAAGCTTTCTCAGAAACTGCTCTGTGTTCTGTTAATTCATCTCACAGAGTTACATCTTTCCCTTCAAGAAGCCTTTCGCTAAGGCTGTTCTTGTGGAATTGGCAAAGGGATATTTGGAAGCCCATAGAGGGCTATGGTGAAAAAGGAAATATCTTCCGTTCAAAACTGGAAAGAAGCTTTCTGAGAAACTGCTCTGTGTTCTGTTAATTCATCTCACAGAGTTACATCTTTCCCTTCAAGAAGCCTTTCGCTAAGGCTGTTCTTGTGGAATGGAAAAGGGATATTTGGAAGCCCATAGAGGGCTATGGTGAAAAAGGAAATATCTTCCGTTCAAAACTGGAAAGAAGCTTTCTGAGAAACTGCTCTGTGTTCTGTTAATTCATCTCACAGTGTTACATCTTTCCCTTCAAGAAGCCTTTCGCTAAGGCTGTTCTTGTGGAATTGGCAAAGGGATATTTGGAAGCCCCTAGAGGGCTATGGTGAAAAAGGAAATATCTTCCGTTCAAAACTGGAAAGAAGCTTTCTGAGAAACTGCTCTGTGTTCTGTTAATTCATCTCACAGAGTTACATCTTTCCCTTCAAGAAGCCTTTCGCTAAGGCTGTTCTTGTGGAATTGGCAAAGGGATATTTGGAAGCCCATAGAGGGCTATGGTGAAAAAGGAAATATCTTCCGTTCAAAACTGGAAAGAAGCTTTCTGAGAAACTGCTCTGTGTTCTGTTAATTCATCTCACAGAGTTACATCTTTCCCTTCAAGAAGCCTTTCGCTAAGGCTGTTTTTGTGGAATTGGCAAAGGGATATTTGGAAGCCCATAGAGGGCTATGGTGAAAAAGGAAATATCTTCCGTTCAAAACTGGAAAGAAGCTTTCTGAGAAACTGCTCTGTGTTCTGTTAATTCATCTCACAGAGTTACATCTTTCCCTTCAAGAAGCCTTTCCCTAAGGCTGTTCTTGTGGAATTGGCAAAGGGATATTTGGAAGCCCATAGAGGGCTATGGTGAAAAAGGAAATATCTTCCGTTCAAAACTGGAAAGAAGCTTTCTGAGAAACTGCTCTGTGTTCTGTTAATTCATCTCACAGAGTTACATCTTTCCCTTCAAGAAGCCTTTCGCTAAGGCTGTTCTTGTGGAATTGGCAAAGGGATATTTGGAAGCCCATAGAGGGCTATGGTGAAAAAGGAAATATCTTCCGTTCAAAACTGGAAAGAAGCTTTCTGAGAAACTGCTCTGTGTCCTGTTAATTCATCTCACAGAGTTACATCTTTCCCTTCAAGAAGCCTTTCGCTAAGGCTGTTCTTGTGGAATTGGCAAAGGGATATTTGGAAGCCCACAGAGGGCTATGGTGAAAAAGGAAATATCTTCCGTTCAAAACTGGAAAGAAGCTTTCTGAGAAACTGCTCTGTGTTCTGTTAATTCATCTCACAGAGTTACATCTTTCCCTTCAAGAAGCCTTTCTCTAAGGCTGTTCTTGTGCAATTGGCAATGGGATATTTGGAAGCCCCTAGAGGGCTATGGTGAAAAAGGAAATAACTTCCGTTCAAAACTGGAAAGAAGCTTTCTGAGAAACTGCTCTGTGTTCTGTTAATTCATCTCACAGAGTTACATCTTTCCCTTCAAGAAGCCTTTCGCTAAGGCTGTTCTTGTGCAATTGGCAAAGGGATATTTGGAAGCCCATAGAGGGCTATGGTGAAAAAGGAAATATCTTCCGTTCAAAACTGGAAAGAAGCTTTCTGAGAAACTGCTCTGTGTTCTGTTAATTCATCTCACAGAGTTACATCTTTCCCTTCAAGAAGCCTTTCGCTAAGGCTGTTCTTGTGGAATTGGCAAAGGGATATTTGGAAGACCATAGAGGGCTATGGTGAAAAAGGAAATATCTTCCGTTCAAAACTGGAAAGATGCTTTCTGAGAAACTGCTCTGTGTTCTGTTAATTCATCTCACAGAGTAACATCTTTCACTTCAAGAAGCCTTTCGCTAAGGCTCTTCTTGTGGAATTGGCAAAGGGATATTTGGAAGCCCATAGAGGGCTATGGTGAAAAAGGAAATATCTTCCGTTCAAAACTGGAAAGAAGCTTTCTGAGAAACTGCTCTGTGTTCTGTTAATTCATCTCACAGAGTTACATCTTTCGCTTCAAGAAGCCTTTCGCTAAGGCTGTTCTTTTGCAATTGGCAAAGGGATATTTGGAAGCCCATAGAGGGCTATGGTGAAAAAGGAAATATCTTCCGTTCATAACTGGAAAGAAGCCTTCTGAGAAACTGCTCTGTGTTCTGTTAATTCATCTCACAGAGTTACATCTTTCCCTTCAAGAAGCCTTTCGCTAAGGCTGTTCTTGTGCAATTGGCAAAGGGATATTTGGAAGCCCATAGAGGGCTATGGTGAAAAAGGAAATATCTTCCGTTCAAAACTGCAAAGAAGCTTTCTGAGAAACTGCTCTGTGTTCTGTTAATTCATCTCACAGAGTTACATCTTTCCCTTCAAGAAGCCTTTCGCTAAGGCTGTTCTTGGGGAATTGGCAAAGGGATATTTGGAAGCCCATAGATGGCTACGTTGAAAAAGGAAATATCTTCCGTTCAAAACTGGAAAGAAGCTTTCTGAGAAACTGCTCTGTGTTCTGTTAATTCATCTCACAGAGTTACATCTTTCCCTTCAAGAAGCCTTTCGCTAAGGCTGTTCTTGTGGAATTGGCAAAGGGATATTTGGAAGCCCCTAGAGGGCTATGGTGAAAAAGGAAATATCTTCCGTTCAAAACTGGAAAGAAGCTTTCGAAGAAACTGCTCTGTGTTCTGTTAATTCATCTCACAGAGTTACATCTTTCCCTTAAAGAAGCCTTTCGCTAAGGCTGTTCTTGTGGAATTGGCAAAGGGATATTTGGAAGCCCATAGAGGGCTATGGTGAAAAAGGAAATATCTTCCGTTCAAAACTGGAAAGAAGCTTTCTGAGAAACTGCTCTGTGTTCTGTTAATTCATCTCACAGAGTTACATCTTTCCCTTCAAGAAGCCTTTCGCTAAGGCTGTTCTTGTGGAATGGAAAAGGGATATTTGGAAGCCCATAGAGGGCTATGGTGAAAAAGGAAATATCTTCCGTTCAAAACTGGAAAGAAGCTTTCTGAGAAACTGCTCTGTGTTCTGTTAATTCATCTCACAGTGTTACATCTTTCCCTTCAAGAAGCCTTTCGCTAAGGCTGTTCTTGTGGAATTGGCAAAGGGATATTTGGAAGCCCCTAGAGGGCTATGGTGAAAAAGGAAATATCTTCCGTTCAAAACTGGAAAGAAGCTTTCTGAGAAACTGCTCTGTGTTCTGTTAATTCATCTCACAGAGTTACATCTTTCCCTTCAAGAAGCCTTTCGCTAAGGCTGTTCTTGTGGAATTGGCAAAGGGATATTTGGAAGCCCTTAGAGGGCTATGGTGAAAAAGGAAATATCTTCCGTTCAAAACTGGAAAGAAGCTTTCTGAGAGACTGCTCTGTGTTCTGTTAATTCATCTCACAGAGTTACATCTTTCCCTTCAAGAAGCCTTTCGCTAAGGCTGTTTTTGTGGAATTGGCAAAGGGATATTTGGAAGCCCATAGAGGGCTATGGTGAAAAAGGAAATATCTTCCGTTCAAAACTGGAAAGAAGCTTTCTGAGAAACTGCTCTGTGTTCTGTTAATTCATCTCACAGAGTTACATCTTTCCCTTCAAGAAGCCTTTCGCTAAGGCTGTTCTTGTGGAATTGGCAAATGGATATTTGGAAGCCCATAGAGGGCTATGGTGAAAAAGGAAATATCTTCCGTTCATAACTGGAAAGAAGCTTTCTGAGAAACTGCTCTGTGTTCTGTTAATTCATCTCACAGAGTTACATCGTTCCCTTCAAGAAGCCTTTCGCTAAGGCTGTTCTTGTGGAATTGGCAAAGGGATATTTGGAAGCCCATAGAGGGCTATGGTGAAAAAGGAAATATCTTCCGTTCAAAACTGGAAAGAAGCATTCTGAGAAACTGCTCTGTGTTCTGTTAATTCATCTCACAGAGTTACATCTTTCCCTTCAAGAAGCCATTCGCTAAGGCTGTTCTTGTGGAATTGGCAAAGGGATATTTGGAAGCCCATAGAGGGCTATGGTGAAAAAGGAAATATCTTCCGTTCAAAACTGGAAAGAAGCTTTCTGAGAAACTGTTCTGTGTTCTGTTAATTCATCTCACAGAGTTACATCTTTCCCTACAAGAAGTCTTTCGCCAAGGCTGTTCTTGTGGAATTGCCAAAGGGATATTTGGAAGCCCATAGAGGGCTATGGTGAAAAAGGAAATATCTTCCGTTCAAAACTGGAAAGAAGCTTTCTGAGAAACTGCTATCTGTTCTCTTAATTCATCTCAAAGAGTTACATCTTTCCCTTCAAGAAGCCTTTCGCTAAGGCTGTTCTTGTGGAATTGGCAAAGGGATATTTGGAAGCCCATAGAGGGCTATGGTGAAAAAGGAAATATCTTCCGTTCAAAACTGGAAAGAAGCTTTCTGAGAAACTGCTCTGTGTTCTGTTAATTCATCTCATAGAGTTACATCTTTCCCTTCAAGAAGCCTTTCGCTAAGGCTGTTGTTGTGGAATTGGCAAAGGGATATTTGGAAGCCCATAGAGGGCTATGGTGAAAAAGGAAATATCTTCCGTTCAAAACTGGAAAGAAGCTTTCTGAGAAACTGCTCTGTGTTCTGTTAATTCATCTCACAGAGTTACATCTTTCCCTACAAGAAGTCTTTCGCCAAGGCTGTTCTTGTGGAATTGCCAAAGGGATATTTGGAAGCCCATAGAGGGCTATGGTGAAAAAGGAAATATCTTAAGTTCAAAACTGGAAAGAAGCTTTCTGAGAAACTGCTCTGTGTTCTGTTAATTCATCTCACAGAGTTACGTCTTTCCCTTTAAGAAGCCTTTCGCTAAGTTTGTTCTTGTGGAATGGCAAAGGGATATTTGGAAGCCCATAGAGGGCTATGGTGAAAAAGGAAATATCTTCCGTTCAAAACTGGAAAGAAGATTTCTGAGAAACTGCTCTGTGTTCTGTTAATTCATCTCACGGAGTTACATCTTTCCCTTCAAGAAGCCTTTCGCTAAGGCTGTTCTGGTGGAATTGGCAAAGGGATATTTGGAAGCCCATAGAGGGCTATGGTGAAAAAGGAAATATCTTCCGTTGAAAACTGGAAAGAAGCTTTCTGAGAAACTGCTCTGTGTTCTGTTAATTCATCTCACAGAGTTACATCTTTCCCTTCAAGAAGCCTTTCGCTAAGGCTGTCCTTGTGCAATTGGCAAAGGGATATTTGGAAGCCCATAGAGGGCTATGTTGAAAAAGGAAATATCTTCCGTACAAAACTGGAAAGAAGCCTTCTGAGAAACTGCTCTGTGTTCTGTTAATACATCTCACAGAGTTACATCTTTCCCTTCAGGAAGCCTTTCGCTAAGGCTGTTCTTGTGGAATTGGCAAAGGGATATTTGGAAGCCCATAGAGGGCTATGGTGAAAAAGGAAATATCTTCCGTTCAAAACTGGAAAGAAGCTTTCTGAGAAACTGCTCTGTGTTCTGTTAATTCATCTCACAGAGTTACATCTTTCCCTTCAAGAAGCCTTTCGCTAAGGCTGTTCTTGTGGAATTGGCAAAGGGATATTTGGAAGCCCTTAGAGGGCTATGGTGAAAAAGGAAATATCTTCCGTTCAAAACTGGAAAGAAGCTTTCTGAGAAACTGCTCTGTGTTCTGTTAATTCATCTCACAGAGTTACATCTTTCCCTTCAAGAAGCCTTTCGCTAAGGCTGTTCTTGTGGAATTGGCAAAGGGATATTTGGAAGCCCATAGAGGGCTATGGTGAAAAAGGAAATATCTTCCGTTCAAAACTGGAAAGAAGCTTTCTGAGAAACTGCTCTGTGTTCTGTTAATTCATCTCACAGAGTTACATCTTTCCCTTCAAGAAGCCTTTCGCTAAGGCTGTTCTTGTGGAATTGGCAAAGGGATATTTGGAAGCCCATGGATGGCTATGTTGAAAAAGGAAATATCTTCCGTTCAAAACTGGAAGAAGCTTTCTGAGAAACTGCTCTGTGTTCTGTTAATTCATCTCACAGAGTTACATCTTTCCCTTCAAGAAGCCTTTCGCTAAGGCTGTTCTTGTGGAATTGGCAAAGGGATATTTGGAAGCCCATAGAGGGCTATGGTGAAAAAGGAAATATCTTCCGTTCAAAACTGGAAAGAAGCTTTCTGAGAAACTGCTCTGTGTTCTGTTAATTCATCTCACAGAGTTACATCTTTCCCTTCAAGAAGCCTTTCGCTAAGGCTGTTCTTGTGGAATTGGCAAAGGGATATTTGGAAGCCCATAGAGGGCTATGGTGAAAAAGGAAATATCTTCCGTTCAAAACTGGAAAGAAGCTTTTTGAGAAACTGCTCTGTGTTCTGTTAATTCATCTCACAGAGTTACATCTTTCCCTTCAAGAAGCCTTTCGCTAAGGCTGTTCTTGTGGAATTGGTAAAGGGATATTTGGAAGCCCATATAGGGCTACGGTGAAAAAGGAAATATCTTCCGTTCAAAACTGGAAAGAAGCTTTCTGAGAAACTGCTCTGTGTTCTGTTGATTCATCTCTCAGAGATACATCTTTCCCTTCAAGAAGCCTTTCGCTAAGGCTGTTCTTGTGGAATTGGCAAAGGGATATTTGGAAGCCCATAGAGGGCTATGGTGAAAAAGGAAATATCTTCCGTTGAAAACTGGAAAGAAGCTTTCTGAGAAACTGCTCTGTGTTCTGTTAATTCATCTCACAGAGTTACATCTTTCCCTTCAAGAAGCCTTTCGCTAAGGCTGTTCTTGTGGAATTGGCAAAGGGATATATGGAAGCCCATAGAGGGCTATGGTGAAAAAGGAAATATCTTCCGTTGAAAACTGGAAAGAAGCTTTCTGAGAAACTGCTCTGTGTTCTGTTAATTCATCTCACAGAGTTACATCTTTCCCTTCAAGAAGCCTCTCGCTAAGGCTGTTCTTGTGGAATTGGCAAAGGGATATTTGGAAGCCCACAGAGGGCTATGGTGAAAAAGGAAATATCTTCCGTTCAAAACTGGAAAGAAGCTTTCTGAGAAACTGCTCTGTGTTCTGTTAATTCATCTCACAGAGTTACGTCTTTCCCTTCAAGAAGCCTTTCGCTAAGGCTGTTCTTGGGGAACTGGCAAAGGGATATTTGGAAGCCCATAGAGGGCTATGGTGAAAAAGGAAATATCTTACTTTCAAAACTGGAAAGAAGCTTTCTGAGAAACTGCTCTGTGTTCTGTTAATTCATCTCACAGAGTTACATCTTTCCCTTCAAGAAGCCTTTCGCTAAGGCTGTTCTTGTGAAATTGGCAAAGGGATATTTGGAAGCCCATAGAGGGCTAGGGTGAGAAAGGAAATATCTTCCGTTCAAAACTGGAAAGAAGCTTTCTGAGAAACTGCTCTGTGTTCTGTTAATTCATCTCACAGAGTTACATCTTTCCCTTCAAGAAGTCTTTCGCTAAGGCTGTTCTTGTGGAATTGGCAAAGGGATATTTGGAAACCCATAGAGGGCTAAGGTGAAAAAGGAAATAACTTCCGTTCAAAACTGGAAAGAAGCTTTCTGAGAAACTGCTCTGTGTTCTGTTAATTCATCTCACAGAGTTACATCTTTCCCTTCAAGAAGCCTTTCGCTAAGGCTGTTCTTGTGGAATTGGCAAAGGGATATTTGGAAGCCCATAGAGGGCTATGGTGAAAAAGGAAATACCTTCCGTTCAAAACTAGAAAGAAGCTTTCTGAGAAACTGCTCTGTGTTCTGTTAATTCATCTCACAGAGTTACATCTTTCCCTTCAAGAAGCCTTTCGCTAAGGCTGTTCTTGTGGAATTGGCAAAGGGATATTTGGAAGCCCATAGAGGGCTATGGTGAAAAACGAAATATCTTCCGTTCAAAACTGGAAAGAAGCTTTCTGAGAAACTGCTCTGTGTTCTGTTAATTCATCTCACAGAGTTACATCTTTCCCTTCAAGAAGCCTTTCGCTAAGGCTGTTCTTGTGGAATTGGCAAAGGGATATTTGGAAGCCGATAGAGGGCTATGGTGAAAAAGGAAATATCTTCCGTTCAAAACTGGAAAGAAGGTTTCTGAGAATCTGCTCTGTGTTCTCTTAATTCATCTCACGGAGTTACATCTTTCCCTTCAAGAAGCCTTTCGCTAAGGCTGTTCTTGTGGAATTGGCAAAGGGATATTTGGAAGCCCATAGAGGGCTATGGTGAAAAAGGAAATATCTTCCGTTCAAAACTGGAAAGAAGCTTTCTGAGAAACTGCTCTGTGTTCTGTTAATTCATCTCACAGAGTTACATCTTTCCCTTCAAGAAGCCTTTCGCTAAGGCTGTTCTTGTGGAATTGGCAAATTGATATTTGGAAGCCCATAGAGGGCTATGGTGAAAAAGGAAATATCCTCCGTTCAAAACTGGAAAGAAGCTTTCTGAGAAACTGCTCTGTGTTCTGTTAATTCATGTCACAGAGTTACATCTTTCCCTTCAAGAAGCCTTTCGCTAAGGCTGTTCTTGTGGAATTGGCAAAGGGATATTTGGAAGCCCATAGAGGGCTATGGTGAAAAAGGAAATATCTTCCGTTCAAAACTGGAAAGAAGCTTTCTGAGAAACGGCTCTGTGTTCTGTTAATTCATCTCACAGAGTTACATCTTTCCCTTCAAGAAGCCTTTCGCTAAGGCTGTTCTTGTGGAATTGGCAAAGGGATATTTGGAAGCCCATAGAGGGCTATGGTGAAAAAGGAAATATCTTCCGTTCAAAACTGGAAAGAAGCATTCTGAGAAACTGCTCTGTGTTCTGTTAATTCATCTCACAGAGTTACATCTTTCCCTTCAAGAAGCCTTTCGCTAAGGCTGTTCTTGTGGAATTGGAAAAGGGATATTTGGAAGCCCATAGAGGGCTATGGTGAAAAAGGAAATATCTTCCGTTCAAAACTGGAAAGAAGCTTTCTGAGAAACTGCTCTGTGTTCTGTTAATTCATCTCATAGAGTTACATCTTTCCCTTCAAGAAGCCTTTCGCTAAGGCTGTTCTTGTGGAATTGGCAAAGGGATATTTGGAAGCCCATAGAGGGCTATGGTGAAAAAGGAAATATCTTCCGTTCAAAACTGGAAAGAAGCTTTCTGAGAAACTGTTCTGTGTTCTGTTAATTCATCTCACAGAGTTACATCTTTCCCTACAAGAAGTCTTTCGCCAAGGCTGTTCTTTTGGAATTGCCAAAGTAATATTTGGAAGCCCATAGAGGGCTATGGTGAAAAAGGAAATATCTTCCGTTCAAAACTGGAAAGAAGCTTTCTGAGAAACGGCTCTGTGTTCTGTTAATTCATCTCACAGAGTTACATCTTTCCCTTCAAGAAGCCTTTCGCTAAGCCTGTTCTTGTGGAATTGGCAAAGGGATATTTGGAAGCCCATAGAGGGCTATGGTGAAAAAGGAAATATCTTCCGTTCAAAACTGGAAAGAAGCTTTCTGAGAAACTGCTCTGTGTTCTGTTAATTCATCTCACAGAGTTACATCTTTCCCTTCAAGAAGCCTTTCGCTAAGGCTGTTCTTGTGGAATTGGCAAAGCGATATTTGGAAGCCCATAGAGGGCTATGGTGAAAAAGGAAATATCTTCCGTTCAAAACTGGAAAGAAGCTTTCTGAGAAACTGCTCTGTGTTCTGTTAATTCATCTCACAGAGTTACGTCTTTCCCTTTAAGAAGCCTTTCGCTAAGGTTGTTCTTGTGGAATGGCAAAGGGATATTTGGAAGCCCATAGATGGCTATGGTGAAAAAGGAAATATCTTCCGTTCAAAACTGGAAAGAAGATTTCTGAGAAACTGCTCTGTGTTCTGTTAATTCATCTCACGGAGTTACATCTTTCCCTTCAAGAAGCCTTTCGCTAAGGCTGTTCTGGTGGAATTGGCAAAGGGATATTTGGAAGCCCATAGAGGGCTATGGTGAAAAAGGAAATATCTTCCGTTGAAAACTGGAAAGAAGCTTTCTGAGAAACTGCTCTGTGTTCTGTTAATTCATCTCACAGAGTTACATCTTTCCCTTCAAGAAGCCTTTCGCTAAGGCTGTTCTTGTGCAATTGGCAAAGGGATATTTGGAAGCCCATAGAGGGCTGTGGTGAAAAAGGAAATATCTTCCGTACAAAACTGGAAAGAAGCCTTCTGAGAAACTGCTCTGTGTTCTGTTAATACATCTCACAGAGTTACATCTTTCCCTTCAGGAAGCCTTTCGCTAAGGCTGTTCTTGTGGAATTGGCAAAGGGATATTTGGAAGCCCATAGAGGGCTATGGTGAAAAAGGAAATATCTTCCGTTCAAAACTGGAAAGAAGCTTTCTGAGAAACTGCTCTGTGTTCTGTTAATTCATCTCACAGAGTTACATCTTTCCCTTCAAGAAGCCTTTCGCTAAGGCTGTTCTTGTGGAATTGGCAAAGGGATATTTGGAAGCCCTTAGAGGGCTATGGTGAAAAAGGAAATATCTTCCGTTCAAAACTGGAAAGAAGCTTTCTGAGAAACTGCTCTGTGTTCTGTTAATTCATCTCACAGAGTTACATCTTTCCCTTCAAGAAGCCTTTCGCTAAGGCTGTTCTTGTGGAATTGGCAAAGGGATATTTGGAAGCCCATAGAGGGCTATGGTGAAAAAGGAAATATCTTCCGTTCAAAACTGGAAAGAAGCTTTCTGAGAAACTGCTCTGTGTTCTGTTAATTCATCTCACAGAGTTACATCTTTCCCTTCAAGAAGCCTTTCGCTAAGGCTGTTCTTGTGGAATTGGCAAAGGGATATTTGGAAGCCCATGGATGGCTATGTTGAAAAAGGAAATATCTTCCGTTCAAAACTGGAAGAAGCTTTCTGAGAAACTGCTCTGTGTTCTGTTAATTCATCTCACAGAGTTACATCTTTCCCTTCAAGAAGCCTTTCGCTAAGGCTGTTCTTGTGGAATTGGCAAAGGGATATTTGGAAGCCCATAGAGGGCTATGGTGAAAAAGGAAATATCTTCCGTTCAAAACTGGAAAGAAGGTTTCTGAGAATCTGCTCTGTGTTCTCTTAATTCATCTCACGGAGTTACATCTTTCCCTTCAAGAAGCCTTTCGCTAAGGCTGTTCTTGTGGAATTGGCAAAGGGATATTTGGAAGCCCATAGAGGGCTATGGTGAATAAGGAAATATCTTCCGTTCAAAACTGGAAAGAAGCTTTCTGAGAAACTGCTCTGTGTTCTGTTAATTCATCTCACAGAGTTACATCTTTCCCTTCAAGAAGCCTTTCGCTAAGGCTGTTCTTGTGCAATTGGCAAAGGGATATTTGGAAGCCCATAGAGGGCTATGGTGAGAAAGGAAATATCTTCCGTTCAAAACTGGAAAGAAGCTTTCTGAGAAACTGCTCTGTGTTCTGTTAATTCATCTCACAGAGTTACACCTTTCCCTTCAAGAAGCCTTTCGCTAAGGCTGTTCTTGTGGAATTGGCAAAGGGATATTTGGAAGCCCATAGAGGGCTATGGTGAGAAAGGAAATATCTTCCGTTCAAAACTGGAAAGAAGCTTTCTGAGAAACTGCTCTGTGTTCTGTTAATTCATCTCACAGAGTTACATCTTTCCCTTCAAGAAGCCTTTCGCTAAGGCTGTTCTTGTGGAATTGGCAAATTGATATTTGGAAGCCCATAGAGGGCTATGGTGAAAAAGGAAATATCCTCCGTTCAAAACTGGAAAGAAGCTTTCTGAGAAACTGCTCTGTGTTCTGTTAATTCATGTCACAGAGTTACATCTTTCCCTTCAAGAAGCCTTTCGCTAAGGCTGTTCTTGTGGAATTGGCAAAGGGATATTTGGAAGCCCATAGAGGGCTATGGTGAAAAAGGAAATATCTTCCGTTCAAAACTGGAAAGAAGCTTTCTGAGAAACGGCTCTGTGTTCTGTTAATTCATCTCACAGAGTTACATCTTTCCCTTCAAGAAGCCTTTCGCTAAGGCTGTTCTTGTGGAATTGGCAAAGGGATATTTGGAAGCCCATAGAGGGCTATGGTGAAAAAGGAAATATCTTCCGTTCAAAACTGGAAAGAAGCATTCTGAGAAACTGCTCTGTGTTCTGTTAATTCATCTCACAGAGTTACATCTTTCCCTTCAAGAAGCCTTTCGCTAAGGCTGTTCTTGTGGAATTGGAAAAGGGATATTTGGAAGCCCATAGAGGGCTATGGTGAAAAAGGAAATATCTTCCGTTCAAAACTGGAAAGAAGCTTTCTGAGAAACTGCTCTGTGTTCTGTTAATTCATCTCATAGAGTTACATCTTTCCCTTCAAGAAGCCTTTCGCTAAGGCTGTTCTTGTGGAATTGGCAAAGGGATATTTGGAAGCCCATAGAGGGCTATGGTGAAAAAGGAAATATCTTCCGTTCAAAACTGGAAAGAAGCTTTCTGAGAAACTGTTCTGTGTTCTGTTAATTCATCTCACAGAGTTACATCTTTCCCTACAAGAAGTCTTTCGCCAAGGCTGTTCTTTTGGAATTGCCAAAGTAATATTTTGAAGCCCATAGAGGGCTATGGTGAAAAAGGAAATATCTTAAGTTCAAAACTGGAAAGAAGCTTTCTGAGAAACTGCTATCTGTTCTCTTAATTCATCTCACAGAGTTACATCTTTCCCTTCAAGAAGCCTTTCGCTAAGGCTGTTCTTGTGGAATTGGCAAAGGGATATTTGGAAGCCCATAGAGGGCTATGGTGAAAAAGGAAATATCTTCCGTTCAAAACTGGAAAAAAGCTTTCTGAGAAACTGCTCTGTGTTCTGTTAATTCATCTCACAGAGTTACATCTTTCCCTTCAAGAAGCCTTTCGCTAAGGCTGTTCTTGTGGAATTGGCAAAGGGATATTTGGAAGCCCATAGAGGGCTATGGTGAAAAAGGAAATATCTTCCGTTCAAAACTGGAAAGAAGCTTTCTGAGAAACTGCTCTGTGTTCTGTTAATTCATCTCACAGAGTTACATCTTTCCCTTCAAGAAGCCTTTCGCTAAGGCTGTTCTTGTGGAATTGGCAAAGGGATATTTGGAAGCCCATAGATGGCTACGTTAAAAAAGGAAATATCTTCCGTTCAAAACTGGAAAGAAGCTTTCTGAGAAACTGCTCTGTGTTCTGTTAATTCATCTCACAGAGTTACATCTTTCCCTTCAAGAAGCCTTTCGCTAAGGCTGTTCTTGTAGAATTGGCAAAGGGATATTTGGAAGCCCATAGAGGGCTATGGTGAAAAAGGAAATATCTTCCGTTGAAAACTGGAAAGAAGCTTTCTGAGAAACTGCTCTGTGTTCTGTTAATTCATCTCACAGAGTAACATCTTTCCCTTCAAGAAGCCTTTCGCTAAGGCTGTTCTTGTGGAATTGGCAAAGGGATATTTGGAAGCCCATAGAGGGCTATGGTGAAAAAGGAAATATCTTCCGTTCAAAACTGGAAAGAAGCTTTCTGAGAAACTGCTCTGTGTTCTGTTAATTCATCTCACAGAGTTACATCTTTCGCTTCAAGAAGCCTTTCGCTAAGGCTGTTCTTGTGGAATTGGCAAAGGGATATTTGGAAGCCCATAGAGGGCTATGGTGAAAAAGGAAATATCTTCCGTTCAAAACTGGAAAGAAGCTTTCTGAGAAACTACTCTGTGTTCTGTTAATTCATCTCACAGAGTTACATCTTTCCCTTCAAGAAGCCTCTCGCTAAGGCTGTTCTTGTGGAATTGGCAAAGGGATATTTGGAAGCCCATAGAGGGCTATGGTGAAAAAGGAAATATCTTCCGTTCAAAACTGGAAAGAAGCTTTCTGAGAAACTGCTCTGTGTTCTGTTAATTCATCTCACAGAGTTACGTCTTTCCCTTCAAGAAGCCTTTCGCTAAGGCTGTTCTTGGGGAACTGGCAAAGGGATATTTGGAAGCCCATAGAGGGCTATGGTGAAAAAGGAAATATCTTCCGTTCAAAACTGGAAAGAAGCTTTCTGAGAAACTGCTCTGTGTTCTGTTAATTCATCTCACAGAGTTACATCTTTCCCTTCAAGAAGCCTTTCGCTAAGGCTGTTCTTGTGAAATTGGCAAAGGGATATTTGGAAGCCCATAGAGGGCTATGGTGAGAAAGGAAATATCTTCCGTTCAAAACTGGAAAGAAGCTTTCTGAGAAACTGCTCTGTGTTCTGTTAATTCATCTCACAGAGTTACATCTTTCCCTTCAAGAAGCCTTTCGCTAAGGCTGTTCTTGTGGAATTGGCAAATTGATATTTGGAAGCCCATAGAGGGCTATGGTGAAAAAGGAAATATCCTCCGTTCAAAACTGGAAAGAAGCTTTCTGAGAAACTGCTCTGTGTTCTGTTAATTCATGTCACAGAGTTACATCTTTCCCTTCAAGAAGCCTTTCGCTAAGGCTGTTCTTGTGGAATTGGCAAAGGGATATTTGGAAGCCCATAGAGGGCTATGCTGAAAAAGGAAATATCTTCCGTTCAAAACTGGAAAGAAGCTTTCTGAGAAACGGCTCTGTGTTCTGTTAATTCATCTCACAGAGTTACATCTTTCCCTTCAAGAAGCCTTTCGCTAAGGCTGTTCTTGTGGAATTGGCAAAGGGATATTTGGAAGACCATAGA
Organism: Chlorocebus sabaeus; assembly: GCF_047675955.1. Classification (NCBI taxonomy): domain Eukaryota; kingdom Metazoa; phylum Chordata; class Mammalia; order Primates; family Cercopithecidae; genus Chlorocebus; species Chlorocebus sabaeus. The sequence continues at coordinate 251,558 of NW_027327814.1, forward strand.
GGGCTATGGTGAAAAAGGAAATATCTTCCGTTCAAAACTGGAAAGAAGCATTCTGAGAAACTGCTCTGTGTTCTGTTAATTCATCTCACAGAGTTACATCTTTCCCTTCAAGAAGCCTTTCGCTAAGGCTGTTCTTGTGGAATTGGAAAAGGGATATTTGGAAGCCCATAGAGGGCTATGGTGAAAAAGGAAATATCTTCCGTTCAAAACTGGAAAGAACCTTTCTGAGAAACTGCTCTGTGTTCTGTTAATTCATCTCATAGAGTTACATCTTTCCCTTCAAGAAGCCTTTCGCTAAGGCTGTTCTTGTGGAATTGGCAAAGGGATATTTGGAAGCCCATAGAGGGCTATGGTGAAAAAGGAAATATCTTCCGTTCAAAACTGGAAAGAAGCTTTCTGAGAAACTGTTCTGTGTTCTGTTAATTCATCTCACAGAGTTACATCTTTCCCTACAAGAAGTCTTTCGCCAAGGCTGTTCTTTTGGAATTGCCAAAGTAATATTTGGAAGCCCATAGAGGGCTATGGTGAAAAAGGAAATATCTTAAGTTCAAAACTGGAAAGAAGCTTTCTGAGAAACTGCTATCTGTTCTCTTAATTCATCTCACAGAGTTACATCTTTCCCTTCAAGAAGCCTTTCGCTAAGGCTGTTCTTGTGGAATTGGCAAAGGGATATTTGGAAGCCCATAGAGGGCTATGGTGAAAAAGGAAATATCTTCCGTTCAAAACTGGAAAAAAGCTTTCTGAGAAACTGCTCTGTGTTCTGTTAATTCATCTCACAGAGTTACATCTTTCCCTTCAAGAAGCCTTTCGCTAAGGCTGTTCTTGTGGAATTGGCAAAGGGATATTTGGAAGCCCATAGAGGGCTATGGTGAAAAAGGAAATATCTTCCGTTCAAAACTGGAAAGAAGCTTTCTGAGAAACTGCTCTGTGTTCTGTTAATTCATCTCACAGAGTTACATCTTTCCCTTCAAGAAGCCTTTCGCTAAGGCTGTTCTTGTGGAATTGGCAAAGGGATATTTGGAAGCCCATAGATGGCTACGTTAAAAAAGGAAATATCTTCCGTTCAAAACTGGAAAGAAGCTTTCTGAGAAACTGCTCTGTGTTCTGTTAATTCATCTCACAGAGTTACATCTTTCCCTTCAAGAAGCCTTTCGCTAAGGCTGTTCTTGTAGAATTGGCAAAGGGATATTTGGAAGCCCATAGAGGGCTATGGTGAAAAAGGAAATAACTTCCGTTGAAAACTGGAAAGAAGCTTTCTGAGAAACTGCTCTGTGTTCTGTTAATTCATCTCACAGAGTAACATCTTTCCCTTCAAGAAGCCTTTCGCTAAGGCTGTTCTTGTGGAATTGGCAAAGGGATATTTGGAAGCCCATAGAGGGCTATGGTGAAAAAGGAAATATCTTACTTTCAAAACTGGAAAGAAGCTTTCTGAGAAACTGCTCTGTGTTCTGTTAATTCATCTCACAGAGTTACATCTTTCGCTTCAAGAAGCCTTTCGCTAAGGCTGTTCTTGTGGAATTGGCAAAGGGATATTTGGAAGCCCATAGAGGGCTATGGTGAAAAAGGAAATATCTTCCGTTCAAAACTGGAAAGAAGCTTTCTGAGAAACTACTCTGTGTTCTGTTAATTCATCTCACAGAGTTACATCTTTCCCTTCAAGAAGCCTCTCGCTAAGGCTGTTCTTGTGGAATTGGCAAAGGGATATTTGGAAGCCCATAGAGGGCTATGGTGAAAAAGGAAATATCTTCCGTTCAAAACTGGAAAGAAGCTTTCTGAGAAACTGCTCTGTGTTCTGTTAATTCATCTCACAGAGTTACGTCTTTCCCTTCAAGAAGCCTTTCGCTAAGGCTGTTCTTGGGGAACTGGCAAAGGGATATTTGGAAGCCCATAGAGGGCTATGGTGAAAAAGGAAATATCTTCCTTTCAAAACTGGAAAGAAGCTTTCTGAGAAACTGCTCTGTGTTCTGTTAATTCATCTCACAGAGTTACATCTTTCCCTTCAAGAAGCCTTTCGCTAAGGCTGTTCTTGTGAAATTGGCAAAGGGATATTTGGAAGCCCATAGAGGGCTATGGTGAGAAAGGAAATATCTTCCGTTCAAAACTGGAAAGAAGCTTTCTGAGAAACTGCTCTGTGTTCTGTTAATTCACCTCACAGAGTTACATCTTTCCCTTCAAGAAGTCTTTCACTAAGGCTGTTCCTGTGGAATTGGCAAAGGGATATTTGGAAACCCATAGAGGGCTATGGTGAAAAAGGAAATAACTTCCGTTCAAAACTGGAAAGAAGCTTTCTGAGAAACTGCTCTGTGTTCTGTTAATTCATCTCACAGAGTTACATCTTTCCCTTCAAGAAGCCTTTCGCTAAGGCTGTTCTTGTGGAATTGGCAAAGGGATATTTGGAAGCCCATAGAGGGCTATGGTGAAAAAGGAAATACCTTCCGTTCAAAACTAGAAAGAAGCTTTCTGAGAAACTGCCCTGTGTTCTGTTAATTCATCTCACAGAGTTACATCTTTCCCTTCAAGAATCCTTTCGCTAAGGCTGTTCTTGTGGAATTGGCAAAGGGATATTTGCAAGCCCATAGAGGGCTATGGTGAAAAACGAAATATCTTCCGTTCAAAACTGGAAAGAAGCTTTCTGAGAAACTGCTCTGTGTTCTGTTAATTCATCTCACAGAGTTACATCTTTCCCTTCAAGAAGCCTTTCGCTAAGGCTGTTCTTGTGGAATTGGCAAAGGGATATTTGGAAGCCGATAGAGGGCTATGGTGAAAAAGGAAATATCTTCCGTTCAAAACTGGAAAGAAAGTTTCTGAGAATCTGCTCTGTGTTCTCTTAATTCATCTCACGGAGTTACATCTTTCCCTTCAAGAAGCCTTTCGCTAAGGCTGTTCTTGTGGAATTGGCAAAGGGATATTTGGAAGCCCATAGAGGGCTATGGTGAAAAAGGAAATATCTTCCGTTCAAAACTGGAAAGAAGCTTTCTGAGAAACTGCTCTGTGTTCTGTTAATTCATCTCACAGAGTTACATCTTTCCCTTCAAGAAGCCTTTCGCTAAGGCTGTTCTTGTGCAATTGGCAAAGGGATATTTGGAAGCCCATAGAGGGCTATGGTGAGAAAGGAAATATCTTCCGTTCAAAACTGGAAAGAAGCTTTCTGAGAAACTGCTCTGTGTTCTGTTAATTCATCTCACAGAGTTACACCTTTCCCTTCAAGAAGCCTTTCGCTAAGGCTGTTCTTGTGGAATTGGCAAAGGGATATTTGGAAGCCCATAGAGGGCTATGGTGAGAAAGGAAATATCTTCCGTTCAAAACTGGAAAAAAGCTTTCTGAGAAACTGCTCTGTGTTCTGTTAATTCATCTCACAGAGTTACATCTTTCCCTTCAAGAAGCCTTTCGCTAAGGCTGCTCTTGTGGAATTGGCAAATTGATATTTGGAAGCCCATAGAGGGCTATGGTGAAAAAGGAAATATCCTCCGTTCAAAACTGGAAAGAAGCTTTCTGAGAAACTGCTCTGTGTTCTGTTAATTCATGTCACAGAGTTACATCTTTCCCTTCAAGAAGCCTTTCGCTAAGGCTGTTCTTGTGGAATTGGCAAAGGGATATTTGGAAGCCCATAGAGGGCTATGGTGAAAAAGGAAATATCTTCCGTTCAAAACTGGAAAGAAGCTTTCTGAGAAACGGCTCTGTGTTCTGTTAATTCATCTCACAGAGTTACATCTTTCCCTTCAAGAAGCCTTTCGCTAAGGCTGTTCTTGTGGAATTGGCAAAGGGATATTTGGAAGCCCATAGAGGGCTATGGTGAAAAAGGAAATATCTTCCGTTCAAAACTGGAAAGAAGCTTTCTGAGAAACTGTTCTGAGTTCTGTTAATTCATCTCACAGAGTTACATCTTTCCCTACAAGAAGTCTTTCGCCAAGGCTGTTCTTTTGGAATTGCCAAAGTAATATTTGGAAGCCCATAGAGGGCTATGGTGAAAAAGGAAATATCTTAAGTTCAAAACTGGAAAGAAGCTTTCTGAGAAACTGCTATCTGTTCTCTTAATTCATCTCACAGAGTTACATCTTTCCCTTCAAGAAGCCTTTCGCTAAGGCTGTTCTTGTGGAATTGGCAAAGGGATATTTGGAAGCCCATAGAGGGCTATGGTGAAAAAGGAAATATCTTCCGTTCAAAACTGGAAAAAAGCTTTCTGAGAAACTGCTCTGTGTTCTGTTAATTCATCTCACTGAGTTACATCTTTCCCTTCAAGAAGCCTTTCGCTAAGGCTGTTCTTGTGGAATTGGCAAAGGGATATTTGGAAGCCCATAGATGGCTACGTTAAAAAAGGAAATATCTTCCGTTCAAAACTGGAAAGAAGCTTTCTGAGAAACTGCTCTGTGTTCTGTTAATTCATCTCACAGAGTTACATCTTTCCCTTCAAGAAGCCTTTCGCTAAGGCTGTTCTTGTGGAATTGGCAAAGGGATATTTGGAAGCCCATAGAGGGCTATGGTGAAAAAGGAAATATCTTCCGTTCAAAACTGGAAAGAAGCTTTCTGAGAAACTGCTCTGTGTTCTGTTAATTCATCTCACAGAGTTACATCTTTCCCTTCAAGAAGCCTTTCGCTAAGGCTGTTCTTGTGGAATGGAAAAGGGATATTTGGAAGCCCATAGAGGGCTATGGTGAAAAAGGAAATATCTTCCGTTCAAAACTGGAAAGAAGCTTTCTGAGAAACTGCTCTGTGTTCTGTTAATTCATCTCACAGAGTTACATCTTTCCCTTCAAGAAGCCTTTCGCTAAGGCTGTTCTTGTGGAATTGGCAAAGCGATATTTGGAAGCCCATAGATGGCTACGTTAAAAAAGGAAATATCTTCCGTTCAAAACTGGAAAGAAGCTTTCTGAGAAACTGCTCTGTGTTCTGTTAATTCATCTCACAGAGTTACATCTTTCCCTTCAAGAAGCCTTTCGCTAAGGCTGTTCTTGTAGAATTGGCAAAGGGATATTTGGAAGCCCATAGAGGGCTATGGTGAAAAAGGAAATATCTTCCGTTGAAAACTGGAAAGAAGCTTTCTGAGAAACTGCTCTGTGTTCTGTTAATTCATCTCACAGAGTAACATCTTTCCCTTCAAGAAGCCTTTCGCTAAGGCTGTTCTTGTGGAATTGGCAAAGGGATATTTGGAAGCCCATAGAGGGCTATGGTGAAAAAGGAAATATCTTCCGTTCAAAACTGGAAAGAAGCTTTCTGAGAAACTGCTCTGTGTTCTGTTAATTCATCTCACAGAGTTACATCTTTCGCTTCAAGAAGCCTTTCGCTAAGGCTGTTCTTGTGGAATTGGCAAAGGGATATTTGGAAGCCCATAGAGGGCTATGGTGAAAAAGGAAATATCTTCCGTTCAAAACTGGAAAGAAGCTTTCTGAGAAACTACTCTGTGTTCTGTTAATTCATCTCACAGAGTTACATCTTTCCCTTCAAGAAGCCTCTCGCTAAGGCTGTTCTTGTGGAATTGGCAAAGGGATATTTGGAAGCCCATAGAGGGCTATGGTGAAAAAGGAAATATCTTCCGTTCAAAACTGGAAAGAAGCTTTCTGAGAAACTGCTCTGTGTTCTGTTAATTCATCTCACAGAGTTACGTCTTTCCCTTCAAGAAGCCTTTCGCTAAGGCTGTTCTTGGGGAACTGGCAAAGGGATATTTGGAAGCCCATAGAGGGCTATGGTGAAAAAGGAAATATCTTCCTTTCAAAACTGGAAAGAAGCTTTCTGAGAAACTGCTCTGTGTTCTGTTAATTCATCTCACAGAGTTACATCTTTCCCTTCAAGAAGCCTTTCGCTAAGGCTGTTCTTGTGAAATTGGCAAAGGGATATTTGGAAGCCCATAGAGGGCTATGGTGAGAAAGGAAATATCTTCCGTTCAAAACTGGAAAGAAGCTTTCTGAGAAACTGCTCTGTGTTCTGTTAATTCATCTCACAGAGTTACATCTTTCCCTTCAAGAAGTCTTTCGCTAAGGCTGTTCTTGTGGAATTGGCAAAGGGATATTTGGAAACCCATAGAGGGCTATGGTGAAAAAGGAAATAACTTCCGTTCAAAACTGGAAAGAAGCTTTCTGAGAAACTGCTCTGTGTTCTGTTAATTCATCTCACAGAGTTACATCTTTCCCTTCAAGAAGCCTTTCGCTAAGGCTGTTCTTGTGGAATTGGCAAAGGGATATTTGGAAGCCCATAGAGGGCTATGGTGAAAAAGGAAATACCTTCCGTTCAAAACTAGAAAGAAGCTTTCTGAGAAACTGCCCTGTGTTCTGTTAATTCATCTCACAGAGTTACATCTTTCCCTTCAAGAATCCTTTCGCTAAGGCTGTTCTTGTGGAATTGGCAAAGGGATATTTGCAAGCCCATAGAGGGCTATGGTGAAAAACGAAATATCTTCCGTTCAAAACTGGAAAGAAGCTTTCTGAGAAACTGCTCTGTGTTCTGTTAATTCATCTCACAGAGTTACATCTTTCCCTTCAAGAAGCCTTTCGCTAAGGCTGTTCTTGTGGAATTGGCAAAGGGATATTTGGAAGCCGATAGAGGGCTATGGTGAAAAAGGAAATATCTTCCGTTCAAAACTGGAAAGAAGGTTTCTGAGAATCTGCTCTGTGTTCTCTTAATTCATCTCACGGAGTTACATCTTTCCCTTCAAGAAGCCTTTCGCTAAGGCTGTTCTTGTGGAATTGGCAAAGGGATATTTGGAAGCCCATAGAGGGCTATGGTGAAAAAGGAAATATCTTCCGTTCAAAACTGGAAAGAAGCTTTCTGAGAAACTGCTCTGTGTTCTGCTAATTCATCTCACAGAGTTACATCTTTCCCTTCAAGAAGCCTTTCGCTAAGGCTGTTCTTGTGCAATTGGCAAAGGGATATTTGGAAGCCCATAGAGGGCTATGGTGAGAAAGGAAATATCTTCCGTTCAAAACTGGAAAGAAGCTTTCTGAGAAACTGCTCTGTGTTCTGTTAATTCATCTCACAGAGTTACACCTTTCCCTTCAAGAAGCCTTTCGCTAAGGCTGTTCTTGTGGAATTGGCAAAGGGATATTTGGAAGCCCATAGAGGGCTATGGTGAGAAAGGAAATATCTTCCGTTCAAAACTGGAAAGAAGCTTTCTGAGAAACTGCTCTGTGTTCTGTTAATTCATCTCACAGAGTTACATCTTTCCCTTCAAGAAGCCTTTCGCTAAGGCTGTTCTTGTGGAATTGGCAAATTGATATTTGGAAGCCCATAGAGGGCTATGGTGAAAAAGGAAATATCCTCCGTTCAAAACTGGAAAGAAGCTTTCTGAGAAACTGCTCTGTGTTCTGTTAATTCATGTCACAGAGTTACATCTTTCCCTTCAAGAAGCCTTTCGCTAAGGCTGTTCTTGTGGAATTGGCAAAGGGATATTTGGAAGCCCATAGAGGGCTATGGTGAAAAAGGAAATATCTTCCGTTCAAAACTGGAAAGAAGCTTTCTGAGAAACGGCTCTGTGTTCTGTTAATTCATCTCACAGAGTTACATCTTTCCCTTCAAGAAGCCTTTCGCTAAGGCTGTTCTTGTGGAATTGGAAAAGGGATATTTGGAAGCCCATAGAGGGCTATGGTGAAAAAGGAAATATCTTCCGTTCAAAACTGGAAAGAAGCTTTCTGAGAAACTGTTCTGTGTTCTGTTAATTCATCTCACAGAGTTACATCTTTCCCTACAAGAAGTCTTTCGCCAAGGCTGTTCTTTTGGAATTGCCAAAGTAATATTTGGAAGCCCATAGAGGGCTATGGTGAAAAAGGAAATATCTTAAGTTCAAAACTGGAAAGAAGCTTTCTGAGAAACTGCTATCTGTTCTCTTAATTCATCTCACAGAGTTACATCTTTCCCTTCAAGAAGCCTTTCGCTAAGGCTGTTCTTGTGGAATTGGCAAAGGGATATTTGGAAGCCCATAGAGGGCTATGTTGAAAAAGGAAATATCTTCCGTTCAAAACTGGAAAAAAGCTTTCTGAGAAACTGCTCTGTGTTCTGTTAATTCATCTCACAGAGTTACATTTTTCCCTTCAAGAAGCCTTTCGCTAAGGCTGTTCTTGTGGAATTGGCAAAGGGATATTTGGAAGCCCATAGAGGGATATGGTGAAAAAGGAAATATCTTCCGTTCAAAACTTGAAAGAAGCTTTCTGAGAAACTGCTCTGTGTTCTGTTAATTCATCTCACAGAGTTACATCTTTCCCTTCAAGAAGCCTTTCGCTAAGGCTGTTCTTGTGGAATTGGCAAAGGGATATTTGGAAGCCCATAGATGGCTACGTTAAAAAAGGAAATATCTTCCGTTCAAAACTGGAAAGAAGCTTTCTGAGAAACTGCTCTGTGTTCTGTTAATTCATCTCACAGAGTTACATCTTTCCCTTCAAGAAGCCTTTCGCTAAGGCTGTTCTTGTAGAATTGGCAAAGGGATATTTGGAAGCCCATAGAGGGCTATGGTGAAAAAGGAAATATCTTCCGTTGAAAACTGGAAAGAAGCTTTCTGAGAAACTGCTCTGTGTTCTGTTAATTCATCTCACAGAGTTACATCTTTCCCTTCAAGAAGCCTTTCGCTAAGGCTGTTCTTGTGGAATTGGCAAAGGGATATTTGGAAGCCCATAGAGGGCTATGGTGAAAAAGAAAATATCTTCCGTTCAAAACTGGAAAGAAGCTTTCTGAGAAACTACTCTGTGTTCTGTTAATTCATCTCACAGAGTTACATCTTTCCCTTCAAGAAGCCTTTCGCTAAGGCTGTTCTTGTGGAATTGGCAAAGGGATATTTGGAAGCCCATAGAGGGCTATGGTGAAAAAGGAAATATCTTCCGTTCAAAACTGGAAAGAAGATTTCTGAGAAACTGCTCTGTGTTCTGTTAATTCATCTCACGGAGTTACATCTTTCCCTTCAAGAAGCCTTTCGCTAAGTCTGTTCTTGGGGAATTGGCAAAGGGATATTTGGAAGCCCATAGAGGGCTATGGTGAAAAAGGAAATATCTTCCGTTCAAAACTGGAAAGAAGCTTTCTGAGAAACTGCTCTGTGTTCTGTTAATTCATCTCACAGAGTTACATCTTTCCCTTCAAGAAGCCTTTCGCTAAGGGTGTTCTTGTGGAATTGGCAAAGGGATATTTGGAAGCCCATAGAGGGCTATGGTGAAAAAGGAAATATCTTCCGTTCAAAACTGGAAAGAAGCTTTTTGAGAATCTGCTCTGTGTTCTGTTAATTCATCTCACAGAGTTACATCTTTCCCTTCAAGAAGCCTTTCGCTAAGGCTGTTCTTGTGGAATTGGCAAAGGGATATTTGGAAGCCCATAGAGGGCTATGGTGAAAAAGGAAATATCTTCCGTTCAAAACTGGAAAGAAGCTTTCTGAGAAACTGCTCTGTGTTCTGTTAATTCATCTCACAGAGTTACATCTTTCCCTTCAAGAAGCCTTTCGCTAAGGCTGTTCTTGGGGAATTGGCAAAGGGATATTTGGAAGCCCATAGGGGACTATGCTGAAAAAGGAAATATCTTCCGTTCAAAACTGGAAAGAAGCTATCTGAGAAACTGCTCTGTGTTCTGTTAATTCATCTCACACAGTTACGTCTTTCCCTTCAAGAAGCCTTTCGCTAAGGCTGTTCTTGGGGAATTGGCAAAGGGATATTTGGAAGCCCATAGAGGGCTATGGTGAAAAAGGAAATTTCTTCCGTTCAAAACTGGAAAGAAGCTTTCTGAGAAACTGCTCTGTGTTCTGTTAATTCATCTCACAGAGTTACATCTTTCCCTTCAAGAAGCCTTTCGCTAAGGCTGTTCTTGTGGAATTGGCAAAGGGATATTTGGAAGCCCATAGAGGGCTATGGTGAAAAAGGAAATATCTTCCGTTCAAAACTGGAAAGAAGCTTTCTGAGAAACTGCTCTGTGTTCTGTTAATTCATCTCACAGAGTTACATCTTTCCCTTCAAGAAGCCTTTCGCTAAGGCTGTTCTTCTGGAATTGGCAAAGGGATATTTGGAAGCCCATAGAGGGCTATGGTGAAAAAGGAAATATCTTCCGTTCAAAACTGGAAAGAAGCTTTCTGAGAAACTGCTCTGTGTTCTGTTAATTCATCTCACAGAGTTACATCTTTCCCTTCAAGAAGCCTTTTGCTAAGGCTGTTCTTGTGGAATTGGCAAAGGGATATTTGGAAGCCCTTAGAGGGCTATGGTGAAAAAGGAAATATCTTCCGTTGAAAACTGGAAAGAAGCCTTATGAGAAACTGCTCTGTGTTCTGTTAATTCATGTCACAGAGTTACATCTTTCCCTTCAAGAAGCCTTTCGCTAAGGCTGTTCTTCTGGAATTGGCAAAGGGATATTTGGAAGCCCATAGAGGGCTATGGTGAAAAAGGAAATATCTTCCGTTCAAAACTGGAAAGAAGCTTTCTGAGAAACTGCTCTGTGTTCTGTTAATTCATCTCACAGAGTTACATCTTTCCCTTCAAGAAGCCTTTCGCTAAGGCTGTTCTTGTGGAATTGGCAAAGGGATATTTGGAAGCCCATAGAGGGCTATGGTGAAAAAGGAAATATCTTCCGTTGAAAACTGGAAAGAAGCTTTCTGAGAAACTGCTCTGTTCTGTTAATTCATCTCACAGAGTTACATCTTTCCCTTCAAGAAGCCTTTTGCTAAGGCTGTTCTTGTGCAATTGGCAAAGGGATATTTGGAAGCCCATAGAGGGCTATGGTGAAAAAGGAAATATCTTCCGTTCAAAACTGGAAAGAAGCTTTCTGAGAAACTGCTCTGTGTTCTGTTAATTCATCTCACAGAGTTACATCTTTCCCTTCAAGAAGCCTTTCGCTAAGGCTGTTCTTGTGGAATTGGCAAAGGGATATTTGGAAGCCCATAGAGGGCTATGGTGAAAAAGGAAATATCTTCCGTTCAAAACTGGAAAGAAGCTTTCTGAGAAACTGCTCTGTGTTCTGTTAATTCATCTCACAGAGTTACATCTTTCCCTTCAAGAAGCCTTTCGCTAAGGCTGTTCTTGTGGAATGGAAAAGGGATATTTGGAAGCCCATAGAGGGCTATGGTGAAAAAGGAAATATCTTCCGTTCAAAACTGGAAAGAAGCTTTCTGAGAAACTGCTCTGTGTTCTGTTAATTCATCTCACAGTGTTACATCTTTCCCTTCAAGAAGCCTTTCGCTAAGGCTGTTCTTGTGGAATTGGCAAAGGGATATTTGGAAGCCCCTAGAGGGCTATGGTGAAAAAGGAAATATCTTCCGTTCAAAACTGGAAAGAAGCTTTCTGAGAAACTGCTCTGTGTTCTGTTAATTCATCTCACAGAGTTACATCTTTCCCTTCAAGAAGCCTTTCGCTAAGGCTGTTCTTGTGGAATTGGCAAAGGGATATTTGGAAGCCCATAGAGGGCTATGGTGAAAAAGGAAATATCTTCCGTTCAAAACTGGAAAGAAGCTTTCTGAGAAACTGCTCTGTGTTCTGTTAATTCATCTCACAGAGTTACATCTTTCCCTTCAAGAAGCCTTTCGCTAAGGCTGTTTTTGTGGAATTGGCAAAGGGATATTTGGAAGCCCATAGAGGGCTATGGTGAAAAAGGAAATATCTTCCGTTCAAAACTGGAAAGAAGCTTTCTGAGAAACTGCTCTGTGTTCTGTTAATTCATCTCACAGACTTACATCTTTCCCTTCAAGAAGCCTTTCCCTAAGGCTGTTCTTGTGGAATTGGCAAAGGGATATTTGGAAGCCCATAGAGGGCTATGGTGAAAAAGGAAATATCTTCCGTTCAAAACTGGAAAGAAGCTTTCTGAGAAACTGCTCTGTGTTCTGTTAATTCATCTCACAGAGTTACATCTTTCCCTTCAAGAAGCCTTTCGCTAAGGCTGTTCTTGTGGAATTGGCAAAGGGATATTTGGAAGCCCATAGAGGGCTATGGTGAAAAAGGAAATATCTTCCGTTCAAAACTGGAAAGAAGCTTTCTGAGAAACTGCTCTGTGTCCTGTTAATTCATCTCACAGAGTTACATCTTTCCCTTCAAGAAGCCTTTCGCTAAGGCTGTTCTTGTGGAATTGGCAAAGGGATATTTGGAAGCCCACAGAGGGCTATGGTGAAAAAGGAAATATCTTCCGTTCAAAACTGGAAAGAAGCTTTCTGAGAAACTGCTCTGTGTTCTGTTAATTCATCTCACAGAGTTACATCTTTCCCTTCAAGAAGCCTTTCTCTAAGGCTGTTCTTGTGCAATTGGCAAAGGGATATTTGGAAGCCCCTAGAGGGCTATGGTGAAAAAGGAAATATCTTCCGTTCAAAACTGGAAAGAAGCTTTCTGAGAAACTGCTCTGTGTTCTGTTAATTCATCTCACAGAGTTACATCTTTCCCTTCAAGAAGCCTTTCGCTAAGGCTGTTCTTGTGCAATTGGCAAAGGGATATTTGGAAGCCCATAGAGGGCTATGGTGAAAAAGGAAATATCTTCCGTTCAAAACTGGAAAGAAGCTTTCTGAGAAACTGCTCTGTGTTCTGTTAATTCATCTCACAGAGTTACATCTTTCCCTTCAAGAAGCCTTTCGCTAAGGCTGTTCTTGTGGAATTGGCAAAGGGATATTTGGAAGACCATAGAGGGCTATGGTGAAAAAGGGAATATCTTCCGTTCAAAACTGGAAAGATGCTTTCTGAGAAACTGCTCTGTGTTCTGTTAATTCATCTCACAGAGTAACATCTTTCACTTCAAGAAGCCTTTCGCTAAGGCTCTTCTTGTGGAATTGGCAAAGGGATATTTGGAAGCCCATAGAGGGCTATGGTGAAAAAGGAAATATCTTCCGTTCAAAACTGGAAAGAAGCTTTCTGAGAAACTGCTCTGTGTTCTGTTAATTCATCTCACAGAGTTACATCTTTCGCTTCAAGAAGCCTTTCGCTAAGGCTGTTCTTTTGCAATTGGCAAAGGGATATTTGGAAGCCCATAGAGGGCTATGGTGAAAAAGGAAATATCTTCCGTTCATAACTGGAAAGAAGCCTTCTGAGAAACTGCTCTGTGTTCTGTTAATTCATCTCACAGAGTTACATCTTTCCCTTCAAGAAGCCTTTCGCTAAGGCTGTTCTTGTGGAATTGGCAAAGGGATATTTGGAAGCCCATAGAGGGCTATGGTGAAAAAGGGAATATCTTCCGTTCAAAACTGGAAAGAAGCTTTCTGAGAAACTGCTCTGTGTTCTGTTAATTCATCTCACAGAGTTACATCTTTCCCTTCAAGAAGCCTTTCGCTAAGGCTGTTATTGTGGAATTCGCAAAGGGATATTTGGAAGCCCATAGAGGGCTATGGTGAAAAAGGAAATATCTTCCGTTCAAAACTGGAAAAAAGATTTCTGAGAAACTGCTCTGTGTTCTGTTAATTCATCTCACAGAGTTACATCTTTCCCTTCAAGAAGCCTTTCGCTAAGGCTGTTCTTGTGCAATTGGCAAAGGGATATTTGGAAGCCCATAGAGGGCTATGGTGAAAAAGGAAATATCTTCCGTTCAAAACTGCAAAGAAGCTTTCTGAGAAACTGCTCTGTGTTCTGTTAATTCATCTCACAGAGTTACATCTTTCCCTTCAAGAAGCCTTTCGCTAAGGCTGTTCTTGGGGAATTGGCAAAGGGATATTTGGAAGCCCATAGATGGCTACGTTGAAAAAGGAAATATCTTCCGTTGAAAACTGGAAAGAAGCTTTCTGAGAAACTGCTCTGTGTTCTGTTAATTCACCTCACAGAGTTACATCTTTCCCTTCAAGAAGCCTTTCGCTAAGGCTGTTCTTGTGGAATTGGCAAAGGGATATTTGGAAGCCCATAGAGGGCTATGGTGAAAAAGGAAATATCTTCCGTTCAAAACTGGAAAGAAGCTTTCTCAGAAACTGCTCTGTGTTCTGTTAATTCATCTCACAGAGTTACATCTTTCCCTTCAAGAAGCCTTTCGCTAAGGCTGTTCTTGTGGAATTGGCAAAGGGATATTTGGAAGCCCATAGAGGGCTATGGTGAAAAAGGAAATATCTTCCGTTCAAAACTGGAAAGAAGCTTTCTGAGAAACTACTCTGTGTTCTGATAATTCATCTCACAGAGTTACATCTTTCCCTTCAAGAAGCCTTTCGCTAAGGCTGTTCTTGTGGAATTGGCAAAGGGATATTTGGAAGCCCATAGAGGGCTATGGTGAAAAAGGAAATATCTTCCGTTCAAAACTGGAAAGAAGATTTCTGAGAAACTGCTCTGTGTTCTGTTAATTCATCTCACGGAGTTACATCTTTCCCTTCAAGAAGCCTTTCGCTAAGGCTGTTCTTGGGGAATTGGCAAAGGGATATTTGGAAGCCCATAGAGGGCTATGGTGAAAAAGGAAATATCTTCCGTTCATAACTGGAAAGAAGCCTTCTGAGAAACTGCTCTGTGTTCTGTTAATTCATCTCACAGAGTTACATCTTTCCCTTCAAGAAGCCTTTCGCTAAGGCTGTTCTTGTGGAATTGGCAAAGGGATATTTGGAAGCCCATAGAGGGCTATGGTGAAAAAGGGAATATCTTCCGTTCAAAACTGGAAAGAAGCTTTCTGAGAAACTGCTCTGTGTTCTGTTAATTCATCTCACAGAGTTACATCTTTCCCTTCAAGAAGCCTTTCGCTAAGGCTGTTATTGTGGAATTCGCAAAGGGATATTTGGAAGCCCATAGAGGGCTATGGTGAAAAAGGAAATATCTTCCGTTCAAAACTGGAAAAAAGATTTCTGAGAAACTGCTCTGTGTTCTGTTAATTCATCTCACAGAGTTACATCTTTCCCTTCAAGAAGCCTTTCGCTAAGGCTGTTCTTGTGCAATTGGCAAAGGGATATTTGGAAGCCCATAGAGGGCTATGGTGAAAAAGGAAATATCTTCCGTTCAAAACTGCAAAGAAGCTTTCTGAGAAACTGCTCTGTGTTCTGTTAATTCATCTCACAGAGTTACATCTTTCCCTTCAAGAAGCCTTTCGCTAAGGCTGTTCTTGGGGAATTGGCAAAGGGATATTTGGAAGCCCATAGATGGCTACGTTGAAAAAGGAAATATCTTCCGTTGAAAACTGGAAAGAAGCTTTCTGAGAAACTGCTCTGTGTTCTGTTAATTCATCTCACAGAGTTACATCTTTCCCTTCAAGAAGCCTTTCGCTAAGGCTGTTCTTGTGGAATTGGCAAAGGGATATTTGGAAGCCCATAGAGGGCTATGGTGAAAAAGGAAATATCTTCCGTTCAAAACTGGAAAGAAGCTTTCTCAGAAACTGCTCTGTGTTCTGTTAATTCATCTCACAGAGTTACATCTTTCCCTTCAAGAAGCCTTTCGCTAAGGCTGTTCTTGTGGAATTGGCAAAGGGATATTTGGAAGCCCATAGAGGGCTATGGTGAAAAAGGAAATATCTTCCGTTCAAAACTGGAAAGAAGCTTTCTGAGAAACTACTCTGTGTTTTGATAATTCATCTCACAGAGTTACATCTTTCCCTTCAAGAAGCCTTTCGCTAAGGCTGTTCTTGTGGAATTGGCAAAGGGATATTTGGAAGCCCATAGAGGGCTATGGTGAAAAAGGAAATATCTTCCGTTCAAAACTGGAAAGAAGATTTCTGAGAAACTGCTCTGTGTTCTGTTAATTCATCTCACGGAGTTACATCTTTCCCTTCAAGAAGCCTTTCGCTAAGGCTGTTCTTGGGGAATTGGCAAAGGGATATTTGGAAGCCCATAGAGGGCTATGGTGAAAAAGGAAATTTCTTCCGTTCAAAACTGGAAAGAAGCTTTCTGAGAAACTGCTCTGTGTTCTGTTAATTCATCTCACAGAGTTACATCTTTCCCTTCAAGAAGCCTTTCGCTAAGGCTGTTCTTGTGGAATTGGCAAAGGGATATTTGGAAGCCCATAGAGGGCTATGGTGAAAAAGGAAATATCTTCCGTTCAAAACTGGAAAGAAGCTTTCTGAGAAACTGCTCTGTGTTCTGTTAATTCATCTCACAGAGTTACATCTTTCCCTTCAAGAAGCCTTTCGCTAAGGCTGTTCTTGTGGAATTGGCAAAGGGATATTTGGAAGCCCCTAGAGGGCTATGGTGAAAAAGGAAATATCTTCCGTTCAAAACTGGAAAGAAGCTTTCTGAGAAACTACTCTGTGTTCTGATAATTCATCTCACAGAGTTACATCTTTCCCTTCAAGAAGCCTTTCGCTAAGGCTGTTCTTGTGGAATTGGCAAAGGGATATTTGGAAGCCCATAGAGGGCTATGGTGAAAAAGGAAATATCTTCCGTTCAAAACTGGAAAGAAGCTTTCTGAGAAACTGCTCTGTGTTCTGTTAATTCATCTCACAGAGTTACATCTTTCCCTTCAAGAAGCCTTTCGCTAAGGCTGTTCTTCTGGAATTTCAAAGGGATATTTGGAAGCCCATAGAGGGCTATGGTGAAAAAGGAAATATCTTCCGTTCAAAACTGGAAAGAAGCTTTCTGAGAAACTGCTCTGTGTTCTGTTAATTCATCTCACGGAGTTACATCTTTCCCTTCAAGAAGCCTTTCGCTAAGGCTGTTCTTGGGGAATTGGCAAAGGGATATTTGGAAGCCCATAGAGGGCTATGGTGAAAAAGGAAATATCTTCCGTTCAAAACTGGAAAGAAGCTTTCTGAGAAACTGCTCTGTGTTCTGTTAATTCATCTCACAGAGTTACATCTTTCCCTTCAAGAAGCCTTTCGCTAAGGCTGTTCTTGTGGAATTGGCAAAGGGATATTTGGAAGCCCATAGAGGGCTATGGTGAAAAAGGAAATATCTTCCGTTCAAAACTGGAAAGAAGCTTTCTGAGAAACTGCTCTGTGTTCTGTTAATTCATCTCACAGAGTTACATCTTTCCCTTCAAGAAGCCTTTCGCTAAGGCTGTTCTTGGGGAATTGGCAAAGGGATATTTGGAAGCCCATAGGGGGCTATGGTGAAAAAGGAAATATCTTCCGTTGAAAACTGGAAAGAAGCTTTCTGAGAAACTGCTCTGTGTTCTGTTAATTCATCTCACAGAGTTACGTCTTTCCCTTCAAGAAGCCTTTCGCTAAGTCTGTTCTTGGGGAATTGGCAAAGGGATATTTGGAAGCCCATAGAGGGCTATGGTGAAAAAGGAAATTTCTTCCGTTCAAAACTGGAAAGAAGCTTTCTGAGAAACTGCTCTGTGTTCTGTTAATTCATCTCACAGAGTTACATCTTTCCCTTCAAGAAGCCTTTCGCTAAGGCTGTTCTTGTGGAATTGGCAAAGGGATATTTGGAAGCCCCTAGAGGGCTATGGTGAAAAAGGAAATATCTTCCGTTCAAAACTGGAAAGAAGCTTTCTGAGAAACTGCTCTGTGTTCTGTTAATTCATCTCACAAAGTTACATCTTTCCCTTCAAGAAGCCTTTCGCTAAGGCTGTTCTTGTGGAATTGGCAAAAGGATATTTGGAAGCCCATAGAGGGCTATGGTGAAAAAGGAAATATCTTCCGTTCAAAACTGGAAAGAAGCTTTCTGAGAAACTGCTCTGTGTTCTGTTAATTCATCTCACAGAGTTACATCTTTCCCTTCAAGAAGCCTTTTGCTAAGGCTGTTCTTGTGCAATTGGAAAAGGGATATTTGGAAGCCCATAGAGGGCTATGGTGAAAAAGGAAATATCTTCCGTTGAAAACTGGAAAGAAGCTTTCTGAGAAACTGCTCTGTGTTCTGTTAATTCATATCACAGAGTTACATCTTTCCCTTCAAGAAGCCTTTCGCTAAGGCTGTTCTTCTGGAATAGGCAAAGGGATATTTGGAAGCCCATAGAGGGCTATGGTGAAAAAGGAAATATCTTCCGTTCAAAACTGGAAAGAAGCTTTCTGAGAAACTGCTCTGTGTTCTGTTAATTCATCTCACAGAGTTACATCTTTCCCTTCAAGAAGCCTTTCGCTAAGGCTGTTCTTGTGGAATTGGCAAAGGGATATTTGGAAGCCCATAGAGGGCTATGGTGAAAAAGGAAATATCTTCCGTTCAAAACTGGAAAGAAGCTTTCTGAGAAACTGCTCTGTGTTCTGTTAATTCATCTCACAGAGTTACATCTTTCCCTTCAAGAAGCCTTTCGCTAAGGCTGTTCTTGGGGAATTGGCAAAGGGATATTTGGAAGCCCATAGGGGGCTATGGTGAAAAAGGAAATATCTTCCGTTGAAAACTGGAAAGAAGCTTTCTGAGAAACTGCTCTGTGTTCTGTTAATTCATCTCACAGAGTTACGTCTTTCCCTTCAAGAAGCCTTTCGCTAAGTCTGTTCTTGGGGAATTGGCAAAGGGATATTTGGAAGCCCATAGAGGGCTATGGTGAAAAAGGAATTTTCTTCCGTTCAAAACTGGAAAGAAGCTTTCTGAGAAACTGCTCTGTGTTCTGTTAATTCATCTCACAGAGTTACATCTTTCCCTTCAAGAAGCCTTTCGCTAAGGCTGTTCTTGTGGAATTGGCAAAGGGATATTTGGAAGCCCCTAGAGGGCTATGGTGAAAAAGGAAATATCTTCCGTTCAAAACTGGAAAGAAGCTTTCTGAGAAACTGCTCTGTGTTCTGTTAATTCATCTCACAAAGTTACATCTTTCCCTTCAAGAAGCCTTTCGCTAAGGCTGTTCTTGTGGAATTGACAAAAGGATATTTGGAAGCCCATAGAGGGCTATGGTGAAAAAGGAAATATCTTCCGTTCAAAACTGGAAAGAAGCTTTCTGAGAAACTGCTCTGTGTTCTGTTAATTCATCTCACAGAGTTACATCTTTCCCTTCAAGAAGCCTTTTGCTAAGGCTGTTCTTGTGCAATTGGAAAAGGGATATTTGGAAGCCCATAGAGGGCTATGGTGAAAAAGGAAATATCTTCCGTTGAAAACTGGAAAGAAGCTTTCTGAGAAACTGCTCTGTGTTCTGTTAATTCATATCACAGAGTTACATCTTTCCCTTCAAGAAGCCTTTCGCTAAGGCTGTTCTTCTGGAATAGGCAAAGGGATACTTGGAAGCCCATAGAGGGCTATGGTGAAAAAGGAAATATCTTCCGTTCAAAACTGGAAAGAAGCTTTCTGAGAAACTGCTCTGTGTTCTGTTAATTCATCTCACAGAGTTACATCTTTCCCTTCAAGAAGCCTTTCGCTAAGGCTGTTCTTGTGGAATTGGCAAAGGGATATTTGGAAGCCCATAGAGGGCTATGGTGAAAAAGGAAATATCTTCCGTTCAAAACTGGAAAGAAGCTTTCTGAGAATCTGCTCTGTGTTCTGTTAATTCATCTCACAGAGTTACATCTTTCCCTTCAAGAAGCCTTTCGCTAAGGCTGTTCTTGTGGAATTGGCAAAGGGATATTTGGAAGCCCATAGAGGGCTATGGTGAAAAAGGAAATATCTTCCGTTCAAAACTGGAAAGAAGCTTTCTGAGAAACTACTCTGTGTTCTGATAATTCATCTCACAGAGTTACATCTTTCCCTTCAAGAAGCCTTTCGCTAAGGCTGTTCTTGTGGAATTGGCAAAGGGATATTTGGAAGCCCATAGAGGGCTATGGTGAAAAAGGAAATATCTTCCGTTCAAAACTGGAAAGAAGCTTTCTGAGAAACTGCTCTGTGTTCTGTTAATTCATCTCACAGAGTTACATCTTTCCCTTCAAGAAGCCTTTCGCTAAGGCTGTTCTTGGGGAATTGGCAAAGGGATATTTGGAAGCCCATAGAGGGCTATGGTGAAAAAGGAAATATCTTCCGTTCAAAACTGGAAAGAAGCTTTCTGAGAAACTGCTCTGTGTTCTGTTAATTCATCTCACAGAGTTACATCTTTCCCTTCAAGAAGCCTTTCGCTAAGGCTGTTCTTCTGGAATTGGCAAAGGGATATTTGGAAGCCCATAGAGGGCTATGGTGAAAAAGGAAATATCTTCCGTTCAAAACTGGAAAGAAGCTTTCTGAGAATCTGCTCTGTGTTCTGTTAATTCATCTCACAGAGTTACATCTTTCCCTTCAAGAAGCCTTTCGCTAAGGCTGTTCTTGTGGAATTGCCAAAGGGATATTTGGAAGCCCATAGAGGGCTACGGTGAAAAAGGAAATATCTTCCGTTCAAAACTGGAAAGAAGCTTTCTGAGAAACTGCTCTGTGTTCTGTTAATTCATCTCACAGAGTTACATCTTTCCCTTCAAGAAGCCTTTCGCTAAGGCTGTTCTTGGGGAATTGGCAAAGGGATATTTGGAAGCCCATAGGGGGCTATGCTGAAAAAGGAAATATCTTCCGTTGAAAACTGGAAAGAAGCTTTCTGAGAAACTGCTCTGTGTTCTGTTAATTCATCTCACAGAGTTACGTCTTTCCCTTCAAGAAGCCTTTCGCTAAGGCTGTTCTTGGGGAATTGGCAAAGGGATATTTGGAAGCCCATAGAGGGCTATGGTGAAAAAGGAAATTTCTTCCGTTCAAAACTGGAAAGAAGCTTTCTGAGAAACTACTCTGTGTTCTGTTAATTCATCTCACAGAGTTACATCTTTCCCTTCAAGAAGCCTTTCGCTAAGGCTGTTCTTGTGGAATTGGCAAAGGGATATTTGGAAGCCCATAGAGGGCTATGGTGAAAAAGGAAATATCTTCCGTTCAAAACTGGAAAGAAGCTTTCTGAGAAACTGCTCTGTGTTCTGTTAATTCATCTCACAGAGTTACATCTTTCCCTTCAAGAAGCCTTTCGCTAAGGCTGTTCTTGTGGAATTGGCAAAAGGATATTTGGAAGCCCATAGAGGGCTATGGTGAAAAAGGAAATATCTTCCGTTCAAAACTGGAAAGAAGCTTTCTGAGAAACTGCTCTGTGTTCTGTTAATTCATCTCACAGAGTTACATCTTTCCCTTCAAGAAGCCTTTTGCTAAGGCTGTTCTTGTGCAATTGGAAAAGGGATATTTGGAAGCCCATAGAGGGCTATGGTGAAAAAGGAAATATCTTCCGTTCAAAACTGTAAAGAAGCTTTCTGAGAAACTACTCTGTGTTCTGTTAATTCATCTCACAGAGTTACATCTTTCCCTTCAAGAAGCCTTTCGCTAAGGCTGTTCTTGTGCAATTGGCAAAGGGATATTTGGAAGCCCATAGAGGGCTATGGTGAAAAAGGAAATATCTTCCGTTCAAAACTTTAAAGAAGCTTTCTGAGAAACTGCTCTGTGTTCTGTTAATTCATCTCACAGTGTTACATCTTTCCCTTCAAGAAGCCTTTCGCTAAGGCTGTTCTTGTGGAATTGGCAAAGGGATATTTGGAAGCCCATAGAGGGCTATGGTGAAAAAGGAAATATCTTCCGTTCAAAACTGGAAAGAAGCTTTCTCAGAAACTGCTCTGTGTTCTGTTAATTCATCTCACAGAGTTACATCTTTCCCTTCAAGAAGCCTTTCGCTAAGGCTGTTCTTGTGGAATTGGCAAAGGGATATTTGGAAGCCCATAGAGGGCTATGGTGAAAAAGGAAATATCTTCCGTTCAAAACTGGAAAGAAGCTTTCTGAGAATCTACTCTGTGTTCTGATAATTCATCTCACAGAGTTACATCTTTCCCTTCAAGAAGCCTTTCGCTAAGGCTGTTCTTGTGGAATTGGCAAAGGGATATTTGGAAGCCCATAGAGGGCTATGGTGAAAAAGGAAATATCTTCCGTTCAAAACTGGAAAGAAGATTTCTGAGAAACTGCTCTGTGTTCTGTTAATTCATCTCACGGAGTTACATCTTTCCCTTCAAGAAGCCTTTCGCTAAGGCTGTTCTTGGGGAATTGGCAAAGGGATATTTGGAAGCCCATAGAGGGCTATGGTGAAAAAGGAAATATCTTCCGTTCAAAACTGGAAAGAAGCTTTCTGAGAAACTGCTCTGTGTTCTGTTAATTCATCTCACAGAGTTACATCTTTCCCTTCAAGAAGCCTTTCGCTAAGGCTGTTCTTGTGAATTGGCAAAGGGATATTTGGAAGCCCATAGAGGGCTATGGTGAAAAAGGAAATATCTTCCGTTCAAAACTGGAAAGAAGCTTTCTGAGAAACTGCTCTGTGTTCTGTTAATTCATCTCACAGAGTTACATCTTTCCCTTCAAGAAGCCTTTCGCTAAGGCTGTTCTTGTGGAATTGGCAAAGGGATATTTGGAAGCCCCTAGAGGGCTATGGTGAAAAAGGAAATATCTTCCGTTCAAAACTGGAAAGAAGCTTTCTGAGAAACTACTCTGTGTTCTGATAATTCATCTCACAGAGTTACATCTTTCCCTTCAAGAAGCCTTTCGCTAAGGCTGTTCTTGTGGAATTGGCAAAGGGATATTTGGAAGCCCATAGAGGGCTATGGTGAAAAAGGAAATATCTTCCGTTCAAAACTGGAAAGAAGCTTTCTGAGAAACTGCTCTGTGTTCTGTTAATTCATCTCACAGAGTTACATCTTTCCCTTCAAGAAGCCTTTCGCTAAGGCTGTTCTTCTGGAATTGGCAAAGGGATATTTGGAAGCCCATAGAGGGCTATGGTGAAAAAGGAAATATCTTCCGTTCAAAACTGGAAAGAAGCTTTCTGAGAAACTGCTCTGTGTTCTGTTAATTCATCTCACGGAGTTACATCTTTCCCTTCAAGAAGCCTTTCGCTAAGGCTGTTCTTGGGGAATTGGCAAAGGGATATTTGGAAGCCCATAGAGGGCTATGGTGAAAAAGGAAATATCTTCCGTTCAAAACTGGAAAGAAGCTTTCTGAGAAACTGCTCTGTGTTCTGTTAATTCATCTCACAGAGTTACATCTTTCCCTTCAAGAAGCCTTTCGCTAAGGCTGTTCTTGTGGAATTGGCAAAGGGATATTTGGAAGCCCATAGAGGGCTATGGTGAAAAAGGAAATATCTTCCGTTCAAAACTGGAAAGAAGCTTTCTGAGAAACTGCTCTGTGTTCTGTTAATTCATCTCACAGAGTTACATCTTTCCCTTCAAGAAGCCTTTCGCTAAGGCTGTTCTTGTGGAATTGGCAAAGGGATATTTGGAAGCCCATAGAGGGCTATGGTGAAAAAGGAAATATCTTCCGTTCAAAACTGGAAAGAAGCTTTCTGAGAAACTACTCTGTGTTCTGATAATTCATCTCACAGAGTTACATCTTTCCCTTCAAGAAGCCTTTCGCTAAGGCTGTTCTTGTGGAATTGGCAAAGGGATATTTGGAAGCCCATAGAGGGCTATGGTGAAAAAGGAAATATCTTCCGTTCAAAACTGGAAAGAAGCTTTCTGAGAAACTGCTCTGTGTTCTGTTAATTCATCTCACAGAGTTACATCTTTCCCTTCAAGAAGCCTTTCGCTAAGGCTGTTCTTCTGGAATTGGCAAAGGGATATTTGGAAGCCCATAGAGGGCTATGGTGAAAAAGGAAATATCTTCCGTTCAAAACTGGAAAGAAGCTTTCTGAGAAACTGCTCTGTGTTCTGTTAATTCATCTCACAGAGTTACATCTTTCCCTTAAAGAAGCCTTTCGCTAAGGCTGTTCTTCTGGAATTGGCAAAGGGATATTTGGAAGTCCATAGAGGGCTATGGTGAAAAAGGAAATATCTTCCGTTCAAAACTGGAAAGAAGCTTTCTGAGAATCTGCTCTGTGTTCTGTTAATTCATCTCACAGAGTTACATCTTTCCTTTCAAGAAGCCTTTCGCTAAGGCTGTTCTTGTGGAATTGGCAAAGGGATATTTGGAAGCCCATAGAGGGCTATGGTGCAAAAGGAAATATCTTCCGTTCAAAACTGGAAAGAAGCTTTCTGAGAAACTGCTCTGTGTTCTGTTAATTCATCTCACAGAGTTACATCTTTCCCTTCAAGAAGCCTTTCGCTAAGGCTGTTCTTGGGGAATTGGCAAAGGGATATTTGGAAGCCCATAGGGGGCTATGGTGAAAAAGGAAATATCTTGCGTTGAAAACTGGAAAGAAGCTTTCTGAGAAACTGCTCTGTGTTCTGTTAATTCATCTCACAGAGTTACGTCTTTCCCTTCAAGAAGCCTTTCGCTAAGTCTGTTCTTGGGGAATTGGCAAAGGGATATTTGGAAGCCCATAGAGGGCTATGGTGAAAAAGGAAATTTCTTCCGTTCAAAACTGGAAAGAAGCTTTCTGAGAAACTGCTCTGTGTTCTGTTAATTCATCTCACAGAGTTACATCTTTCCCTTCAAGAAGCCTTTCGCTAAGGCTGTTCTTGTGGAATTGGCAAAGGGATATTTGGAAGCCCCTAGAGGGCTATGGTGAAAAAGGAAATATCTTCCGTTCAAAACTGGAAAGAAGCTTTCTGAGAAACTGCTCTGTGTTCTGTTAATTCATCTCACAAAGTTACATCTTTCCCTTCAAGAAGCCTTTCGCTAAGGCTGTTCTTGTGGAATTGGCAAAAGGATATTTGGAAGCCCATAGAGGGCTATGGTGAAAAAGGAAATATCTTCCGTTCAAAACTGGAAAGAAGCTTTCTGAGAAACTGCTCTGTGTTCTGTTAATTCATCTCACAGAGTTACATCTTTCCCTTCAAGAAGCCTTTTGCTAAGGCTGTTCTTGTGCAATTGGAAAAGGGATATTTGGAAGCCCATAGAGGGCTATGGTGAAAAAGGAAATATCTTCCGTTGAAAACTGGAAAGAAGCTTTCTGAGAAACTGCTCTGTGTTCTGTTAATTCATATCACAGAGTTACATCTTTCCCTTCAAGAAGCCTTTCGCTAAGGCTGTTCTTCTGGAATAGGCAAAGGGATATTTGGAAGCCCATAGAGGGCTATGGTGAAAAAGGAAATATCTTCCGTTCAAAACTGGAAAGAAGCTTTCTGAGAAACTGCTCTGTGTTCTGTTAATTCATCTCACAGAGTTACATCTTTCCCTTCAAGAAGCCTTTCGCTAAGGCTGTTCTTGTGGAATTGGCAAAGGGATATTTGGAAGCCCATAGAGGGCTATGGTGAAAAAGGAAATATCTTCCGTTCAAAACTGGAAAGAAGCTTTCTGAGAAACTGCTCTGTGTTCTGTTAATTCATCTCACAGAGTTACATCTTTCCCTTCAAGAAGCCTTTCGCTAAGGCTGTTCTTGTGGAATTGGCAAAGGGATATTTGGAAGCCCATAGAGGGCTATGGTGAAAAAGGAAATACCTTCCGTTCAAAACTGGAAAGAAGCTTTCTGAGAAACTACTCTGTGTTCTGATAATTCATCTCACAGAGTTACATCTTTCCCTTCAAGAAGCCTTTCGCTAAGGCTGTTCTTGGGGAATTGGCAAAGGGATATTTGGAAGCCCATAGAGGGCTATGGTGAAAAAGGAAATATCTTCCGTTCAAAACTGGAAAGAAGCTTTCTGAGAAACTGCTCTGTGTTCTGTTAATTCATCTCACAGAGTTACATCTTTCCCTTCAAGAAGCCTTTCGCTAAGGCTGTTCTTCTGGAATTGGCAAAGGGATATTTGGAAGCCCATAGAGGGCTATGGTGAAAAAGGAAATATCTTCCGTTCAAAACTGGAAAGAAGCTTTCTGAGAAACTGCTCTGTGTTCTGTTAATTCATCTCACAGAGTTACATCTTTCCCTTCAAGAAGCCTTTCGCTAAGGCTGTTCTTCTGGAATTGGCAAAGGGATATTTGGAAGCCCATAGAGGGCTATGGTGAAAAAGGAAATATCTTCCGTTCAAAACTGGAAAGAAGCTTTCTGAGAATCTGCTCTGTGTTCTGTTAATTCATCTCACAGAGTTACATCTTTCCCTTCAAGAAGCCTTTCGCTAAGGCTGTTCTTGTGGAATTGCCAAAGGGATATTTGGAAGCCCATAGAGGGCTACGGTGAAAAAGGAAATATCTTCCGTTCAAAACTGGAAAGAAGCTTTCTGAGAAACTGCTCTGTGTTCTGTTAATTCATCTCACAGAGTTACATCTTTCCCTTCAAGAAGCCTTTCGCTAAGGCTGTTCTTGGGGAATTGGCAAAGGGATATTTGGAAGCCCATAGGGGGCTATGCTGAAAAAGGAAATATCTTCCGTTGAAAACTGGAAAGAAGCTTTCTGAGAAACTGCTCTGTGTTCTGTTAATTCATCTCACAGAGTTACGTCTTTCCCTTCAAGAAGCCTTTCGCTAAGGCTGTTCTTGGGGAATTGGCAAAGGGATATTTGGAAGCCCATAGAGGGCTATGGTGAAAAAGGAAATTTCTTCCGTTCAAAACTGGAAAGAAGCTTTCTGAGAAACTGCTCTGTGTTCTGTTAATTCATCTCACAGAGTTACATCTTTCCCTTCAAGAAGCCTTTCGCTAAGGCTGTTCTTGTGGAATTGGCAAAGGGATATTTGGAAGCCCATAGAGGGCTATGGTGAAAAAGGAAATATCTTCCGTTCAAAACTGGAAAGAAGCTTTCTGAGAAACTGCTCTGTGTTCTGTTAATTCATCTCACAGAGTTACATCTTTCCCTTCAAGAAGCCTTTCGCTAAGGCTGTTCTTGTGGAATTGGCAAAAGGATATTTGGAAGCCCATAGAGGGCTATGGTGAAAAAGGAAATATCTTCCGTTCAAAACTGGAAAGAAGCTTTCTGAGAAACTGCTCTGTGTTCTGTTAATTCATCTCACAGAGTTACATCTTTCCCTTCAAGAAGCCTTTTGCTAAGGCTGTTCTTGTGCAATTGGAAAAGGGATATTTGGAAGCCCATAGAGGGCTATGGTGAAAAAGGAAATATCTTCCGTTCAAAACTGTAAAGAAGCTTTCTGAGAAACTACTCTGTGTTCTGTTAATTCATCTCACAGAGTTACATCTTTCCCTTCAAGAAGCCTTTCGCTAAGGCTGTTCTTGTGCAATTGGCAAAGGGATATTTGGAAGCCCATAGAGGGCTATGGTGAAAAAGGAAATATCTTCCGTTCAAAACTTTAAAGAAGCTTTCTGAGAAACTGCTCTGTGTTCTGTTAATTCATCTCACAGTGTTACATCTTTCCCTTCAAGAAGCCTTTCGCTAAGGCTGTTCTTGTGGAATTGGCAAAGGGATATTTGGAAGCCCATAGAGGGCTATGGTGAAAAAGGAAATATCTTCCGTTCAAAACTGGAAAGAAGCTTTCTGAGAAACTGCTCTGTGTTCTGTTAATTCATCTCACAGAGTTACATCTTTCCCTTCAAGAAGCCTTTCGCTAAGGCTGTTCTTGTGGAATTGGCAAAGGGATATTTGGAAGCCCATAGAGGGCTATGCTGAAAAAGGAAATATCTTCCGTTCAAAACTGGAAAGAAGCTTTCTGAGAAACTGCTCTGTGTTCTGTTAATTCATCTCACAGAGTTACATCTTTCCCTTCAAGAAGCCTTTCGCTAAGGCTGTTCTTGTGGAATTGGCAAAGGGATATTTGGAAGCCCATAGAGGGCTATGGTGAAAAAGGAAATATCTTCCGTTCAAAACTGGAAAGAAGATTTCTGAGAAACTGCTCTGTGTTCTGTTAATTCATCTCACGGAGTTACATCTTTCCCTTCAAGAAGCCTTTCGCTAAGGCTGTTCTTGTGGAATTGGCAAAGGGATATTTGGAAGCCCATAGAGGGCTATGGTGAAAAAGGAAATATCTTAAGTTCAAAACTGGAAAGAAGCTTTCTGAGAAACTGCTCTGTGTTCTGTTAATTCATCTCACAGAGTTACATCTTTCCCTTCAAGAAGCCTTTCGCTAAGGCTGTTCTTGTGGAATTGACAAAGGGATATTTGGAAGCCCATAGAGGGCTATGGTGAAAAAGGAAATATCTTCCGTTCAAAACTGGAAAGAAGCTTTCTGAGAAACTGCTCTGTGTTCCGTTAATTCATCTCACAGAGTTACATCTTTCCCTTCAAGAAGCCTTTCGCTAAGGCTGTTCTTGTGGAATTGGCAAAGGGATATTTGGAAGCCCATAAAGGGCTATGCTGAAAAAGGACATATCTTCCGTTCAAAACTGGAAAGAAGCTTTCTGAGAAACTGCTCTGTGTTCTGTTAATTCATCTCACAGAGTTACATCTTTCCCTTCAAGAAGCCTTTCGCTAAAGCTGTTCTTGTGGAATTGGCAAAGAGATATTTGGAAGCCCATAGAGGGCTATGGTGAAAAAGGAAATATCTTCCGTTCAAAACTGGAAAGAAGCTTTCTGAGAAACTGCTCTGTGTTCTGTTAATTCATCTCACAGAGTTACATCTTTCCCTTCAAGAAGCCTTTCGCTAAGGCTGTTCTTGTGGAATTGGCAAAGGGATATTTGGAAGCCCATAGAGGGCTATGGTGAAAAAGGAAATATCTTCCGTTGAAAACTGGAAAGAAGCTTTGTGAGAAACTGCTCTGTGTTCTGTTAATTCATCTCACAGAGTTACATCTTTCCCTTCAAGAAGCCTTTCGCTAAGGCTGTTCTTGTGGAATTGGCAAAGGGATATTTGGAAGCCCATAGAGGGCTATGGTGAAAAAGGAAATATCTTCCTTTCAAAACTGGAAAGAAGATTTCTGAGAAACTGCTCTGTGTTCTGTTAATTCATCTCACGGAGTTACATCTTTCCCTTCAAGAAGCCTTTCGCTAAGGCTGTTCTTGTGGAATTGGTAAAGGGATATTTGGAAGCCCATAGAGGGCTATGGTGAAAAAGGAAATATCTTCCGTTCAAAACTGGAAAGAAGCTTTCTGAGAAACTGCTCTGTGTTCTGTTGATTCATCTCTCAGAGTTACATCTTTTCCTTCAAGAAGACTTTCGCTTAGGCTGTTCTTGTGGAATTGGCAAAGGGATATTTGGAACCCCATAGAGAGCTATGGTGAAAAAGGAAATATCTTCCGTTGAAAACTGGAAAGAAGCTTTCTGAGAAACTGCTCTGTGTTCTGTTAATTCATCTCACAGAGTTACATCTTTCCCTTCAAGAAGCCTTTCGCTAAGGCTGTTCTTGTGGAATTGGCAAAGGGATATTTGGAAGCCCATAGAGGGCTATGGTGAAAAAGGAAATATCTTCCGTTCAAAACTGGAAAGAAGCTTTCTGAGAAACTGCTCTGTGTTCTGTTAATTCATCTCACAGAGTTACATCTTTCCCATCAAGAAGCCTTTCGCTAAGGCTGTTCTTGTGGAATTGGCAAAGGGATATTTGGAAGCCCATAGAGGGCTATGGTGAAAAAGGAAATATCTTCCGTTCAAAACTGGAAAGAAGCTTTCTGAGAAACTGCTCTGTGTTCTGTTAATTCATCTCACAGAGTTACATCTTTCCCTTCAAGAAGCCTTTCGCTAAGGCTGTTCTTGTGGAATTGGCAAAGGGATATTTGGAAGCCCATAGAGGGCTATGGTGAAAAAGGAAATATCTTCCGTTCAAAACTGGAAAGAAGCTTTCTGAGAAACTGCTCTGTGTTCTGTTAATTCATCTCACAGAGTTACATCTTTCCCTTCAAGAAGCCTTTCGCTAAGGCTGTTTTTGTGGAATTGGCAAAGGGATATTTGGAAGCCCATGGAGGGCTATGGTGAAAAAGGAAATATCTTCCGTTCAAAACTGGAAAGAAGCTTTCTGAGAAACTGCTCTGTGTCCTGTTAATTCATCTCACAGAGTTACATCTTTCCCTTCAAGAAGCCTTTCGCTAAGGCTGTTCTTGTGGAATTGGCAAAGGGATATTTGGAAGCCCATAGAGGGCTATGGTGAAAAAGGAAATATCTTCCGTTCAAAACTGGAAAGAAGCTTTCTGAGAAACTGCTCTGTGTTCTGTTAATTCATCTCACAGAGTTACATCTTTCCCATCAAGAAGCCTTTTGCTAAGGCTGTTCTTGTGGAATTGGCAAAGGGATATTTGGAAGCCCATAGAGGGCTATGGTGAAAAAGGAAATATCTTCCGTTAAAAACTGGAAAGAAGCTTTCTCAGAAACTGCTCTGTGTTCTATTAATTCATCTCACAGAGTTACATCTTTCCCTTCAAGAAGCCTTTCGCTAAGGCTGTTCTTGTGGAATTGGCAAAAGGATATTTGGAAGCCCATAGAGGGCTATGGTGAAAAAGGAAATATCTTCCGTTCAAAACTGGAAAGAAGCTTTCTGAGAAACTGCTCTGTGTTCTGTTAATTCATCTCACAGAGT
Organism: Chlorocebus sabaeus; assembly: GCF_047675955.1. NCBI lineage: Eukaryota > Metazoa > Chordata > Mammalia > Primates > Cercopithecidae > Chlorocebus > Chlorocebus sabaeus. The sequence continues at coordinate 281,402 of NW_027327814.1, forward strand.
TACATCTTTCCCTTCAAGAAGCCTTTCGCTAAGGCTGTTCTTGTGGAATTGGAAAAGGGATATTTGGAAGCCCTTAGAGGGCTATGGTGAAAAAGGAAATATCTTCCGTTCAAAACTGGAAAGAAGCTTTCTGAGAAACTGCTCTGTGTTCTGTTAATTCATGTCACAGAGTTACATCTTTCCCTTTAAGAAGCCTTTCGCTAAGGCTGTTCTTGTGGAATTGGCAAAGGGATATTTGGAAGCCCATAGAGGGCTATGGTGAAAAAGGAAATATCTTCCGTTCAAAACCGGAAAGAAGCTTTCTGAGAAACTGCTCTGTGTTCTGTTAATTCATCTCACAGAGTTACATCTTTCCCTTCAAGAAGCCTTTTGCTAAGGCTGTTCTTGTGCAATTGGAAAGGGGATATTTGGAAGCCCATAGAGGGCTATGGTGAAAAAGGAAATATCTTCCGTTCAAAACTGGAAAGAAGCTTTCTGAGAAACTGCTCTGTGTTCTGTTAATTCATCTCACAGAGTTACATCTTTCCCTTCAAGAAGCCTTTCGCTAAGGCTGTTCTTGTGGAATTGGCAAAGGGATATTTGGAAGCCCCTAGAGGGCTATGGTGAAAAAGGAAATATCTTCCGTTCAAAACTGGAAAGAAGCTTTCTGAGAATCTGCTCTGTGTTCTGTTAATTCATCTCACAGAGTTACATCTTTCCCTTCAAGAAGCCTTTCGCTAAGGCTGTTCTTGTGGAATTGGCAAAGGGATATTTGGAAGCCCATAGAGGGCTATGGTGAAAAAGGAAATATCTTCCGTTCAAAACTGGAAAGAAGCTTTCTGAGAAACTGCTCTGTGTTCTGTTAATTCATGTCACAGAGTTACATCTTTCCCTTCAAGAAGCCTTTCGCTAAGGCTGTTTTTGTGGAATTGGCAAACGGATATTTGGAAGCACATAGAGGGCTATGGTGAAAAAGGAAATACCTTCCATTCAAAACTGGAAAGAAGCTTTCTGAGAAACTGCTCTGTGTTCTGTTAATTCATGTCACAGACTTACATCTTTCCCTTCAAGAAGCCTTTCGCTAAGGCTGTTCCTTTGGAATTGGCAAAGGGATATTTGGAATCCCATAGAGGGCTATGGTGAAAAAGGAAATATCTTCCGTTGAAAACTGGAAAGAAGCTTTCTGAGAAACTGCTCTGTGTTCTGTTAATTCATCTCACAGAGTTACATCTTTCCCATCAAGAAGCCTTTTGCTAAGGCTGTTCTTGTGGAATTGGCAAAGGGATATTTGGAAGCCCATAGAGGGCTATGGTGAAAAAGGAAATATCTTCCGTTCAAAACTGGAAAGAAGCTTTCTGAGAAACTGCTCTGTGTTCTGTTAATTCATCTCACAGAGTTACATCTTTCCCTTCAAGAAGCCTTTCGCTAAGGCTGTTCTTGTGGAATTGGCAAAAGGATATTTGGAAGCCCATAGAGGGCTATGGTGAAAAAGGAAATATCTTCCGTTCAAAACTGGAAAGAAGCTTTCTGAGAAACTGCTCTGTGTTCTGTTAATTCATCTCACAGAGTTACATCTTTCCCTTCAAGAAGCCTTTCGCTAAGGCTGTTCTTGTGGAATTGGAAAAGGGATGTTTGGAAGCCCATAGAGGGCTATGGTGAAAAAGGAAATATCTTCCGTTCAAAACTGGAAAGAAGCTTTCTGAGAAACTGCTCTGTGTTCTGTTAATTCGTGTCACAGAGTTACATCTTTCCCTTCAAGAAGCCTTTCGCTAAGGCTGTTCTTGTGGAATTGGCAAAGGGATATTTGAAAGCCCATAGAGGGCTATGGTGAAAAAGGAAATATCTTCCGTTCAAAACTGGAAAGAAGCTTTCTGAGAAACTGCTCTGTGTTCTGTTAATTCATCTCACAGAGTTACATCTTTCCCTTCAAGAAGCCTTTTGCTAAGGCTGTTCTTGTGCAATTGGAAAGGGGATATTTGGAAGCCCATAGAGGGCTATGGTGAAAAAGGAAATATCTTCCGTTCAAAACTGGAAAGAAGCTTTCTGAGAAACTGCTCTGTGTTCTGTTAATTCATTTCACAGAGTTACATCTTTCCCTTCAAGAAGCCTTTCGCTAAGGCTGTTCTTGTGGAATTGGCAAAGGGATATTTGGAAGCCCCTAGAGGGCTATGGTGAAAAAGGAAATATCTTCCGTTCAAAACTGGAAAGAAGCTTTCTGAGAATCTGCTCTGTGTTCTGTTAATTCATCTCACAGAGTTACATCTTTCCCTTCAAGAAGCCTTTCGCTAAGGCTGTTCTTGTGGAATTGGCAAAGGGATATTTGGAAGCCCATAGAGGGCTATGGTGAAAAAGGAAATATCTTCCGTTCAAAACTGGAAAGAAGCTTTCTGAGAAACTGCTCTGTGTTCTGTTAATTCATGTCACAGAGTTACATCGTTCCCTTCAAGAAGCCTTTCGCTAAGGCTGTTTTTGTGGAATTGGCAAACGGATATTTGGAAGCACATAGAGGGCTATGGTGAAAAAGGAAATACCTTCCGTTCAAAACTGGAAAGAAGCTTTCTGAGAAACTGCTCTGTGTTCTGTTAATTCATCTCACAGAGTTACATCTTTCCCTTCAAGAAGCCTTTCGCTAAGGCTGTTCTTGTGCAATTGGCAAAGGGATATTTGGAAGCCCCTAGAGGGCTATGGTGAAAAAGGAAATATCTTCCGTTCAAAACTGGAAAGAAGCTTTCTGAGAAACTACTCTGTGTTCTGTTAATTCATCTCACAGAGTTACATCTTTCCCTTCAAGAAGCCTTTCGCTAAGGCTGTTCTTGTGCAATTGGCAAAGGGATATTTGGAAGCCCATAGAGGGCTATGGTGAAAAAGGAAATATCTTCCGTTCAAAACTGGAAAGAAGCTTTCTGAGAAACTGCTCTGTGTTCTGTTAATTCATCTCACAGAGTTACATCTTTCCCTTCAAGAAGCCTTTCGCTAAGGCTGTTCTTGTGGAATTGGCAAAGGGATATTTGGAAGCCCATAGAGGGCTATGGTGAAAAAGGAAATATCTTCCGTTGAAAACTGGAAAGAAGCTTTCTGAGAAACTGCTCTGTGTTCTGTTAATTCATCTCACAGAGTTACATCTTTCCCTTCAAGAAGCCTTTCGCTAAGGCTGTTCTTGTGCAATTGGCAAAGGGATATTTGGAAGCCCCTAGAGGGCTATGGTGAAAAAGGAAATATCTTCCGTTCAAAACTGGAAAGAAGCTTTCTGAGAAACTACTCTGTGTTCTGTTAATTCATCTCACAGAGTTACATCTTTCCCTTCAAGAAGCCTTTCGCTAAGGCTGTTCTTGTGCAATTGGCAAAGGGATATTTGGAAGCCCATAGAGGGCTATGGTGAAAAAGGAAATATCTTCCGTTCAAAACTGGAAAGAAGCTTTCTGAGAAACTGCTCTGTGTTCTGTTAATTCATCTCACAGAGTTACATCTTTCCCTTCAAGAAGCCTTTCGCTAAGGCTGTTCTTGTGGAATTGGCAAAGGGATATTTCGAAGCCCATAGAGGGCTATGGTGAAAAAGGAAATATCTTCCGTTCAAAACTGGAAAGAAGCTTTCTGAGAAACTGCTCTGTGTTCTGTTAATTCATCTCACAGAGTTACATCTTTCCCTTCAAGAAGCCTTTCGCTAAGGCTGTTCTTGTGGAATTTTCAAAGGGATATTTGGAAGCCCATAGAGGGCTATGGTGAAACAGGAAATATCTTCCGTTGAAAACTGGAAAGAAGTTTTCTGAGAAACTGCTCTGTGTTCTGTTAATTCATCTCACAGGGTTCCGTCTTTCCCTTCAAGAAGCCTTTCGCTAAGGCTGTTTTTGGGGAATTGGCAAAGGGATATTTGGAAGCCCATAGAGGGCTATGGAGAAAAAGGAAATATCTTCCGTTCAAAACTGGAAAGAAGCTTTCTGAGAAACTGCTCTGTGTTCTGTTAATTCATCTCACAGAGTTACATCTTTCCCTTCAAGAAGCCTTTCGCTAAGGCTGTTCTTGTGGAATTGGCAAAGTGATATTTGGAAGCCCATAGAGGGCTATGGTGAAAAAGGAAATATCTTCCGTTCAAAACTGGAAAGAAGCTTTCTGAGAAACTGCTCTGTGTTCTGTTAATTCATCTTACAGAGTTACATCTTTCCCTTCAAGAAGCTTTTCGCTAAGGCTGTTCTTGTGGAATTGGCAAAGGGATATTTGGAAGCCCATAGAGGGCTATGGTGAAAAAGGAAATATCTTCCGTTCAAAACTGGAAAGAGGCTTTCTGAGAGACTGCTCTGTGTTCTGTTAATTCATCTCACAGAGTTACATCTTTCCCTTCAAGAAGCCTTTCGCTAAGGCTGTTCTTGTGGAATTGGCAAAGGGATATGTGGAAGCCCATAGAGGGCTATGGTGAAAAAGGAAATATCTTCCGTTCAAAACTGGAAAGAAGCTTTCTGAGAAACTGCTCTGTGTTCTGTTAATTCATCTCACAGAGTTACATCTTTCCCTTCAAGAAGCCTTTCGCTAAGGCTGTTCTTGTGGAATTGGCAAAGGGATATCTGGAAGCCCATAGAGGGCTATGGTGAAAAAGGAAATATCTTCCGTTCAAAACTGGAAAGAAGCTTTCTGAGAAACTGCTCTGTGTTCTGTTAATTCATCTCACAGAGTTACATCTTTCCCTTCAAGAAGCCTTTCGCTAAGGCTGTTCTTGTGGAATTGGCAAAGGGATATTTGGAAGCCCATAGAGGGCTCTGGTGAAAAAGGAAATATCTTCTGTTCAAAACTGGAAAGAAGCTTTCTGAGAAAGTGCTCTGTGTTCTGTTAATTCATCTCACAGAGTTACATCTTTCCCTTCAAGAAGTCTTTCGCTAAGGCTGTTCTTGGGGAATTGGCAAAGGGATATTTGGTAACCCCAAGGGGGCTATGGTGAAAAAGGAAATATCTTCCGTTCAAAACTGGAAAGAAGCTTTCTGAGAAACTGCTCTGTGTTCTGTTAATTCATCTCAAAGAGTTACATCTTTCCCTTCAAGAAGCCTTTCGCTAAGGCTGTTCTTGTGGAATTGGCAAAGGGATATTTCGAAGCCCATAGAGGGCTATGGTGAAAAAGGAAATATCTTCCGTTCAAAACTGGAAAGAAGCTTTCTGAGAAACGGCTCTGTGTTCTGTTAATTCATCTCACAGAGTTACATCTTTCCCTTCAAGAAGCCTTTCGCTAAGGCTGTTCTTGTGGAATTGGAAAAGGTATATTTGGAAGCCCATAGAGGGCTATGGTGAAAAAGGAAATATCTTCCGTTCAAAACTGGAAAGAAGCTTTCTGAGAAACTGCTCTGTGTTCTGTTAATTCATGTCACAGAGTTACATCTTTCCCTTCAAGAAGCCTTTCCCTAAGGCTGTTCTTGTGGAATTGGCAAAGGGATATTTGGAAGCCCATAGAGGGCTATGGTGAAAAAGGAAATATCTTCCGTTCAAAACTGGAAAGAAGCTTTCTGAGAAACTGCTCTGTGTTCTGTTAATTCATCTCATAGAGTTACATCTTTCCCTTCAAGAAGCCTTTCGCTAAGGCTGTTGTTGTGGAATTGGCAAAGGGATATTTGGTAGCCCATAGAGGGCTATGGTGAAAAAGGAAATATCTTCCGTTCAAAACTGGAAAGAAGCTTTCTGAGAAACTGCTCTGTGTTCTGTTAATTCATCTCACAGAGTTACATCTTTCCCTTCAAGAAGTCTTTCGCCAAGGCTGTTCTTGTGGAATTGCCAAAGGGATATTTGGAAGCCCAGAGAGGGCTATGGTGAAAAAGGAAATATCATCCGTTCAAAACTGGAAAGAAGCTTTCTGAGAAACTGCTATCTGTTCTCTTAATTCATCTCACAGAGTTACATCTTTCCCTTCAAGAAGCCTTTCGCTAAGGCTGTTCTTGTGGAATTGGCAAAGGGATATTTGGAAGCCCATAGAGGGCTATGGTGAATAAGGAAATATCTTCCGTTCAAAACTGGAAAGAAGCTTTCTGAGAAAGTGCTCTGTGTTCTGTTAATTCATCTCACAGAGTTACATCTTTCCCTTCAAGAAGTCTTTCGCTAAGGCTGTTCTTGTGGAATTGGCAAAGGGATATATGGAAGCCCATAGAGGGCTATGGTGAAAAAGGAAATATCTTCCGTTCAAAACTGGAAAGAAGCTTTCTGAGAAACTGCTCTGTGTTCTGTTAATTCATCTCACAGAGTTACATCTTTCCCTTCAAGAAGCCTCTCGCTAAGGCTGTTCTTGTGGAATTGGCAAAGGGATATTTGGAAGCCCATAGAGGGCTATGGTGAAAAAGGAAATATCTTCCCTTCAAAACTGGAAAGAAGCTTTCTGAGAAACTAGTCTGTGTTCTGTTAATTCATCTCACAGAGTTACATCGTTCCCTTCAAGAAGCCTTTCGCTAAGGCTGTTCTTGTAGAATTGGCAAAGGGATATTTGGAAGCCCATAGAGGGCTGTGGTGAAAAAGGAAATATCTTCCGTTCAAAACTGGAAAGAAGATTTCTGAGAAACTGCTCTGTGTTCTGTTAATTCATCTCACGGAGTTACATCTTTCCCTTCAAGAAGCCTTTCGCTAAGGCTGTTCTTGTGGAATTGGCAAAGGGATATTTGGAAGCCCATAGAGGGCTATGGTGAAAAAGGAAATATCTTCCGTTCAAAACTGGAAAGAAGCTTTCTGAGAAACTGCTCTGTGATCTGTTAATTCATCTCACAGAGTTACATCTTTCCCTTCAAGAAGCCTTTCGCTAAGGCTGTTCTTGTGGAATTGGCAAAGGGATATTTCGAAGCCCATAGAGGGCTATGGTGAAAAAGGAAATATCTTCCGTTCAAAACTGGAAAGAAGCTTTCTGAGAAACTGCTCTGTGTTCTGTTAATTCATCTCACAGAGTTACATCTTTCCCTTCAAGAAGCCTTTCGCTAAGGCTGTTCTTGTGGAATTTTCAAAGGGATATTTGGAAGCCCATAGAGGGCTATGGTGAAACAGGAAATATCTTCCGTTGAAAACTGGAAAGAAGTTTTCTGAGAAACTGCTCTGTGTTCTGTTAATTCATCTCACAGAGTTCCGTCTTTCCCTTCAAGAAGCCTTTCGCTAAGGCTGTTTTTGGGGAATTGGCAAAGGGATATTTGGAAGCCCATAGAGGGCTATGGAGAAAAAGGAAATATCTTCCGTTCAAAACTGGAAAGAAGCTTTCTGAGAAACTGCTCTGTGTTCTGTTAATTCATCTCACAGAGTTACATCTTTCCCTTCAAGAAGCCTTTCGCTAAGGCTGTTCTTGTGGAATTGGCAAAGTGATATTTCGAAGCCCATAGAGGGCTATGGTGAAAAAGGAAATATCTTCCGTTCAAAACTGGAAAGAAGCTTTCTGAGAAACTGCTCTGTGTTCTGTTAATTCATCTTACAGAGTTACATCTTTCCCTTCAAGAAGCTTTTCGCTAAGGCTGTTCTTGTGGAATTGGCAAAGGGATATTTGGAAGCCCATAGAGGGCTATGGTGAAAAAGGAAATATCTTCCGTTGAAAACTGGAAAGAAGCTTTCTGAGAAACTGCTCTGTGTTCTGTTAATTCATCTCACAGAGTTACATCTTTCCCTTCAAGAAGCCTCTCGCTAAGGCTGTTCTTGTGGAATTGGCAAAGGGATATTTGGAAGCCCATAGAGGGCTATGGTGAAAAAGGAAGTATCTTCCCTTCAAAACTGGAAAGAAGCTTTCTGAGAAACTGCTCTGTGTTCTGTTAATTCATCTTACAGAGTTACATCTTTCCCTTCAAGAAGCTTTTCGCTAAGGCTGTTCTTGTGGAATTGGCAAAGGGATATTTGGAAGCCCATAGAGGGCTATGGTGAAAAAGGAAATATCTTCCCTTCAAAACTGGAAAGAAGCTTTCTGAGAGACTGCTCTGTGTTCTGTTAATTCATCTCACAGAGTTACATCTTTCCCTTCAAGAAGCCTTTCGCTAAGGCTGTTCTTGTGGAATTGGCAAAGGGATATGTGGAAGCCCATAGAGGGCTATGGTGAAAAAGGAAATATCTTCCGTTCAAAACTGTAAAGAAGCTTTCTGAGAAACTGCTCTGTGTTCTGTTAATTCATCTCACAGAGTTACATCTTTCCCTTCAAGAAGCCTTTCGCTAAGGCTGTTCTTGTGGAATTGGCAAAGGGATATCTGGAAGCCCATAGAGGGCTATGGTGAAAAAGGAAATATCTTCCGTTCAAAACTGGAAAGAAGCTTTCTGAGAAACTGCTCTGTGTTCTGTTAATTCATCTCACAGAGTTACATCTTTCCCTTCAAGAAGCCTTTCGCTAAGGCTGTTCTTGTGGAATTGGCAAAGGGATATTTGGAAGCCCATAGAGGGCTATGGTGAAAAAGGAAATATCTTCTGTTCAAAACTGGAAAGAAGCTTTCTGAGAAACTGCTCTGTGTTCTGTTAATTCATCTCACAGAGTTACATCTTTCCCTTCAAGAAGTCTTTCGCTAAGGCTGTTCTTGGGGAATTGGCAAAGGGATATTTGGAAACCCCAAGGGGGCTATGGTGAAAAAGGAAATATCTTCCGTTCAAAACTGGAAAGAAGCTTTCTGAGAAACTGCTCTGTGTTCTGTTAATTCATCTCAAAGAGTTACATCTTTCCCTTCAAGAAGCCTTTCGCTAAGGCTGTTCTTGTGGAATTGGCAAAGGGATATTTCGAAGCCCATAGAGGGCTATGGTGAAAAAGGAAATATCTTCCGTTCAAAACTGGAAAGAAGCTTTCTGAGAAACGGCTCTGTGTTCTGTTAATTCATCTCACAGAGTTACATCTTTCCCTTCAAGAAGCCTTTCGCTAAGGCTGTTCTTGTGGAATTGGAAAAGGGATATTTGGAAGCCCATAGAGGGCTATGGTGAAAAAGGAAATATCTTCCGTTCAAAACTGGAAAGAAGCTTTCTGAGAAACTGCTCTGTGTTCTGTTAATTCATGTCACAGAGTTACATCTTTCCCTTCAAGAAGCCTTTCCCTAAGGCTGTTCTTGTGGAATTGGCAAAGGGATATTTGGAAGCCCATAGAGGGCTATGGTGAAAAAGGAAATATCTTCCGTTCAAAACTGGAAAGAAGCTTTCTGAGAAACTGCTCTGTGTTCTGTTAATTCATCTCATAGAGTTACATCTTTCCCTTCAAGAAGCCTTTCGCTAAGGCTGTTGTTGTGGAATTGGCAAAGGGATATTTGGTAGCCCATAGAGGGCTATGGTGAAAAAGGAAATATCTTCCGTTCAAAACTGGAAAGAAGCTTTCTGAGAAACTGCTCTGTGTTCTGTTAATTCATCTCACAGAGTTACATCTTTCCCTTCAAGAAGTCTTTCGCCAAGGCTGTTCTTGTGGAATTGCCAAAGGGATATTTGGAAGCCCAGAGAGGGCTATGGTGAAAAAGGAAATATCATCCGTTCAAAACTGGAAAGAAGCTTTCTGAGAAACTGCTATCTGTTCTCTTAATTCATCTCATAGAGTTACATCTTTCCCTTCAAGAAGCCTTTCGCTAATGCTGTTCTTGTGGAATTGGCAAAGGGATATTTGGAAGCCCATAGAGGGCTATGGTGAAAAAGGAAATATCTTCCGTTCAAAACTGGAAAGAAGCTTTCTGAGAAACTGCTCTGTGTTCTGTTAATTCATCTCACAGAGTTACATCTTTCCCTTCAAGAAGCCTTTCGCTAAGGCTGTTCTTGTGGAATTGGCAAAGGGATATATGGAAGCCCATAGAGGGCTATGGTGAAAAAGGAAATATCTTCCGTTGAAAACTGGAAAGAAGCTTTCTGAGAAACTGCTCTGTGTTCTGTTAATTCATCTCACAGAGTTACATGTTTCCCTTCAAGAAGCCTCTCGCTAAGGCTGTTCTTGTGGAATTGGCAAAGGGATATTTGGAAGCCCATAGAGGGCTATGGTGAAAAAGGAAATATCTTCCCTTCAAAACTGGAAAGAAGCTTTCTGAGAAACTAGTCTGTGTTCTGTTAATTCATCTCACAGAGTTACATCTTTCCCTTCAAGAAGCCTTTCGCTAAGGCTGTTCTTGTAGAATTGGCAAAGGGATATTTGGAAGCCCATAGAGGGCTGTGGTGAAAAAGGAAATATCTTCCGTTCAAAACTGGAAAGAAGATTTCTGAGAAACTGCTCTGTGTTCTGTTAATTCATCTCACAGAGTTACATCTTTCCCTTCAAGAAGCCTTTCGCTAAGGCTGTTCTTGTGGAATTTTCAAAGGGATATTTGGAAGCCCATAGAGGGCTATGGTGAAACAGGAAATATCTTCCGTTGAAAACTGGAAAGAGGTTTTCTGAGAAACTGCTCTGTGTTCTGTTAATTCATCTCACAGAGTTCCGTCTTTCCCTTCAAGAAGCCTTTCGCTAAGGCTGTTTTTGGGGAATTGGCAAAGGCATATTTGGAAGCCCATAGAGGGCTATGGAGAAAAAGGAAATATCTTCCGTTCAAAACTGGAAAGAAGCTTTCTGAGAAACTGCTCTGTGTTCTGTTAATTCATCTCACAGAGTTACATCTTTCCCTTCAAGAAGCCTTTCGCTAAGGCTGTTCTTGTGGAATTGGCAAAGTGATATTTCGAAGCCCATAGAGGGCTATGGTGAAAAAGGAAATATCTTCCGTTCAAAACTGGAAAGAAGCTTTCTGAGAAACTACTCTGTGTTCTGTTAATTCATCTTACAGAGTTACATCTTTCCCTTCAAGAAGCTTTTCGCTAAGGCTGTTCTTGTGGAATTGGCAAAGGGATATTTGGAAGCCCATAGAGGGCTATGGTGAAAAAGGAAATATCTTCCGTTCAAAACTGGAAAGAAGCTTTCTGAGAGACTGCTCTGTGTTCTGTTAATTCATCTCACAGAGTTACATCTTTCCCTTCAAGAAGCCTTTCGCTAAGGCTGTTCTTGTGGAATTGGCAAAGGGATATGTGGAAGCCCATAGAGGGCTATGGTGAAAAAGGAAATATCTTCCGTTCAAAACTGGAAAGAAGCTTTCTGAGAAACTGCTCTGTGTTCTGTTAATTCATCTCACAGAGTTACATCTTTCCCTTCAAGAAGCCTTTCGCTAAGGCTGTTCTTGTGGAATTGGCAAAGGGATATCTGGAAGCCCATAGAGGGCTATGGTGAAAAAGGAAATATCTTCCGTTCAAAACTGGAAAGAAGCTTTCTGAGAAACTGCTCTGTGTTCTGTTAATTCATCTCACAGAGTTACATCTTTCCCTTCAAGAAGCCTTTCGCTAAGGCTGTTCTTGTGGAATTGGCAAAGGGATATTTGGAAGCCCATAGAGGGCTATGGTGAAAAAGGAAATATCTTCTGTTCAAAACTGGAAAGAAGCTTTCTGAGAAACTGCTCTGTGTTCTGTTAATTCATCTCACAGAGTTACATCTTTCCCTTCAAGAAGTCTTTCGCTAAGGCTGTTCTTGGGGAATTGGCAAAGGGATATTTGGAAACCCCAAGGGGGCTATGGTGAAAAAGGAAATATCTTCCGTTCAAAACTGGAAAGAAGCTTTCTGAGAAACTGCTCTGTGTTCTGTTAATTCATCTCAAAGAGTTACATCTTTCCCTTCAAGAAGCCTTTCGCTAAGGCTGTTCTTGTGGAATTGGCAAAGGGATATTTGGAAGCCCATAGAGGGCTATGGTGAAAAAGGAAATATCTTCCGTTCAAAACTGGAAAGAATCTTTCTGAGAAACGGCTCTGTGTTCTGTTAATTCATCTCACAGAGTTACATCTTTCCCTTCAAGAAGCCTTTCGCTAAGGCTGTTCTTGTGGAATTGGAAAAGGGATATTTGGAAGCCCATAGAGGGCTATGGTGAAAAAGGAAATATCTTCCGTTCAAAACTGGAAAGAAGCTTTCTGAGAAACTGCTCTGTGTTCTGTTAATTCATGTCACAGAGTTACATCTTTCCCTTCAAGAAGCCTTTCCCTAAGGCTGTTCTTGTGGAATTGGCAAAGGGATATTTGGAAGCCCATAGAGGGCTATGGTGAAAAAGGAAATATCTTCCGTTCAAAACTGTAAAGAAGCTTTCTGAGAAACTGCTCTGTGTTCTGTTAATTCATCTCATAGAGTTACATCTTTCCCTTCAAGAAGCCTTTCGCTAAGGCTGTTGTTGTGGAATTGGCAAAGGGATATTTGGTAGCACATAGAGGGCTATGGTGAAAAAGGAAATATCTTCCGTTCAAAACTGGAAAGAAGCTTTCTGAGAAACTGCTCTGTGTTCTGTTAATTCATCTCACAGAGTTACATCTTTCCCTTCAAGAAGTCTTTCGCCAAGGCTGTTCTTGTGGAATTGCCAAAGGGATATTTGGAAGCCCAGAGAGGGCTATGGTGAAAAAGGAAATATCATCCGTTCAAAACTGGAAAGAAGCTTTCTGAGAAACTGCTATCTGTTCTCTTAATTCATCTCACAGAGTTACATCTTTCCCTTCAAGAAGCCTTTCGCTAAGGCTGTTCTTGTAGAATTGGCAAAGGGATATTTGGAAGCCCATAGAGGGCTATGGTGAAAAAGGAAATATCTTCCGTTGAAAACTGGAAAGAAGCTTTCTGAGAAACTGCTCTGTGTTCTGTTAATTCATCTCACAGAGTTACATCTTTCCCTTCAAGAAGCCTTTCGCTAAGGCTGTTCTTGGGGAATTGGCAAAGGGATATTTGGAAGCCCATAGAGGGCTATGGTGAAAAAGAAAATATCTTCCGTTCAAAACTGGAAAGAAGCTTTCTGAGAAACTACTCTGTGTTCTGTTAATTCATCTCACAGAGTTACATCTTTCCCTTCAAGAAGCCTTTCGCTAAGGCTGTTCTTGTGGAATTGGCAAAGGGATATTTGGAAGCCCATAGAGGGCTATGGTGAAAAAGGAAATATCTTCCGTTCAAAACTGGAAAGAAGATTTCTGAGAAACTGCTCTGTGTTCTGTTAATTCATCTCACGGAGTTACATCTTTCCCTTCAAGAAGCCTTTCGCTAAGTCTGTTCTTGGGGAATTGGCAAAGGGATATTTGGAAGCCCATAGAGGGCTATGGTGAAAAAGGAAATATCTTCCGTTCAAAACTGGAAAGAAGCTTTCTGAGAAACTGCTCTGTGTTCTGTTAATTCATCTCACAGAGTTACATCTTTCCCTTCAAGAAGCCTTTCGCTAAGGCTGTTCTTGTGGAATTGGCAAAGGGATATTTGGAAGCCCATAGAGGGCTATGGTGAAAAAGGAAATATCTTCCGTTCAAAACTGGAAAGAAGCTTTTTGAGAATCTGCTCTGTGTTCTGTTAATTCATCTCACAGAGTTACATCTTTCCCTTCAAGAAGCCTTTCGCTAAGGCTGTTCTTGTGGAATTGGCAAAGGGATATTTGGAAGCCCATAGAGGGCTATGGTGAAAAAGGAAATATCTTCCGTTCAAAACTGGAAAGAAGCTTTCTGAGAAACTGCTCTGTGTTCTGTTAATTCATCTCACAGAGTTACATCTTTCCCTTCAAGAAGCCTTTCGCTAAGGCTGTTCTTGTGGAATTGGCAAAGGGATATTTGGAAGCCCATAGAGGGCTATGGTGAAAAAGGAAATATCTTCCGTTCAAAACTGGAAAGAAGCTTTCTGAGAAACTGCTCTGTGTTCTGTTAATTCATCTCACAGAGTTACATCTTTCCCTTCAAGAAGCCTTTCGCTAAGGCTGTTTTTGTGGAATTGGCAAAGGGATATTTGGAAGCCCATAGAGGGCTATGGTGAAAAAGGAAATATCTTCCGTTCAAAACTGGAAAGAAGCTTTCTGAGAAACTGCTCTGTGTTCTGTTAATTCATCTCACAGAGTTACATCTTTCCCTTCAAGAAGCCTTTTGCTAAGGCTGTTCTTGTGGAATTGGCAAAGGGATATTTGGAAGCCCTTAGAGGGCTATGGTGAAAAAGGAAATATCTTCCGTTGAAAACTGGAAAGAAGCCTTATGAGAAACTGCTCTGTGTTCTGTTAATTCATGTCACAGAGTTACATCTTTCCCTTCAAGAAGCCTTTCGCTAAGGCTGTTCTTCTGGAATTGGCAAAGGGATATTTGGAAGCCCATAGAGGGCTATGGTGAAAAAGGAAATATCTTCCGTTCAAAACTGGAAAGAAGCTTTCTGAGAAACTGCTCTGTGTTCTGTTAATTCATCTCACAGAGTTACATCTTTCCCTTCAAGAAGCCTTTCGCTAAGGCTGTTCTTGTGGAATTGGCAAAGGGATATTTGGAAGCCCATAGAGGGCTATGGTGAAAAAGGAAATATCTTCCGTTGAAAACTGGAAAGAAGCTTTCTGAGAAACTGCTCTGTTCTGTTAATTCATCTCACAGAGTTACATCTTTCCCTTCAAGAAGCCTTTTGCTAAGGCTGTTCTTGTGCAATTGGCAAAGGGATATTTGGAAGCCCATAGAGGGCTATAGTGAAAAAGGAAATATCTTCCGTTCAAAACTGGAAAGAAGCTTTCTGAGAAACTGCTCTGTGTTCTGTTAATTCATCTCACAGAGTTACATCTTTCCCTTCAAGAAGCCTTTCGCTAAGGCTGTTCTTGTGGAATTGGCAAAGGGATATTTGGAAGCCCATAGAGGGCTATGGTGAAAAAGGAAATATCTTCCGTTCAAAACTGGAAAGAAGCTTTCTGAGAAACTGCTCTGTGTTCTGTTAATTCATCTCACAGAGTTACATCTTTCCCTTCAAGAAGCCTTTCGCTAAGGCTGTTCTTGTGGAATGGAAAAGGGATATTTGGAAGCCCATAGAGGGCTATGGTGAAAAAGGAAATATCTTCCGTTCAAAACTGGAAAGAAGCTTTCTGAGAAACTGCTCTGTGTTCTGTTAATTCATCTCACAGTGTTACATCTTTCCCTTCAAGAAGCCTTTCGCTAAGGCTGTTCTTGTGGAATTGGCAAAGGGATATTTGGAAGCCCCTAGAGGGCTATGGTGAAAAAGGAAATATCTTCCGTTCAAAACTGGAAAGAAGCTTTCTGAGAAACTGCTCTGTGTTCTGTTAATTCATCTCACAGAGTTACATCTTTCCCTTCAAGAAGCCTTTCGCTAAGGCTGTTCTTGTGGAATTGGCAAAGGGATATTTGGAAGCCCATAGAGGGCTATGGTGAAAAAGGAAATATCTTCCGTTCAAAACTGGAAAGAAGCTTTCTGAGAAACTGCTCTGTGATCTGTTAATTCATCTCACAGAGTTACATCTTTCCCTTCAAGAAGCCTTTCGCTAAGGCTGTTCTTGTGGAATTGGCAAAGGGATATTTCGAAGCCCATAGAGGGCTATGGTGAAAAAGGAAATATCTTCCGTTCAAAACTGGAAAGAAGCTTTCTGAGAAACTGCTCTGTGTTCTGTTAATTCATCTCACAGAGTTACATCTTTCCCTTCAAGAAGCCTTTCGCTAAGGCTGTTCTTGTGGAATTTTCAAAGGGATATTTGGAAGCCCATAGAGGGCTATGGTGAAACAGGAAATATCTTCCGTTGAAAACTGGAAAGAAGTTTTCTGAGAAACTGCTCTGTGTTCTGTTAATTCATCTCACAGAGTTCCGTCTTTCCCTTCAAGAAGCCTTTCGCTAAGGCTGTTTTTGGGGAATTGGCAAAGGGATATTTGGAAGCCCATAGAGGGCTATGGAGAAAAAGGAAATATCTTCCGTTCAAAACTGGAAAGAAGCTTTCTGAGAAACTGCTCTGTGTTCTGTTAATTCATCTCACAGAGTTACATCTTTCCCTTCAAGAAGCCTTTCGCTAAGGCTGTTCTTGTGGAATTGGCAAAGTGATATTTCGAAGCCCATAGAGGGCTATGGTGAAAAAGGAAATATCTTCCGTTCAAAACTGGAAAGAAGCTTTCTGAGAAACTGCTCTGTGTTCTGTTAATTCATCTTACAGAGTTACATCTTTCCCTTCAAGAAGCTTTTCGCTAAGGCTGTTCTTGTGGAATTGGCAAAGGGATATTTGGAAGCCCATAGAGGGCTATGGTGAAAAAGGAAATATCTTCCGTTGAAAACTGGAAAGAAGCTTTCTGAGAAACTGCTCTGTGTTCTGTTAATTCATCTCACAGAGTTACATCTTTCCCTTCAAGAAGCCTCTCGCTAAGGCTGTTCTTGTGGAATTGGCAAAGGGATATTTGGAAGCCCATAGAGGGCTATGGTGAAAAAGGAAATATCTTCCCTTCAAAACTGGAAAGAAGCTTTCTGAGAAACTGCTCTGTGTTCTGTTAATTCATCTTACAGAGATACATCTTTCCCTTCAAGAAGCTTTTCGCTAAGGCTGTTCTTGTGGAATTGGCAAAGGGATATTTGGAAGCCCATAGAGGGCTATGGTGAAAAAGGAAATATCTTCCGTTCAAAACTGGAAAGAAGCTTTCTGAGAGACTGCTCTGTGTTCTGTTAATTCATCTCACAGAGTTACATCTTTCCCTTCAAGAAGCCTTTCGCTAAGGCTGTTCTTGTGGAATTGGCAAAGGGATATGTGGAAGCCCATAGAGGGCTATTGTGAAAAAGGAAATATCTTCCGTTCAAAACTGTAAAGAAGCTTTCTGAGAAACTGCTCTGTGTTCTGTTAATTCATCTCACAGAGTTACATCTTTCCCTTCAAGAAGCCTTTCGCTAAGGCTGTTCTTGTGGAATTGGCAAAGGGATATCTGGAAGCCCATAGAGGGCTATGGTGAAAAAGGAAATATCTTCCGTTCAAAACTGGAAAGAAGCTTTCTGAGAAACTGCTCTGTGTTCTGTTAATTCATCTCACAGAGTTACATCTTTCCCTTCAAGAAGCCTTTCGCTAAGGCTGTTCTTGTGGAATTGGCAAAGGGATATTTGGAAGCCCATAGAGGGCTATGGTGAAAAAGGAAATATCTTCTGTTCAAAACTGGAAAGAAGCTTTCTGAGAAACTGCTCTGTGTTCTGTTAATTCATCTCACAGAGTTACATCTTTCCCTTCAAGAAGTCTTTCGCTAAGGCTGTTCTTGGGGAATTGGCAAAGGGATATTTGGAAACCCCAAGGGGGCTATGGTGAAAAAGGAAATATCTTCCGTTCAAAACTGGAAAGAAGCTTTCTGAGAAACTGCTCTGTGTTCTGTTAATTCATCTCAAAGAGTTACATCTTTCCCTTCAAGAAGCCTTTCGCTAAGGCTGTTCTTGTGGAATTGGCAAAGGGATATTTCGAAGCCCATAGAGGGCTATGGTGAAAAAGGAAATATCTTCCGTTCAAAACTGGAAAGAAGCTTTCTGAGAAACGGCTCTGTGTTCTGTTAATTCATCTCACAGAGTTACATCTTTCCCTTCAAGAAGCCTTTCGCTAAGGCTGTTCTTGTGGAATTGGAAAAGGGATATTTGGAAGCCCATAGAGGGCTATGGTGAAAAAGGAAATATCTTCCGTTCAAAAACTGGAAAGAAGCTTTCTGAGAAACTGCTCTGTGTTCTGTTAATTCATGTCACAGAGTTACATCTTTCCCTTCAAGAAGCCTTTCCCTAAGGCTGTTCTTGTGGAATTGGCAAAGGGATATTTGGAAGCCCATAGAGGGCTATGGTGAAAAAGGAAATATCTTCCGTTCAAAACTGGAAAGAAGCTTTCTGAGAAACTGCTCTGTGTTCTGTTAATTCATCTCATAGAGTTACATCTTTCCCTTCAAGAAGCCTTTCGCTAAGGCTGTTGTTGTGGAATTGGCAAAGGGATATTTGGTAGCCCATAGAGGGCTATGGTGAAAAAGGAAATATCTTCCGTTCAAAACTGGAAAGAAGCTTTCTGAGAAACTGCTCTGTGTTCTGTTAATTCATCTCACAGAGTTACATCTTTCCCTTCAAGAAGTCTTTCGCCAAGGCTGTTCTTGTGGAATTGCCAAAGGGATATTTGGAAGCCCAGAGAGGGCTATGGTGAAAAAGGAAATATCATCCGTTCAAAACTGGA
Source organism: Chlorocebus sabaeus (assembly GCF_047675955.1). Lineage (NCBI taxonomy): Eukaryota > Metazoa > Chordata > Mammalia > Primates > Cercopithecidae > Chlorocebus > Chlorocebus sabaeus. Next base: position 299,236 of record NW_027327814.1, read on the forward strand.
AAGAAGCTTTCTGAGAAACTGCTATCTGTTCTCTTAATTCATCTCATAGAGTTACATCTTTCCCTTCAAGAAGCCTTTCGCTAATGCTGTTCTTGTGGAATTGGCAAAGGGATATTTGGAAGCCCATAGAGGGCTATGGTGAAAAAGGAAATATCTTCCGTTCAAAACTGGAAAGAAGCTTTCTGAGAAACTGCTCTGTGTTCTGTTAATTCATCTCACAGAGTTACATCTTTCCCTTCAAGAAGCCTTTCGCTAAGGCTGTTCTTGTGGAATTGGCAAAGGGATATATGGAAGCCCATAGAGGGCTATGGTGAAAAAGGAAATATCTTCCGTTGAAAACTGGAAAGAAGCTTTCTGAGAAACTGCTCTGTGTTCTGTTAATTCATCTCACAGAGTTACATGTTTCCCTTCAAGAAGCCTCTCGCTAAGGCTGTTCTTGTGGAATTGGCAAAGGGATATTTGGAAGCCCATAGAGGGCTATGGTGAAAAAGGAAATATCTTCCCTTCAAAACTGGAAAGAAGCTTTCTGAGAAACTAGTCTGTGTTCTGTTAATTCATCTCACAGAGTTACATCTTTCCCTTCAAGAAGCCTTTCGCTAAGGCTGTTCTTGTAGAATTGGCAAAGGGATATTTGGAAGCCCATAGAGGGCTGTGGTGAAAAAGGAAATATCTTCCGTTCAAAACTGGAAAGAAGATTTCTGAGAAACTGCTCTGTGTTCTGTTAATTCATCTCACAGAGTTACATCTTTCCCTTCAAGAAGCCTTTCGCTAAGGCTGTTCTTGTGGAATTTTCAAAGGGATATTTGGAAGCCCATAGAGGGCTATGGTGAAACAGGAAATATCTTCCGTTGAAAACTGGAAAGAGGTTTTCTGAGAAACTGCTCTGTGTTCTGTTAATTCATCTCACAGAGTTCCGTCTTTCCCTTCAAGAAGCCTTTCGCTAAGGCTGTTTTTTGGGGAATTGGCAAAGGGATATTTGGAAGCCCATAGAGGGCTATGGAGAAAAAGGAAATATCTTCCGTTCAAAACTGGAAAGAAGCTTTCTGAGAAACTGCTCTGTGTTCTGTTAATTCATCTCACAGAGTTACATCTTTTCCCTTCAAGAAGCCTTTCGCTAAGGCTGTTCTTGTGGAATTGGCAAAGTGATATTTCGAAGCCCATAGAGGGGCTATGGTGAAAAAAGGAAATATCTTCCGTTCAAAACTGGAAAGAAGCTTTCTGAGAAACTGCTCTGTGTTCTGTTAATTCATCTTACAGAGTTACATCTTTCCCTTCAAGAAGCTTTTCGCTAAGGCTGTTCTTGTGGAATTGGCAAAGGGATATTTGGAAGCCCATAGAGGGCTATGGTGAAAAAGGAAATATCTTCCGTTCAAAACTGGAAAGAAGCTTTCTGAGAGACTGCTCTGTGTTCTGTTAATTCATCTCACAGAGTTACATCTTTCCCTTCAAGAAGCCTTTCGCTAAGGCTGTTCTTGTGGAATTGGCAAAGGGATATGTGGAAGCCCATAGAGGGCTATGGTGAAAAAGGAAATATCTTCCGTTCAAAACTGGAAAGAAGCTTTCTGAGAAACTGCTCTGTGTTCTGTTAATTCATCTCACAGAGTTACATCTTTCCCTTCAAGAAGCCTTTCGCTAAGGCTGTTCTTGTGGAATTGGCAAAGGGATATCTGGAAGCCCATAGAGGGCTATGGTGAAAAAGGAAATATCTTCCGTTCAAAACTGGAAAGAAGCTTTCTGAGAAACTGCTCTGTGTTCTGTTAATTCATCTCACAGAGTTACATCTTTCCCTTCAAGAAGCCTTTCGCTAAGGCTGTTCTTGTGGAATTGGCAAAGGGATATTTGGAAGCCCATAGAGGGCTATGGTGAAAAAGGAAATATCTTCTGTTCAAAACTGGAAAGAAGCTTTCTGAGAAACTGCTCTGTGTTCTGTTAATTCATCTCACAGAGTTACATCTTTCCCTTCAAGAAGTCTTTCGCTAAGGCTGTTCTTGGGGAATTGGCAAAGGGATATTTGGAAACCCCAAGGGGGCTATGGTGAAAAAGGAAATATCTTCCGTTCAAAACTGGAAAGAAGCTTTCTGAGAAACTGCTCTGTGTTCTGTTAATTCATCTCAAAGAGTTACATCTTTCCCTTCAAGAAGCCTTTCGCTAAGGCTGTTCTTGTGGAATTGGCAAAGGGATATTTCGAAGCCCATAGAGGGCTATGGTGAAAAAGGAAATATCTTCCGTTCAAAACTGGAAAGAATCTTTCTGAGAAACGGCTCTGTGTTCTGTTAATTCATCTCACAGAGTTACATCTTTCCCTTCAAGAAGCCTTTCGCTAAGGCTGTTCTTGTGGAATTGGAAAAGGGATATTTGGAAGCCCATAGAGGGGCTATGGTGAAAAAGGAAATATCTTCCGTTCAAAACTGGAAAGAAGCTTTCTGAGAAACTGCTCTGTGTTCTGTTAATTCATGTCACAGAGTTACATCTTTCCCTTCAAGAAGCCTTTCCCTAAGGCTGTTCTTGTGGAATTGGCAAAGGGATATTTGGAAGCCCATAGAGGGCTATGGTGAAAAAGGAAATATCTTCCGTTCAAAACTGTAAAGAAGCTTTCTGAGAAACTGCTCTGTGTTCTGTTAATTCATCTCATAGAGTTACATCTTTCCCTTCAAGAAGCCTTTCGCTAAGGCTGTTGTTGTGGAATTGGCAAAGGGATATTTGGTAGCACATAGAGGGCTATGGTGAAAAAGGAAATATCTTCCGTTCAAAACTGGAAAGAAGCTTTCTGAGAAACTGCTCTGTGTTCTGTTAATTCATCTCACAGAGTTACATCTTTCCCTTCAAGAAGTCTTTCGCCAAGGCTGTTCTTGTGGAATTGCCAAAGGGATATTTGGAAGCCCAGAGAGGGCTATGGTGAAAAAGGAAATATCATCCGTTCAAAACTGGAAAGAAGCTTTCCGAGAAACTGCTATCTGTTCTCTTAATTCATCTCACAGAGTTACATCTTTCCCTTCAAGAAGCCTTTCGCTAAGGCTGTTCTTGTAGAATTGGCAAAGGGATATTTGGAAGCCCATAGAGGGCTATGGTGAAAAAGGAAATATCTTCCGTTGAAAACTGGAAAGAAGCTTTCTGAGAAACTGCTCTGTGTTCTGTTAATTCATCTCACAGAGTTACATCTTTCCCTTCAAGAAGCCTTTCGCTAAGGCTGTTCTTGTGGAATTGGCAAAGGGATATTTGGAAGCCCATAGAGGGCTATGGTGAAAAAGAAAATATCTTCCGTTCAAAACTGGAAAGAAGCTTTCTGAGAAACTACTCTGTGTTCTGTTAATTCATCTCACAGAGTTACATCTTTCCCTTCAAGAAGCCTTTCGCTAAGGCTGTTCTTGTGGAATTGGCAAAGGGATATTTGGAAGCCCATAGAGGGCTATGGTGAAAAAGGAAATATCTTCCGTTCAAAACTGGAAAGAAGATTTCTGAGAAACTGCTCTGTGTTCTGTTAATTCATCTCACGGAGTTACATCTTTCCCTTCAAGAAGCCTTTCGCTAAGTCTGTTCTTGGGGAATTGGCAAAGGGATATTTGGAAGCCCATAGAGGGCTATGGTGAAAAAGGAAATATCTTCCGTTCAAAACTGGAAAGAAGCTTTCTGAGAAACTGCTCTGTGTTCTGTTAATTCATCTCACAGAGTTACATCTTTCCCTTCAAGAAGCCTTTCGCTAAGGGTGTTCTTGTGGAATTGGCAAAGGGATATTTGGAAGCCCATAGAGGGCTATGGTGAAAAAGGAAATATCTTCCGTTCAAAACTGGAAAGAAGCTTTTTGAGAATCTGCTCTGTGTTCTGTTAATTCATCTCACAGAGTTACATCTTTCCCTTCAAGAAGCCTTTCGCTAAGGCTGTTCTTGTGGAATTGGCAAAGGGATATTTGGAAGCCCATAGAGGGCTATGGTGAAAAAGGAAATATCTTCCGTTCAAAACTGGAAAGAAGCTTTCTGAGAAACTGCTCTGTGTTCTGTTAATTCATCTCACAGAGTTACATCTTTCCCTTCAAGAAGCCTTTCGCTAAGGCTGTTCTTGTGGAATTGGCAAAGGGATATTTGGAAGCCCATAGAGGGCTATGGTGAAAAAGGAAATATCTTCCGTTCAAAACTGGAAAGAAGCTTTCTGAGAAACTGCTCTGTGTTCTGTTAATTCATCTCACAGAGTTACATCTTTCCCTTCAAGAAGCCTTTCGCTAAGGCTGTTCTTCTGGAATTGGCAAAGGGATATTTGGAAGCCCATAGAGGGCTATGGTGAAAAAGGAAATATCTTCCGTTCAAAACTGGAAAGAAGCTTTCTGAGAAACTGCTCTGTGTTCTGTTAATTCATCTCACAGAGTTACATCTTTCCCTTCAAGAAGCCTTTCGCTAAGGCTGTTCTTGTGGAATTGGCAAAGGGATATTTGGAAGCCCATAGAGGGCTATGGTGAAAAAGGAAATATCTTCCGTTGAAAACTGGAAAGAAGCTTTCTGAGAAACTGCTCCGTTCTGTTAATTCATCTCACAGAGTTACATCTTTCCCTTCAAGAAGCCTTTTGCTAAGGCTGTTCTTGTGCAATTGGCAAAGGGATATTTGGAAGCCCATAGAGGGCTATAGTGAAAAAGGAAATATCTTCCGTTCAAAACTGGAAAGAATCTTTCTGAGAAACTGCTCTGTGTTCTGTTAATTCATCTCACAGAGTTACATCTTTCCCTTCAAGAAGCCTTTCGCTAAGGCTGTTCTTGTGGAATTGGCAAAGGGATATTTGGAAGCCCATAGAGGGCTATGGTGAAAAAGGAAATATCTTCCGTTCAAAACTGGAAAGAAGCTTTCTGAGAAACTGCTCTGTGTTCTGTTAATTCATCTCACAGAGTTACATCTTTCCCTTCAAGAAGCCTTTCGCTAAGGCTGTTCTTGTGGAATGGAAAAGGGATATTTGGAAGCCCATAGAGGGCTATGGTGAAAAAGGAAATATCTTCCGTTCAAAACTGGAAAGAAGCTTTCTGAGAAACTGCTCTGTGTTCTGTTAATTCATCTCACAGTGTTACATCTTTCCCTTCAAGAAGCCTTTCGCTAAGGCTGTTCTTGTGGAATTGGCAAAGGGATATTTGGAAGCCCATAGAGGGCTATGGTGAAAAAGGAAATATCTTCCGTTCAAAACTGGAAAGAAGCTTTCTGAGAAACTGCTCTGTGTTCTGTTAATTCATCTCACAGAGTTACATCTTTCCCTTCAAGAAGCCTTTCGCTAAGGCTGTTTTTGTGGAATTGGCAAAGGGATATTTGGAAGCCCATAGAGGGCTATGGTGAAAAAGGAAATATCTTCCGTTCAAAACTGGAAAGAAGCTTTCTGAGAAACTGCTCTGTGTTCTGTTAATTCATCTCACAGAGTTACATCTTTCCCTTCAAGAAGCCTTTCCCTAAGGCTGTTCTTGTGGAATTGGCAAAGGGATATTTGGAAGCCCATAGAGGGCTATGGTGAAAAAGGAAATATCTTCCGTTCAAAACTGGAAAGAAGCTTTCTGAGAAACTGCTCTGTGTTCTGTTAATTCATCTCACAGAGTTACATCTTTCCCTTCAAGAAGCCTTTCGCTAAGGCTGTTCTTGTGGAATTGGCAAAGGGATATTTGGAAGCCCATAGAGGGCTATGGTGAAAAAGGAAATATCTTCCGTTCAAAACTGGAAAGAAGCTTTCTGAGAAACTGCTCTGTGTCCTGTTAATTCATCTCACAGAGTTACATCTTTCCCTTCAAGAAGCCTTTCGCTAAGGCTGTTCTTGTGGAATTGGCAAAGGGATATTTGGAAGCCCACAGAGGGCTATGGTGAAAAAGGAAATATCTTCCGTTCAAAACTGGAAAGAAGCTTTCTGAGAAACTGCTCTGTGTTCTGTTAATTCATCTCACAGAGTTACATCTTTCCCTTCAAGAAGCCTTTCTCTAAGGCTGTTCTTGTGCAATTGGCAAAGGGATATTTGGAAGCCCCTAGAGGGCTATGGTGAAAAAGGAAATATCTTCCGTTCAAAACTGGAAAGAAGCTTTCTGAGAAACTGCTCTGTGTTCTGTTAATTCATCTCACAGAGTTACATCTTTCCCTTCAAGAAGCCTTTCGCTAAGGCTGTTCTTGTGCAATTGGCAAAGGGATATTTGGAAGCCCATAGAGGGCTATGGTGAAAAAGGAAATATCTTCCGTTCAAAACTGGAAAGAAGCTTTCTGAGAAACTGCTCTGTGTTCTGTTAATTCATCTCACAGAGTTACATCTTTCCCTTCAAGAAGCCTTTCGCTAAAGCTGTTCTTGTGGAATTGGCAAAGGGATATTTGGAAGACCATAGAGGGCTATGGTGAAAAAGGAAATATCTTCCGTTCAAAACTGGAAAGATGCTTTCTGAGAAACTGCTCTGTGTTCTGTTAATTCATCTCACAGAGTAACATCTTTCACTTCAAGAAGCCTTTCGCTAAGGCTCTTCTTGTGGAATTGGCAAAGGGATATTTGGAAGCCCATAGAGGGCTATGGTGAAAAAGGAAATATCTTCCGTTCAAAACTGGAAAGAAGCTTTCTGAGAAACTGCTCTGTGTTCTGTTAATTCATCTCACAGAGTTACATCTTTCCCTTCAAGAAGCCTTTCGCTAAGGCTGTTCTTGTGGAATTGGCAAAGGGATATTTGGAAGCCCATAGAGGGCTATGGTGAAAAAGGAAATATCTTCCGTTCAAAACTGGAAAGAAGCTTTCTGAGAAACTACTCTGTGTTCTGATAATTCATCTCACAGAGTTACATCTTTCCCTTCAAGAAGCCTTTCGCTAAGGCTGTTCTTGTGGAATTGGCAAAGGGATATTTGGAAGCCCATAGAGGGCTATGGTGAAAAAGGAAATATCTTCCGTTCAAAACTGGAAAGAAGCTTTCTGAGAAACTGCTCTGTGTTCTGTTAATTCATGTCACAGAGTTACATCTTTCCCTTCAAGAAGCCTTTCGCTAAGGCTGTTCTTCTGGAATTGGCAAAGGGATATTTGGAAGCCCATAGAGGGCTATGGTGAAAAAGGAAATATCTTCCGTTCAAAACTGGAAAGAAGCTTTCTGAGAAACTGCTCTGTGTTCTGTTAATTCATCTCACAGAGTTACATCTTTCCCTTCAAGAAGCCTTTCGCTAAGGCTGTTCTTGTGGAATTGGCAAAGGGATATTTGGAAGCCCATAGAGGGCTATGGTGAAAAAGGAAATATCTTCCGTTGAAAACTGGAAAGAAGCTTTCTGAGAAACTGCTCTGTTCTGTTAATTCATCTCACAGAGTTACATCTTTCCCTTCAAGAAGCCTTTTGCTAAGGCTGTTCTTGTGCAATTGGCAAAGGGATATTTGGAAGCCCATAGAGGGCTATAGTGAAAAAGGAAATATCTTCCGTTCAAAACTGGAAAGAAGCTTTCTGAGAAACTGCTCTGTGTTCTGTTAATTCATCTCACAGAGTTACATCTTTCCCTTCAAGAAGCCTTTCGCTAAGGCTGTTCTTGTGGAATTGGCAAAGGGATATTTGGAAGCCCATAGAGGGCTATGGTGAAAAAGGAAATATCTTCCGTTCAAAACTGGAAAGAAGCTTTCTGAGAAACTGCTCTGTGTTCTGTTAATTCATCTCACAGAGTTACATCTTTCCCTTCAAGAAGCCTTTCGCTAAGGCTGTTCTTGTGGAATGGAAAAGGGATATTTGGAAGCCCATAGAGGGCTATGGTGAAAAAGGAAATATCTTCCGTTCAAAACTGGAAAGAAGCTTTCTGAGAAACTGCTCTGTGTTCTGTTAATTCATCTCACAGAGTTACATCTTTCCCTTCAAGAAGTCTTTCGCTAAGGCTGTTCTTGGGGAATTGGCAAAGGGATATTTGGAAACCCCAAGGGGGCTATGGTGAAAAAGGAAATATCTTCCGTTCAAAACTGGAAAGAAGCTTTCTGAGAAACTGCTCTGTGTTCTGTTAATTCATCTCAAAGAGTTACATCTTTCCCTTCAAGAAGCCTTTCGCTAAGGCTGTTCTTGTGGAATTGGCAAAGGGATATTTCGAAGCCCATAGAGGGCTATGGTGAAAAAGGAAATATCTTCCGTTCAAAACTGGAAAGAATCTTTCTGAGAAACGGCTCTGTGTTCTGTTAATTCATCTCACAGAGTTACATCTTTCCCTTCAAGAAGCCTTTCGCTAAGGCTGTTCTTGTGGAATTGGAAAAGGGATATTTGGAAGCCCATAGAGGGCTATGGTGAAAAAGGAAATATCTTCCGTTCAAAACTGGAAAGAAGCTTTCTGAGAAACTGCTCTGTGTTCTGTTAATTCATGTCACAGAGTTACATCTTTCCCTTCAAGAAGCCTTTCCCTAAGGCTGTTCTTGTGGAATTGGCAAAGGGATATTTGGAAGCCCATAGAGGGCTATGGTGAAAAAGGAAATATCTTCCGTTCAAAACTGTAAAGAAGCTTTCTGAGAAACTGCTCTGTGTTCTGTTAATTCATCTCATAGAGTTACATCTTTCCCTTCAAGAAGCCTTTCGCTAAGGCTGTTGTTGTGGAATTGGCAAAGGGATATTTGGTAGCACATAGAGGGCTATGGTGAAAAAGGAAATATCTTCCGTTCAAAACTGGAAAGAAGCTTTCTGAGAAACTGCTCTGTGTTCTGTTAATTCATCTCACAGAGTTACATCTTTCCCTTCAAGAAGTCTTTCGCCAAGGCTGTTCTTGTGGAATTGCCAAAGGGATATTTGGAAGCCCAGAGAGGGCTATGGTGAAAAAGGAAATATCATCCGTTCAAAACTGGAAAGAAGCTTTCCGAGAAACTGCTATCTGTTCTCTTAATTCATCTCACAGAGTTACATCTTTCCCTTCAAGAAGCCTTTCGCTAAGGCTGTTCTTGTAGAATTGGCAAAGGGATATTTGGAAGCCCATAGAGGGCTATGGTGAAAAAGGAAATATCTTCCGTTGAAAACTGGAAAGAAGCTTTCTGAGAAACTGCTCTGTGTTCTGTTAATTCATCTCACAGAGTTACATCTTTCCCTTCAAGAAGCCTTTCGCTAAGGCTGTTCTTGTGGAATTGGCAAAGGGATATTTGGAAGCCCATAGAGGGCTATGGTGAAAAAGAAAATATCTTCCGTTCAAAACTGGAAAGAAGCTTTCTGAGAAACTACTCTGTGTTCTGTTAATTCATCTCACAGAGTTACATCTTTCCCTTCAAGAAGCCTTTCGCTAAGTCTGTTCTTGGGGAATTGGCAAAGGGATATTTGGAAGCCCATAGAGGGCTATGGTGAAAAAGGAAATATCTTCCGTTCAAAACTGGAAAGAAGCTTTCTGAGAAACTGCTCTGTGTTCTGTTAATTCATCTCACAGAGTTACATCTTTCCCTTCAAGAAGCCTTTCGCTAAGGGTGTTCTTGTGGAATTGGCAAAGGGATATTTGGAAGCCCATAGAGGGCTATGGTGAAAAAGGAAATATCTTCCGTTCAAAACTGGAAAGAAGCTTTTTGAGAATCTGCTCTGTGTTCTGTTAATTCATCTCACAGAGTTACATCTTTCCCTTCAAGAAGCCTTTCGCTAAGGCTGTTCTTGTGGAATTGGCAAAGGGATATTTGGAAGCCCATAGAGGGCTATGGTGAAAAAGGAAATATCTTCCGTTCAAAACTGGAAAGAAGCTTTCTGAGAAACTGCTCTGTGTTCTGTTAATTCATCTCACAGAGTTACATCTTTCCCTTCAAGAAGCCTTTCGCTAAGGCTGTTCTTGTGGAATTGGCAAAGGGATATTTGGAAGCCCATAGAGGGCTATGGTGAAAAAGGAAATATCTTCCGTTCAAAACTGGAAAGAAGCTTTCTGAGAAACTGCTCTGTGTTCTGTTAATTCATCTCACAGAGTTACATCTTTCCCTTCAAGAAGCCTTTCGCTAAGGCTGTTCTTCTGGAATTGGCAAAGGGATATTTGGAAGCCCATAGAGGGCTATGGTGAAAAAGGAAATATCTTCCGTTCAAAACTGGAAAGAAGCTTTCTGAGAAACTGCTCTGTGTTCTGTTAATTCATCTCACAGAGTTACATCTTTCCCTTCAAGAAGCCTTTCGCTAAGGCTGTTCTTGTGGAATTGGCAAAGGGATATTTGGAAGCCCATAGAGGGCTATGGTGAAAAAGGAAATATCTTCCGTTGAAAACTGGAAAGAAGCTTTCTGAGAAACTGCTCCGTTCTGTTAATTCATCTCACAGAGTTACATCTTTCCCTTCAAGAAGCCTTTTGCTAAGGCTGTTCTTGTGCAATTGGCAAAGGGATATTTGGAAGCCCATAGAGGGCTATAGTGAAAAAGGAAATATCTTCCGTTCAAAACTGGAAAGAATCTTTCTGAGAAACTGCTCTGTGTTCTGTTAATTCATCTCACAGAGTTACATCTTTCCCTTCAAGAAGCCTTTCGCTAAGGCTGTTCTTGTGGAATTGGCAAAGGGATATTTGGAAGCCCATAGAGGGCTATGGTGAAAAAGGAAATATCTTCCGTTCAAAACTGGAAAGAAGCTTTCTGAGAAACTGCTCTGTGTTCTGTTAATTCATCTCACAGAGTTACATCTTTCCCTTCAAGAAGCCTTTCGCTAAGGCTGTTCTTGTGGAATGGAAAAGGGATATTTGGAAGCCCATAGAGGGCTATGGTGAAAAAGGAAATATCTTCCGTTCAAAACTGGAAAGAAGCTTTCTGAGAAACTGCTCTGTGTTCTGTTAATTCATCTCACAGTGTTACATCTTTCCCTTCAAGAAGCCTTTCGCTAAGGCTGTTCTTGTGGAATTGGCAAAGGGATATTTGGAAGCCCATAGAGGGCTATGGTGAAAAAGGAAATATCTTCCGTTCAAAACTGGAAAGAAGCTTTCTGAGAAACTGCTCTGTGTTCTGTTAATTCATCTCACAGAGTTACATCTTTCCCTTCAAGAAGCCTTTCGCTAAGGCTGTTTTTGTGGAATTGGCAAAGGGATATTTGGAAGCCCATAGAGGGCTATGGTGAAAAAGGAAATATCTTCCGTTCAAAACTGGAAAGAAGCTTTCTGAGAAACTGCTCTGTGTTCTGTTAATTCATCTCACAGAGTTACATCTTTCCCTTCAAGAAGCCTTTCCCTAAGGCTGTTCTTGTGGAATTGGCAAAGGGATATTTGGAAGCCCATAGAGGGCTATGGTGAAAAAGGAAATATCTTCCGTTCAAAACTGGAAAGAAGCTTTCTGAGAAACTGCTCTGTGTTCTGTTAATTCATCTCACAGAGTTACATCTTTCCCTTCAAGAAGCCTTTCGCTAAGGCTGTTCTTGTGGAATTGGCAAAGGGATATTTGGAAGCCCATAGAGGGCTATGGTGAAAAAGGAAATATCTTCCGTTCAAAACTGGAAAGAAGCTTTCTGAGAAACTGCTCTGTGTCCTGTTAATTCATCTCACAGAGTTACATCTTTCCCTTCAAGAAGCCTTTCGCTAAGGCTGTTCTTGTGGAATTGGCAAAGGGATATTTGGAAGCCCACAGAGGGCTATGGTGAAAAAGGAAATATCTTCCGTTCAAAACTGGAAAGAAGCTTTCTGAGAAACTGCTCTGTGTTCTGTTAATTCATCTCACAGAGTTACATCTTTCCCTTCAAGAAGCCTTTCTCTAAGGCTGTTCTTGCGCAATTGGCAAAGGGATATTTGGAAGCCCCTAGAGGGCTATGGTGAAAAAGGAAATATCTTCCGTTCAAAACTGGAAAGAAGCTTTCTGAGAAACTGCTCTGTGTTCTGTTAATTCATCTCACAGAGTTACATCTTTCCCTTCAAGAAGCCTTTCGCTAAGGCTGTTCTTGTGCAATTGGCAAAGGGATATTTGGAAGCCCATAGAGGGCTATGGTGAAAAAGGAAATATCTTCCGTTCAAAACTGGAAAGAAGCTTTCTGAGAAACTGCTCTGTGTTCTGTTAATTCATCTCACAGAGTTACATCTTTCCCTTCAAGAAGCCTTTCGCTAAAGCTGTTCTTGTGGAATTGGCAAAGGGATATTTGGAAGACCATAGAGGGCTATGGTGAAAAAGGAAATATCTTCCGTTCAAAACTGGAAAGATGCTTTCTGAGAAACTGCTCTGTGTTCTGTTAATTCATCTCACAGAGTAACATCTTTCACTTCAAGAAGCCTTTCGCTAAGGCTCTTCTTGTGGAATTGGCAAAGGGATATTTGGAAGCCCATAGAGGGCTATGGTGAAAAAGGAAATATCTTCCGTTCAAAACTGGAAAGAAGCTTTCTGAGAAACTGCTCTGTGTTCTGTTAATTCATCTCACAGAGTTACATCTTTCCCTTCAAGAAGCCTTTCGCTAAGGCTGTTCTTGTGGAATTGGCAAAGGGATATTTGGAAGCCCATAGAGGGCTATGGTGAAAAAGGAAATATCTTCCGTTCAAAACTGGAAAGAAGCTTTCTGAGAAACTACTCTGTGTTCTGATAATTCATCTCACAGAGTTACATCTTTCCCTTCAAGAAGCCTTTCGCTAAGGCTGTTCTTGTGGAATTGGCAAAGGGATATTTGGAAGCCCATAGAGGGCTATGGTGAAAAAGGAAATATCTTCCGTTCAAAACTGGAAAGAAGCTTTCTGAGAAACTGCTCTGTGTTCTGTTAATTCATGTCACAGAGTTACATCTTTCCCTTCAAGAAGCCTTTCGCTAAGGCTGTTCTTCTGGAATTGGCAAAGGGATATTTGGAAGCCCATAGAGGGCTATGGTGAAAAAGGAAATATCTTCCGTTCAAAACTGGAAAGAAGCTTTCTGAGAAACTGCTCTGTGTTCTGTTAATTCATCTCACAGAGTTACATCTTTCCCTTCAAGAAGCCTTTCGCTAAGGCTGTTCTTGTGGAATTGGCAAAGGGATATTTGGAAGCCCATAGAGGGCTATGGTGAAAAAGGAAATATCTTCCGTTGAAAACTGGAAAGAAGCTTTCTGAGAAACTGCTCTGTTCTGTTAATTCATCTCACAGAGTTACATCTTTCCCTTCAAGAAGCCTTTTGCTAAGGCTGTTCTTGTGCAATTGGCAAAGGGATATTTGGAAGCCCATAGAGGGCTATAGTGAAAAAGGAAATATCTTCCGTTCAAAACTGGAAAGAAGCTTTCTGAGAAACTGCTCTGTGTTCTGTTAATTCATCTCACAGAGTTACATCTTTCCCTTCAAGAAGCCTTTCGCTAAGGCTGTTCTTGTGGAATTGGCAAAGGGATATTTGGAAGCCCATAGAGGGCTATGGTGAAAAAGGAAATATCTTCCGTTCAAAACTGGAAAGAAGCTTTCTGAGAAACTGCTCTGTGTTCTGTTAATTCATCTCACAGAGTTACATCTTTCCCTTCAAGAAGCCTTTCGCTAAGGCTGTTCTTGTGGAATGGAAAAGGGATATTTGGAAGCCCATAGAGGGCTATGGTGAAAAAGGAAATATCTTCCGTTCAAAACTGGAAAGAAGCTTTCTGAGAAACTGCTCTGTGTTCTGTTAATTCATCTCACAGTGTTACATCTTTCCCTTCAAGAAGCCTTTCGCTAAGGCTGTTCTTGTGGAATTGGCAAAGGGATATTTGGAAGCCCCTAGAGGGCTATGGTGAAAAAGGAAATATCTTCCGTTCAAAACTGGAAAGAAGCTTTCTGAGAAACTGCTCTGTGTTCTGTTAATTCATCTCACAGAGTTACATCTTTCCCTTCAAGAAGCCTTTCGCTAAGGCTGTTCTTGTGGAATTGGCAAAGGGATATTTGGAAGCCCATAGAGGGCTATGGTGAAAAAGGAAATATCTTCCGTTCAAAACTGGAAAGAAGCTTTCTGAGAAACTGCTCTGTGTTCTGTTAATTCATCTCACAGAGTTACATCTTTCCCTTCAAGAAGCCTTTCGCTAAGGCTGTTTTTGTGGAATTGGCAAAGGGATATTTGGAAGCCCATAGAGGGCTATGGTGAAAAAGGAAATATCTTCCGTTCAAAACTGGAAAGAAGCTTTCTGAGAAACTGCTCTGTGTTCTGTTAATTCATCTCACAGAGTTACATCTTTCCCTTCAAGAAGCCTTTCCCTAAGGCTGTTCTTGTGGAATTGGCAAAGGGATATTTGGAAGCCCATAGAGGGCTATGGTGAAAAAGGAAATATCTTCCGTTCAAAACTGGAAAGAAGCTTTCTGAGAAACTGCTCTGTGTTCTGTTAATTCATCTCACAGAGTTACATCTTTCCCTTCAAGAAGCCTTTCGCTAAGGCTGTTCTTGTGGAATTGGCAAAGGGATATTTGGAAGCCCATAGAGGGCTATGGTGAAAAAGGAAATATCTTCCGTTCAAAACTGGAAAGAAGCTTTCTGAGAAACTGCTCTGTGTCCTGTTAATTCATCTCACAGAGTTACATCTTTCCCTTCAAGAAGCCTTTCGCTAAGGCTGTTCTTGTGGAATTGGCAAAGGGATATTTGGAAGCCCACAGAGGGCTATGGTGAAAAAGGAAATATCTTCCGTTCAAAACTGGAAAGAAGCTTTCTGAGAAACTGCTCTGTGTTCTGTTAATTCATCTCACAGAGTTACATCTTTCCCTTCAAGAAGCCTTTCTCTAAGGCTGTTCTTGTGCAATTGGCAAAGGGATATTTGGAAGCCCCTAGAGGGCTATGGTGAAAAAGGAAATATCTTCCGTTCAAAACTGGAAAGAAGCTTTCTGAGAAACTGCTCTGTGTTCTGTTAATTCATCTCACAGAGTTACATCTTTCCCTTCAAGAAGCCTTTCGCTAAGGCTGTTCTTGTGCAATTGGCAAAGGGATATTTGGAAGCCCATAGAGGGCTATGGTGAAAAAGGAAATATCTTCCGTTCAAAACTGGAAAGAAGCTTTCTGAGAAACTGCTCTGTGTTCTGTTAATTCATCTCACAGAGTTACATCTTTCCCTTCAAGAAGCCTTTCGCTAAAGCTGTTCTTGTGGAATTGGCAAAGGGATATTTGGAAGACCATAGAGGGCTATGGTGAAAAAGGAAATATCTTCCGTTCAAAACTGGAAAGATGCTTTCTGAGAAACTGCTCTGTGTTCTGTTAATTCATCTCACAGAGTAACATCTTTCACTTCAAGAAGCCTTTCGCTAAGGCTCTTCTTGTGGAATTGGCAAAGGGATATTTGGAAGCCCATAGAGGGCTATGGTGAAAAAGGAAATATCTTCCGTTCAAAACTGGAAAGAAGCTTTCTGAGAAACTGCTCTGTGTTCTGTTAATTCATCTCACAGAGTTACATCTTTCCCTTCAAGAAGCCTTTCGCTAAGGCTGTTCTTGTGGAATTGGCAAAGGGATATTTGGAAGCCCATAGAGGGCTATGGTGAAAAAGGAAATATCTTCCGTTCAAAACTGGAAAGAAGCTTTCTGAGAAACTACTCTGTGTTCTGATAATTCATCTCACAGAGTTACATCTTTCCCTTCAAGAAGCCTTTCGCTAAGGCTGTTCTTGTGGAATTGGCAAAGGGATATTTGGAAGCCCATAGAGGGCTATGGTGAAAAAGGAAATATCTTCCGTTCAAAACTGGAAAGAAGCTTTCTGAGAAACTGCTCTGTGTTCTGTTAATTCATCTCACAGAGTTACATCTTTCCCTTCAAGAAGCCTTTCGCTAAGGCTGTTCTTCTGGAATTGGCAAAGGGATATTTGGAAGCCCATAGAGGGCTATGGTGAAAAAGGAAATATCTTCCGTTCAAAACTGGAAAGAAGCTTTCTGAGAAACTGCTCTGTGTTCTGTTAATTCATCTCACAGAGTTACATCTTTCCCTTCAAGAAGCCTTTCGCTAAGGCTGTTCTTCTGGAATTGGCAAAGGGATATTTGGAAGCCCATAGAGGGCTATGGTGAAAAAGGAAATATCTTCCGTTCAAAACTGGAAAGAAGCTTTCTGAGAATCTGCTCTGTGTTCTGTTAATTCATCTCACAGAGTTACATCTTTCCCTTCAAGAAGCCTTTCGCTAAGGCTGTTCTTGTGGAATTGCCAAAGGGATATTTGGAAGCCCATAGAGGGCTACGGTGAAAAAGGAAATATCTTCCGTTCAAAACTGGAAAGAAGCTTTCTGAGAAACTGCTCTGTGTTCTGTTAATTCATCTCACAGAGTTACATCTTTCCCTTCAAGAAGCCTTTCGCTAAGGCTGTTCTTGGGGAATTGGCAAAGGGATATTTGGAAGCCCATAGGGGGCTATGCTGAAAAAGGAAATATCTTCCGTTGAAAACTGGAAAGAAGCTTTCTGAGAAACTGCTCTGTGTTCTGTTAATTCATCTCACAGAGTTACGTCTTTCCCTTCAAGAAGCCTTTCGCTAAGGCTGTTCTTGGGGAATTGGCAAAGGGATATTTGGAAGCCCATAGAGGGCTATGGTGAAAAAGGAAATTTCTTCCGTTCAAAACTGGAAAGAAGCTTTCTGAGAAACTGCTCTGTGTTCTGTTAATTCATCTCACAGGGTTACATCTTTCCCTTCAAGAAGCCTTTCGCTAAGGCTGTTCTTGTGGAATTGGCAAAGGGATATTTGGAAGCCCATAGAGGGCTATGGTGAAAAAGGAAATATCTTCCGTTCAAAACTGGAAAGAAGCTTTCTGAGAAACTGCTCTGTGTTCTGTTAATTCATCTCACAGAGTTACATCTTTCCCTTCAAGAAGCCTTTCGCTAAGGCTGTTCTTGTGGAATTGGCAAAAGGATATTTGGAAGCCCATAGAGGGCTATGGTGAAAAAGGAAATATCTTCCGTTCAAAACTGGAAAGAAGCTTTCTGAGAAACTGCTCTGTGTTCTGTTAATTCATCTCACAGAGTTACATCTTTCCCTTCAAGAAGGCTTTTGCTAAGGCTGTTCTTGTGCAATTGGAAAAGGGATATTTGGAAGCCCATAGAGGGCTATGGTGAAAAAGGAAATATCTTCCGTTCAAAACTGTAAAGAAGCTTTCTGAGAAACTACTCTGTGTTCTGTTAATTCATCTCACAGAGTTACATCTTTCCCTTCAAGAAGCCTTTCGCTAAGGCTGTTCTTGTGCAATTGGCAAAGGGATATTTGGAAGCCCATAGAGGGCTATGGTGAAAAAGGAAATATCTTCCGTTCAAAACTTTAAAGAAGCTTTCTGAGAAACTGCTCTGTGTTCTGTTAATTCATCTCACAGAGTTACATCTTTCCCTTCAAGAAGCCTTTCGCTAAGGCTGTTCTTGTGGAATTGGCAAAGGGATATTTGGAAGCCCATAGAGGGCTATGGTGAAAAAGGAAATATCTTCCGTTCAAAACTGGAAAGAAGCTTTCTGAGAAACTGCTCTGTGTTCTGTTAATTCATCTCACAGAGTTACATCTTTCCCTTCAAGAAGCCTTTCGCTAAGGCTGTTCTTGTGGAATTGGCAAAGGGATATTTGGAAGCCCATAGAGGGCTATGGTGAAAAAGGAAATATCTTCCGTTCAAAACTGGAAAGAAGCTTTCTGAGAAACTGCTCTGTGTTCTGTTAATTCATCTCACAGAGTTACATCTTTCCCTTCAAGAAGCCTTTCGCTAAGGCTGTTCTTGTGGAATTGGCAAAGGGATATTTGGAAGCCCATAGAGGGCTATGCTGAAAAAGGAAATATCTTCCGTTCAAAACTGGAAAGAAGCTTTCTGAGAAACTGCTCTGTGTTCTGTTAATTCATCTCACAGAGTTACATCTTTCCCTTCAAGAAGCCTTTCGCTAAGGCTGTTCTTGTGGAATTGGCAAAGGGATATTTGGAAGCCCATAGAGGGCTATGGTGAAAAAGGAAATATCTTCCGTTCAAAACTGGAAAGAAGATTTCTGAGAAACTGCTCTGTGTTCTGTTAATTCATCTCACGGAGTTACATCTACCCTTCAAGAAGCCTTTCGCTAAGGCTGTTCTTGTGGAATTGGCAAAGGGATATTTGGAAGCCCATAGAGGGCTATGGTGAAAAAGGAAATACCTTAAGTTCAAAACTGGAAAGAAGCTTTCTGAGAAACTGCTCTGTGTTCTGTTAATTCATCTCACAGAGTTACATCTTTCCCTTCAAGAAGCCTTTCGCTAAGGCTGTTCTTGTGGAATTGACAAAGGGATATTTGGAAGCCCATAGAGGGCTATGGTGAAAAAGGAAATATCTTCCGTTCAAAACTGGAAAGAAGCTTTCTGAGAAACTGCTCTGTGTTCCGTTAATTCATCTCACAGAGTTACATCTTTCCCTTCAAGAAGCCTTTCGCTAAGGCTGTTCTTGTGGAATTGGCAAAGGGATATTTGGAAGCCCATAAAGGGCTATGCTGAAAAAGGAAATATCTTCCGTTCAAAACTGGAAAGAAGCTTTCTGAGAAACTGCTCTGTGTTCTGTTAATTCATCTCACAGAGTTACATCTTTCCCTTCAAGAAGCCTTTCGCTAAAGCTGTTCTTGTGGAATTGGCAAAGAGATATTTGGAAGCCCATAGAGGGCTATGGTGAAAAAGGAAATATCTTCCGTTCAAAACTGGAAAGAAGCTTTCTGAGAAACTGCTCTGTGTTCTGTTAATTCATCTCACAGAGTTACATCTTTCCCTTCAAGAAGCCTTTCGCTAAGGCTGTTCTTGTGGAATTGGCAAAGGGATATTTGGAAGCCCATAGAGGGCTATGGTGAAAAAGGAAATATCTTCTGTTCAAAACTGGAAAGAAGCTTTGTGAGAAACTGCTCTGTGTTCTGTTAATTCATCTCACAGAGTTACATCTTTCCCTTCAAGAAGCCTTTCGCTAAGGCTGTTCTTGTGGAATTGGCAAAGGGATATTTGGAAGCCCATAGAGGGCTATGGTGAAAAAGGAAATATCTTCCGTTCAAAACTGGAAAGAAGATTTCTGAGAAACTGCTCTGTGTTCTGTTAATTCATCTCACGGAGTTACATCTTTCCCTTCAAGAAGCCTTTCGCTAAGGCTGTTCTTGTGGAATTGGTAAAGGGATATTTGGAAGCCCATAGAGGGCTATGGTGAAAAAGGAAATATCTTCCGTTGAAAACTGGAAAGAAGCTTTCTGAGAAACTGCTCTGTTCTGTTAATTCATCTCACAGAGTTACATCTTTCCCTTCAAGAAGCCTTTTGCTAAGGCTGTTCTTGTGCAATTGGCAAAGGGATATTTGGAAGCCCATAGAGGGCTATAGTGAAAAAGGAAATATCTTCCGTTCAAAACTGGAAAGAAGCTTTCTGAGAAACTGCTCTGTGTTCTGTTAATTCATCTCACAGAGTTACATCTTTCCCTTCAAGAAGCCTTTCGCTAAGGCTGTTCTTGTGGAATTGGCAAAGGGATATTTGGAAGCCCATAGAGGGCTATGGTGAAAAAGGAAATATCTTCCGTTCAAAACTGGAAAGAAGCTTTCTGAGAAACTGCTCTGTGTTCTGTTAATTCATCTCACAGAGTTACATCTTTCCCTTCAAGAAGCCTTTCGCTAAGGCTGTTCTTGTGGAATGGAAAAGGGATATTTGGAAGCCCATAGAGGGCTATGGTGAAAAAGGAAATATCTTCCGTTCAAAACTGGAAAGAAGCTTTCTGAGAAACTGCTCTGTGTTCTGTTAATTCATCTCACAGTGTTACATCTTTCCCTTCAAGAAGCCTTTCGCTAAGGCTGTTCTTGTGGAATTGGCAAAGGGATATTTGGAAGCCCCTAGAGGGCTATGGTGAAAAAGGAAATATCTTCCGTTCAAAACTGGAAAGAAGCTTTCTGAGAAACTGCTCTGTGTTCTGTTAATTCATCTCACAGAGTTACATCTTTCCCTTCAAGAAGCCTTTCGCTAAGGCTGTTCTTGTGGAATTGGCAAAGGGATATTTGGAAGCCCATAGAGGGCTATGGTGAAAAAGGAAATATCTTCCGTTCAAAACTGGAAAGAAGCTTTCTGAGAAACTGCTCTGTGTTCTGTTAATTCATCTCACAGAGTTACATCTTTCCCTTCAAGAAGCCTTTCGCTAAGGCTGTTCTTGTGGAATTGGCAAAGGGATATTTGGAAGCCCACAGAGGGCTATGGTGAAAAAGGAAATATCTTCCGTTCAAAACTGGAAAGAAGCTTTCTGAGAAACTGCTCTGTGTTCTGTTAATTCATCTCACAGAGTTACATCTTTCCCTTCAAGAAGCCTTTCTCTAAGGCTGTTCTTGTGCAATTGGCAAAGGGATATTTGGAAGCCCCTAGAGGGCTATGGTGAAAAAGGAAATATCTTCCGTTCAAAACTGGAAAGAAGCTTTCTGAGAAACTGCTCTGTGTTCTGTTAATTCATCTCACAGAGTTACATCTTTCCCTTCAAGAAGCCTTTCGCTAAGGCTGTTCTTGTGCAATTGGCAAAGGGATATTTGGAAGCCCATAGAGGGCTATGGTGAAAAAGGAAATATCTTCCGTTCAAAACTGGAAAGAAGCTTTCTGAGAAACTGCTCTGTGTTCTGTTAATTCATCTCACAGAGTTACATCTTTCCCTTCAAGAAGCCTTTCGCTAAAGCTGTTCTTGTGGAATTGGCAAAGGGATATTTGGAAGACCATAGAGGGCTATGGTGAAAAAGGAAATATCTTCCGTTCAAAACTGGAAAGATGCTTTCTGAGAAACTGCTCTGTGTTCTGTTAATTCATCTCACAGAGTAACATCTTTCACTTCAAGAAGCCTTTCGCTAAGGCTCTTCTTGTGGAATTGGCAAAGGGATATTTGGAAGCCCATAGAGGGCTATGGTGAAAAAGGAAATATCTTCCGTTCAAAACTGGAAAGAAGCTTTCTGAGAAACTGCTCTGTGTTCTGTTAATTCATCTCACAGAGTTACATCTTTCCCTTCAAGAAGCCTTTCGCTAAGGCTGTTCTTGTGGAATTGGCAAAGGGATATTTGGAAGCCCATAGAGGGCTATGGTGAAAAAGGAAATATCTTCCGTTCAAAACTGGAAAGAAGCTTTCTGAGAAACTACTCTGTGTTCTGATAATTCATCTCACAGAGTTACATCTTTCCCTTCAAGAAGCCTTTCGCTAAGGCTGTTCTTGTGGAATTGGCAAAGGGATATTTGGAAGCCCATAGAGGGCTATGGTGAAAAAGGAAATATCTTCCGTTCAAAACTGGAAAGAAGCTTTCTGAGAAACTGCTCTGTGTTCTGTTAATTCATCTCACAGAGTTACATCTTTCCCTTCAAGAAGCCTTTCGCTAAGGCTGTTCTTCTGGAATTGGCAAAGGGATATTTGGAAGCCCATAGAGGGCTATGGTGAAAAAGGAAATATCTTCCGTTCAAAACTGGAAAGAAGCTTTCTGAGAAACTGCTCTGTGTTCTGTTAATTCATCTCACAGAGTTACATCTTTCCCTTCAAGAAGCCTTTCGCTAAGGCTGTTCTTCTGGAATTGGCAAAGGGATATTTGGAAGCCCATAGAGGGCTATGGTGAAAAAGGAAATATCTTCCGTTCAAAACTGGAAAGAAGCTTTCTGAGAATCTGCTCTGTGTTCTGTTAATTCATCTCACAGAGTTACATCTTTCCCTTCAAGAAGCCTTTCGCTAAGGCTGTTCTTGTGGAATTGCCAAAGGGATATTTGGAAGCCCATAGAGGGCTACGGTGAAAAAGGAAATATCTTCCGTTCAAAACTGGAAAGAAGCTTTCTGAGAAACTGCTCTGTGTTCTGTTAATTCATCTCACAGAGTTACATCTTTCCCTTCAAGAAGCCTTTCGCTAAGGCTGTTCTTGGGGAATTGGCAAAGGGATATTTGGAAGCCCATAGGGGGCTATGCTGAAAAAGGAAATATCTTCCGTTGAAAACTGGAAAGAAGCTTTCTGAGAAACTGCTCTGTGTTCTGTTAATTCATCTCACAGAGTTACGTCTTTCCCTTCAAGAAGCCTTTCGCTAAGGCTGTTCTTGGGGAATTGGCAAAGGGATATTTGGAAGCCCATAGAGGGCTATGGTGAAAAAGGAAATTTCTTCCGTTCAAAACTGGAAAGAAGCTTTCTGAGAAACTGCTCTGTGTTCTGTTAATTCATCTCACAGGGTTACATCTTTCCCTTCAAGAAGCCTTTCGCTAAGGCTGTTCTTGTGGAATTGGCAAAGGGATATTTGGAAGCCCATAGAGGGCTATGGTGAAAAAGGAAATATCTTCCGTTCAAAACTGGAAAGAAGCTTTCTGAGAAACTGCTCTGTGTTCTGTTAATTCATCTCACAGAGTTACATCTTTCCCTTCAAGAAGCCTTTCGCTAAGGCTGTTCTTGTGGAATTGGCAAAAGGATATTTGGAAGCCCATAGAGGGCTATGGTGAAAAAGGAAATATCTTCCGTTCAAAACTGGAAAGAAGCTTTCTGAGAAACTGCTCTGTGTTCTGTTAATTCATCTCACAGAGTTACATCTTTCCCTTCAAGAAGGCTTTTGCTAAGGCTGTTCTTGTGCAATTGGAAAAGGGATATTTGGAAGCCCATAGAGGGCTATGGTGAAAAAGGAAATATCTTCCGTTCAAAACTGTAAAGAAGCTTTCTGAGAAACTACTCTGTGTTCTGTTAATTCATCTCACAGAGTTACATCTTTCCCTTCAAGAAGCCTTTCGCTAAGGCTGTTCTTGTGCAATTGGCAAAGGGATATTTGGAAGCCCATAGAGGGCTATGGTGAAAAAGGAAATATCTTCCGTTCAAAACTTTAAAGAAGCTTTCTGAGAAACTGCTCTGTGTTCTGTTAATTCATCTCACAGAGTTACATCTTTCCCTTCAAGAAGCCTTTCGCTAAGGCTGTTCTTGTGGAATTGGCAAAGGGATATTTGGAAGCCCATAGAGGGCTATGGTGAAAAAGGAAATATCTTCCGTTCAAAACTGGAAAGAAGCTTTCTGAGAAACTGCTCTGTGTTCTGTTAATTCATCTCACAGAGTTACATCTTTCCCTTCAAGAAGCCTTTCGCTAAGGCTGTTCTTGTGGAATTGGCAAAGGGATATTTGGAAGCCCATAGAGGGCTATGGTGAAAAAGGAAATATCTTCCGTTCAAAACTGGAAAGAAGCTTTCTGAGAAACTGCTCTGTGTTCTGTTAATTCATCTCACAGAGTTACATCTTTCCCTTCAAGAAGCCTTTCGCTAAGGCTGTTCTTGTGGAATTGGCAAAGGGATATTTGGAAGCCCATAGAGGGCTATGCTGAAAAAGGAAATATCTTCCGTTCAAAACTGGAAAGAAGCTTTCTGAGAAACTGCTCTGTGTTCTGTTAATTCATCTCACAGAGTTACATCTTTCCCTTCAAGAAGCCTTTCGCTAAGGCTGTTCTTGTGGAATTGGCAAAGGGATATTTGGAAGCCCATAGAGGGCTATGGTGAAAAAGGAAATATCTTCCGTTCAAAACTGGAAAGAAGATTTCTGAGAAACTGCTCTGTGTTCTGTTAATTCATCTCACGGAGTTACATCTACCCTTCAAGAAGCCTTTCGCTAAGGCTGTTCTTGTGGAATTGGCAAAGGGATATTTGGAAGCCCATAGAGGGCTATGGTGAAAAAGGAAATACCTTAAGTTCAAAACTGGAAAGAAGCTTTCTGAGAAACTGCTCTGTGTTCTGTTAATTCATCTCACAGAGTTACATCTTTCCCTTCAAGAAGCCTTTCGCTAAGGCTGTTCTTGTGGAATTGACAAAGGGATATTTGGAAGCCCATAGAGGGCTATGGTGAAAAAGGAAATATCTTCCGTTCAAAACTGGAAAGAAGCTTTCTGAGAAACTGCTCTGTGTTCCGTTAATTCATCTCACAGAGTTACATCTTTCCCTTCAAGAAGCCTTTCGCTAAGGCTGTTCTTGTGGAATTGGCAAAGGGATATTTGGAAGCCCATAAAGGGCTATGCTGAAAAAGGAAATATCTTCCGTTCAAAACTGGAAAGAAGCTTTCTGAGAAACTGCTCTGTGTTCTGTTAATTCATCTCACAGAGTTACATCTTTCCCTTCAAGAAGCCTTTCGCTAAAGCTGTTCTTGTGGAATTGGCAAAGAGATATTTGGAAGCCCATAGAGGGCTATGGTGAAAAAGGAAATATCTTCCGTTCAAAACTGGAAAGAAGCTTTCTGAGAAACTGCTCTGTGTTCTGTTAATTCATCTCACAGAGTTACATCTTTCCCTTCAAGAAGCCTTTCGCTAAGGCTGTTCTTGTGGAATTGGCAAAGGGATATTTGGAAGCCCATAGAGGGCTATGGTGAAAAAGGAAATATCTTCTGTTCAAAACTGGAAAGAAGCTTTGTGAGAAACTGCTCTGTGTTCTGTTAATTCATCTCACAGAGTTACATCTTTCCCTTCAAGAAGCCTTTCGCTAAGGCTGTTCTTGTGGAATTGGCAAAGGGATATTTGGAAGCCCATAGAGGGCTATGGTGAAAAAGGAAATATCTTCCGTTCAAAACTGGAAAGAAGATTTCTGAGAAACTGCTCTGTGTTCTGTTAATTCATCTCACGGAGTTACATCTTTCCCTTCAAGAAGCCTTTCGCTAAGGCTGTTCTTGTGGAATTGGTAAAGGGATATTTGGAAGCCCATAGAGGGCTATGGTGAAAAAGGAAATATCTTCCGTTCAAAACTGGAAAGAAGCTTTCTGAGAAACTGCTCTGTGTTCTGTTGATTCATCTCTCAGAGTTACATCTTTTCCTTCAAGAAGACTTTCGCTTAGGCTGTTCTTGTGGAATTGGCAAAGGGATATTTGGAACCCCATAGAGAGCTATGGTGAAAAAGGAAATATCTTCCGTTGAAAACTGGAAAGAAGCTTTCTGAGAAACTGCTCTGTGTTCTGTTAATTCATCTCACAGAGTTACATCTTTCCCTTCAAGAAGCCTTTCGCTAAGGCTGTTCTTGTGGAATTGGCAAAGGGATATTTGGAAACCCATAGAGGGCTATGGTGAAAAAGGAAATATCTTCCGTTGAAAACTGGAAAGAAGCTTTCTGAGAAACTGCTCTGTGTTCTGTTAATTCATCTCACAGAGTTACATCTTTCCCATCAAGAAGCCTTTCGCTAAGGCTGTTCTTGTGGAATTGGCAAAGGGATATTTGGAAGCCCATAGAGGGCTATGGTGAAAAAGGAAATATCTTCCGTTCAAAACTGGAAAGAAGCTTTCTGAGAAACTGCTCTGTGTTCTGTTAATTCATCTCACAGAGTTACATCTTTCCCTTCAAGAAGCCTTTCGCTAAGGCTGTTCTTGTGGAATTGGCAAAGGGATATTTGGAAGCCCATAGAGGGCTATGGTGAAAAAGGAAATATCTTCCGTTCAAAACTGGAAAGAAGCTTTCTGAGAAACTGCTCTGTGTTCTGTTAATTCATCTCACAGAGTTACATCTTTCCCTTCAAGAAGCCTTTCGCTAAGGCTGTTTTTGTGGAATTGGCAAAGGGATATTTGGAAGCCCATGGAGGGCTATGGTGAAAAAGGAAATATCTTCCGTTCAAAACTGGAAAGAAGCTTTCTGAGAAACTGCTCTGTGTTCTGTTAATTCATCTCACAGAGTTACATCTTTCCCTTCAAGAAGCCTTTCGCTAAGGCTGTTCTTGTGGAATTGGCAAAGGGATATTTGGAAGCCCATAGAGGGCTATGGTGAAAAAGGAAATATCTTCCGTTCAAAACTGGAAAGAAGCTTTCTGAGAAACTCCTCTGTGTTCTGTTAATTCATCTCACAGAGTTACATCTTTCCCATCAAGAAGCCTTTTGCTAAGGCTGTTCTTGTGGAATTGGCAAAGGGATATTTGGAAGCCCATAGAGGGCTATGGTGAAAAAGGAAATATCTTCCGTTCAAAACTGGAAAGAAGCTTTCTCAGAAACTGCTCTGTGTTCTATTAATTCATCTCACAGAGTTACATCTTTCCCTTCAAGAAGCCTTTCGCTAAGGCTGTTCTTGTGGAATTGGCAAAAGGATATTTGGAAGCCCATAGAGGGCTATGGTGAAAAAGGAAATATCTTCCGTTCAAAACTGGAAAGAAGCTTTCTGAGAAACTGCTCTGTGTTCTGTTAATTCATCTCACAGAGTTACATCTTTCCCTTCAAGAAGCCTTTCGCTAAGGCTGTTCTTGTGGAATTGGAAAAGGGATATTTGGAAGCCCTTAGAGGGCTATGGTGAAAAAGGAAATATCTTCCGTTCAAAACTGGAAAGAAGCTTTCTGAGAAACTGCTCTGTGTTCTGTTAATTCATGTCACAGAGTTACATCTTTCCCTTTAAGAAGCCTTTCGCTAAGGCTGTTCTTGTGGAATTGGCAAAGGGATATTTGGAAGCCCATAGAGGGCTATGGTGAAAAAGGAAATATCTTCCGTTCAAAACCGGAAAGAAGCTTTCTGAGAAACTGCTCTGTGTTCTGTTAATTCATCTCACAGAGTTACATCTTTCCCTTCAAGAAGCCTTTTGCTAAGGCTGTTCTTGTGCAATTGGAAAGGGGATATTTGGAAGCCCATAGAGGGCTATGGTGAAAAAGGAAATATCTTCCGTTCAAAACTGGAAAGAAGCTTTCTGAGAAACTGCTCTGTGTTCTGTTAATTCATCTCACAGAGTTACATCTTTCCCTTCAAGAAGCCTTTCGCTAAGGCTGTTCTTGTGAAATTGGCAAAGGGATATTTGGAAGCCCCTAGAGGTCTATGGTGAAAAAGGAAATATCTTCCGTTCAAAACTGGAAAGAAGCTTTCTGAGAATCTGCTCTGTGTTCTGTTAATTCATCTCACAGAGTTACATCTTTCCCTTCAAGAAGCCTTTCGCTAAGGCTGTTCTTGTGGAATTGGCAAAGGGATATTTGGAAGCCCATAGAGGGCTATGGTGAAAAAGGAAATATCTTCCGTTCAAAACTGGAAAGAAGCTTTCTGAGAAACTGCTCTGTGTTCTGTTAATTCATGTCACAGAGTTACATCTTTCCCTTCAAGAAGCCTTTCGCTAAGGCTGTTTTTGTGGAATTGGCAAACGGATATTTGGAAGCACATAGAGGGCTATGGTGAAAAAGGAAATACCTTCCGTTCAAAACTGGAAAGAAGCTTTCTGAGAAACTGCTCTGTGTTCTGTTAATTCATGTCACAGACTTACATCTTTCCCTTCAAGAAGCCTTTCGCTAAGGCTGTTCCTTTGGAATTGGCAAAGGGATATTTGGAATCCCATAGAGGGCTATGGTGAAAAAGGAAATATCTTCCGTTGAAAACTGGAAAGAAGCTTTCTGAGAAACTGCTCTGTGTTCTGTTAATTCATCTCACAGAGTTACATCTTTCCCATCAAGAAGCCTTTTGCTAAGGCTGTTCTTGTGGAATTGGCAAAGGGATATTTGGAAGCCCATAGAGGGCTATGGTGAAAAAGGAAATATCTTCCGTTCAAAACTGGAAAGAAGCTTTCTGAGAAACTGCTCTGTGTTCTGTTAATTCATCTCACAGAGTTACATCTTTCCCTTCAAGAAGCCTTTCGCTAAGGCTGTTCTTGTGGAATTGGCAAAAGGATATTTGGAAGCCCATAGAGGGCTATGGTGAAAAAGGAAATATCTTCCGTTCAAAACTGGAAAGAAGCTTTCTGAGAAACTGCTCTGTGTTCTGTTAATTCATCTCACAGAGTTACATCTTTCCCTTCAAGAAGCCTTTCGCTAAGGCTGTTCTTGTGGAATTGGAAAAGGGATGTTTGGAAGCCCATAGAGGGCTATGGTGAAAAAGGAAATATCTTCCGTTCAAAACTGGAAAGAAGCTTTCTGAGAAACTGCTCTGTGTTCTGTTAATTCGTGTCACAGAGTTACATCTTTCCCTTCAAGAAGCCTTTCGCTAAGGCTGTTCTTGTGGAATTGGCAAAGGGATATTTGAAAGCCCATAGAGGGCTATGGTGAAAAAGGAAATATCTTCCGTTCAAAACTGGAAAGAAGCTTTCTGAGAAACTGCTCTGTGTTCTGTTAATTCATCTCACAGAGTTACATCTTTCCCTTCAAGAAGCCTTTTGCTAAGGCTGTTCTTGTGCAATTGGAAAGGGGATATTTGGAAGCCCATAGAGGGCTATGGTGAAAAAGGAAATATCTTCCGTTCAAAACTGGAAAGAAGCTTTCTGAGAAACTGCTCTGTGTTCTGTTAATTCATTTCACAGAGTTACATCTTTCCCTTCAAGAAGCCTTTCGCTAAGGCTGTTCTTGTGGAATTGGCAAAGGGATATTTGGAAGCCCCTAGAGGGCTATGGTGAAAAAGGAAATATCTTCCGTTCAAAACTGGAAAGAAGCTTTCTGAGAATCTGCTCTGTGTTCTGTTAATTCATCTCACAGAGTTACATCTTTCCCTTCAAGAAGCCTTTCGCTAAGGCTGTTCTTGTGGAATTGGCAAAGGGATATTTGGAAGCCCATAGAGGGCTATGGTGAAAAAGGAAATATCTTCCGTTCAAAACTGGAAAGAAGCTTTCTGAGAAACTGCTCTGTGTTCTGTTAATTCATGTCACAGAGTTACATCTTTCCCTTCAAGAAGCCTTTCGCTAAGGCTGTTTTTGTGGAATTGGCAAACGGATATTTGGAAGCACATAGAGGGCTATGGTGAAAAAGGAAATACCTTCCGTTCAAAACTGGAAAGAAGCTTTCTGAGAAACTGCTCTGTGTTCTGTTAATTCATCTCACAGAGTTACATCTTTCCCTTCAAGAAGCCTTTCGCTAAGGCTGTTCTTGTGCAATTGGCAAAGGGATATTTGGAAGCCCCTAGAGGGCTATGGTGAAAAAGGAAATATCTTCCGTTCAAAACTGGAAAGAAGCTTTCTGAGAAACTACTCTGTGTTCTGTTAATTCATCTCACAGAGTTACATCTTTCCCTTCAAGAAGCCTTTCGCTAAGGCTGTTCTTGTGGAATTGGCAAAGGGATATTTGGAAGCCCCTAGAGGGCTATGGTGAAAAAGGAAATATCTTCCGTTCAAAACTGGAAAGAAGCTTTCTGAGAATCTGCTCTGTGTTCTGTTAATTCATCTCACAGAGTTACATCTTTCCCTTCAAGAAGCCTTTCGCTAAGGCTGTTCTTGTGGAATTGGCAAAGGGATATTTGGAAGCCCATAGAGGGCTATGGTGAAAAAGGAAATATCTTCCGTTCAAAACTGGAAAGAAGCTTTCTGAGAAACTGCTCTGTGTTCTGTTAATTCATGTCACAGAGTTACATCTTTCCCTTCAAGAAGCCTTTCGCTAAGGCTGTTTTTGTGGAATTGGCAAACGGATATTTGGAAGCACATAGAGGGCTATGGTGAAAAAGGAAATACCTTCCGTTCAAAACTGGAAAGAAGCTTTCTGAGAAACTGCTCTGTGTTCTGTTAATTCATGTCACAGACTTACATCTTTCCCTTCAAGAAGCCTTTCGCTAAGGCTGTTCCTTTGGAATTGGCAAAGGGATATTTGGAATCCCATAGAGGGCTATGGTGAAAAAGGAAATATCTTCCGTTGAAAACTGGAAAGAAGCTTTCTGAGAAACTGCTCTGTGTTCTGTTAATTCATCTCACAGAGTTACATCTTTCCCATCAAGAAGCCTTTTGCTAAGGCTGTTCTTGTGGAATTGGCAAAGGGATATTTGGAAGCCCATAGAGGGCTATGGTGAAAAAGGAAATATCTTCCGTTCAAAACTGGAAAGAAGCTTTCTGAGAAACTGCTCTGTGTTCTGTTAATTCATCTCACAGAGTTACATCTTTCCCTTCAAGAAGCCTTTCGCTAAGGCTGTTCTTGTGGAATTGGCAAAAGGATATTTGGAAGCCCATAGAGGGCTATGGTGAAAAAGGAAATATCTTCCGTTCAAAACTGGAAAGAAGCTTTCTGAGAAACTGCTCTGTGTTCTGTTAATTCATCTCACAGAGTTACATCTTTCCCTTCAAGAAGCCTTTCGCTAAGGCTGTTCTTGTGGAATTGGAAAAGGGATGTTTGGAAGCCCATAGAGGGCTATGGTGAAAAAGGAAATATCTTCCGTTCAAAACTGGAAAGAAGCTTTCTGAGAAACTGCTCTGTGTTCTGTTAATTCGTGTCACAGAGTTACATCTTTCCCTTCAAGAAGCCTTTCGCTAAGGCTGTTCTTGTGGAATTGGCAAAGGGATATTTGAAAGCCCATAGAGGGCTATGGTGAAAAAGGAAATATCTTCCGTTCAAAACTGGAAAGAAGCTTTCTGAGAAACTGCTCTGTGTTCTGTTAATTCATCTCACAGAGTTACATCTTTCCCTTCAAGAAGCCTTTTGCTAAGGCTGTTCTTTTGCAATTGGAAAGGGGATATTTGGAAGCCCATAGAGGGCTATGGTGAAAAAGGAAATATCTTCCGTTCAAAACTGGAAAGAAGCTTTCTGAGAAACTGCTCTGTGTTCTGTTAATTCATTTCACAGAGTTACATCTTTCCCTTCAAGAAGCCTTTCGCTAAGGCTGTTCTTGTGGAATTGGCAAAGGGATATTTGGAAGCCCCTAGAGGGCTATGGTGAAAAAGGAAATATCTTCCGTTCAAAACTGGAAAGAAGCTTTCTGAGAATCTGCTCTGTGTTCTGTTAATTCATGTCACAGAGTTACATCTTTCCCTTCAAGAAGCCTTTCGCTAAGGCTGTTTTTGTGGAATTGGCAAACGGATATTTGGAAGCACATAGAGGGCTATGGTGAAAAAGGAAATACCTTCCGTTCAAAACTGGAAAGAAGCTTTCTGAGAAACTGCTCTGTGTTCTGTTAATTCATCTCACAGAGTTACATCTTTCCCTTCAAGAAGCCTTTCGCTAAGGCTGTTCTTGTGCAATTGGCAAAGGGATATTTGGAAGCCCCTAGAGGGCTATGGTGAAAAAGGAAATATCTTCCGTTCAAAACTGGAAAGAAGCTTTCTGAGAAACTACTCTGTGTTCTGTTAATTCATCTCACAGAGTTACATCTTTCCCTTCAAGAAGCCTTTCGCTAAGGCTGTTCTTGTGCAATTGGCAAAGGGATATTTGGAAGCCCATAGAGGGCTATGGTGAAAAAGGAAATATCTTCCGTTCAAAACTGGAAAGAAGCTTTCTGAGAAACTGCTCTGTGTTCTGTTAATTCATCTCACAGAGTTACATCTTTCCCTTCAAGAAGCCTTTCGCTAAGGCTGTTCTTGTGGAATTGGCAAAGGGATATTTGGAAGCCCATAGAGGGCTATGGTGAAAAAGGAAATATCTTCCGTTGAAAACTGGAAAGAAGCTCTGAGAAACTGCTCTGTGTTCTGTTAATTCATCTCACAGAGTTACATCTTTCCCTTCAAGAAGCCTTTCGCTAAGGCTGTTCTTGTGCAATTGGCAAAGGGATATTTGGAAGCCCATAGAGGGCTATGGTGAATAAGGAAATATCTTCCGTTCAAAACTGGAAAGAAGCTTTCTGAGAAACTGCTCTGTGTTCTGTTAATTCATCTCACAGAGTTACATCTTTCCCTTCAAGAAGCCTTTCGCTAAGGCTGTTCTTGTGGAATTGGCAAAGGGATATATGGAAGCCCATAGAGGGCTATGGTGAAAAAGGAAATATCTTCCGTTGAAAACTGGAAAGAAGCTTTCTGAGAAACTGCTCTGTGTTCTGTTAATTCATCTCACAGAGTTACATCTTTCCCTTCAAGAAGCCTCTCGCTAAGGCTGTTCTTGTGGAATTGGCAAAGGGATATTTGGAAGCCCTTAGAGGGCTATGGTGAAAAAGGAAATATCTTCCCTTCAAAACTGGAAAGAAGCTTTCTGAGAAACTAGTCTGTGTTCTGTTAATTCATCTCACAGAGTTACATCTTTCCCTTCAAGAAGCCTTTCGCTAAGGCTGTTCTTGTAGAATTGGCAAAGGGATATTTGGAAGCCCATAGAGGGCTGTGGTGAAAAAGGAAATATCTTCCGTTCAAAACTGGAAAGAAGATTTCTGAGAAACTGCTCTGTGTTCTGTTAATTCATCTCACGGAGTTACATCTTTCCCTTCAAGAAGCCTTTCGCTAAGGCTGTTCTTGTGGAATTGGCAAAGGGATATTTGCAAGCCCATAGAGGGCTATGGTGAAAAAGGAAATATCTTCCGTTCAAAACTGGAAAGAAGCTTTCTGAGAAACTGCTCTGTGATCTGTTAATTCATCTCACAGAGTTACATCTTTCCCTTCAAGAAGCCTTTCGCTAAGGCTGTTCTTGTGGAATTGGCAAAGGGATATTTCGAAGCCCATAGAGGGCTATGGTGAAACAGGAAATATCTTCCGTTGAAAACTGGAAAGAAGTTTTCTGAGAAACTGCTCTGTGTTCTGTTAATTCATCTCACAGAGTTCCGTCTTTCCCTTCAAGAAGCCTTTCGCTAAGGCTGTTTTTGGGGAATTGGCAAAGGGATATTTGGAAGCCCATAGAGGGCTATGGAGAAAAAGGAAATATCTTCCGTTCAAAACTGGAAAGAAGCTTTCTGAGAAACTGCTCTGTGTTCTGTTAATTCATCTCACAGAGTTACATCTTTCCCTTCAAGAAGCCTTTCGCTAAGGCTGTTCTTGTGGAATTGGCAAAGTGATATTTCGAAGCCCATAGAGGGCTATGGTGAAAAAGGAAATATCTTCCGTTCAAAACTGGAAAGAAGCTTTCTGAGAAACTGCTCTGTGTTCTGTTAATTCATCTTACAGAGTTACATCTTTCCCTTCAAGAAGCTTTTCGCTAAGGCTGTTCTTGTGGAATTGGCAAAGGGATATTTGGAAGCCCATAGAGGGCTATGGTGAAAAAGGAAATATCTTCCGTTGAAAACTGGAAAGAAGCTTTCTGAGAAACTGCTCTGTGTTCTGTTAATTCATCTCACAGAGTTACATCTTTCCCTTCAAGAAGCCTCTCGCTAAGGCTGTTCTTGTGGAATTGGCAAAGGGATATTTGGAAGCCCATAGAGGGCTATGGTGAAAAAGGAAATATCTTCCCTTCAAAACTGGAAAGAAGCTTTCTGAGAAACTGCTCTGTGTTCTGTTAATTCATCTTACAGAGTTACATCTTTCCCTTCAAGAAGCTTTTCGCTAAGGCTGTTCTTGTGGAATTGGCAAAGGGATATTTGGAAGCCCATAGAGGGCTATGGTGAAAAAGGAAATATCTTCCGTTCAAAACTGGAAAGAAGCTTTCTGAGAGACTGCTCTGTGTTCTGTTAATTCATCTCACAGAGTTACATCTTTCCCTTCAAGAAGCCTTTCGCTAAGGCTGTTCTTGTGGAATTGGCAAAGGGATATGTGGAAGCCCATAGAGGGCTATGGTGAAAAAGGAAATATCTTCCGTTCAAAACTGGAAAGAAGCTTTCTGAGAAACTGCTCTGTGTTCTGTTAATTCATCTCACAGAGTTACATCTTTCCCTTCAAGAAGCCTTTCGCTAAGGCTGTTCTTGTGGAATTGGCAAAGGGATATCTGGAAGCCCATAGAGGGCTATGGTGAAAAAGGAAATATCTTCCGTTCAAAACTGGAAAGAAGCTTTCTGAGAAACGGCTCTGTGTTCTGTTAATTCATCTCACAGAGTTACATCTTTCCCTTCAAGAAGCCTTTCGCTAAGGCTGTTCTTGTGGAATTGGAAAAGGGATATTTGGAAGCCCATAGAGGGCTATGGTGAAAAAGGAAATATCTTCCGTTCAAAACTGGAAAGAAGCTTTCTGAGAAACTGCTCTGTGTTCTGTTAATTCATGTCACAGAGTTACATCTTTCCCTTCAAGAAGCCTTTCCCTAAGGCTGTTCTTGTGGAATTGGCAAAGGGATATTTGGAAGCCCATAGAGGGCTATGGTGAAAAAGGAAATATCTTCCGTTCAAAACTGGAATGAAGCTTTCTGAGAAACTGCTCTGTGTTCTGTTAATTCATCCCATAGAGTTACATCTTTCCCTTCAAGAAGCCTTTCGCTAAGGCTGTTGTTGTGGAATTGGCAAAGGGATATTTGGTAGCCCATAGAGGGCTATGGTGAAAAAGGAAATATCTTCCGTTCAAAACTGGAAAGAAGCTTTCTGAGAAACTGCTCTGTGTTCTGTTAATTCATCTCACAGAGTTACATCTTTCCCTTCAAGAAGTCTTTCGCCAAGGCTGTTCTTGTGGAATTGCCAAAGGGATATTTGGAAGCCCAGAGAGGGCTATGGTGAAAAAGGAAATATCATCCGTTCAAAACTGGAAAGAAGCTTTCTGAGAAACTGCTATCTGTTCTCTTAATTCATCTCACAGAGTTACATCTTTCCCTTCAAGAAGCCTTTCGCTAAGGCTGTTCTTGTGGAATTGGCAAAGGGATATTTGGAAGCCCATAGAGGGCTATGGTGAATAAGGAAATATCTTCCGTTCAAAACTGGAAAGAAGCTTTCTGAGAAACTGCTCTGTGTTCTGTTAATTCATCTCACAGAGTTACATCTTTCCCTTCAAGAAGCCTTTCGCTAAGGCTGTTCTTGTGGAATTGGCAAAGGGATATATGGAAGCCCATAGAGGGCTATGGTGAAAAAGGAAATATCTTCCGTTGAAAACTGGAAAGAAGCTTTCTGAGAAACTGCTCTGTGTTCTGTTAATTCATCTCACAGAGTTACATCTTTCCCTTCAAGAAGCCTCTCGCTAAGGCTGTTCTTGTGGAATTGGCAAAGGGATATTTGGAAGCCCTTAGAGGGCTATGGTGAAAAAGGAAATATCTTCCCTTCAAAACTGGAAAGAAGCTTTCTGAGAAACTAGTCTGTGTTCTGTTAATTCATCTCACAGAGTTACATCTTTCCCTTCAAGAAGCCTTTCGCTAAGGCTGTTCTTGTAGAATTGGCAAAGGGATATTTGGAAGCCCATAGAGGGCTGTGGTGAAAAAGGAAATATCTTCCGTTCAAAACTGGAAAGAAGATTTCTGAGAAACTGCTCTGTGTTCTGTTAATTCATCTCACGGAGTTACATCTTTCCCTTCAAGAAGCCTTTCGCTAAGGCTGTTCTTGTGGAATTGGCAAAGGGATATTTGCAAGCCCATAGAGGGCTATGGTGAAAAAGGAAATATCTTCCGTTCAAAACTGGAAAGAAGCTTTCTGAGAAACTGCTCTGTGTTCTGTTAATTCATCTTACAGAGTTACATCTTTCCCTTCAAGAAGCTTTTCGCTAAGGCTGTTCTTGTGGAATTGGCAAAGGGATATTTGGAAGCCCATAGAGGGCTATGGTGAAAAAGGAAATATCTTCCGTTGAAAACTGGAAAGAAGCTTTCTGAGAAACTGCTCTGTGTTCTGTTAATTCATCTCACAGAGTTACATCTTTCCCTTCAAGAAGCCTCTCGCTAAGGCTGTTCTTGTGGAATTGGCAAAGGGATATTTGGAAGCCCATAGAGGGCTATGTTGAAAAAGGAAATATCTTCCCTTCAAAACTGGAAAGAAGCTTTCTGAGAAACTGCTCTGTGTTCTGTTAATTCATCTTACAGAGTTACATCTTTCCCTTCAAGAAGCTTTTCGCTAAGGCTGTTCTTGTGGAATTGGCAAAGGGATATTTGGAAGCCCATAGAGGGCTATGGTGAAAAAGGAAATATCTTCCGTTGAAAACTGGAAAGAAGCTTTCTGAGAGACTGCTCTGTGTTCTGTTAATTCATCTCACAGAGTTACATCTTTCCCTTCAAGAAGCCTTTCGCTAAGGCTGTTCTTGTGGAATTGGCAAAGGGATATGTGGAAGCCCATAGAGGGCTATGGTGAAAAAGGAAATATCTTCCGTTCAAAACTGGAAAGAAGCTTTCTGAGAAACTGCTCTGTGTTCTGTTAATTCATCTCACAGAGTTACATCTTTCCCTTCAAGAAGCCTTTCGCTAAGGCTGTTCTTGTGGAATTGGCAAAGGGATATCTGGAAGCCCATAGAGGGCTATGGTGAAAAAGGAAATATCTTCCGTTCAAAACTGGAAAGAAGCTTTCTGAGAAACTGCTCTGTGTTCTGTTAATTCACCTCACAGAGTTACATCTTTCCCTTCAAGAAGCCTTTCGCTAAGGCTGTTCTTGTGGAATTGGCAAAGGGATATTTGGAAGCCCATAGAGGGCTATGGTGAAAAAGGAAATATCTTCTGTTCAAAACTGGAAAGAAGCTTTCTGAGAAACTGCTCTGTGTTCTGTTAATTCATCTCACAGAGTTACATCTTTCCCTTCAAGAAGTCTTTCGCTAAGGCTGTTCTTGGGGAATTGGCAAAGGGATATTTGGAAACCCCAAGGGGGCTATGGTGAAAAAGGAAATATCTTCCGTTCAAAACTGGAAAGAAGCTTTCTGAGAAACTGCTCTGTGTTCTGTTAATTCATCTCAAAGAGTTACATCTTTCCCTTCAAGAAGCCTTTCGCTAAGGCTGTTCTTGTGGAATTGGCAAAGGGATATTTCGAAGCCCATAGAGGGCTATGGTGAAAAAGGAAATATCTTCCGTTCAAAACTGGAAAGAAGCTTTCTGAGAAACGGCTCTGTGTTCTGTTAATTCATCTCACAGAGTTACATCTTTCCCTTCAAGAAGCCTTTCGCTAAGGCTGTTCTTGTGGAATTGGAAAAGGGATATTTGGAAGCCCATAGAGGGCTATGGTGAAAAAGGAAATATCTTCCGTTCAAAACTGGAAAGAAGCTTTCTGAGAAACTGCTCTGTGTTCTGTTAATTCATGTCACAGAGTTACATCTTTCCCTTCAAGAAGCCTTTCCCTAAGGCTGTTCTTGTGGAATTGGCAAAGGGATATTTGGAAGCCCATAGAGGGCTATGGTGAAAAAGGAAATATCTTCCGTTCAAAACTGGAAAGAAGCTTTCTGAGAAACTGCTCTGTGTTCTGTTAATTCATCTCATAGAGTTACATCTTTCCCTTCAAGAAGCCTTTCGCTAAGGCTGTTGTTGTGGAATTGGCAAAGGGATATTTGGTAGCCCATACAGGGCTATGGTGAAAAAGGAAATATCTTCCGTTCAAAACTGGAAAGAAGCTTTCTGAGAAACTGCTCTGTGTTCTGTTAATTCATCTCACAGAGTTACATCTTTCCCTTCAAGAAGTCTTTCGCCAAGGCTGTTCTTGTGGAATTGCCAAAGGGATATTTGGAAGCCCAGAGAGGGCTATGGTGAAAAAGGAAATATCATCCGTTCAAAACTGGAAAGAAGCTTTCTGAGAAACTGCTATCTGTTCTCTTAATTCATCTCACAGAGTTACATCTTTCCCTTCAAGAAGCCTTTCGCTAAGGCTGTTCTTGTGGAATTGGCAAAGGGATATTTGGAAGCCCATAGAGGGCTATGGTGAAAAAGGAAATATCTTCCGTTGAAAACTGGAAAGAAGCTTTCTGAGAAACTGCTCTGTGTTCTGTTAATTCATCTCACAGAGTTACATCTTTCCCTTCAAGAAGCCTTTCGCTAAGGCTGTTCTTGTGGAATTGGCAAAGGGATATTTGGAAGCCCATAGAGGGCTATGGTGAAAAAGGAAATATCTTCCGTTCAAAACTGGAAAGAAGATTTCTGAGAAACTGCTCTGTGTTCTGTTAATTCATCTCACGGAGTTACATCTTTCCCTTCAAGAAGCCTTTCGCTAAGGCTGTTCTTGTGGAATTGGCAAAGGGATATTTGGAAGCCCATAGAGGGCTATGGTGAAAAAGGAAATATCTTCCGTTCAAAACTGGAAAGAAGATTTCTGAGAAACTGCTCTGTGTTCTGTTAATTCATCTCACGGAGTTACATCTTTCCCTTCAAGAAGCCTTTCGCTAAGTCTGTTCTTGGGGAATTGGCAAAGGGATATTTGGAAGCCCATAGAGGGCTATGGTGAAAAAGGAAATATCTTCCGTTCAAAACTGGAAAGAAGCTTTCTGAGAAACTGCTCTGTGTTCTGTTAATTCATCTCACAGAGTTACATCTTTCCCTTCAAGAAGCCTTTCGCTAAGGGTGTTCTTGTGGAATTGGCAAAGGGATATTTGGAAGCCCATAGAGGGCTATGGTGAAAAAGGAAATATCTTCCGTTCAAAACTGGAAAGAAGCTTTTTGAGAATCTGCTCTGTGTTCTGTTAATTCATCTCACAGAGTTACATCTTTCCCTTCAAGAAGCCTTTCGCTAAGGCTGTTCTTGTGGAATTGGCAAAGGGATATTTGGAAGCCCATAGAGGGCTATGGTGAAAAAGGAAATATCTTCCGTTCAAAACTGGAAAGAAGCTTTCTGAGAAACTGCTCTGTGTTCTGTTAATTCATCTCACAGAGTTACATCTTTCCCTTCAAGAAGCCTTTCGCTAAGGCTGTTCTTGGGGAATTGGCAAAGGGATATTTGGAAGCCCATAGGGGACTATGCTGAAAAAGGAAATATCTTCCGTTCAAAACTGGAAAGAAGCTATCTGAGAAACGGCTCTGTGTTCTGTTAATTCATCTCACAGAGTTACGTCTTTCCCTTCAAGAAGCCTTTCGCTAAGGCTGTTCTTGTGGAATTGGCAAAGGGATATTTGGAAGCCCATAGAGGGCTATGGTGAAAAAGGAAATTTCTTCCGTTCAAAACTGGAAAGAAGCTTTCTGAGAAACTGCTCTGTGTTCTGTTAATTCATCTCACAGAGTTACATCTTTCCCTTCAAGAAGCCTTTCGCTAAGGCTGTTCTTGTGGAATTGGCAAAGGGATATTTGGAAGCCCATAGAGGGCTATGGTGAAAAAGGAAATATCTTCCGTTCAAAACTGGAAAGAAGCTTTCTGAGAAACTGCTCTGTGTTCTGTTAATTCATCTCACAGAGTTACATCTTTCCCTTCAAGAAGCCTTTCGCTAAGGCTGTTCTTCTGGAATTGGCAAAGGGATATTTGGAAGCCCATAGATGGCTATGGTGAAAAAGGAAATATCTTCCGTTCAAAACTGGAAAGAAGCTTTCTGAGAAACTGCTCTGTGTTCTGTTAATTCATCTCACAGAGTTACATCTTTCCCTTCAAGAAGCCTTTTGCTAAGGCTGTTCTTGTGGAATTGGCAAAGGGATATTTGGAAGCCCTTAGAGGGCTATGGTGAAAAAGGAAATATCTTCCGTTGAAAACTGGAAAGAAGCCTTATGAGAAACTGCTCTGTGTTCTGTTAATTCATGTCACAGAGTTACATCTTTCCCTTCAAGAAGCCTTTCGCTAAGGCTGTTCTTCTGGAATTGGCAAAGGGATATTTGGAAGCCCATAGAGGGCTATGGTGAAAAAGGAAATATCTTCCGTTCAAAACTGGAAAGAAGCTTTCTGAGAAACTGCTCTGTGTTCTGTTAATTCATCTCACAGAGTTACATCTTTCCCTTCAAGAAGCCTTTCGCTAAGGCTGTTCTTGTGGAATGGAAAAGGGATATTTGGAAGCCCATAGAGGGCTATGGTGAAAAAGGAAATATCTTCCGTTCAAAACTGGAAAGAAGCTTTCTGAGAAACTGCTCTGTGTTCTGTTAATTCATCTCACAGTGTTACATCTTTCCCTTCAAGAAGCCTTTCGCTAAGGCTGTTCTTGTGGAATTGGCAAAGTGATATTTGGAAGCCCCTAGAGGGCTATGGTGAAAAAGGAAATATCTTCCGTTCAAAACTGGAAAGAAGCTTTCTGAGAAACTGCTCTGTGTTCTGTTAATTCATCTCACAGAGTTACATCTTTCCCTTCAAGAAGCCTTTCTCTAAGGCTGTTCTTGTGGAATTGGCAAAGGGATATTTGGAAGCCCATAGAGGGCTATGGTGAAAAAGGAAATATCTTCCGTTCAAAACTGGAAAGAAGCTTTCTGAGAAACTGCTCTGTGTTCTGTTAATTCATCTCACAGAGTTACATCTTTCCCTTCAAGAAGCCTTTCGCTAAGGCTGTTTTTGTGGAATTGGCAAAGGGATATTTGGAAGCCCATAGAGGGCTATGCTGAAAAAGGAAATATCTTCCGTTCAAAACTGGAAAGAAGCTTTCTGAGAAACTGCTCTGTGTTCTGTTAATTCATCTCACAGAGTTACATCTTTCCCTTCAAGAAGCCTTTCGCTAAGGCTGTTCTTGTGGAATTGGCAAAGGGATATTTGGAAGCCCATAGAGGGCTATGGTGAAAAAGGAAATATCTTCCGTTCAAAACTGGAAAGAAGATTTCTGAGAAACTGCTCTGTGTTCTGTTAATTCATCTCACGGAGTTACATCTACCCTTCAAGAAGCCTTTCGCTAAGGCTGTTCTTGTGGAATTGGCAAAGGGATATTTGGAAGCCCATAGAGGGCTATGGTGAAAAAGGAAATACCTTAAGTTCAAAACTGGAAAGAAGCTTTCTGAGAAACTGCTCTGTGTTCTGTTAATTCATCTCACAGAGTTACATCTTTCCCTTCAAGAAGCCTTTCGCTAAGGCTGTTCTTGTGGAATTGACAAAGGGATATTTGGAAGCCCATAGAGGGCTATGGTGAAAAAGGAAATATCTTCCGTTCAAAACTGGAAAGAAGCTTTCTGAGAAACTGCTCTGTGTTCCGTTAATTCATCTCACAGAGTTACATCTTTCCCTTCAAGAAGCCTTTCGCTAAGGCTGTTCTTGTGGAATTGGCAAAGGGATATTTGGAAGCCCATAAAGGGCTATGCTGAAAAAGGAAATATCTTCCGTTCAAAACTGGAAAGAAGCTTTCTGAGAAACTGCTCTGTGTTCTGTTAATTCATCTCACAGAGTTACATCTTTCCCTTCAAGAAGCCTTTCGCTAAAGCTGTTCTTGTGGAATTGGCAAAGAGATATTTGGAAGCCCATAGAGGGCTATGGTGAAAAAGGAAATATCTTCCGTTCAAAACTGGAAAGAAGCTTTCTGAGAAACTGCTCTGTGTTCTGTTAATTCATCTCACAGAGTTACATCTTTCCCTTCAAGAAGCCTTTCGCTAAGGCTGTTCTTGTGGAATTGGCAAAGGGATATTTGGAAGCCCATAGAGGGCTCTGGTGAAAAAGGAAATATCTTCTGTTCAAAACTGGAAAGAAGCTTTGTGAGAAACTGCTCTGTGTTCTGTTAATTCATCTCACAGAGTTACATCTTTCCCTTCAAGAAGCCTTTCGCTAAGGCTGTTCTTGTGGAATTGGCAAAGGGATATTTGGAAGCCCATAGAGGGCTATGGTGAAAAAGGAAATATCTTCCGTTCAAAACTGGAAAGAAGATTTCTGAGAAACTGCTCTGTGTTCTGTTAATTCATCTCACGGAGTTACATCTTTCCCTTCAAGAAGCCTTTCGCTAAGGCTGTTCTTGTGGAATTGGTAAAGGGATATTTGGAAGCCCATAGAGGGCTATGGTGAAAAAGGAAATATCTTCCGTTCAAAACTGGAAAGAAGCTTTCTGAGAAACTGCTCTGTGTTCTGTTGATTCATCTCTCAGAGTTACATCTTTTCCTTCAAGAAGACTTTCGCTTAGGCTGTTCTTGTGGAATTGGCAAAGGGATATTTGGAACCCCATAGAGAGCTATGGTGAAAAAGGAAATATCTTCCGTTGAAAACTGGAAAGAAGCTTTCTGAGAAACTGCTCTGTGTTCTGTTAATTCATCTCACAGAGTTACATCTTTCCCTTCAAGAAGCCTTTCGCTAAGGCTGTTCTTGTGGAATTGGCAAAGGGATATTTGGAAACCCATAGAGGGCTATGGTGAAAAAGGAAATATCTTCCGTTGAAAACTGGAAAGAAGCTTTCTGAGAAACTGCTCTGTGTTCTGTTAATTCATCTCACAGAGTTACATCTTTCCCATCAAGAAGCCTTTCGCTAAGGCTGTTCTTGTGGAATTGGCAAAGGGATATTTGGAAGCCCATAGAGGGCTATGGTGAAAAAGGAAATATCTTCCGTTCAAAACTGGAAAGAAGCTTTCTGAGAAACTGCTCTGTGTTCTGTTAATTCATCTCACAGAGTTACATCTTTCCCTTCAAGAAGCCTTTCGCTAAGGCTGTTCTTGTGGAATTGGCAAAGGGATATTTGGAAGCCCATAGAGGGCTATGGTGAAAAAGGAAATATCTTCCGTTCAAAACTGGAAAGAAGCTTTCTGAGAAACTGCTCTGTGTTCTGTTAATTCATCTCACAGAGTTACATCTTTCCCTTCAAGAAGCCTTTCGCTAAGGCTGTTTTTGTGGAATTGGCAAAGGGATATTTGGAAGCCCATGGAGGGCTATGGTGAAAAAGGAAATATCTTCCGTTCAAAACTGGAAAGAAGCTTTCTGAGAAACTGCTCTGTGTTCTGTTAATTCATCTCACAGAGTTACATCTTTCCCTTCAAGAAGCCTTTCGCTAAGGCTGTTCTTGTGGAATTGGCAAAGGGATATTTGGAAGCCCATAGAGGGCTATGGTGAAAAAGGAAATATCTTCCGTTCAAAACTGGAAAGAAGCTTTCTGAGAAACTCCTCTGTGTTCTGTTAATTCATCTCACAGAGTTACATCTTTCCCATCAAGAAGCCTTTTGCTAAGGCTGTTCTTGTGGAATTGGCAAAGGGATATTTGGAAGCCCATAGAGGGCTATGGTGAAAAAGGAAATATCTTCCGTTCAAAACTGGAAAGAAGCTTTCTCAGAAACTGCTCTGTGTTCTATTAATTCATCTCACAGAGTTACATCTTTCCCTTCAAGAAGCCTTTCGCTAAGGCTGTTCTTGTGGAATTGGCAAAAGGATATTTGGAAGCCCATAGAGGGCTATGGTGAAAAAGGAAATATCTTCCGTTCAAAACTGGAAAGAAGCTTTCTGAGAAACTGCTCTGTGTTCTGTTAATTCATCTCACAGAGTTACATCTTTCCCTTCAAGAAGCCTTTCGCTAAGGCTGTTCTTGTGGAATTGGAAAAGGGATATTTGGAAGCCCTTAGAGGGCTATGGTGAAAAAGGAAATATCTTCCGTTCAAAACTGGAAAGAAGCTTTCTGAGAAACTGCTCTGTGTTCTGTTAATTCATGTCACAGAGTTACATCTTTCCCTTTAAGAAGCCTTTCGCTAAGGCTGTTCTTGTGGAATTGGCAAAGGGATATTTGGAAGCCCATAGAGGGCTATGGTGAAAAAGGAAATATCTTCCGTTCAAAACCGGAAAGAAGCTTTCTGAGAAACTGCTCTGTGTTCTGTTAATTCATCTCACAGAGTTACATCTTTCCCTTCAAGAAGCCTTTTGCTAAGGCTGTTCTTGTGCAATTGGAAAGGGGATATTTGGAAGCCCATAGAGGGCTATGGTGAAAAAGGAAATATCTTCCGTTCAAAACTGGAAAGAAGCTTTCTGAGAAACTGCTCTGTGTTCTGTTAATTCATCTCACAGAGTTACATCTTTCCCTTCAAGAAGCCTTTCGCTAAGGCTGTTCTTGTGGAATTGGCAAAGGGATATTTGGAAGCCCCTAGAGGTCTATGGTGAAAAAGGAAATATCTTCCGTTCAAAACTGGAAAGAAGCTTTCTGAGAATCTGCTCTGTGTTCTGTTAATTCATCTCACAGAGTTACATCTTTCCCTTCAAGAAGCCTTTCGCTAAGGCTGTTCTTGTGGAATTGGCAAAGGGATATTTGGAAGCCCATAGAGGGCTATGGTGAAAAAGGAAATATCTTCCGTTCAAAACTGGAAAGAAGCTTTCTGAGAAACTGCTCTGTGTTCTGTTAATTCATGTCACAGAGTTACATCTTTCCCTTCAAGAAGCCTTTCGCTAAGGCTGTTTTTGTGGAATTGGCAAACGGATATTTGGAAGCACATAGAGGGCTATGGTGAAAAAGGAAATACCTTCCGTTCAAAACTGGAAAGAAGCTTTCTGAGAAACTGCTCTGTGTTCTGTTAATTCATGTCACAGACTTACATCTTTCCCTTCAAGAAGCCTTTCGCTAAGGCTGTTCCTTTGGAATTGGCAAAGGGATATTTGGAATCCCATAGAGGGCTATGGTGAAAAAGGAAATATCTTCCGTTGAAAACTGGAAAGAAGCTTTCTGAGAAACTGCTCTGTGTTCTGTTAATTCATCTCACAGAGTTACATCTTTCCCATCAAGAAGCCTTTTGCTAAGGCTGTTCTTGTGGAATTGGCAAAGGGATATTTGGAAGCCCATAGAGGGCTATGGTGAAAAAGGAAATATCTTCCGTTCAAAACTGGAAAGAAGCTTTCTGAGAAACTGCTCTGTGTTCTGTTAATTCATCTCACAGAGTTACATCTTTCCCTTCAAGAAGCCTTTCGCTAAGGCTGTTCTTGTGGAATTGGCAAAAGGATATTTGGAAGCCCATAGAGGGCTATGGTGAAAAAGGAAATATCTTCCGTTCAAAACTGGAAAGAAGCTTTCTGAGAAACTGCTCTGTGTTCTGTTAATTCATCTCACAGAGTTACATCTTTCCCTTCAAGAAGCCTTTCGCTAAGGCTGTTCTTGTGGAATTGGAAAAGGGATGTTTGGAAGCCCATAGAGGGCTATGGTGAAAAAGGAAATATCTTCCGTTCAAAACTGGAAAGAAGCTTTCTGAGAAACTGCTCTGTGTTCTGTTAATTCGTGTCACAGAGTTACATCTTTCCCTTCAAGAAGCCTTTCGCTAAGGCTGTTCTTGTGGAATTGGCAAAGGGATATTTGAAAGCCCATAGAGGGCTATGGT
This sequence comes from Chlorocebus sabaeus, assembly GCF_047675955.1. Taxonomy (NCBI): domain Eukaryota; kingdom Metazoa; phylum Chordata; class Mammalia; order Primates; family Cercopithecidae; genus Chlorocebus; species Chlorocebus sabaeus. Next base: position 343,392 of record NW_027327814.1, read on the forward strand.
GAAAAAGGAAATATCTTCCGTTCAAAACTGGAAAGAAGCTTTCTGAGAAACTGCTCTGTGTTCTGTTAATTCATCTCACAGAGTTACATCTTTCCCTTCAAGAAGCCTTTTGCTAAGGCTGTTCTTGTGCAATTGGAAAGGGGATATTTGGAAGCCCATAGAGGGCTATGGTGAAAAAGGAAATATCTTCCGTTCAAAACTGGAAAGAAGCTTTCTGAGAAACTGCTCTGTGTTCTGTTAATTCATTTCACAGAGTTACATCTTTCCCTTCAAGAAGCCTTTCGCTAAGGCTGTTCTTGTGGAATTGGCAAAGGGATATTTGGAAGCCCCTAGAGGGCTATGGTGAAAAAGGAAATATCTTCCGTTCAAAACTGGAAAGAAGCTTTCTGAGAATCTGCTCTGTGTTCTGTTAATTCATCTCACAGAGTTACATCTTTCCCTTCAAGAAGCCTTTCGCTAAGGCTGTTCTTGTGGAATTGGCAAAGGGATATTTGGAAGCCCATAGAGGGCTATGGTGAAAAAGGAAATATCTTCCGTTCAAAACTGGAAAGAAGCTTTCTGAGAAACTGCTCTGTGTTCTGTTAATTCATGTCACAGAGTTACATCTTTCCCTTCAAGAAGCCTTTCGCTAAGGCTGTTTTTGTGGAATTGGCAAACGGATATTTGGAAGCACATAGAGGGCTATGGTGAAAAAGGAAATACCTTCCGTTCAAAACTGGAAAGAAGCTTTCTGAGAAACTGCTCTGTGTTCTGTTAATTCATCTCACAGAGTTACATCTTTCCCTTCAAGAAGCCTTTCGCTAAGGCTGTTCTTGTGCAATTGGCAAAGGGATATTTGGAAGCCCCTAGAGGGCTATGGTGAAAAAGGAAATATCTTCCGTTCAAAACTGGAAAGAAGCTTTCTGAGAAACTACTCTGTGTTCTGTTAATTCATCTCACAGAGTTACATCTTTCCCTTCAAGAAGCCTTTCGCTAAGGCTGTTCTTGTGGAATTGGCAAAGGGATATTTGGAAGCCCCTAGAGGGCTATGGTGAAAAAGGAAATATCTTCCGTTCAAAACTGGAAAGAAGCTTTCTGAGAATCTGCTCTGTGTTCTGTTAATTCATCTCACAGAGTTACATCTTTCCCTTCAAGAAGCCTTTCGCTAAGGCTGTTCTTGTGGAATTGGCAAAGGGATATTTGGAAGCCCATAGAGGGCTATGGTGAAAAAGGAAATATCTTCCGTTCAAAACTGGAAAGAAGCTTTCTGAGAAACTGCTCTGTGTTCTGTTAATTCATGTCACAGAGTTACATCTTTCCCTTCAAGAAGCCTTTCGCTAAGGCTGTTTTTGTGGAATTGGCAAACGGATATTTGGAAGCACATAGAGGGCTATGGTGAAAAAGGAAATACCTTCCGTTCAAAACTGGAAAGAAGCTTTCTGAGAAACTGCTCTGTGTTCTGTTAATTCATGTCACAGACTTACATCTTTCCCTTCAAGAAGCCTTTCGCTAAGGCTGTTCCTTTGGAATTGGCAAAGGGATATTTGGAATCCCATAGAGGGCTATGGTGAAAAAGGAAATATCTTCCGTTGAAAACTGGAAAGAAGCTTTCTGAGAAACTGCTCTGTGTTCTGTTAATTCATCTCACAGAGTTACATCTTTCCCATCAAGAAGCCTTTTGCTAAGGCTGTTCTTGTGGAATTGGCAAAGGGATATTTGGAAGCCCATAGAGGGCTATGGTGAAAAAGGAAATATCTTCCGTTCAAAACTGGAAAGAAGCTTTCTGAGAAACTGCTCTGTGTTCTGTTAATTCATCTCACAGAGTTACATCTTTCCCTTCAAGAAGCCTTTCGCTAAGGCTGTTCTTGTGGAATTGGCAAAAGGATATTTGGAAGCCCATAGAGGGCTATGGTGAAAAAGGAAATATCTTCCGTTCAAAACTGGAAAGAAGCTTTCTGAGAAACTGCTCTGTGTTCTGTTAATTCATCTCACAGAGTTACATCTTTCCCTTCAAGAAGCCTTTCGCTAAGGCTGTTCTTGTGGAATTGGAAAAGGGATGTTTGGAAGCCCATAGAGGGCTATGGTGAAAAAGGAAATATCTTCCGTTCAAAACTGGAAAGAAGCTTTCTGAGAAACTGCTCTGTGTTCTGTTAATTCGTGTCACAGAGTTACATCTTTCCCTTCAAGAAGCCTTTCGCTAAGGCTGTTCTTGTGGAATTGGCAAAGGGATATTTGAAAGCCCATAGAGGGCTATGGTGAAAAAGGAAATATCTTCCGTTCAAAACTGGAAAGAAGCTTTCTGAGAAACTGCTCTGTGTTCTGTTAATTCATCTCACAGAGTTACATCTTTCCCTTCAAGAAGCCTTTTGCTAAGGCTGTTCTTTTGCAATTGGAAAGGGGATATTTGGAAGCCCATAGAGGGCTATGGTGAAAAAGGAAATATCTTCCGTTCAAAACTGGAAAGAAGCTTTCTGAGAAACTGCTCTGTGTTCTGTTAATTCATTTCACAGAGTTACATCTTTCCCTTCAAGAAGCCTTTCGCTAAGGCTGTTCTTGTGGAATTGGCAAAGGGATATTTGGAAGCCCCTAGAGGGCTATGGTGAAAAAGGAAATATCTTCCGTTCAAAACTGGAAAGAAGCTTTCTGAGAATCTGCTCTGTGTTCTGTTAATTCATGTCACAGAGTTACATCTTTCCCTTCAAGAAGCCTTTCGCTAAGGCTGTTTTTGTGGAATTGGCAAACGGATATTTGGAAGCACATAGAGGGCTATGGTGAAAAAGGAAATACCTTCCGTTCAAAACTGGAAAGAAGCTTTCTGAGAAACTGCTCTGTGTTCTGTTAATTCATCTCACAGAGTTACATCTTTCCCTTCAAGAAGCCTTTCGCTAAGGCTGTTCTTGTGCAATTGGCAAAGGGATATTTGGAAGCCCCTAGAGGGCTATGGTGAAAAAGGAAATATCTTCCGTTCAAAACTGGAAAGAAGCTTTCTGAGAAACTACTCTGTGTTCTGTTAATTCATCTCACAGAGTTACATCTTTCCCTTCAAGAAGCCTTTCGCTAAGGCTGTTCTTGTGCAATTGGCAAAGGGATATTTGGAAGCCCATAGAGGGCTATGGTGAAAAAGGAAATATCTTCCGTTCAAAACTGGAAAGAAGCTTTCTGAGAAACTGCTCTGTGTTCTGTTAATTCATCTCACAGAGTTACATCTTTCCCTTCAAGAAGCCTTTCGCTAAGGCTGTTCTTGTGGAATTGGCAAAGGGATATTTGGAAGCCCATAGAGGGCTATGGTGAAAAAGGAAATATCTTCCGTTCAAAACTGGAAAGAAGCTCTGAGAAACTGCTCTGTGTTCTGTTAATTCATCTCACAGAGTTACATCTTTCCCTTCAAGAAGCCTTTCGCTAAGGCTGTTCTTGTGCAATTGGCAAAGGGATATTTGGAAGCCCATAGAGGGCTATGGTGAATAAGGAAATATCTTCCGTTCAAAACTGGAAAGAAGCTTTCTGAGAAACTGCTCTGTGTTCTGTTAATTCATCTCACAGAGTTACATCTTTCCCTTCAAGAAGCCTTTCGCTAAGGCTGTTCTTGTGGAATTGGCAAAGGGATATATGGAAGCCCATAGAGGGCTATGGTGAAAAAGGAAATATCTTCCGTTGAAAACTGGAAAGAAGCTTTCTGAGAAACTGCTCTGTGTTCTGTTAATTCATCTCACAGAGTTACATCTTTCCCTTCAAGAAGCCTCTCGCTAAGGCTGTTCTTGTGGAATTGGCAAAGGGATATTTGGAAGCCCTTAGAGGGCTATGGTGAAAAAGGAAATATCTTCCCTTCAAAACTGGAAAGAAGCTTTCTGAGAAACTAGTCTGTGTTCTGTTAATTCATCTCACAGAGTTACATCTTTCCCTTCAAGAAGCCTTTCGCTAAGGCTGTTCTTGTAGAATTGGCAAAGGGATATTTGGAAGCCCATAGAGGGCTGTGGTGAAAAAGGAAATATCTTCCGTTCAAAACTGGAAAGAAGATTTCTGAGAAACTGCTCTGTGTTCTGTTAATTCATCTCACGGAGTTACATCTTTCCCTTCAAGAAGCCTTTCGCTAAGGCTGTTCTTGTGGAATTGGCAAAGGGATATTTGCAAGCCCATAGAGGGCTATGGTGAAAAAGGAAATATCTTCCGTTCAAAACTGGAAAGAAGCTTTCTGAGAAACTGCTCTGTGATCTGTTAATTCATCTCACAGAGTTACATCTTTCCCTTCAAGAAGCCTTTCGCTAAGGCTGTTCTTGTGGAATTGGCAAAGGGATATTTCGAAGCCCATAGAGGGCTATGGTGAAACAGGAAATATCTTCCGTTGAAAACTGGAAAGAAGTTTTCTGAGAAACTGCTCTGTGTTCTGTTAATTCATCTCACAGAGTTCCGTCTTTCCCTTCAAGAAGCCTTTCGCTAAGGCTGTTTTTGGGGAATTGGCAAAGGGATATTTGGAAGCCCATAGAGGGCTATGGAGAAAAAGGAAATATCTTCCGTTCAAAACTGGAAAGAAGCTTTCTGAGAAACTGCTCTGTGTTCTGTTAATTCATCTCACAGAGTTACATCTTTCCCTTCAAGAAGCCTTTCGCTAAGGCTGTTCTTGTGGAATTGGCAAAGTGATATTTCGAAGCCCATAGAGGGCTATGGTGAAAAAGGAAATATCTTCCGTTCAAAACTGGAAAGAAGCTTTCTGAGAAACTGCTCTGTGTTCTGTTAATTCATCTTACAGAGTTACATCTTTCCCTTCAAGAAGCTTTTCGCTAAGGCTGTTCTTGTGGAATTGGCAAAGGGATATTTGGAAGCCCATAGAGGGCTATGGTGAAAAAGGAAATATCTTCCGTTGAAAACTGGAAAGAAGCTTTCTGAGAAACTGCTCTGTGTTCTGTTAATTCATCTCACAGAGTTACATCTTTCCCTTCAAGAAGCCTCTCGCTAAGGCTGTTCTTGTGGAATTGGCAAAGGGATATTTGGAAGCCCATAGAGGGCTATGGTGAAAAAGGAAATATCTTCCCTTCAAAACTGGAAAGAAGCTTTCTGAGAAACTGCTCTGTGTTCTGTTAATTCATCTTACAGAGTTACATCTTTCCCTTCAAGAAGCTTTTCGCTAAGGCTGTTCTTGTGGAATTGGCAAAGGGATATTTGGAAGCCCATAGAGGGCTATGGTGAAAAAGGAAATATCTTCCGTTCAAAACTGGAAAGAAGCTTTCTGAGAGACTGCTCTGTGTTCTGTTAATTCATCTCACAGAGTTACATCTTTCCCTTCAAGAAGCCTTTCGCTAAGGCTGTTCTTGTGGAATTGGCAAAGGGATATGTGGAAGCCCATAGAGGGCTATGGTGAAAAAGGAAATATCTTCCGTTCAAAACTGGAAAGAAGCTTTCTGAGAAACTGCTCTGTGTTCTGTTAATTCATCTCACAGAGTTACATCTTTCCCTTCAAGAAGCCTTTCGCTAAGGCTGTTCTTGTGGAATTGGCAAAGGGATATCTGGAAGCCCATAGAGGGCTATGGTGAAAAAGGAAATATCTTCCGTTCAAAACTGGAAAGAAGCTTTCTGAGAAACGGCTCTGTGTTCTGTTAATTCATCTCACAGAGTTACATCTTTCCCTTCAAGAAGCCTTTCGCTAAGGCTGTTCTTGTGGAATTGGAAAAGGGATATTTGGAAGCCCATAGAGGGCTATGGTGAAAAAGGAAATATCTTCCGTTCAAAACTGGAAAGAAGCTTTCTGAGAAACTGCTCTGTGTTCTGTTAATTCATGTCACAGAGTTACATCTTTCCCTTCAAGAAGCCTTTCCCTAAGGCTGTTCTTGTGGAATTGGCAAAGGGATATTTGGAAGCCCATAGAGGGCTATGGTGAAAAAGGAAATATCTTCCGTTCAAAACTGGAATGAAGCTTTCTGAGAAACTGCTCTGTGTTCTGTTAATTCATCCCATAGAGTTACATCTTTCCCTTCAAGAAGCCTTTCGCTAAGGCTGTTGTTGTGGAATTGGCAAAGGGATATTTGGTAGCCCATAGAGGGCTATGGTGAAAAAGGAAATATCTTCCGTTCAAAACTGGAAAGAAGCTTTCTGAGAAACTGCTCTGTGTTCTGTTAATTCATCTCACAGAGTTACATCTTTCCCTTCAAGAAGTCTTTCGCCAAGGCTGTTCTTGTGGAATTGCCAAAGGGATATTTGGAAGCCCAGAGAGGGCTATGGTGAAAAAGGAAATATCATCCGTTCAAAACTGGAAAGAAGCTTTCTGAGAAACTGCTATCTGTTCTCTTAATTCATCTCACAGAGTTACATCTTTCCCTTCAAGAAGCCTTTCGCTAAGGCTGTTCTTGTGGAATTGGCAAAGGGATATTTGGAAGCCCATAGAGGGCTATGGTGAATAAGGAAATATCTTCCGTTCAAAACTGGAAAGAAGCTTTCTGAGAAACTGCTCTGTGTTCTGTTAATTCATCTCACAGAGTTACATCTTTCCCTTCAAGAAGCCTTTCGCTAAGGCTGTTCTTGTGGAATTGGCAAAGGGATATATGGAAGCCCATAGAGGGCTATGGTGAAAAAGGAAATATCTTCCGTTGAAAACTGGAAAGAAGCTTTCTGAGAAACTGCTCTGTGTTCTGTTAATTCATCTCACAGAGTTACATCTTTCCCTTCAAGAAGCCTCTCGCTAAGGCTGTTCTTGTGGAATTGGCAAAGGGATATTTGGAAGCCCTTAGAGGGCTATGGTGAAAAAGGAAATATCTTCCCTTCAAAACTGGAAAGAAGCTTTCTGAGAAACTAGTCTGTGTTCTGTTAATTCATCTCACAGAGTTACATCTTTCCCTTCAAGAAGCCTTTCGCTAAGGCTGTTCTTGTAGAATTGGCAAAGGGATATTTGGAAGCCCATAGAGGGCTGTGGTGAAAAAGGAAATATCTTCCGTTCAAAACTGGAAAGAAGATTTCTGAGAAACTGCTCTGTGTTCTGTTAATTCATCTCACGGAGTTACATCTTTCCCTTCAAGAAGCCTTTCGCTAAGGCTGTTCTTGTGGAATTGGCAAAGGGATATTTGCAAGCCCATAGAGGGCTATGGTGAAAAAGGAAATATCTTCCGTTCAAAACTGGAAAGAAGCTTTCTGAGAAACTGCTCTGTGTTCTGTTAATTCATCTTACAGAGTTACATCTTTCCCTTCAAGAAGCTTTTCGCTAAGGCTGTTCTTGTGGAATTGGCAAAGGGATATTTGGAAGCCCATAGAGGGCTATGGTGAAAAAGGAAATATCTTCCGTTGAAAACTGGAAAGAAGCTTTCTGAGAAACTGCTCTGTGTTCTGTTAATTCATCTCACAGAGTTACATCTTTCCCTTCAAGAAGCCTCTCGCTAAGGCTGTTCTTGTGGAATTGGCAAAGGGATATTTGGAAGCCCATAGAGGGCTATGTTGAAAAAGGAAATATCTTCCCTTCAAAACTGGAAAGAAGCTTTCTGAGAAACTGCTCTGTGTTCTGTTAATTCATCTTACAGAGTTACATCTTTCCCTTCAAGAAGCTTTTCGCTAAGGCTGTTCTTGTGGAATTGGCAAAGGGATATTTGGAAGCCCATAGAGGGCTATGGTGAAAAAGGAAATATCTTCCGTTGAAAACTGGAAAGAAGCTTTCTGAGAGACTGCTCTGTGTTCTGTTAATTCATCTCACAGAGTTACATCTTTCCCTTCAAGAAGCCTTTCGCTAAGGCTGTTCTTGTGGAATTGGCAAAGGGATATGTGGAAGCCCATAGAGGGCTATGGTGAAAAAGGAAATATCTTCCGTTCAAAACTGGAAAGAAGCTTTCTGAGAAACTGCTCTGTGTTCTGTTAATTCATCTCACAGAGTTACATCTTTCCCTTCAAGAAGCCTTTCGCTAAGGCTGTTCTTGTGGAATTGGCAAAGGGATATCTGGAAGCCCATAGAGGGCTATGGTGAAAAAGGAAATATCTTCCGTTCAAAACTGGAAAGAAGCTTTCTGAGAAACTGCTCTGTGTTCTGTTAATTCACCTCACAGAGTTACATCTTTCCCTTCAAGAAGCCTTTCGCTAAGGCTGTTCTTGTGGAATTGGCAAAGGGATATTTGGAAGCCCATAGAGGGCTATGGTGAAAAAGGAAATATCTTCTGTTCAAAACTGGAAAGAAGCTTTCTGAGAAACTGCTCTGTGTTCTGTTAATTCATCTCACAGAGTTACATCTTTCCCTTCAAGAAGTCTTTCGCTAAGGCTGTTCTTGGGGAATTGGCAAAGGGATATTTGGAAACCCCAAGGGGGCTATGGTGAAAAAGGAAATATCTTCCGTTCAAAACTGGAAAGAAGCTTTCTGAGAAACTGCTCTGTGTTCTGTTAATTCATCTCAAAGAGTTACATCTTTCCCTTCAAGAAGCCTTTCGCTAAGGCTGTTCTTGTGGAATTGGCAAAGGGATATTTCGAAGCCCATAGAGGGCTATGGTGAAAAAGGAAATATCTTCCGTTCAAAACTGGAAAGAAGCTTTCTGAGAAACGGCTCTGTGTTCTGTTAATTCATCTCACAGAGTTACATCTTTCCCTTCAAGAAGCCTTTCGCTAAGGCTGTTCTTGTGGAATTGGAAAAGGGATATTTGGAAGCCCATAGAGGGCTATGGTGAAAAAGGAAATATCTTCCGTTCAAAACTGGAAAGAAGCTTTCTGAGAAACTGCTCTGTGTTCTGTTAATTCATGTCACAGAGTTACATCTTTCCCTTCAAGAAGCCTTTCCCTAAGGCTGTTCTTGTGGAATTGGCAAAGGGATATTTGGAAGCCCATAGAGGGCTATGGTGAAAAAGGAAATATCTTCCGTTCAAAACTGGAAAGAAGCTTTCTGAGAAACTGCTCTGTGTTCTGTTAATTCATCTCATAGAGTTACATCTTTCCCTTCAAGAAGCCTTTCGCTAAGGCTGTTGTTGTGGAATTGGCAAAGGGATATTTGGTAGCCCATACAGGGCTATGGTGAAAAAGGAAATATCTTCCGTTCAAAACTGGAAAGAAGCTTTCTGAGAAACTGCTCTGTGTTCTGTTAATTCATCTCACAGAGTTACATCTTTCCCTTCAAGAAGTCTTTCGCCAAGGCTGTTCTTGTGGAATTGCCAAAGGGATATTTGGAAGCCCAGAGAGGGCTATGGTGAAAAAGGAAATATCATCCGTTCAAAACTGGAAAGAAGCTTTCTGAGAAACTGCTATCTGTTCTCTTAATTCATCTCACAGAGTTACATCTTTCCCTTCAAGAAGCCTTTCGCTAAGGCTGTTCTTGTGGAATTGGCAAAGGGATATTTGGAAGCCCATAGAGGGCTATGGTGAAAAAGGAAATATCTTCCGTTGAAAACTGGAAAGAAGCTTTCTGAGAAACTGCTCTGTGTTCTGTTAATTCATCTCACAGAGTTACATCTTTCCCTTCAAGAAGCCTTTCGCTAAGGCTGTTCTTGTGGAATTGGCAAAGGGATATTTGGAAGCCCATAGAGGGCTATGGTGAAAAAGGAAATATCTTCCGTTCAAAACTGGAAAGAAGATTTCTGAGAAACTGCTCTGTGTTCTGTTAATTCATCTCACGGAGTTACATCTTTCCCTTCAAGAAGCCTTTCGCTAAGGCTGTTCTTGTGGAATTGGCAAAGGGATATTTGGAAGCCCATAGAGGGCTATGGTGAAAAAGGAAATATCTTCCGTTCAAAACTGGAAAGAAGATTTCTGAGAAACTGCTCTGTGTTCTGTTAATTCATCTCACGGAGTTACATCTTTCCCTTCAAGAAGCCTTTCGCTAAGTCTGTTCTTGGGGAATTGGCAAAGGGATATTTGGAAGCCCATAGAGGGCTATGGTGAAAAAGGAAATATCTTCCGTTCAAAACTGGAAAGAAGCTTTCTGAGAAACTGCTCTGTGTTCTGTTAATTCATCTCACAGAGTTACATCTTTCCCTTCAAGAAGCCTTTCGCTAAGGGTGTTCTTGTGGAATTGGCAAAGGGATATTTGGAAGCCCATAGAGGGCTATGGTGAAAAAGGAAATATCTTCCGTTCAAAACTGGAAAGAAGCTTTTTGAGAATCTGCTCTGTGTTCTGTTAATTCATCTCACAGAGTTACATCTTTCCCTTCAAGAAGCCTTTCGCTAAGGCTGTTCTTGTGGAATTGGCAAAGGGATATTTGGAAGCCCATAGAGGGCTATGGTGAAAAAGGAAATATCTTCCGTTCAAAACTGGAAAGAAGCTTTCTGAGAAACTGCTCTGTGTTCTGTTAATTCATCTCACAGAGTTACATCTTTCCCTTCAAGAAGCCTTTCGCTAAGGCTGTTCTTGGGGAATTGGCAAAGGGATATTTGGAAGCCCATAGGGGACTATGCTGAAAAAGGAAATATCTTCCGTTCAAAACTGGAAAGAAGCTATCTGAGAAACGGCTCTGTGTTCTGTTAATTCATCTCACAGAGTTACGTCTTTCCCTTCAAGAAGCCTTTCGCTAAGGCTGTTCTTGTGGAATTGGCAAAGGGATATTTGGAAGCCCATAGAGGGCTATGGTGAAAAAGGAAATTTCTTCCGTTCAAAACTGGAAAGAAGCTTTCTGAGAAACTGCTCTGTGTTCTGTTAATTCATCTCACAGAGTTACATCTTTCCCTTCAAGAAGCCTTTCGCTAAGGCTGTTCTTGTGGAATTGGCAAAGGGATATTTGGAAGCCCATAGAGGGCTATGGTGAAAAAGGAAATATCTTCCGTTCAAAACTGGAAAGAAGCTTTCTGAGAAACTGCTCTGTGTTCTGTTAATTCATCTCACAGAGTTACATCTTTCCCTTCAAGAAGCCTTTCGCTAAGGCTGTTCTTCTGGAATTGGCAAAGGGATATTTGGAAGCCCATAGATGGCTATGGTGAAAAAGGAAATATCTTCCGTTCAAAACTGGAAAGAAGCTTTCTGAGAAACTGCTCTGTGTTCTGTTAATTCATCTCACAGAGTTACATCTTTCCCTTCAAGAAGCCTTTTGCTAAGGCTGTTCTTGTGGAATTGGCAAAGGGATATTTGGAAGCCCTTAGAGGGCTATGGTGAAAAAGGAAATATCTTCCGTTGAAAACTGGAAAGAAGCCTTATGAGAAACTGCTCTGTGTTCTGTTAATTCATGTCACAGAGTTACATCTTTCCCTTCAAGAAGCCTTTCGCTAAGGCTGTTCTTCTGGAATTGGCAAAGGGATATTTGGAAGCCCATAGAGGGCTATGGTGAAAAAGGAAATATCTTCCGTTCAAAACTGGAAAGAAGCTTTCTGAGAAACTGCTCTGTGTTCTGTTAATTCATCTCACAGAGTTACATCTTTCCCTTCAAGAAGCCTTTCGCTAAGGCTGTTCTTGTGGAATGGAAAAGGGATATTTGGAAGCCCATAGAGGGCTATGGTGAAAAAGGAAATATCTTCCGTTCAAAACTGGAAAGAAGCTTTCTGAGAAACTGCTCTGTGTTCTGTTAATTCATCTCACAGTGTTACATCTTTCCCTTCAAGAAGCCTTTCGCTAAGGCTGTTCTTGTGGAATTGGCAAAGTGATATTTGGAAGCCCCTAGAGGGCTATGGTGAAAAAGGAAATATCTTCCGTTCAAAACTGGAAAGAAGCTTTCTGAGAAACTGCTCTGTGTTCTGTTAATTCATCTCACAGAGTTACATCTTTCCCTTCAAGAAGCCTTTCTCTAAGGCTGTTCTTGTGGAATTGGCAAAGGGATATTTGGAAGCCCATAGAGGGCTATGGTGAAAAAGGAAATATCTTCCGTTCAAAACTGGAAAGAAGCTTTCTGAGAAACTGCTCTGTGTTCTGTTAATTCATCTCACAGAGTTACATCTTTCCCTTCAAGAAGCCTTTCGCTAAGGCTGTTTTTGTGGAATTGGCAAAGGGATATTTGGAAGCCCATAGAGGGCTATGGTGAAAAAGGAAATATCTTCCGTTCAAAACTGGAAAGAAGCTTTCTGAGAAACTGCTCTGTGTTCTGTTAATTCATCTCACAGAGTTACATCTTTCCCTTCAAGAAGCCTTTCCCTAAGGCTGTTCTTGTGGAATTGGCAAAGGGATATTTGGAAGCCCATAGAGGGCTATGGTGAAAAAGGAAATATCTTCCGTTCAAAACTGGAAAGAAGCTTTCTGAGAAACTGCTCTGTGTTCTGTTAATTCATCTCACAGAGTTACATCTTTCCCTTCAAGAAGCCTTTCGCTAAGGCTGTTCTTGTGGAATTGGCAAAGGGATATTTGGAAGCCCATAGAGGGCTATGGTGAAAAAGGAAATATCTTCCGTTCAAAACTGGAAAGAAGCTTTCTGAGAAACTGCTCTGTGTCCTGTTAATTCATCTCACAGAGTTACATCTTTCCCTTCAAGAAGCCTTTCGCTAAGGCTGTTCTTGTGGAATTGGCAAAGGGATATTTGGAAGCCCACAGAGGGCTATGGTGAAAAAGGAAATATCTTCCGTTCAAAACTGGAAAGAAGCTTTCTGAGAAACTGCTCTGTGTTCTGTTAATTCATCTCACAGAGTTACATCTTTCCCTTCAAGAAGCCTTTCTCTAAGGCTGTTCTTGTGCAATTGGCAAAGGGATATTTGGAAGCCCCTAGAGGGCTATGGTGAAAAAGGAAATATCTTCCGTTCAAAACTGGAAAGAAGCTTTCTGAGAAACTGCTCTGTGTTCTGTTAATTCATCTCACAGAGTTACATCTTTCCCTTCAAGAAGCCTTTCGCTAAGGCTGTTCTTGTGCAATTGGCAAAGGGATATTTGGAAGCCCATAGAGGGCTATGGTGAAAAAGGAAATATCTTCCGTTCAAAACTGGAAAAAAGCTTTCTGAGAAACTATTCTGTGTTCTGTTAATTCATCTCACAGAGTTACATCTTTCCCTTCAAGAAGCCTTTCGCTAAGGCTGTTCTTGTGCAATTGGCAAAGGGATATTTGGAAGCCCATAGAGGGCTATGGTGAAAAAGGAAATATCTTCCGTTCAAAACTGCAAAGAAGCTTTCTGAGAATCTGCTCTGTGTTCTGTTAATTCATCTCACAGAGTTACATCTTTCCCTTCAAGAAGCCTTTCGCTAAGGCTGTTCTTGGGGAATTGGCAAAGGGATATTTGGAAGCCCATAGATGGCTACGTTGAAAAAGGAAATATCTTCCGTTCAAAACTGGAAAGAAACTTTCTGAGAAACTGCTCTGTGTTCTGTTAATTCATCTCACAGAGTTACATCTTTCCCTTCAAGAAGCCTTTCGCTAAGGCTGTTCTTGTGGAATTGGCAAAGGGATATTTGGAAGCCCATAGAGGGCTATGGTGAAAAAGGAAATATCTTCCGTTCAAAACTGGAAAGAAGCTTTCTCAGAAACTGCTCTGTGTTCTGTTAATTCATCTCACAGAGTTACATCTTTCCCTTCAAGAAGCCTTTCGCTAAGGCTGTTCTTGTGGAATTGGCAAAGGGATATTTGGAAGCCCATAGAGGGCTATGGTGAAAAAGGAAATATCTTCCGTTCAAAACTGGAAAGAAGCTTTCTGAGAAACTACTCTGTGTTCTGATAATTCATCTCACAGAGTTACATCTTTCCCTTCAAGAAGCCTTTCGCTAAGGCTGTTCTTGTGGAATTGGCAAAGGGATATTTGGAAGCCCATAGAGGGCTATGGTGAAAAAGGAAATATCTTCCGTTCAAAACTGGAAAGAAGATTTCTGAGAAACTGCTCTGTGTTCTGTTAATTCATCTCACGGAGTTACATCTTTCCCTTCAAGAAGCCTTTCGCTAAGGCTGTTCTTGGGGAATTGGCAAAGGGATATTTGGAAGCCCATAGAGGGCTATGGTGAAAAAGGAAATATCTTCCGTTCAAAACTGGAAGGAAGCTTTCTGAGAAACTGCTCTGTGTTCTGTTAATTCATCTCACAGAGTTACATCTTTCCCTTCAAGAAGCCTTTCGCTAAGGCTGTTCTTGTGGAATTGGCAAAGGGATATTTGGAAGCCCATAGAGGGCTATGGTGAAAAAGGAAATATCTTCCGTTCAAAACTGGAAAAAAGCTTTCTGAGAAACTGCTCTGTGTTCTGTTAATTCATCTCACAGAGTTACATCTTTCCCTTCAAGAAGCCTTTCGCTAAGGCTGTTCTTGTGCAATTGGCAAAGGGATATTTGGAAGCCCATAGAGGGCTATGGTGAAAAAGGAAATATCTTCCGTTCAAAACTGCAAAGAAGCTTTCTGAGAAACTGCTCTGTGTTCTGTTAATTCATCTCACAGAGTTACATCTTTCCCTTCAAGAAGCCTTTCGCTAAGGCTGTTCTTGGGGAATTGGCAAAGGGATATTTGGAAGCCCATAGATGGCTACGTTGAAAAAGGAAATATCTTCCGTTCAAAACTGGAAAGAAACTTTCTGAGAAACTGCTCTGTGTTCTGTTAATTCATCTCACAGAGTTACATCTTTCCCTTCAAGAAGCCTTTCGCTAAGGCTGTTCTTGTGGAATTGGCAAAGGGATATTTGGAAGCCCATAGAGGGCTATGGTGAAAAAGGAAATATCTTCCGTTCAAAACTGGAAAGAAGCTTTCTCAGAAACTGCTCTGTGTTCTGTTAATTCATCTCACAGAGTTACATCTTTCCCTTCAAGAAGCCTTTCGCTAAGGCTGTTCTTGTGGAATTGGCAAAGGGATATTTGGAAGCCCATAGAGGGCTATGGTGAAAAAGGAAATATCTTCCGTTCAAAACTGGAAAGAAGCTTTCTGAGAAACTACTCTGTGTTCTGATAATTCATCTCACAGAGTTACATCTTTCCCTTCAAGAAGCCTTTCGCTAAGGCTGTTCTTGTGGAATTGGCAAAGGGATATTGGGAAGCCCATAGAGGGCTATGGTGAAAAAGGAAATATCTTCCGTTCAAAACTGGAAAGAAGATTTCTGAGAAACTGCTCTGTGTTCTGTTAATTCATCTCACGGAGTTACATCTTTCCCTTCAAGAAGCCTTTCGCTAAGGCTGTTCTTGGGGAATTGGCAAAGGGATATTTGGAAGCCCATAGAGGGCTATGGTGAAAAAGGAAATATCTTCCGTTCAAAACTGGAAAGAAGCTTTCTGAGAAACTGCTCTGTGTTCTGTTAATTCATCTCACAGAGTTACATCTTTCCCTTCAAGAAGCCTTTCGCTAAGGCTGTTCTTGTGGAATTGGCAAAGGGATATTTGGAAGCCCATAGAGGGCTATGGTGAAAAAGGAAATATCTTCCGTTCAAAACTGGAAAGAAGCTTTCTGAGAAACTGCTCTGTGTTCTGTTAATTCATCTCACAGAGTTACATCTTTCCCTTCAAGAAGCCTTTCGCTAAGGCTGTTCTTGTGGAATTGGCAAAGGGATATTTGGAAGCCCATAGAGGGCTATGGTGAAAAAGGAAATATCTTCCGTTCAAAACTGGAAAGAAGCTTTCTGAGAAACTACTCTGTGTTCTGATAATTCATCTCACAGAGTTACATCTTTCCCTTCAAGAAGCCTTTCGCTAAGGCTGTTCTTGTGGAATTGGCAAAGGGATATTTGGAAGCCCATAGAGGGCTATGGTGAAAAAGGAAATATCTTCCGTTCAAAACTGGAAAGAAGCTTTCTGAGAAACTGCTCTGTGTTCTGTTAATTCATCTCACAGAGTTACATCTTTCCCTTCAAGAAGCCTTTCGCTAAGGCTGTTCTTCTGGAATTGGCAAAGGGATATTTGGAAGCCCATAGAGGGCTATGGTGAAAAAGGAAATATCTTCCGTTCAAAACTGGAAAGAAGCTTTCTGAGAAACTGCTCTGTGTTCTGTTAATTCATCTCACAGAGTTACATCTTTCCCTTCAAGAAGCCTTTCGCTAAGGCTGTTCTTCTGGAATTGGCAAAGGGATATTTGGAAGTCCATAGAGGGCTATGGTGAAAAAGGAAATATCTTCCGTTCAAAACTGGAAAGAAGCTTTCTGAGAATCTGCTCTGTGTTCTGTTAATTCATCTCACAGAGTTACAACTTTCCTTTCAAGAAGCCTTTCGCTAAGGCTGTTCTTGTGGAATTGGCAAAGGGATATTTGGAAGCCCATAGAGGGCTATGGTGAAAAAGGAAATATCTTCCGTTCAAAACTGGAAAGAAGCTTTCTGAGAAACTGCTCTGTGTTCTGTTAATTCATCTCACAGAGTTACATCTTTCCCTTCAAGAAGCCTTTCGCTAAGGCTGTTCTTGGGGAATTGGCAAAGGGATATTTGGAAGCCCATAGGGGGCTATGCTGAAAAAGGAAATATCTTCCGTTGAAAACTGGAAAGAAGCTTTCTGAGAAACTGCTCTGTGTTCTGTTAATTCATCTCACAGAGTTACGTCTTTCCCTTCAAGAAGCCTTTCGCTAAGTCTGTTCTTGGGGAATTGGCAAAGGGATATTTGGAAGCCCATAGAGGGCTATGGTGAAAAAGGAAATTTCTTCCGTTCAAAACTGGAAAGAAGCTTTCTGAGAAACTGCTCTGTGTTCTGTTAATTCATCTCACAGAGTTACATCTTTCCCTTCAAGAAGCCTTTCGCTAAGGCTGTTCTTGTGGAATTGGCAAAGGGATATTTGGAAGCCCCTAGAGGGCTATGGTGAAAAAGGAAATATCTTCCGTTCAAAACTGGAAAGAAGCTTTCTGAGAAACTGCTCTGTGTTCTGTTAATTCATCTCACAAAGTTACATCTTTCCCTTCAAGAAGCCTTTCGCTAAGGCTGTTCTTGTGGAATTGGCAAAAGGATATTTGGAAGCCCATAGAGGGCTATGGTGAAAAAGGAAATATCTTCCGTTCAAAACTGGAAAGAAGCTTTCTGAGAAACTGCTCTGTGTTCTGTTAATTCATCTCACAGAGTTACATCTTTCCCTTCAAGAAGCCTTTTGCTAAGGCTGTTCTTGTGCAATTGGAAAAGGGATATTTGGAAGCCCATAGAGGGCTATGGTGAAAAAGGAAATATCTTCCGTTGAAAACTGGAAAGAAGCTTTCTGAGAAACTGCTCTGTGTTCTGTTAATTCATGTCACAGAGTTACATCTTTCCCTTCAAGAAGCCTTTCGCTAAGGCTGTTCTTCTGGAATAGGCAAAGGGATATTTGGAAGCCCATAGAGGGCTATGGTGAAAAAGGAAATATCTTCCGTTCAAAACTGGAAAGAAGCTTTCTGAGAAACTGCTCTGTGTTCTGTTAATTCATCTCACAGAGTTACATCTTTCCCTTCAAGAAGCCTTTCGCTAAGGCTGTTCTTGTGGAATTGGCAAAGGGATATTTGGAAGCCCATAGAGGGCTATGGTGAAAAAGGAAATATCTTCCGTTCAAAACTGGAAAGAAGCTTTCTGAGAAACTGCTCTGTGTTCTGTTAATTCATCTCACAGAGTTACATCTTTCCCTTCAAGAAGCCTTTCGCTAAGGCTGTTCTTGTGGAATTGGCAAAGGGATATTTGGAAGCCCATAGAGGGCTATGGTGAAAAAGGAAATATCTTCCGTTCAAAACTGGAAAGAAGCTTTCTGAGAAACTACTCTGTGTTCTGATAATTCATCTCACAGAGTTACATCTTTCCCTTCAAGAAGCCTTTCGCTAAGGCTGTTCTTGTGGAATTGGCAAAGGGATATTTGGAAGCCCATAGAGGGCTATGGTGAAAAAGGAAATATCTTCCGTTCAAAACTGGAAAGAAGCTTTCTGAGAAACTGCTCTGTGTTCTGTTAATTCATCTAACAGAGTTACATCTTTCCCTTCAAGAAGCCTTTCGCTAAGGCTCTTCTTCTGGAATTGGCAAAGGGATATTTGGAAGCCCATAGAGGGCTATGGTGAAAAAGGAAATATCTTCCGTTCAAAACTGGAAAGAAGCTTTCTGAGAAACTGCTCTGTGTTCTGTTAATTCATCTCACAGAGTTACATCTTTCCCTTCAAGAAGCCTTTCGCTAAGGCTGTTCTTCTGGAATTGGCAAAGGGATATTTGGAAGCCCATAGAGGGCTATGGTGAAAAAGGAAATATCTTCCGTTCAAAACTGGAAAGAAGCTTTCTGAGAATCTGCTCTGTGTTCTGTTAATTCATCTCACAGAGTTACATCTTTCCCTACAAGAAGCCTTTCGCTAAGGCTGTTCTTGTGGAATTGCCAAAGGGATATTTGGAAGCCCATAGAGGGCTACGGTGAAAAAGGAAATATCTTCCGTTCAAAACTGGAAAGAAGCTTTCTGAGAAACTGCTCTGTGTTCTGTTAATTCATCTCACAGAGTTACATCTTTCCCTTCAAGAAGCCTTTCGCTAAGGCTGTTCTTGGGGAATTGGCAAAGGGATATTTGGAAGCCCATAGGGGGCTATGCTGAAAAAGGAAATATCTTCCGTTGAAAACTGGAAAGAAGCTTTCTGAGAAACTGCTCTGTGTTCTGTTAATTCATCTCACAGAGTTACGTCTTTCCCTTCAAGAAGCCTTTCGCTAAGGCTGTTCTTGGGGAATTGGCAAAGGGATATTTGGAAGCCCATAGAGGGCTATGGTGAAAAAGGAAATTTCTTCCGTTCAAAACTGGAAAGAAGCTTTCTGAGAAACTGCTCTGTGTTCTGTTAATTCATCTCACAGAGTTACATCTTTCCCTTCAAGAAGCCTTTCGCTAAGGCTGTTCTTGTGGAATTGGCAAAGGGATATTTGGAAGCCCATAGAGGGCTATGGTGAAAAAGGAAATATCTTCCGTTCAAAACTGGAAAGAAGCTTTCTGAGAAACTGCTCTGTGTTCTGTTAATTCATCTCACAGAGTTACATCTTTCCCTTCAAGAAGCCTTTCGCTAAGGCTGTTCTTGTGGAATTGGCAAAAGGATATTTGGAAGCCCATAGAGGGCTATGGTGAAAAAGGAAATATCTTCCGTTCAAAACTGGAAAGAAGCTTTCTGAGAAACTGCTCTGTGTTCTGTTAATTCATCTCACAGAGTTACATCTTTCCCTTCAAGAAGCCTTTTGCTAAGGCTGTTCTTGTGCAATTGGAAAAGGGATATTTGGAAGCCCATAGAGGGCTATGGTGAAAAAGGAAATATCTTCCGTTCAAAACTGTAAAGAAGCTTTCTGAGAAACTACTCTGTGTTCTGTTAATTCATCTCACAGAGTTACATCTTTCCCTTCAAGAAGCCTTTCGCTAAGGCTGTTCTTGTGCAATTGGCAAAGGGATATTTGGAAGCCCATAGAGGGCTATGGTGAAAAAGGAAATATCTTCCGTTCAAAACTTTAAAGAAGCTTTCTGAGAAACTGCTCTGTGTTCTGTTAATTCATCTCACAGAGTTACATCTTTCCCTTCAAGAAGCCTTTCGCTAAGGCTGTTCTTGTGGAATTGGCAAAGGGATATTTGGAAGCCCATAGAGGGCTATGGTGAAAAAGGAAATATCTTCCGTTCAAAACTGGAAAGAAGCTTTCTGAGAAACTGCTCTGTGTTCTGTTAATTCATCTCACAGAGTTACATCTTTCCCTTCAAGAAGCCTTTCGCTAAGGCTGTTCTTGTGGAATTGGCAAAGGGATATTTGGAAGCCAATAGAGGGCTATGGTGAAAAAGGAAATATCTTCCGTTCAAAACTGGAAAGAAGCTTTCTGAAAAACTGCTCTGTGTTCTGTTAATTCATCTCACAGAGTTACATCTTTCCCTTCAAGAAGCCTTTCGCTAAGGCTGTTCTTGTGGAATTGGCAAAGGGATATTTGGAAGCCCATAGAGGGCTATGGTGAAAAAGGAAATATCTTCCCTTCAAAACTGGAAAGAAGCTTTCTGAGAAACTGCTCTGTGTTCTGTTAATTCATCTCACAGAGTTACATCTTTCCCTTCAAGAAGCCTTTCGCTAAGGCTGTTCTTGTGGAATTGGCAAAGGGATATTTGGAAGCCCATAGAGGGCTATGGTGAAAAAGGAAATATCTTCCGTTCAAAACTGGAAAGAAGCTTTCTGAGAAACTGCTCTGTGTTCTGTTAATTCATCTCACAGAGTTACATCTTTCCCTTCAAGAAGCCTTTCGCTAAGGCTGTTCTTGTGGAATTGGCAAAGGGATATTTGGAAGCCCATAGAGGGCTATGCTGAAAAAGGAAATATCTTCCGTTCAAAACTGGAAAGAAGCTTTCTGAGAAACTGCTCTGTGTTCTGTTAATTCATCTCACAGAGTTACATCTTTCCCTTCAAGAAGCCTTTCGCTAAGGCTGTTCTTGTGGAATTGGCAAAGGGATATTTGGAAGCCCATAGAGGGCTATGGTGAAAAAGGAAATATCTTCCGTTCAAAACTGGAAAGAAGATTTCTGAGAAACTGCTCTGTGTTCTGTTAATTCATCTCACGGAGTTACATCTTTCCCTTCAAGAAGCCTTTCGCTAAGGCTGTTCTTGTGGAATTGGCAAAGGGATATTTGGAAGCCCATAGAGGGCTATGGTGAAAAAGGAAATATCTTAAGTTCAAAACTGGAAAGAAGCTTTCTGAGAAACTGCTCTGTGTTCTGTTAATTCATCTCACAGAGTTACATCTTTCCCTTCAAGGAGCCTTTCGCTAAGGCTGTTCTTGTGGAATTGACAAAGGGATATTTGGAAGCCCATAGAGGGCTATGGTGAAAAAGGAAATATCTTCCGTTCAAAACTGGAAAGAAGCTTTCTGAGAAACTGCTCTGTGTTCCGTTAATTCATCTCACAGAGTTACATCTTTCCCTTCAAGAAGCCTTTCGCTAAGGCTGTTCTTGTGGAATTGGCAAAGGGATATTTGGAAGCCCATAAAGGGCTATGCTGAAAAAGGAAATATCTTCCGTTCAAAACTGGAAAGAAGCTTTCTGAGAAACTGCTCTGTGTTCTGTTAATTCATCTCACAGAGTTACATCTTTCCCTTCAAGAAGCCTTTCGCTAAAGCTGTTCTTGTGGAATTGGCAAAGAGATATTTGGAAGCCCATAGAGGGCTATGGTGAAAAAGGAAATATCTTCCGTTCAAAACTGGAAAGAAGCTTTCTGAGAAACTGCTCTGTGTTCTGTTAATTCATCTCACAGAGTTACATCTTTCCCTTCAAGAAGCCTTTCGCTAAGGCTGTTCTTGTGGAATTGGCAAAGGGATATTTGGAAGCCCATAGAGGGCTATGGTGAAAAAGGAAATATCTTCTGTTGAAAACTGGAAAGAAGCTTTGTGAGAAACTGCTCTGTGTTCTGTTAATTCATCTCACAGAGTTACATCTTTCCCTTCAAGAAGCCTTTCGCTAAGGCTGTTCTTGTGGAATTGGCAAAGGGATATTTGGAAGCCCATAGAGGGCTATGGTGAAAAAGGAAATATCTTCCGTTCAAAACTGGAAAGAAGATTTCTGAGAAACTGCTCTGTGTTCTGTTAATTCATCTCACGGAGTTACATCTTTCCCTTCAAGAAGCCTTTCGCTAAGGCTGTTCTTGTGGTATTGGTAAAGGGATATTTGGAAGCCCATAGAGGGCTATGGTGAAAAAGGAAATATCTTCCGTTCAAAACTGGAAAGAAGCTTTCTGAGAAACTGCTCTGTGTTCTGTTGATTCATCTCTCAGAGTTACATCTTTTCCTTCAAGAAGACTTTCGCTTAGGCTGTTCTTGTGGAATTGGCAAAGGGATATTTGGAACCCCATAGAGAGCTATGGTGAAAAAGGAAATATCTTCCGTTGAAAACTGGAAAGAAGCTTTCTGAGAAACTGCTCTGTGTTCTGTTAATTCATCTCACAGAGTTACATCTTTCCCTTCAAGAAGCCTTTCGCTAAGGCTGTTCTTGTGGAATTGGCAAAGGGATATTTGGAAGCCCATAGAGGGCTATGGTGAAAAAGGAAATATCTTCCGTTGAAAACTGGAAAGAAGCTTTCTGAGAAACTGCTATGTGTTCTGTTAATTCATCTCACAGAGTTACATCTTTCCCATCAAGAAGCCTTTCGCTAAGGCTGTTCTTGTGGATTGGCAAAGGGATATTTGGAAGCCCATAGAGGGCTATGGTGAAAAAGGAAATATCTTCCGTTCAAAACTGGAAAGAAGCTTTCTGAGAAACTGCTCTGTGTTCTGTTAATTCATCTCACAGAGTTACATCTTTCCCTTCAAGAAGCCTTTCGCTAAGGCTGTTCTTGTGGAATTGGCAAAGGGATATTTGGAAGCCCATAGAGGGCTATGGTGAAAAAGGAAATATCTTCCGTTCAAAACTGGAAAGAAGCTTTCTGAGAAACTGCTCTGTGTTCTGTTAATTCATCTCACAGAGTTACATCTTTCCCTTCAAGAAGCCTTTCGCTAAGGCTGTTTTTGTGGAATTGGCAAAGGGATATTTGGAAGCCCATGGAGGGCTATGGTGAAAAAGGAAATATCTTCCGTTCAAAACTGGAAAGAAGCTTTCTGAGAAACTGCTCTGTGTTCTGTTAATTCATCTCACAGAGTTACATCTTTCCCTTCAAGAAGCCTTTCGCTAAGGGTGTTCTTGTGGAATTGGCAAAGGGATATTTGGAAGCCCATAGAGGGCTATGGTGAAAAAGGAAATATCTTCCGTTCAAAACTGGAAAGAAGCTTTCTGAGAAACTGCTCTGTGTTCTGTTAATTCATCTCACAGAGTTACATCTTTCCCTTCTAGAAGCCTTTTGCTAAGGCTGTTCTTGTGGAATTGGCAAAGGGATATTTGGAAGCCCATAGAGGGCTATGGTGAAAAAGGAAATATCTTCCGTTCAAAACTGGAAAGATGCTTTCTCAGAAACTGCTCTGTGTTCTATTAATTCATCTCACAGAGTTACATCTTTCCCTTCAAGAAGCCTTTCGCTAAGGCTGTTCTTGTGGAATTGGCAAAAGGATATTTGGAAGCCCATAGAGGGCTATGGTGAAAAAGGAAATATCTTCCGTTCAAAACTGGAAAGAAGCTTTCTGAGAAACTGCTCTGTGTTCTGTTAATTCATCTCACAGAGTTACATCTTTCCCTTCAAGAAGCCTTTCGCTAAGGCTGTTCTTGTGGAATTGGAAAAGGGATATTTGGAAGCCCTTAGAGGGCTATGGTGAAAAAGGAAATATCTTCCGTTCAAAACTGGAAAGAAGCTTTCTGAGAAACTGCTCTGTGTTCTGTTAATTCATGTCACAGAGTTACATCTTTCCCTTTAAGAAGCCTTTCGCTAAGGCTGTTCTTGTGGAATTGGCAAAGGGATATTTGGAAGCCCATAGAGGGCTATGGTGAAAAAGGAAATATCTTCCGTTCAAAACCGGAAAGAAGCTTTCTGAGAAACTGCTCTGTGTTCTGTTAATTCATCTCACAGAGTTACATCTTTCCCTTCAAGAAGCCTTTTGCTAAGGCTGTTCTTGTGCAATTGGAAAGGGGATATTTGGAAGCCCATAGAGGGCTATGGTGAAAAAGGAAATATCTTCCGTTCAAAACTGGAAAGAAGCTTTCTGAGAAACTGCTCTGTGTTCTGTTAATTCATCTCACAGAGTTACATCTTTCCCTTCAAGAAGCCTTTCGCTAAGGCTGTTCTTGTGGAATTGGCAAAGGGATATTTGGAAGCCCCTAGAGGGCTATGGTGAAAAAGGAAATATCTTCCGTTCAAAACTGGAAAGAAGCTTTCTGAGAATCTGCTCTGTGTTCTGTTAATTCATCTCACAGAGTTACATCTTTCCCTTCAAGAAGCCTTTCGCTAAGGCTGTTCTTGTGGAATTGGCAAAGGGATATTTGGAAGCCCATAGAGGGCTATGGTGAAAAAGGAAATATCTTCCGTTCAAAACTGGAAAGAAGCTTTCTGAGAAACTGCTCTGTGTTCTGTTAATTCATGTCACAGAGTTACATCTTTCCCTTCAAGAAGCCTTTCGCTAAGGCTGTTTTTGTGGAATTGGCAAACGGATATTTGGAAGCACATAGAGGGCTATGGTGAAAAAGGAAATACCTTCCGTTCAAAACTGGAAAGAAGCTTTCTGAGAAACTGCTCTGTGTTCTGTTAATTCATGTCACAGACTTACATCTTTCCCTTCAAGAAGCCTTTCGCTAAGGCTGTTCCTTTGGAATTGGCAAAGGGATATTTGGAATCCCATAGAGGGCTATGGTGAAAAAGGAAATATCTTCCGTTGAAAACTGGAAAGAAGCTTTCTGAGAAACTGCTCTGTGTTCTGTTAATTCATCTCACAGAGTTACATGTTTCCCATCAAGAAGCCTTTTGCTAAGGCTGTTCTTGTGGAATTGGCAAAGGGATATTTGGAAGCCCATAGAGGGCTATGGTGAAAAAGGAAATATCTTCCGTTCAAAACTGGAAAGAAGCTTTCTGAGAAACTGCTCTGTGTTCTGTTAATTCATCTCACAGAGTTACATCTTTCCCTTCAAGAAGCCTTTCGCTAAGGCTGTTCTTGTGGAATTGGCAAAAGGATATTTGGAAGCCCATAGAGGGCTATGGTGAAAAAGGAAATATCTTCCGTTCAAAACTGGAAAGAAGCTTTCTGAGAAACTGCTCTGTGTTCTGTTAATTCATCTCACAGAGTTACATCTTTCCCTTCAAGAAGCCTTTCGCTAAGGCTGTTCTTGTGGAATTGGAAAAGGGATGTTTGGAAGCCCATAGAGGGCTATGGTGAAAAAGGAAATATCTTCCGTTCAAAACTGGAAAGAAGCTTTCTGAGAAACTGCTCTGTGTTCTGTTAATTCGTGTCACAGAGTTACATCTTTCCCTTCAAGAAGCCTTTCGCTAAGGCTGTTCTTGTGGAATTGGCAAAGGGATATTTGAAAGCCCATAGAGGGCTATGGTGAAAAAGGAAATATCTTCCGTTCAAAACTGGAAAGAAGCTTTCTGAGAAACTGCTCTGTGTTCTGTTAATTCATCTCACAGAGTTACATCTTTCCCTTCAAGAAGCCTTTTGCTAAGGCTGTTCTTGTGCAATTGGAAAGGGGATATTTGGAAGCCCATAGAGGGCTATGGTGAAAAAGGAAATATCTTCCGTTCAAACCTGGAAAGAAGCTTTCTGAGAAACTGCTCTGTGTTCTGTTAATTCATTTCACAGAGTTACATCTTTCCCTTCAAGAAGCCTTTCGCTAAGGCTGTTCTTGTGGAATTGGCAAAGGGATATTTGGAAGCCCCTAGAGGGCTATGGTGAAAAAGGAAATATCTTCCGTTCAAAACTGGAAAGAAGCTTTCTGAGAATCTGCTCTGTGTTCTGTTAATTCATCTCACAGAGTTACATCTTTCCCTTCAAGAAGCCTTTCGCTAAGGCTGTTCTTGTGGAATTGGCAAAGGGATATCTGGAAGCCCATAGAGGGCTATGGTGAAAAAGGAAATATCTTCCGTTCAAAACTGGAAAGAAGCTTTCTGAGAAACTGCTCTGTGTTCTGTTAATTCATCTCACAGAGTTACATCTTTCCCTTCAAGAAGCCTTTCGCTAAGGCTGTTCTTGTGGAATTGGCAAAGGGATATTTGGAAGCCCATAGAGGGCTATGGTGAAAAAGGAAATATCTTCTGTTCAAAACTGGAAAGAAGCTTTCTGAGAAAGTGCTCTGTGTTCTGTTAATTCATCTCACAGAGTTACATCTTTCCCTTCAAGAAGTCTTTCGCTAAGGCTGTTCTTGGGGAATTGGCAAAGGGATATTTGGAAACCCCAAGGGGGCTATGGTGAAAAAGGAAATATCTTCCGTTCAAAACTGGAAAGAAGCTTTCTGAGAAACTGCTCTGTGTTCTGTTAATTCATCTCAAAGAGTTACATCTTTCCCTTCAAGAAGCCTTTCGCTAAGGCTGTTCTTGTGGAATTGGCAGAGGGATATTTCGAAGCCCATAGAGGGCTATGGTGAAAAAGGAAATATCTTCCGTTCAAAACTGGAAAGAAGCTTTCTGAGAAACGGCTCTGTGTTCTGTTAATTCATCTCACAGAGTTACATCTTTCCCTTCAAGAAGCCTTTCGCTAAGGCTGTTCTTGTGGAATTGGAAAAGGGATATTTGGAAGCCCATAGAGGGCTATGGTGAAAAAGGAAATATCTTCCGTTGAAAACTGGAAAGAAGCTTTCTGAGAAACTGCTCTGTGTTCTGTTAATTCATGTCACAGAGTTACATCTTTCCCTTCAAGAAGCCTTTCCCTAAGGCTGTTCTTGTGGAATTGGCAAAGGGATATTTGGAAGCCCATAGAGGGCTATGGTGAAAAAGGAAATATCTTCCGTTCAAAACTGGAAAGAAGCTTTCTGAGAAACTGCTCTGTGTTCTGTTAATTCATCTCATAGAGTTACATCTTTCCCTTCAAGAAGCCTTTCGCTAAGGCTGTTGTTGTGGAATTGGCAAAGGGATATTTGGTAGCCCATAGAGGGCTATGGTGAAAAAGGAAATATCTTCCGTTCAAAACTGGAAAGAAGCTTTCTGAGAAACTGCTCTGTGTTCTGTTAATTCATCTCACAGAGTTACATCTTTCCCTTCAAGAAGTCTTTCGCCAAGGCTGTTCTTGTGGAATTGCCAAAGGGATATTTGGAAGCCCAGAGAGGGCTATGGTGAAAAAGGAAATATCATCCGTTCAAAACTGGAAAGAAGCTTTCTGAGAAACTGCTATCTGTTCTGTTAATTCATCTCACAGAGTTACATCTTTCCCTTCAAGAAGCCTTTCGCTAAGGCTGTTCTTGTGGAATTGGCAAAGGGATATTTGGAAGCCCATAGAGGGCTATGGTGAATAAGGAAATATCTTCCGTTCAAAACTGGAAAGAAGCTTTCTGAGAAACTGCTCTGTGTTCTGTTAATTCATCTCACAGAGTTACATCTTTCCCTTCAAGAAGCCTTTCGCTAAGGCTGTTCTTGTGGAATTGGCAAAGGGATATATGGAAGCCCATAGAGGGCTATGGTGAAAAAGGAAATATCTTCCGTTGAAAACTGGAAAGAAGCTTTCTGAGAAACTGCTCTGTGTTCTGTTAATTCATCTCACAGAGTTACATCTTTCCCTTCAAGAAGCCTCTCGCTAAGGCTGTTCTTGTGGAATTGGCAAAGGGATATTTGGAAGCCCATAGAGGGCTATGGTGAAAAATTAAATATCTTCCCTTCAAAACTGGAAAGAAGCTTTCTGAGAAACTAGTCTGTGTTCTGTTAATTCATCTCACAGAGTTACATCTTTCCCTTCAAGAAGCCTTTCGCTAAGGCTGTTCTTGTAGAATTGGCAAAGGGATATTTGGAAGCCCATAGAGGGCTGTGGTGAAAAAGGAAATATCTTCCGTTCAAAACTGGAAAGAAGATTTCTGAGAAACTGCTCTGTGTTCTGTTAATTCATCTCACGGAGTTACATCTTTCCCTTCAAGAAGCCTTTCGCTAAGGCTGTTCTTGTGGAATTGGCAAAGGGATATTTGCAAGCCCATAGAGGGCTATGGTGAAAAAGGAAATATCTTCCGTTCAAAACTGGAAAGAAGCTTTCTGAGAAACTGCTCTGTGATCTGTTAATTCATCTCACAGAGTTACATCTTTCCCTTCAAGAAGCCTTTCGCTAAGGCTGTTCTTGTGGAATTGGCAAAGGGATATTTCGAAGCCCATAGAGGGCTATGGTGAAAAAGGAAATATCTTCCGTTCAAAACTGGAAAGAAGCTTTCTGAGAAACTGCTCTGTGTTCTGTTAATTCATCTCACAGAGTTACATCTTTCCCTTCAAGAAGCCTTTCGCTAAGGCTGTTCTTGTGGAATTTTCAAAGGGATATTTGGAAGCCCATAGAGGGCTATGGTGAAACAGGAAATATCTTCCGTTGAAAACTGGAAAGAAGTTTTCTGAGAAACTGCTCTGTGTTCTGTTAATTCATCTCACAGAGTTCCGTCTTTCCCTTCAAGAAGCCTTTCGCTAAGGCTGTTTTTGGGGAATTGGCAAAGGGATATTTGGAAGCCCATAGAGGGCTATGGAGAAAAAGGAAATATCTTCCGTTCAAAACTGGAAAGAAGCTTTCTGAGAAACTGCTCTGTGTTCTGTTAATTCATCTCACAGAGTTACATCTTTCCCTTCAAGAAGCCTTTCGCTAAGGCTGTTCTTGTGGAATTGGAAAAGGGATATTTGGAAGCCCTTAGAGGGCTATGGTGAAAAAGGAAATATCTTCCGTTCAAAACTGGAAAGAAGCTTTCTGAGAAACTGCTCTGTGTTCTGTTAATTCATGTCACAGAGTTACATCTTTCCCTTTAAGAAGCCTTTCGCTAAGGCTGTTCTTGTGGAATTGGCAAAGGGATATTTGGAAGCCCATAGAGGGCTATGGTGAAAAAGGAAATATCTTCCGTTCAAAACCGGAAAGAAGCTTTCTGAGAAACTGCTCTGTGTTCTGTTAATTCATCTCACAGAGTTACATCTTTCCCTTCAAGAAGCCTTTTGCTAAGGCTGTTCTTGTGCAATTGGAAAGGGGATATTTGGAAGCCCATAGAGGGCTATGGTGAAAAAGGAAATATCTTCCGTTCAAAACTGGAAAGAAGCTTTCTGAGAAACTGCTCTGTGTTCTGTTAATTCATCTCACAGAGTTACATCTTTCCCTTCAAGAAGCCTTTCGCTAAGGCTGTTCTTGTGGAATTGGCAAAGGGATATTTGGAAGCCCCTAGAGGGCTATGGTGAAAAAGGAAATATCTTCCGTTCAAAACTGGAAAGAAGCTTTCTGAGAATCTGCTCTGTGTTCTGTTAATTCATCTCACAGAGTTACATCTTTCCCTTCAAGAAGCCTTTCGCTAAGGCTGTTCTTGTGGAATTGGCAAAGGGATATTTGGAAGCCCATAGAGGGCTATGGTGAAAAAGGAAATATCTTCCGTTCAAAACTGGAAAGAAGCTTTCTGAGAAACTGCTCTGTGTTCTGTTAATTCATGTCACAGAGTTACATCTTTCCCTTCAAGAAGCCTTTCGCTAAGGCTGTTTTTGTGGAATTGGCAAACGGATATTTGGAAGCACATAGAGGGCTATGGTGAAAAAGGAAATACCTTCCGTTCAAAACTGGAAAGAAGCTTTCTGAGAAACTGCTCTGTGTTCTGTTAATTCATGTCACAGACTTACATCTTTCCCTTCAAGAAGCCTTTCGCTAAGGCTGTTCCTTTGGAATTGGCAAAGGGATATTTGGAATCCCATAGAGGGCTATGGTGAAAAAGGAAATATCTTCCGTTGAAAACTGGAAAGAAGCTTTCTGAGAAACTGCTCTGTGTTCTGTTAATTCATCTCACAGAGTTACATGTTTCCCATCAAGAAGCCTTTTGCTAAGGCTGTTCTTGTGGAATTGGCAAAGGGATATTTGGAAGCCCATAGAGGGCTATGGTGAAAAAGGAAATATCTTCCGTTCAAAACTGGAAAGAAGCTTTCTGAGAAACTGCTCTGTGTTCTGTTAATTCATCTCACAGAGTTACATCTTTCCCTTCAAGAAGCCTTTCGCTAAGGCTGTTCTTGTGGAATTGGCAAAAGGATATTTGGAAGCCCATAGAGGGCTATGGTGAAAAAGGAAATATCTTCCGTTCAAAACTGGAAAGAAGCTTTCTGAGAAACTGCTCTGTGTTCTGTTAATTCATCTCACAGAGTTACATCTTTCCCTTCAAGAAGCCTTTCGCTAAGGCTGTTCTTGTGGAATTGGAAAAGGGATGTTTGGAAGCCCATAGAGGGCTATGGTGAAAAAGGAAATATCTTCCGTTCAAAACTGGAAAGAAGCTTTCTGAGAAACTGCTCTGTGTTCTGTTAATTCGTGTCACAGAGTTACATCTTTCCCTTCAAGAAGCCTTTCGCTAAGGCTGTTCTTGTGGAATTGGCAAAGGGATATTTGAAAGCCCATAGAGGGCTATGGTGAAAAAGGAAATATCTTCCGTTCAAAACTGGAAAGAAGCTTTCTGAGAAACTGCTCTGTGTTCTGTTAATTCATCTCACAGAGTTACATCTTTCCCTTCAAGAAGCCTTTTGCTAAGGCTGTTCTTGTGCAATTGGAAAGGGGATATTTGGAAGCCCATAGAGGGCTATGGTGAAAAAGGAAATATCTTCCGTTCAAACCTGGAAAGAAGCTTTCTGAGAAACTGCTCTGTGTTCTGTTAATTCATTTCACAGAGTTACATCTTTCCCTTCAAGAAGCCTTTCGCTAAGGCTGTTCTTGTGGAATTGGCAAAGGGATATTTGGAAGCCCCTAGAGGGCTATGGTGAAAAAGGAAATATCTTCCGTTCAAAACTGGAAAGAAGCTTTCTGAGAATCTGCTCTGTGTTCTGTTAATTCATCTCACAGAGTTACATCTTTCCCTTCAAGAAGCCTTTCGCTAAGGCTGTTCTTGTGGAATTGGCAAAGGGATATCTGGAAGCCCATAGAGGGCTATGGTGAAAAAGGAAATATCTTCCGTTCAAAACTGGAAAGAAGCTTTCTGAGAAACTGCTCTGTGTTCTGTTAATTCATCTCACAGAGTTACATCTTTCCCTTCAAGAAGCCTTTCGCTAAGGCTGTTCTTGTGGAATTGGCAAAGGGATATTTGGAAGCCCATAGAGGGCTATGGTGAAAAAGGAAATATCTTCTGTTCAAAACTGGAAAGAAGCTTTCTGAGAAAGTGCTCTGTGTTCTGTTAATTCATCTCACAGAGTTACATCTTTCCCTTCAAGAAGTCTTTCGCTAAGGCTGTTCTTGGGGAATTGGCAAAGGGATATTTGGAAACCCCAAGGGGGCTATGGTGAAAAAGGAAATATCTTCCGTTCAAAACTGGAAAGAAGCTTTCTGAGAAACTGCTCTGTGTTCTGTTAATTCATCTCAAAGAGTTACATCTTTCCCTTCAAGAAGCCTTTCGCTAAGGCTGTTCTTGTGGAATTGGCAGAGGGATATTTCGAAGCCCATAGAGGGCTATGGTGAAAAAGGAAATATCTTCCGTTCAAAACTGGAAAGAAGCTTTCTGAGAAACGGCTCTGTGTTCTGTTAATTCATCTCACAGAGTTACATCTTTCCCTTCAAGAAGCCTTTCGCTAAGGCTGTTCTTGTGGAATTGGAAAAGGGATATTTGGAAGCCCATAGAGGGCTATGGTGAAAAAGGAAATATCTTCCGTTGAAAACTGGAAAGAAGCTTTCTGAGAAACTGCTCTGTGTTCTGTTAATTCATGTCACAGAGTTACATCTTTCCCTTCAAGAAGCCTTTCCCTAAGGCTGTTCTTGTGGAATTGGCAAAGGGATATTTGGAAGCCCATAGAGGGCTATGGTGAAAAAGGAAATATCTTCCGTTCAAAACTGGAAAGAAGCTTTCTGAGAAACTGCTCTGTGTTCTGTTAATTCATCTCATAGAGTTACATCTTTCCCTTCAAGAAGCCTTTCGCTAAGGCTGTTGTTGTGGAATTGGCAAAGGGATATTTGGTAGCCCATAGAGGGCTATGGTGAAAAAGGAAATATCTTCCGTTCAAAACTGGAAAGAAGCTTTCTGAGAAACTGCTCTGTGTTCTGTTAATTCATCTCACAGAGTTACATCTTTCCCTTCAAGAAGTCTTTCGCCAAGGCTGTTCTTGTGGAATTGCCAAAGGGATATTTGGAAGCCCAGAGAGGGCTATGGTGAAAAAGGAAATATCATCCGTTCAAAACTGGAAAGAAGCTTTCTGAGAAACTGCTATCTGTTCTGTTAATTCATCTCACAGAGTTACATCTTTCCCTTCAAGAAGCCTTTCGCTAAGGCTGTTCTTGTGGAATTGGCAAAGGGATATTTGGAAGCCCATAGAGGGCTATGGTGAATAAGGAAATATCTTCCGTTCAAAACTGGAAAGAAGCTTTCTGAGAAACTGCTCTGTGTTCTGTTAATTCATCTCACAGAGTTACATCTTTCCCTTCAAGAAGCCTTTCGCTAAGGCTGTTCTTGTGGAATTGGCAAAGGGATATATGGAAGCCCATAGAGGGCTATGGTGAAAAAGGAAATATCTTCCGTTGAAAACTGGAAAGAAGCTTTCTGAGAAACTGCTCTGTGTTCTGTTAATTCATCTCACAGAGTTACATCTTTCCCTTCAAGAAGCCTCTCGCTAAGGCTGTTCTTGTGGAATTGGCAAAGGGATATTTGGAAGCCCATAGAGGGCTATGGTGAAAAATTAAATATCTTCCCTTCAAAACTGGAAAGAAGCTTTCTGAGAAACTAGTCTGTGTTCTGTTAATTCATCTCACAGAGTTACATCTTTCCCTTCAAGAAGCCTTTCGCTAAGGCTGTTCTTGTAGAATTGGCAAAGGGATATTTGGAAGCCCATAGAGGGCTGTGGTGAAAAAGGAAATATCTTCCGTTCAAAACTGGAAAGAAGATTTCTGAGAAACTGCTCTGTGTTCTGTTAATTCATCTCACGGAGTTACATCTTTCCCTTCAAGAAGCCTTTCGCTAAGGCTGTTCTTGTGGAATTGGCAAAGGGATATTTGCAAGCCCATAGAGGGCTATGGTGAAAAAGGAAATATCTTCCGTTCAAAACTGGAAAGAAGCTTTCTGAGAAACTGCTCTGTGATCTGTTAATTCATCTCACAGAGTTACATCTTTCCCTTCAAGAAGCCTTTCGCTAAGGCTGTTCTTGTGGAATTGGCAAAGGGATATTTCGAAGCCCATAGAGGGCTATGGTGAAAAAGGAAATATCTTCCGTTCAAAACTGGAAAGAAGCTTTCTGAGAAACTGCTCTGTGTTCTGTTAATTCATCTCACAGAGTTACATCTTTCCCTTCAAGAAGCCTTTCGCTAAGGCTGTTCTTGTGGAATTTTCAAAGGGATATTTGGAAGCCCATAGAGGGCTATGGTGAAACAGGAAATATCTTCCGTTGAAAACTGGAAAGAAGTTTTCTGAGAAACTGCTCTGTGTTCTGTTAATTCATCTCACAGAGTTCCGTCTTTCCCTTCAAGAAGCCTTTCGCTAAGGCTGTTTTTGGGGAATTGGCAAAGGGATATTTGGAAGCCCATAGAGGGCTATGGAGAAAAAGGAAATATCTTCCGTTCAAAACTGGAAAGAAGCTTTCTGAGAAACTGCTCTGTGTTCTGTTAATTCATCTCACAGAGTTACATCTTTCCCTTCAAGAAGCCTTTCGCTAAGGCTGTTCTTGTGGAATTGGCAAAGTGATATTTCGAAGCCCATAGAGGGCTATGGTGAAAAAGGAAATATCTTCCGTTCAAAACTGGAAAGAAGCTTTCTGAGAAACTGCTCTGTGTTCTGTTAATTCATCTTACAGAGTTACATCTTTCCCTTCAAGAAGCTTTTCGCTAAGGCTGTTCTTGTGGAATTGGCAAAGGGATATTTGGAAGCCCATAGAGGGCTATGGTGAAAAAGGAAATATCTTCCGTTGAAAACTGGAAAGAAGCTTTCTGAGAAACTGCTCTGTGTTCTGTTAATTCATCTCACAGAGTTACATCTTTCCCTTCAAGAAGCCTCTCGCTAAGGCTGTTCTTGTGGAATTGGCAAAGGGATATTTGGAAGCCCATAGAGGGCTATGGTGAAAAAGGAAATATCTTCCCTTCAAAACTGGAAAGAAGCTTTCTGAGAAACTGCTCTGTGTTCTGTTAATTCATCTTACAGAGTTACATCTTTCCCTTCAAGAAGCTTTTCGCTAAGGCTGTTCTTGTGGAATTGGCAAAGGGATATTTGGAAGCCCATAGAGGGCTATGGTGAAAAAGGAAATATCTTCCGTTCAAAACTGGAAAGAAGCTTTCTGAGAGACTGCTCTGTGTTCTGTTAATTCATCTCACAGAGTTACATCTTTCCCTTCAAGAAGCCTTTCGCTAAGGCTGTTCTTGTGGAATTGGCAAAGGGATATGTGGAAGCCCATAGAGGGCTATGGTGAAAAAGGAAATATCTTCCGTTCAAAACTGGAAAGAAGCTTTCTGAGAAACTGCTCTGTGTTCTGTTAATTCATCTCACAGAGTTACATCTTTCCCTTCAAGAAGCCTTTCGCTAAGGCTGTTCTTGTGGAATTGGCAAAGGGATATCTGGAAGCCCATAGAGGGCTATGGTGAAAAAGGAAATATCTTCCGTTCAAAACTGGAAAGAAGCTTTCTGAGAAACTGCTCTGTGTTCTGTTAATTCATCTCACAGAGTTACATCTTTCCCTTCAAGAAGCCTTTCGCTAAGGCTGTTCTTGTGGAATTGGCAAAGGGATATTTGGAAGCCCATAGAGGGCTATGGTGAAAAAGGAAATATCTTCTGTTCAAAACTGGAAAGAAGCTTTCTGAGAAACTGCTCTGTGTTCTGTTAATTCATCTCACAGAGTTACATCTTTCCCTTCAAGAAGTCTTTCGCTAAGGCTGTTCTTGGGGAATTGGCAAAGGGATATTTGGAAACCCCAAGGGGGCTATGGTGAAAAAGGAAATATCTTCCGTTCAAAACTGGAAAGAAGCTTTCTGAGAAACTGCTCTGTGTTCTGTTAATTCATCTCAAAGAGTTACATCTTTCCCTTCAAGAAGCCTTTCGCTAAGGCTGTTCTTGTGGAATTGGCAAAGGGATATTTCGAAGCCCATAGAGGGCTATGGTGAAAAAGGAAATATCTTCCGTTCAAAACTGGAAAGAAGCTTTCTGAGAAACGGCTCTGTGTTCTGTTAATTCATCTCACAGAGTTACATCTTTCCCTTCAAGAAGCCTTTCGCTAAGGCTGTTCTTGTGGAATTGGAAAAGGGATATTTGGAAGCCCATAGAGGGCTATGGTGAAAAAGGAAATATCTTCCGTTCAAAACTGGAAAGAAGCTTTCTGAGAAACTGCTCTGTGTTCTGTTAATTCATGTCACAGAGTTACATCTTTCCCTTCAAGAAGCCTTTCCCTAAGGCTGTTCTTGTGGAATTGGCAAAGGGATATTTGGAAGCCCATAGAGGGCTATGGTGAAAAAGGAAATATCTTCCGTTCAAAACTGGAAAGAAGCTTTCTGAGAAACTGCTCTGTGTTCTGTTAATTCATCTCATAGAGTTACATCTTTCCCTTCAAGAAGCCTTTCGCTAAGGCTGTTGTTGTGGAATTGGCAAAGGGATATTTGGTAGCCCATAGAGGGCTATGGTGAAAAAGGAAATATCTTCCGTTCAAAACTGGAAAGAAGCTTTCTGAGAAACTGCTCTGTGTTCTGTTAATTCATCTCACAGAGTTACATCTTTCCCTTCAAGAAGTCTTTCGCCAAGGCTGTTCTTGTGGAATTGCCAAAGGGATATTTGGAAGCCCAGAGAGGGCTATGGTGAAAAAGGAAATATCATCCGTTCAAAACTGGAAAGAAGCTTTCTGAGAAACTGCTATCTGTTCTCTTAATTCATCTCACAGAGTTACATCTTTCCCTTCAAGAAGCCTTTCGCTAAGGCTGTTCTTGTGGAATTGGCAAAGGGATATTTGGAAGCCCATAGAGGGCTATGGTGAAAAAGGAAATATCTTCCGTTCAAAACTGGAAAGAAGCTTTCTGAGAAACTGCTCTGTGTTCTGTTAATTCATCTCACAGAGTTACATCTTTCCCTTCAAGAAGCCTTTCGCTAAGGCTGTTCTTGTGGAATTGGCAAAGGGATATATGGAAGCCCATAGAGGGCTATGGTGAAAAAGGAAATATCTTCCGTTGAAAACTGGAAAGAAGCTTTCTGAGAAACTGCTCTGTGTTCTGTTAATTCATCTCACAGAGTTACATCTTTCCCTTCAAGAAGCCTCTCGCTAAGGCTGTTCTTGTGGAATTGGCAAAGGGATATTTGGAAGCCCATAGAGGGCTATGGTGAAAAAGGAAATATCTTCCCTTCAAAACTGGAAAGAAGCTTTCTGAGAAACTAGTCTGTGTTCTGTTAATTCATCTCACAGAGTTACATCTTTCCCTTCAAGAAGCCTTTCGCTAAGGCTGTTCTTGTAGAATTGGCAAAGGGATATTTGGAAGCCCATAGAGGGCTGTGGTGAAAAAGGAAATATCTTCCGTTCAAAACTGGAAAGAAGATTTCTGAGAAACTGCTCTGTGTTCTGTTAATTCATCTCACGGAGTTACATCTTTCCCTTCAAGAAGCCTTTCGCTAAGGCTGTTCTTGTGGAATTGGCAAAGGGATATTTGCAAGCCCATAGAGGGCTATGGTGAAAAAGGAAATATCTTCCGTTCAAAACTGGAAAGAAGCTTTCTGAGAAACTGCTCTGTGATCTGTTAATTCATCTCACAGAGTTACATCTTTCCCTTCAAGAAGCCTTTCGCTAAGGCTGTTCTTGTGGAATTGGCAAAGGGATATTTCGAAGCCCATAGAGGGCTATGGTGAAAAAGGAAATATCTTCCGTTCAAAACTGGAAAGAAGCTTTCTGAGAAACTGCTCTGTGTTCTGTTAATTCATCTCACAGAGTTACATCTTTCCCTTCAAGAAGCCTTTCGCTAAGGCTGTTCTTGTGGAATTTTCAAAGGGATATTTGGAAGCCCATAGAGGGCTATGGTGAAACAGGAAATATCTTCCGTTGAAAACTGGAAAGAAGTTTTCTGAGAAACTGCTCTGTGTTCTGTTAATTCATCTCACAGAGTTCCGTCTTTCCCTTCAAGAAGCCTTTCGCTAAGGCTGTTTTTGGGGAATTGGCAAAGGGATATTTGGAAGCCCATAGAGGGCTATGGAGAAAAAGGAAATATCTTCCGTTCAAAACTGGAAAGAAGCTTTCTGAGAAACTGCTCTGTGTTCTGTTAATTCATCTCACAGAGTTACATCTTTCCCTTCAAGAAGCCTTTCGCTAAGGCTGTTCTTGTGGAATTGGCAAAGTGATATTTCGAAGCCCATAGAGGGCTATGGTGAAAAAGGAAATATCTTCCGTCCAAAACTGGAAAGAAGCTTTCTGAGAAACTGCTCTGTGTTCTGTTAATTCATCTTACAGAGTTACATCTTTCCCTTCAAGAAGCTTTTCGCTAAGGCTGTTCTTGTGGAATTGGCAAAGGGATATTTGGAAGCCCATAGAGGGCTATGGTGAAAAAGGAAATATCTTCCGTTCAAAACTGGAAAGAAGCTTTCTGAGAGACTGCTCTGTGTTCTGTTAATTCATCTCACAGAGTTACATCTTTCCCTTCAAGAAGCCTTTCGCTAAGGCTGTTCTTGTGGAATTGGCAAAGGGATATGTGGAAGCCCATAGAGGGCTATGGTGAAAAAGGAAATATCTTCCGTTCAAAACTGGAAAGAAGCTTTCTGAGAAACTGCTCTGTGTTCTGTTAATTCATCTCACAGAGTTACATCTTTCCCTTCAAGAAGCCTTTCGCTAAGGCTGTTCTTGTGGAATTGGCAAAGGGATATCTGGAAGCCCATAGAGGGCTATGGTGAAAAAGGAAATATCTTCCGTTCAAAACTGGAAAGAAGCTTTCTGAGAAACTGCTCTGTGTTCTGTTAATTCATCTCACAGAGTTACATCTTTCCCTTCAAGAAGCCTTTCGCTAAGGCTGTTCTTGTGGAATTGGCAAAGGGATATTTGGAAGCCCATAGAGGGCTATGGTGAAAAAGGAAATATCTTCTGTTCAAAACTGGAAAGAAGCTTTCTGAGAAACTGCTCTGTGTTCTGTTAATTCATCTCACAGAGTTACATCTTTCCCTTCAAGAAGTCTTTCGCTAAGGCTGTTCTTGGGGAATTGGCAAAGGGATATTTGGAAACCCCAAGGGGGCTATGGTGAAAAAGGAAATATCTTCCGTTCAAAACTGGAAAGAAGCTTTCTGAGAAACTGCTCTGTGTTCTGTTAATTCATCTCAAAGAGTTACATCTTTCCCTTCAAGAAGCCTTTCGCTAAGGCTGTTCTTGTGGAATTGGCAAAGGGATATTTCGAAGCCCATAGAGGGCTATGGTGAAAAAGGAAATATCTTCCGTTCAAAACTGGAAAGAAGCTTTCTGAGAAACGGCTCTGTGTTCTGTTAATTCATCTCACAGAGTTACATCTTTCCCTTCAAGAAGCCTTTCGCTAAGGCTGTTCTTGTGGAATTGGCAAAGGGATATTTGGAAGCCCCTAGAGGGCTATGGTGAAAAAGGAAATATCTTCCGTTCAAAACTGGAAAGAAGCTTTCTGAGAAACTGCTCTGTGTTCTGTTAATTCATGTCACAGAGTTACATCTTTCCCTTCAAGAAGCCTTTCCCTAAGGCTGTTCTTGTGGAATTGGCAAAGGGATATTTGGAAGCCCATAGAGGGCTATGGTGAAAAAGGAAATATCTTCCGTTCAAAACTGGAAAGAAGCTTTCTGAGAAACTGCTCTGTGTTCTGTTAATTCATCTCATAGAGTTACATCTTTCCCTTCAAGAAGCCTTTCGCTAAGGCTGTTGTTGTGGAATTGGCAAAGGGATATTTGGTAGCCCATAGAGGGCTATGGTGAAAAAGGAAATATCTTCCGTTCAAAACTGGAAAGAAGCTTTCTGAGAAACTGCTCTGTGTTCTGTTAATTCATCTCACAGAGTTACATCTTTGCCTTCAAGAAGTCTTTCGCCAAGGCTGTTCTTGTGGAATTGCCAAAGGGATATTTGGAAGCCCAGAGAGGGCTATGGTGAAAAAGGAAATATCATCCGTTCAAAACTGGAAAGAAGCTTTCTGAGAAACTGCTATCTGTTCTCTTAATTCATCTCACAGAGTTACATCTTTCCCTTCAAGAAGCCTTTCGCTAAGGCTGTTCTTGTGGAATTGGCAAAGGGATATTTGGAAGCCCATAGAGGGCTATGGTGAGAAAGGAAATATCTTCCGTTCAAAACTGGAAAGAAGCTTTCTGAGAAACTGCTCTGTGTTCTGTTAATTCATCTCACAGAGTTACATCTTTCCCTTCAAGAAGCCTTTCGCTAAGGCTGTTCTTGTAGAATTGGCAAAGGGATATTTGGAAGCCCATAGAGGGCTGTGGTGAAAAAGGAAATATCTTCCGTTCAAAACTGGAAAGAAGATTTCTGAGAAACTGCTCTGTGTTCTGTTAATTCATCTCACGGAGTTACATCTTTCCCTTCAAGAAGCCTTTCGCTAAGGCTGTTCTTGTGGAATTGGCAAAGGGATATTTGCAAGCCCATAGAGGGCTATGGTGAAAAAGGAAATATCTTCCGTTGAAAACTGGAAAGAAGCTTTCTGAGAAACTGCTCTGTGTTCTGTTAATTCATCTCACAGAGTTACATCTTTCCCTTCAAGAAGCCTTTCGCTAAGGCTGTTCTTGTGGAATTGGCAAAGGGATATTTGGAAGCCCATAGAGGGCTATGGTGAAAAAGGAAATATCTTCCGTTCAAAACTGGAAAGAAGCTTTCTGAGAATCTGCTCTGTGTTCTGTTAATTCATCTCACAGAGTTACATCTTTCCCTTCAAGAATCCTTTCGCTAAGGCTGTTCTTGTGGAATTGTCAAAGGGATATTTGGAAGCCCATAGAGGGCTATGGTGAAAAAGGAAATATCTTCCGTTCAAAACTGGAAAGAAGCTTTCTGAGAAACTGCTCTGTGTTCTGTTAATTCATCTCACAGAGTTACATCTTTCCCTTCAAGAAGCCTTTCGCTAAGGCTGTTTTTGTGGAATTGCCAAAGGGATATTTGGAAGCCCATAGGGGGCTATGCTGAAAAATGAAATATCTTCCGTTCAAAACTGGAAAGAAGCTTTCTGAGAAACTACTCTGGGTTCTGTTAATTGATCTCACAGAGTTACGTCTTTCCCTTCAAGAAGCCTTTCGCTAAGGCTGTTCTTGGGGAATTGGCAAAGGGATATTTGGAAGCCCATAGAGGGCTATGGTGAAAAAGGAAATATCTTCCGTTCAAAACTGGAAAGAAGCTTTCTGAGAAACTGCTCTGTGTTCTGTTAATTCATCTCACAGAGTTACATCTTTCCCTTCAAGAAGCCTTTCGCTAAGGCTGTTCTTGTGGAATTGGCAAAGGGATATTTGGAAGCCCCTAGAGGGCTATGGTGAAAAAGGAAATATCTTCCGTTCAAAACTGGAAAGAAGCTTTCTGAGAAACTGCTCTGTGTTCTGTTAATTCATATCACAGAGTTACATCTTTCCCTTCAAGAAGCCTTTCGCTAAGGCTGTTCTTGTGCAATTGGCAAAGGGATATTTGGAAGCCCATAGAGGGCTATGGTGAAAAAGGAAATATCTTCCGTTGAAAACTGGAAAGAAGCTTTCTGAGAAACTGCTCTGTGTTCTGTTAATTCTTCTCACAGAGTTACATCTTTCCCTTCAAGAAGCCTTTCGCTAAGGCTGTTCTTCTGGAATTGGCAAAGGGATACTTGGAAGCCCTTAGAGGGCTATGGTGAAAAAGGAAATATCTTCCGTTCAAAACTGGAAAGAAGCTTTCTGAGAAACTGCTCTGTGTTCTGTTAATTCATCTCACAGAGTTACATCTTTCCCTTCAAGAAGCCTTTCGCTAAGGCTGTTCTTGTGGAATTGGCAAAGGGATATTTGGAAGCCCATAGAGGGCTATGGTGAAAAAGGAAATATCTTCCGTTCAAAACTGGAAAGAAGCTTTCTGAGAAACTGCTCTGTGTTCTGTTAATTCATCTCACAGAGTTACATCTTTCCCTTCAAGAAGCCTTTCGCTAAGGCTGTTGTTGTGGAATTGGCAAAGGGATATTTGGTAGCCCATAGAGGGCTATGGTGAAAAAGGAAATATCTTCCGTTCAAAACTGGAAAGAAGCTTTCTGAGAAACTGCTCTGTGTTCTGTTAATTCATCTCACAGAGTTACATCTTTCCCTTCAAGAAGTCTTTCGCCAAGGCTGTTCTTGTGGAATTGCCAAAGGGATATTTGGAAGCCCAGAGAGGGCTATGGTGAAAAAGGAAATATCATCCGTTCAAAACTGGAAAGAAGCTTTCTGAGAAACTGCTATCTGTTCTCTTAATTCATCTCACAGAGTTACATCTTTCCCTTCAAGAAGCCTTTCGCTAAGGCTGTTCTTGTGGAATTGGCAAAGGGATATTTGGAAGCCCATAGAGGGCTATGGTGAGAAAGGAAATATCTTCCGTTCAAAACTGGAAAGAAGCTTTCTGAGAAACTGCTCTGTGTTCTGTTAATTCATCTCACAGAGTTACATCTTTCCCTTCAAGAAGCCTTTCGCTAAGGCTGTTCTTGTAGAATTGGCAAAGGGATATTTGG
This sequence comes from Chlorocebus sabaeus, assembly GCF_047675955.1. Classification (NCBI taxonomy): domain Eukaryota; kingdom Metazoa; phylum Chordata; class Mammalia; order Primates; family Cercopithecidae; genus Chlorocebus; species Chlorocebus sabaeus. The sequence continues at coordinate 384,131 of NW_027327814.1, forward strand.
AAGCCCATAGAGGGCTGTGGTGAAAAAGGAAATATCTTCCGTTCAAAACTGGAAAGAAGATTTCTGAGAAACTGCTCTGTGTTCTGTTAATTCATCTCACGGAGTTACATCTTTCCCTTCAAGAAGCCTTTCGCTAAGGCTGTTCTTGTGGAATTGGCAAAGGGATATTTGGAAGCCCATAGAGGGCTATGGTGAAAAAGGAAATATCTTCCGTTCAAAACTGGAAAGAAGCTTTCTGAGAAACTGCTCTGTGTTCTGTTAATTCATCTCACAGAGTTACATCTTTCCCTTCAAGAAGCCTTTCGCTAAGGCTGTTCTTGTGGAATTGGCAAAGGGATATTTGGAAGCCCATAGAGGGCTATGGTGAAAAAGGAAATATCTTCCGTTCAAAACTGGAAAGAAGCTTTCTGAGAATCTGCTCTGTGTTCTGTTAATTCATCTCACAGAGTTACATCTTTCCCTTCAAGAATCCTTTCGCTAAGGCTGTTCTTGTGGAATTGTCAAAGGGATATTTGGAAGCCCATAGAGGGCTATGGTGAAAAAGGAAATATCTTCCGTTCAAAACTGGAAAGAAGCTTTCTGAGAAACTGCTCTGTGTTCTGTTAATTCATCTCACAGAGTTACATCTTTCCCTTCAAGAAGCCTTTCGCTAAGGCTGTTTTTGTGGAATTGCCAAAGGGATATTTGGAAGCCCATAGGGGGCTATGCTGAAAAAGGAAATATCTTCCGTTCAAAACTGGAAAGAAGCTTTCTGAGAAACTACTCTGGGTTCTGTTAATTGATCTCACAGAGTTACGTCTTTCCCTTCAAGAAGCCTTTCGCTAAGGCTGTTCTTGGGGAATTGGCAAAGGGATATTTGGAAGCCCATAGAGGGCTATGGTGAAAAAGGAAATATCTTCCGTTCAAAACTGGAAAGAAGCTTTCTGAGAAACTGCTCTGTGTTCTGTTAATTCATCTCACAGAGTTACATCTTTCCCTTCAAGAAGCCTTTCGCTAAGGCTGTTCTTGTGGAATTGGCAAAGGGATATTTGGAAGCCCCTAGAGGGCTATGGTGAAAAAGGAAATATCTTCCGTTCAAAACTGGAAAGAAGCTTTCTGAGAAACTGCTCTGTGTTCTGTTAATTCATATCACAGAGTTACATCTTTCCCTTCAAGAAGCCTTTCGCTAAGGCTGTTCTTGTGCAATTGGCAAAGGGATATTTGGAAGCCCATAGAGGGCTATGGTGAAAAAGGAAATATCTTCCGTTGAAAACTGGAAAGAAGCTTTCTGAGAAACTGCTCTGTGTTCTGTTAATTCTTCTCACAGAGTTACATCTTTCCCTTCAAGAAGCCTTTCGCTAAGGCTGTTCTTCTGGAATTGGCAAAGGGATACTTGGAAGCCCTTAGAGGGCTATGGTGAAAAAGGAAATATCTTCCGTTCAAAACTGGAAAGAAGCTTTCTGAGAAACTGCTCTGTGTTCTGTTAATTCATCTCACAGAGTTACATCTTTCCCTTCAAGAAGCCTTTCGCTAAGGCTGTTCTTGTGGAATTGGCAAAGGGATATTTGGAAGCCCCTAGAGGGCTATGGTGAAAAAGGAAATATCTTCCGTTCAAAACTGGAAAGAAGCTTTCTGAGAAACTGCTCTGTGTTCTGTTAATTCATCTCACAGAGTTACATCTTTCCCTTCAAGAAGCCTTTCGCTAAGGCTGTTCTTGTGCAATTGGCAAAGGGATATTTGGAAGAACATAGAGGGCTATGGTGAAAAAGGAAATATTTTCCGTTCAAAACTGGAAAGAAGCTTTCTGAGAAACTGCTCTGTTTTCTGTTAATTCATCTCACAAAGTAACATCTATCCCTTCAAGAAGCCTTTCGCTAAGGCTCTTCTTGTGGAATTGGCAAAGGGATATTTGGAAGCCCATAGAGGGCTATGGTGAAAAAGGAAATATCTTCCGTTCAAAACTGGAAAGAAGCTTTCTGAGAAACTGGTCTGTGTTCTGTTAATTCATCTCACAGAGTTACATCTTTCGCTTCAAGAAGCCTTTCGCTAAGGCTGTTCTTTTGCAATTGGCAAAGGGATATTTGGAAGCCCATAGAGGGCTATGGTGAAAAAGGAAATATCTTCCGTTCAAAACTGGAAAGAAGCCTTCTGAGAAACTGCTCTGTGTTCTGTTAATTCATCTCACAGAGTTACATCTTTCCCTTCAAGAAGCCTTTCGCTAAGGCTGTTCTGGTGGAATTGGCAAAGGGATATTTGGAAGCCCATAGAGGGCTATGGTGAAAAAGGAAATATCTTCCGTTCAAAACTGGAAAGAAGCTTTCTGAGAAACTGCTCTGTGTTCTGTTAATTCATCTCACAGAGTTACATCTTTCCCTTCAAGAAGCCTTTCGCTAAGGCTGTTCTTGTGGAATTGGCAAAGGGATATTTGGAAGCCCATAGATGGCTACGTTGAAAAAGGAAATATCTTCCGTTCAAAACTGGAAAGAAGCTTTCTGAGAAACTGCTCTGTGTTCTGTTAATTCATCTCACAGAGTTACATCTTTCCCTTCAAGAAGCCTTTCGCTAAGGCTGTTCTTGTGGAATTGGCAAAGGGATATTTGGAAACCCATAGAGGGCTATGGTGAAAAAGGAAATATCTTCCGTTCAAAACTGGAAAGAAGCTTTCTGAGAAACTACTCTGTGTTCTGTTAATTCATCTCACAGAGTTACATCTTTCCCTTCAAGAAGCCTTTCGCTAAGGCTGTTCTTGTGGAATTGGCAAAGGGATATTTGGAAGTCCATAGAGGGCTATGGTGAAAAAGGAAATATCTTCCTTTCAAAACTGGAAAGAAGCTTTCTGAGAAACTACTCTGTGTTCTGTTAATTCATCTCACAGAGTTACATCTTTCCCTTCAAGAAGCCTTTCGCTAAGGCTGTTCTTGTGGAATTGGCAAAGGGATATTTGGAAGCCCATAGAGGGCTATGTTGAAAAAGGAAATATCTTCCGTTCTAAACTGGAAAGAAGATTTCTGAGAAACTGCTCTGTGTTCTGTTAATTCATCTCACGGAGTTACATCTTTCCCTTCAAGAAGCCTTTCGCTAAGGCTGTTCCTGGGGAATTGGCAAAGTGATATTTGGAAGCCCATAGAGGGCTATGGTGAAAAAGGAAATATCTTCCGTTCAAAACTGGAAAGAAGCTTTCTGAGAAACTGCTCTGTGTTCTGTTAATTCATCTCACAGAGTTACATCTTTCCCTTCAAGAAGCCTTTCGCTAAGGCTGTTCTTGTGGAATTGGCAAAGGGATATTTGGAAGCCCATAGAGGGCTATGGTGAAAAAGGAAATATCTTCCGTTGAAAACCGGAAAGAAGCTTTCTGAGAAACTGCTCTGTGTTCTGTTAATTCATCTCACAGAGTTACATCTTTCCCTTCAAGAAGAATTTCGCTAAGACTGTTCTTGTGCAATTGGCAAAAGGATATTTGGAAGCCCATAGAGGGCTATGGTGAAAAAGGAAATATCTTCCGTTCAAAACCTGAAAGAAGCTTTCTGAGAAACTATTCTGTGTTCTGTTAATTCATCTCACAGAGTTACATCTTTCCCTTCAAGAAGCCTTTCGCTAAGGCTGTTCTTGTGGAATTGGCAAAGGGATATTTGGAAGCCCATGGAGGGCTATGGTGAAAAAGGAAATATCTTCCGTTCAAAACTGGAAAGAAGCTTTCTGAGAAACTGCTCTGTGTTCTGCTAATTCATCTCACAGAGTTACATCTTTCCCTTCAAGAAGCCTTTCGCTAAGGCTGTTCTTGTGGAATTGGCAAAAGGATATTTGGAAGCCCATAGAGGGCTATGGTGAAAAAGGAAATATCTTCCGTTGAAAACTGGAAAGAAGCTTTCTGAGAAACTGCTCTGTGTTCTGTTAATTCATCTCACAGAGTTACATCTTTCCCTTCAAGAAGCCTTTCGCTAAGGCTGTTCTTGTGGAATTGGCAAAGGGATATTTGGAAGCCCATAGAGGGCTATGGTGAAAAAGGAAATATCTTCCGTTCAAAACTGGAAAGAAGCTTTCTGAGAAACTGCTCTGTGTTCTGTTAATTCATCTCACAGAGTTACATCTTTCCCTTCAAGAAGCCTTTCGCTAAGGCTGTTCTTGTGGAATTGGCAAAGGGATATTTGGAAGCCCATAGAGGGCTATGGTGAAAAAGGAAATATCTTCCGTTCAAAACTGGAAAGAAGCTTTCTGAGAAACTGCTCTGTGTTCTGGTAATTCATCTCACAGAGTTACATCTTTCCCTTCAAGAAGCCTTTCGCTAAGGCTGTTCTTGTGGAATTGGCAAAAGGATATTTGGAAGCCCATAGAGGGCTATGGTGAAAAAGGAAATATCTTCCGTTCAAAACTGGAAAGAAGCTTTCTGAGAAACTACTCTGTGTTCTGTTAATTCATCTCACAGAGTTACATCTTTCCCTTCAAGAAGCCTTTCGCTAAGGCTGTTCTTGTGGAATTGGCAAAGGGATATTTGGAAGCCCATAGAGGGCTATGTTGAAAAAGGAAATATCTTCCGTTCAAAACTGGAAAGAAGCTTTCTGAGAAACTGCTCTGTGTTCTGTTAATTCATCTCACGGAGTTACATCTTTCCCTTCAAGAAGCCTTTCGCTAAGGCTGTTCCTGGGGAATTGGCAAAGTGATATTTGGAAGCCCATAGAGGGCTATGGTGAAAAAGGAAATATCTTCCGTTCAAAACTGGAAAGAAGCTTTCTGAGAAACTGCTCTGTGTTCTGTTAATTCATCTCACAGAGTTACATCTTTCCCTTCAAGAAGCCTTTCGCTAAGGCTGTTCTTGTGCAATTGGCAAAGGGATATTTGGAAGCCCATAGAGGGCTATGGTGAAAAAGGAAATATCTTCCGTTGAAAACTGGAAAGAAGCTTTCTGAGAAACTGCTCTGTGTTCTGTTAATTCATCTCACAGAGTTACATCTTTCCCTTCAAGAAGCCTTTCGCTAAGGCTGTTCTTGTGCAATTGGCAAAGGGATATTTGGAAGCCCATAGAGGGCTATGGTGAAAAAGGAAATATCTTCCGTTCAAAACTGGAAAGAAGCTTTCTGAGAAACTGCTCTGTGTTCTGTTAATTCATCTCACAGAGTTACATCTTTCCCTTCAAGAAGCCTTTCGCTAAGGCTGTTCTTGTGGAATTGGCAAAAGGATATTTGGAAGCCCATAGAGGGCTATGGTGAAAAAGGAAATATCTTCCGTTCAAAACTGGAAAGAAGCTTTCTGAGAAACTGCTCTGTGTTCTGTTAATTCATCTCACAGAGTTACATCTTTCCCTTCAAGAAGCCTTTCGCTAAGGCTGTTCTTGTGAAATTGGAAAAGGGATATTTGGAATCCCATAGAGGGCTATGGTGAAAAAGGAAATATGTTCCGTTCAAAACTGGAAAGAAGCTTTCTGAGAAACTGCTCTGTGTTCTGTTAATTCATGTCACAGAGTTACATCTTTCCCTTCAAGAAGCCTTTCACTAAGGCTGTTCTTCTGGAATTGGCAAAGGGATATTTGGAAGCCCATAGAGGGCTATGGTGAAAAAGGAAATATCTTCCGTTCAAAACTGGAAAGAAGCTTTCTGAGAAACTGCTCTGTGTTCTGTTAATTCATCTCACAGAGTTACATCTTTCCCTTCAAGAAGCCTCTCGCTAAGGCTGTTCTTGTGGAATTGGCAAAGGGATATTTGGAAGCCCATAGAGGGCTATGGTGAAAAAGGAAATATCTTCCGTTGAAAACTGGAAAGAAGCTTTCTGAGAAACTGCTCTGTGTTCTGTTAATTCATCTCACAGCGTTACATCTTTCCCTTCAGGAAGAATTTCGCTAAGACTGTTCTTGGGCAATTGGCAAAAGGATATTTGGAAGCCCATAGAGGGCTATGGTGAAAAAGGAAATATCTTCCGTTCAAAACCTGAAAGAAGCTTTCTGAGAAACTATTCTGTGTTCTGTTAATTCATCTCACAGAGTTACATCTTTCCCTTCAAGAAGCCTTTCGCTAAGGCTGTTCTTGTGGAATTGGCAAAGGGATATTTGGAAGCCCATAGAGGGCTATGGTGAAAAAGGAAATATCTTCCGTTCAAAACTGGAAAGAAGCTTTCTGAGAAACTGCTCTGTTTTCTGCTAATTCATCTCACAGAGTTACATCTTTCCCTTCAAGAAGCCTTTCGCTAAGGCTGTTCTTGTGGAATTGGCAAAAAGATATTTGGAAGCCCATAGAGGGCTATGGTGAAAAAGGAAATATCTTCCGTTGAAAACTGGAAAGAAGCTTTCTGAGAAACTGCTCTGTGTTCTGTTAATTCATCTCACAGAGTTACATCTTTCCCTTCAAGAAGCCTTTCGCTAAGGCTGTTCTTGTGGAATTGGCAAAGGGATATTTGGAAGCCCATAGAGGGCTATGGTGAAAAAGGAAATATCTTCCGTTCAAAACTGGAAAGAAGCTTTCTGAGAAACTGCTCTGTGTTCTGTTAATTCATCTCACAGAGTTACATCTTTCCCTTCAAGAAGCCTTTCGCTAAGGCTGTTCTTGTGGAATTGGCAAAGGGATATTTGGAAGCCCATAGAGGGCTATGGTGAAAATGGAAATATCTTCCGTTCAAAACTGGAAAGAAGCTTTCTGAGAAACTGCTCTGTGTTCTGTTAATTCATCTCACAGAGTTACATCTTTCCCTTCAAGAAGCCTTTCGCTAAGGCTGTTCTTGTGGAATTGGCAAAAGGATATTTGGAAGCCCATAGAGGGCTATGGTGAAAAAGGAAATATCTTCCGTTCAAAACTGGAAAGAAGCTTTCTGAGAAACTGCTCTGTGTTCTGTTAATTCATCTCACAGAGTTACATCTTTCCCTTCAAGAAGCCTTTCGCTAAGGCTGTTCTTGTGAAATTGGAAAAGGGATATTTGGAATCCCATAGAGGGCTATGGTGAAAAAGGAAATATCTTCCGTTCAAAACTGGAAAGAAGCTTTCTGAGAAACTGCTCTGTGTTCTGTTAATACATGTCACAGAGTTACATCTTTCCCTTCAAGAAGCCTTTCGCTACGGCTGTTCTTGTGGAATTGGCAAAGGGATATTTGGAAGCCCATAGAGGGCTATGGTGAAAAAGGAAATATCTTCCGTTCAAAACTGGAAAGAAGCTTTCTGAGAAACTGCTCTGTGTTCTGTTAATTCATCTCACAGAGTTACATCTTTCGCTTCAAGAAGCCTTTCGCTAAGGCTGTTCTTTTGCAATTGGCAAAGGGATATTTGGAAGCCCATAGAGGGCTATGGTGAAAAAGGAAATATCTTCCGTTCAAAACTGGAAAGAATCTTTCTGAGAAACTGCTCTGTGTTCTGTTAATTCATCTCACAGTGTTACATCTTTCCCTTCAAGAGGCCTTTCGCTAAGGCTGTTCTTGTGAAATTGGCAAAGGGATATTTGGAAGCCCCTAGAGGGCTATGGTGAAAAAGGAAATATCTTCCGTTCAAAACTGGAAAGAAGCTTTCTGAGAAACTGCTCTGTGTTCTGTTAATTCATCTCACAGAGTTACATCTTTCCCTTCAAGAAGCCTTTCGCTAAGGCTGTTCTTGTGGAATTGGCAAAGGGATATTTGGAAGCCCATAGAGGGCTATGGTGAAAAAGGAAATATCTTCCGTTCAAAACTGGAAAGAAGCTTTCTGAGAAACTGCTCTGTGTTCTGTTAATTCATCTCACAGAGTTACATCTTTCCCTTCAAGAAGCCTTTCGCTAAGGCTGTTTTTGTGGAATTGGCAGAGGGATATTTGGAAGCCCATAGAGGGCTACGGTGAAAAAGGAAATATCTTCCGTTCAAAACTGGAAAGAAGCTTTCTGAGAAACTGCTCTGTGTTCTGTTAATTCATCTCACAGACTTACATCTTTCCCTTCAAGAAGCCTTTCCCTAAGGCTGTTCTTGTGGAATTGGCAAAGGGATATTTGGAAGCCCATAGAGGGCTATGGGGAAAAAGGAAATATCTTCCGTTCAAAACTGGAAAAAAGCTTTCTGAGAAACTGCTCTGTGTTCTGTTAATTCATCTCACAGAGTTACATCTTTCCCTTCAAGAAGCCTTTCGCTAAGGCTGTTCTTGTGGAATTGGCAAAGGGATATTTGGAAGCCCATAGAGGGCTAAGGTGAAAAAGGAAATATCTTCCGTTCAAAACTGGAAAGAAGCTTTCTGAGAAACTGCTCTGTGTTCTGTTAATTCATCTCACAGAGTTACATCTTTCCCTTCAAGAAGCCTTTCGCTAAGGCTGTTCTTGTGGAATTGGCAAAGGGATATTTGGAAGCCCATAGAGGGCTATGGTGAAAAAGGAAATATCTTCCGTTCAAAACTAGAAAGAAGCTTTCTGAGAAACTGCTCTGTGTTCTGTTAATTCATCTCACAGAGTTACATCTTTCCCTTCAAGAATCCTTTCGCTAAGGCTGTTCTTGTGGAATTGGCAAAGGGATATTTGGAAGCCCATAGAGGGCTATGGTGAAAAAGGAAATATCTTCCGTTCAAAACTGGAAAGAAGCTTTCTGAGAAACTGCTCTGTGTTCTGTTAATTCATCTCACAGAGTTACATCTTTCCCTTCAAGAAGCCTTTCGCTAAGGCTGTTCTTGTGGAATTGGCAAAGAGATATTTGGAAGCCCATAGAGGGCTATTTTAAAAAAGGAAATATCTTCCGTTCAAAACTGGAAAGAAGCTTTCTGAGAAACTGCTCTGTGTTCTGTTAATTCATCTCACAGGGTTACATCTTTCCCTTCAAGAAGCCTTTCGCTAAGGCTGTTCTTGTGGAATTGGCAAAGGGATATTTGGAAGCCCATAGAGGGCTATGGTGAAAAAGGAAATATCTTCCGTTCAAAACTGGAAAGAAGCTTTCTGAGAAACTGCTCTGTGTTCTGTTAATTCATCTCACAGAGTTACATCTTTCCCTTTAAGAAGCCTTTCGCTAAGGCTGTTCTTGTGGAATTGGCAAAGGGATATTTGGAAGCCCATAGAGGGCTATGGTGAAAAAGGAAATATCTTCCGTTCAAAACTGGAAAGAAGCTTTCTGAGAAACTGCTCTGTGTTCTGTTAATTCATCTCACGGAGTTACATCTCTCCCTTCAAGAAGCCTTTCGCTAAGGCTGTTCTTGTGGAATTGGTAAATTGATATTTGGAAGCCCAAAGAGGGCTATGGTGAAAAAGGAAATATCTTCCGTTCAAAACTGGAAAGAAGCTTTCTGAGAAACTGCTCTGTGTTCTGTTGATTCATCTCTCAGAGTTACATCTTTTCCTTCAAGAAGACTTTCGCTTAGGCTGTTCTTGTGGAATTGGCAATGGGATATTTGGAACCCCATAGAGGGCTATGGTGAAAAAGGAAATATCTTCCGTTGAAAACTGGAAAGAAGCTTTCTGAGAAACTGCTCTGTGTTCTGTTAATTCATCTCACAGAGTTACATCTTTCCCATCAAGAAGCCTTTCGCTAAGGCTGTTCTTGTGGAATTGGCAAAGGGATATTTGGAAGCCCATAGAGGGCTATGCTGAAAAAGGAAATATCTTCCGTTCAAAACTGGAAAGAAGCTTTATGAGAAACTGCTCTGTGTTCTGTTAATTCATCTCACAGAGTTACATCTTTCCCTTTAAGAAGCCTTTCGCTAAGGCTGTTCTTGTGGAATTGGCAAAGAGATATTTGGAAGCCCATAGAGGGCTATGGTGAAAAAGGAAATATCTTCCGTTCAAAACTGGAAAGAAGCTTTCTGAGAAACTGCTCTGTGTTCTGTTAATTCATCTCACAGAGTTACATCTTTCCCTTCAAGAAGCCTTTCGCTAAGGCTGTTCTTGTGGAATTGGCAAAGGGATATTTGGAAGCCCATAGAGGGCTATGGTGAAAAAGGAAATATCTTCCGTTCAAAACTGGAAAGAAGCTTTCTGAGAAACTGCTCTGTGTTCTGTTAATTCATCTCACAGAGTTACATCTTTCCCTTCAAGAAGCCTTTCGCTAAGGCTGTTCTTGTGGAATTGGCAAAGGGATATTTGGAAGCCCATAGAGGGCTATGGTGAAAAAGGAAATATCTTCCCTTCAAAACTGGAAAGAAGATTTCTGAGAAACTGCTCTGTGTTCTGTTAATTCATCTCACGGAGTTACATCTTTCCCTTCAAGAAGCCTTTCGCTAAGGCTGTTCTTGTGGAATTGGTAAAGGGATATTTGGAAGCCCATAGAGGGCTATGGTGAAAAAGGAAATATCTTCCGTTCAAAACTGGAAAGAAGCTTTCTGAGAAAGTGCTATGTGTTCTGTTGATTCATCTCTCAGAGTTACATCTTTCCCTTCAAGAAGCCTTTCGCTAAGGCTGTTCTTGTGGAATTGGCAAAGGGATATTTGGAACCCCCTAGAGGGCTATGGTGAAAAAGGAAATATCTTCCGTTCAAAACTGGAAAGAAGCTTTCTGAGAAACTGCTCTGTGTTCTGTTAATTCATCTCACAGTGTTACATCTTTCCCTTCAAGAAGCCTTTCGCTAAGGCTGTTCTTGTGGAATTGGCAAAGGGATATTTGGAAGCCCCTAGAGGGCTATGGTGAAAAAGGAAATATCTTCCGTTCAAAACTGGAAAGAAGCTTTCTGAGAAACTGCTCTGTGTTCTGTTAATTCATCTCACAGAGTTACATCTTTCCCTTCAAGAAGCCTTTTGCTAAGGCTGTTCTTGTGCAATTGGCAAAGGGATATTTGGAAGCCCATAGAGGGCTATGGTGAAAAAGGAAATATCTTCCGTTCAAAACTGGAAAGAAGCTTTCTGAGAAACTACTCTGTGTTCTGTTAATTCATCTCACAGAGTTACATCTTTCCCTTCAAGAAGCCTTTCGCTAAGGCTGTTCTTGTGGAATTGGCAAAGGGATATTTGGAAGCCCATAGAGGGCTATGGTGAAAAAGGAAATATCTTCCGTTCAAAATTGGAAAGAAGCTTTCTGAGAAACTGCTCTGTGTTCTGTTAATTCATCTCACAAAGTAACATCTTTCCCTTCAAGAAGCCTTTCGCTAAGGCTGTTCTTGTGGAATTGGCAAAGGGATATTTGGAAGCCCATAGAGGGCTATGGTGAAAAAGGAAATATCTTCCGTTCAAAACTGGAAAGAAGCTTTCTGAGAAACTGCTCTGTGTTCTGTTAATTCATCTCACAGAGTTACATCTTTCCCTTCAAGAAGCCTTTCGCTAAGGCTATTCTTGTGGAATTGGCAAAGGGATATTTGGAAGCCCATAGATGGCTACGTTGAAAAAGGAAATATCTTCCGTTCAAAACTGGAAAGAAGCTTTCTGAGAAACTGCTCTGTGTTCTGTTAATTCATCTCACAGAGTTACATCTTTCCCTTCAAGTAGCCTTTCGCTAAGGCTGTTCTTGTGGAATTGGCAAAGGGATATTTGGAAGCCCATAGAGGGCTATGGTGAAAAAGGAAATATCTTCCGTTCAAAACTGGAAAGAAGCTTTCTGAGAAACTGCTCTGTGTTCTGTTAATTCATCTCACAGAGTTACATCTTTCCCTTCAAGAAGCCTTTCGCTAAGGCTGTTCTTGTGGAATTGGCAAAAGGATATTTGGAAGCCCATAGAGGGCTATGGTGAAAAAGGAAATATCTTCCGTTCAAAACTGGAAAGAAGCTTTCTGAGAAACTACTCTGTGTTCTGTTAATTCATGTCACAGAGTTACATCTTTGCCTTTAAGAAGCCTTTCGCTAAGGCTGTTCTTGTGGAATTGGCAAAGGGATATTTGGAAGCCCATAGAGGGCTATGGTGAAAAAGGAAATATCTTCCGTTCTAAACTGGAAAGAAGATTTCTGAGAAACTGCTCTGTGTTCTGTTAATTCATCTCACGGAGTTACATCTTTCCCTTCAAGAAACCTTTCGCTAAGGCTGTTCCTGGGGAATTGGCAAAGGGATATTTGGAAGCCCATAGAGGGCTATGGTGAAAAAGGAAATATCTTCCGTTCAAAACTGGAAAGAAGCTTTCTGAGAAACTGCTCTGTGTTCTGTTAATTCATCTCACAGAGTTACATCTTTCCCTTCAAGAAGCCTTTCGCTAAGGCTGTTCTTGTGGAATTGGCAAAGGGATATTTGGAAGCCCATAGTGGGCTATGGTGAAAAAGGAAATATCTTCCGTTGAAAACTGGAAAGAAGCTTTCTGAGAAACTGCTCTGTGTTCTGTTAATTCATCTCACAGAGTTACATCTTTCCCTTCAAGAAGTCTTTCGCCAAGGCTGTTCTTGTGGAATTGCCAAAGGGATATTTGGAAGCCCAGATAGGGCTATGGTGAAAAAGGAAATATCTTAAGTTCAAAACTGGAAAGAAGCTTTCTGAGAAACTGCTATCTGTTCTCTTAATTCGTCTCACAGAGTTTCATCTTTCCCTTCAAGAAGCCTTTCGCTAAGGCTGTTCTTGTGCAATTGGCAAAGGGATATTTGGAAGCCCATAGAGGGCTATGGTGAAAAAGGAAATATCTTCCGTTCAAAACTGGAAAGAAGCTTTCAGAGAAACGGCTCTGTGTTCTGTTAATTCATCTCACAGAGTTACATCTTTCCCTTCAAGAAGCCTTTCGCTAAGGCTGTTCTTGTGGAATTGGCAAAGGGATATTTGGAAGCCCATAGAGGGCTATGGTGAAAAAGGAAATATCTTCCGTTCAAAACTGGAAAGAAGCTTTCTGAGAAACTGCTCTGTGTTCTGTTAATTCATCTCACAGAGTTACATCTTTCCCTTCAAGAAGCCTTTCGCTAAGGCTGTTCTTGTGGAATTGGCAAAGGGATATTTGGAAGCCCATAGAGGGCTATGGTGAAAAAGGAAATATCTTCCGTTCAAAACTGGAAAGAAGGTTTCTGAGAATCTGCTCTGTGTTCTGTTAATTCATCTCACAGAGTTACATCTTTCCCTTCAAGAAGCCTTTCGCTAAGGCTGTTTTGTGGAATTGGCAAAGGGATATTTGGAAGCCCATAGAGGGCTATGGTGAAAAAGGAAATATCTTCCGTTCAAAACTGGAAAGAAGCTTTCTGAGAAACTGCTCTGTGTTCTGTTAATTCATCTCACAGAGTTACGTCTTTCCCTTTAAGAAGCCTTTCGCTAAGGCTGTTCTTGTGGAATGGCAAAGGGATATTTGGAAGCCCATAGAGGGTTATGGTGAAAAAGGAAATATCTTCCGTTCAAAACTGGAAAGAAGCTTTCTGAGAAACTGCTCTGTGTTCTGTTAATTCATCTCACGGAGTTACATCTTTCCCTTCAAGAAGCCTTTCGCTAAGGCTGTTCTTGTGGAATTGGCAAAGGGATATTTGGAAGCCCATAGAGGTCTCTGGTGAAAAAGGAAATATCTTCCGTTGAAAACTGGAAAGAAGCCTTCTGAGAAACTGCTCTGTGTTCTGTTAATTCATCTCACAGAGTTACATCTTTCCCTTCAAGAAGCCTTTCTCTAAGGCTGTTCTTGTGGAATTGGCAAAGGGATATTTGGAAGCCCATAGAGGGCTATGGTGAAAAAGGAAATATCTTCCGTTCAAAACTGGAAAGAAGCTTTCTGAGAAACTGCTCTGTATTCTGTTAATTCATCTCACAGAGTTACATCTTTCTCTTCAAGAAGCCTTTCGCTAAGGCTATTCTTGTGGAATTGGAAAAGGGATATTTGGAAGCCCATAGAGGGCTATGGTGAAAAAGGAAATATCTTCCGTTCAAAACTGGAAAGAATCTTTCTGAGAAACTGCTCTGTGTTCTGTTAATTCATCTCACAGAGTTACATCTTTCCCTTCAAGAGGCCTTTCGCTAAGGCTGTTCTTGTGGAATTGGCAAAGGGATATTTGGAAGCCCCTAGAGGGCTATGGTGAAAAAGGAAATATCTTCCGTTCAAAACTGGAAAGAAGCTTTCTGAGAAACTGCTGTGTGTTCTGTTAATTCATCTCACAGAGTTACATCTTTCCCTTCAAGAAGCCTTTCGCTAAGGCTGTTCTTGTGGAATTGGCAAAGGGATATTTGGAAGCCCATAGAGGGCTATGGTGAAAAAGGAAATATCTTCCGTTCAAAACTGGAAAGAAGCTTTCTGAGAAACTGCTCTGTGTTCTGTTAATTCATCTCACAGAGATACGTCTTTCCCTTCAAGAAGCCTTTCGCTAAGGCTGTTCTTGTGGAATTGGCAAAGGGATATTTGGAAGCCCATAGAGGGCTATGGTGAAAAAGGAAATATCTTCCGTTCAAAACTGGAAAGAAGCTTTCTGAGAAACTGCTCTGTGTTCTGTTAATTCATCTCACAGAGTTACATCTTTCCCTCAAGAAGCCTTTCGCTAAGGCTGTTCTTGTGGAAATGGCAAAGGGATATTTGGAAGCCCATAGAGGGCTATGGTGAAAAAGGAAATATCTTCCGTTCAAAACTGGAAAGAAGCTTTCTGAGAAACTGCTCTGTGTTCTGTTAATTCATCTCACAGAGTTACATCTTTCCCTTCAAGAAGCCTTTCGCTAAGGCTGTTCTTGTGGAATTGGCAAAAGGATATTTGGAAGCCCATAGAGGGCTATGGTGAAAAAGGAAATATCTTCCTTTGAAAACATGAAAGAAGCTTTCTGAGAAACTGCTCTGTGTTCTGTTAATTCATCTCACAGAGTTACATCTTTCCCTTCAAGAAGCCTTTCGCTAAGGCTGTTCTATGGAATTGGAAAAGGGATAGTTGGAAGCCCATAGAGGGCTATGGTGAAAAAGGAAATATCTTCCGTTGAAAACTGGAAAGAAGCTTTCTGAGAAACTGCTCTGTGTTCTGTTAATTCATGTCACAGAGTTACATCTTTCCCTTTAAGAAGCCTTTCGCTAAGGCTGTTCTTGTGGAATTGGCAAAGGGATATTTGGAAGCCCATAGAGGGCTATGGTGAAAAAGGAAATATCTTCCTTTCAAAACTGGAAAGAAGCTTTCTGAGAAACTGCTCTGTGTTCTGTTAATTCATCTCACAGAGTTACATCTTTCCCTTCAAGAAGCCTTTTGCTAAGGCTGTTCTTGTGCAATTGGAAAGGGGATATTTGGAAGCCCATAGAGGGCTATGGTGAAAAAGGAAATATCTTCCGTTCAAAACTGGAAAGAAGCTTTCTTAGAAACTGCTCTGTGTTCTGTTAATTCATCTCACAGAGTTACATCTTTCCCTTCAAGAAGCCTTTCGCTAAGGCTGTTCTTGTGGAATTGGCAAAGGGATATTTGGAAGCCCATAGAGGGCTATGGTGAAAAAGGAAATATCTTCCGTTCAAAACTGGAAAGAAGATTTCTGAGAAACTGCTCTGTGTTCTGTTAATTCATATCACGGAGTTACATCTTTCCCTTCAAGAAACCTTTCGCTAAGGCTGTTCTTGGGTAATTGGCAAAGGGATATTTGGAAGCCCATAGAGGGCTATGGTGAAAAAGGAAATATCTTCCGTTCAAAACTGGAAAGAAGCTTTCTGAGAAACTGCTCTGTGTTCTGTTAATTCATCTCACAGAGATACGTCTTTCCCTTCAAGAAGCCTTTCGCTAAGGCTGTTCTTGTGGAATTGGCAAAGTGATATTTGGAAGCCCATAGAGGGCTATGGTGAAAAAGGAAATATCTTCCGTTCAAAACTGGAAAGAAGCTTTCTGAGAAACTGCTCTGTGTTCTGTTAATTCATCTCACAGAGTTACATCTTTCCCTCAAGAAGCCTTTCGCTAAGGCTGTTCTTGTGGAAATGGCAAAGGGATATTTGGAAGCCCATAGAGGGCTATGGTGAAAAAGGAAATATCTTCCGTTCAAAACTGGAAAGAAGCTTTCTGAGAAACTGCTCTGTGTTCTGTTAATTCATCTCACAGAGTTACATCTTTCCCTTCAAGAAGCCTTTCGCTAAGGCTGTTCTTGTGGAATTGGCAAAAGGATATTTGGAAGATCATAGAGGGCTATGGTGAAAAAGGAAATATCTTCCGTTCAAAACTGGAAAGAAGCTTTCTGAGAAACTGCTCTGTGTTCTGTTAATTCATCTCACAGACTTACATCTTTCCCTTCAAGAAGCCTTTCGCTAAGGCTGTTCTTGTGGAATTGGAAAAGGGATATTTGGAAGCCCATAGAGGGCTATGGTGAAAAAGGAAATATCTTCCGTTCAAAACTGGAAAGAAGCTTTCTGAGAAACTGCTCTGTGTTCTGTTAATTCATGTCACAGAGTTACATCTTTCCCTTTAAGAAGCCTTTCGCTAAGGCTGTTCTTGTGGAATTGGCAAAGGGATATTTGGAAGCCCATAGAGGGCTATGGTGAAAAAGGAAATATCTTCCTTTCAAAACTGGAAAGAAGCTTTCTGAGAAACTGCTCTGTGTTCTGTTAATTCATCTCACAGAGTTACATCTTTCCCTTCAAGAAGCCTTTTGCTAAGGCTGTTCTTGTGCAATTGGAAAGGGGATATTTGGAAGCCCATAGAGGGCTATGGTGAAAAAGGAAATATCTTCCGTTCAAAACTGGAAAGAAGCTTTCTTAGAAACTGCTCTGTGTTCTGTTAATTCATCTCACAGAGTTACATCTTTCCCTTCAAGAAGCCTTTCGCTAAGGCTGTTCTTGTGGAATTGGCAAAGGGATATTTGGAAGCCCCTAGAGGGCTATGGTGAAAAAGGAAATATCTTCCGTTCAAAACTGGAAAGAAGCTTTCTGAGAATCTGCTCTATGTTCTGTTAATTCATCTCACAGAGTTACATCTTTCCCTTCAAGAAGCCTTTCGCTAAGGCTGTTCTTGTGGAATTGGCAAAGGGATATTTGGAAGCCCATAGAGGGCTATGGTGAAAAAGGAAATATCTTCCGTTCAAAACTGGAAAGAAGCTTTCTGAGAAACTGCTCTGTGTTCTGTTAATTCATCTCACAGAGTTACATCTTTCCCTCAAGAAGCCTTTCGCTAAGGCTGTTCTTGTGGAATTGGCAAAGGGATATTTGGAAGCCCATAGAGGGCTATGGTGAAAAAGGAAATATCTTCCGTTCAAAACTGGAAAGAAGCTTTCTGAGAAACTGCTCTGTGTTCTGTTAATTCATCTCACAGAGTTACATCTTTCCCTTCAAGAAGCCTTTCGCTAAGGCTCTTCTTGTGGAATTGGCAAAGGGATATTTGGAAGCCCATAGAGGGCTATGGTGAAAAAGGAAATATCTTCCGTTCAAAACTGGAAAGAAGCTTTCTGAGAAACTGCTCTGTGTTCTGTTAATTCATCTCACAGACTTACATCTTTCCCTTCAAGAAGCCTTTCGCTAAGGCTGTTCTTGTGGAATTGGAAAAGGGATATTTGGAAGCCCATAGAGGGCTATGGTGAAAAAGGAAATATCTTCCGTTCAAAACTGGAAAGAAGCTTTCTGAGAAACTGCTCTGTGTTCTGTTAATTCATCTCACCGAGTTACATCTTTCCCTTCAAGAAGCCTTTCGCTAAGGCTGTTCTTGTGCAATTTGCAAAGGGATATTTGGAAGCCCATAGAGGGCTATGGTGAAAAAGGAAATATCTTCCGTTCAAAACTGGAAAGAAGCTTTCTGAGAAACTGCTCTGTGTTCTGTTAATTCATGTCACAGAGTTACATCTTTCCCTTCAAGAAGCCTTTTGCTAAGGCTGTTCTTGTGGAATTGGCAAAGGGGATATTTGGAAGCCCATAGAGGGCTATGGTGAAAAAGGAAATATCTTCCGTTCAAAACTGGAAAGAAGCTTTCTTAGAAACTGCTCTGTGTTCTGTTAATTCATCTCACAGAGTTACATCTTTCCCTTCAAGAAGCCTTTCGCTAAGGCTGTTCTTGTGCAATTGGCAAAGGGATATTTGGAAGCCCATAGAGGGCTATGGTGAAAAAGGAAATATCTTCCGTTCAAAACTGGAAAGAAGCTTTCTGAGAATCTGCTCTATGTTCTGTTAATTCATCTCACAGAGTTACATCTTTCCCTTCAAGAAGCCTTTCGCTAAGTCTGTTCTTGTGGAATTGGCAAAGGGATATTTGGAAGCCCATAGAGGGCTATGGTGAAAAAGGAAATATCTTCCGTTCAAAACTGGAAAGAAGCTTTCTGAGAAACTGCTCTGTGTTCTGTTAATTCATGTCACAGAGTTACATCTTTCCCTTCAAGAAGCCTTTCGCTAAGGCTGTTCTTGTGGAATTGGCAAAGGGATATTTCGAAGCCCATAGAGGGCTATGGTGAAAAAGGAAATATCTTCCGTTCAAAACTGGAAAGAAGCTTTCTGAGAAACTGCTCTGTGTTCTGTTAATTCATGTCACAGAGTTACATCTTTCCCTTCAAGAAGCCTTTCGCTAAGGCTCTTCTTGTGGAATTGGCAAAGGGATATTTGGAAGCCCATAGAGGGCTATGGTGAAAAAGGAAATATCTTCCGTTCAAAACTGGAAAGAAGCTTTCTGAGAAACTGCTCTGTGTTCTGTTAATTCATCTCACAGAGTTACATCTTTCCCTTCAAGAAGCCTTTCGCTAAGGCTGTTCTTGTGGAATTGGCAAAGGGATATTTGGAAGCCCATAGAGGGCTATGGTGAAAAAGGAAATATCTTCCGTTCAAAACTGGAAAGAAGCTTTCTGAGAAACTGCTCTGTGTTCTGTTAATTCATCTCACCGAGTTACATCTTTCCCTTCAAGAAGCCTTTCGCTAAGGCTGTTCTTGTGCAATTTGCAAAGGGATATTTGGAAGCCCATAGAGGGCTATGGTGAAAAAGGAAATATCTTCCGTTCAAAACTGGAAAGAAGCTTTCTGAGAAACTGCTCTGTGTTCTGTTAATTCATCTCACAGAGTTACATCTTTCCCTTCAAGAAGCCTTTCGCTAAGGCTGTTCTTGTGGAATTGGCAAAGGGATATTTGGAAGCCCATAGAGGGCTATGGTGAAAAAGGAAATATCTTCCGTTCAAAACTGGAAAGAAGCTTTCTGAGAAACTGCTCTGTGTTCTGTTAATTCATCTCACAGAGTTACATCTTTCCCTTCAAGAAGCCTTTCGCTAAGGCTGTTCTTGTGGAATTGGCAAAGGGATATTTGGAAGCCCAGAGAGGGCTATGGTGAAAAAGGAAATATCTTCCGTTCAAAACTGGAAAGAAGCTCTCTGAGAAACTGCTCTGTGTTCTGTTAATTCATCTCACAGACTTACATCTTTCCCTTCAAGAAGCCTTTCGCTAAGGCTGTTCTTGTGGAATTGGCAAAGGGATATTTGGAAGCCCATAGAGGGCTATGGTGAAAAAGGAAATATCTTCCGTTCAAAACTGGAAAGAAGCTTTCTGAGAAACTGCTCTGTGTTCTGTTAATTCATCTTACAGAGTTACATCTTTCCCTTCAAGAAGCCTTTCGCTAAGGCTGTTCTTGTGCAATTGGCAAAGGGATATTTGGAAGCCCATAGAGGGCTACGGTGAAAAAGAAAATATCTTCCGTTCAAAACTGGAAAGAAGCTTTCTGAGAAACTGCTCTGTGTTCTGTTAATTCATCTCACAGGGTTACATCTTTCCCTTCAAGAAGCCTTTCGCTACGGCTGTTCTTGTGGAATTTTCAAAGGGATATTTGGAAGCCCTTAGAGGGCTATGGTGAAAAAGGAAATATCTTCCGTTCAAAACTGGAAAGAAGCTTTCTGAGAAACTGCTCTGTGTTCTGTTAATTCATCTCACAGAGTTACATCTTTCCCTTCAAGAAGCCTTTCGCTAAGGCTGTTCTTGTGGAATTGGCAAAGGGATATTTGGAAGCCCCTAGAGGGCTATGGTGAAAAAGGAAATATCTTCCGTTCAAAACTGGAAAGAAGCTTTATGAGAAACTGCTCTGTGTTCTGTTAATTCATCTCACAGAGTTACATCTTTCCCTTCAAGAAGCCTTTCGCTAAGGCTGTTCTTGTGCAATTGGCAAAGGGATATTTGGAAGCCCCTAGAGGGCTATGGTGAAAAAGGAAATATCTTCCGTTCAAAACTGGAAAGAAGCTTTCTGAGAAACTGCTCTGTGTTCTGTTAATTCATCTCACAGAGTTACATCTTTCCCTTCAAGAAGCCTTTCGCTAAGGCTGTTCTTGTGCAATTGGCAAAGGGATATTTGGAAGCCCATAGAGGGCTATGGTGAAAAAGGAAATATCTTCCGTTCAAAACTGGAAAGAAGCTTTCTGAGAAACTGCTCTGTGTTCTGTTAATTCATGTCACAGAGTTACATCTTTCCCTTCAAGAAGCCTTTCGCTAAGGCTGTTCTTGTGGAATTGGCAAAAGGATATTTGGAAGCCCATAGAGGGCTATGGTGAAAAAGGAAATATCTTCCGTTCAAAACTGGAAAGAAGCTTTCTGAGAAACTGCTCTGTGTTCTGTTAATTCATCTCACAGAGTTACATCTTTCCCTTCAAGAAGCCTTTCGCTAAGGCTGTTCTTGTGAAATTGGAAAAGGGATATTTGGAATCCCATAGAGGGCTATGGTGAGAAAGGAAATATCTTCCGTTCAAAACTGGAAAGAAGCTTTCTGAGAAACTGCTCTGTGTTCTGTTAATTCATGTCACAGAGTTACATCTTTCCCTTCAAGAAGCCTTTCACTAAGGCTGTTCTTCTGGAATTGGCAAAGGGATATTTGGAAGCCCATAGAGGGCTATGGTGAAAAAGGAAATATCTTCCGTTCAAAACTGGAAAGAAGCTTTCTGAGAAACTGCTCTGTGTTCTGTTAATTCATCTCACAGAGTTACATCTTTCCCTTCAAGAAGCCTTTTGCTAAGGCTGTTCTTGTGCAATTGGCAAAGTGATATTTGGAAGCCCATAGAGGGCTATGGTGAAAAAGGAAATATCTTCCTTTGAAAACATGAAAGAAGTCTTCTGAGAAACTGCTCTGTGTTCTGTTAATTCATCTCACAGAGTTACATCTTTCCCTTCAAGAAGCCTTTCGCTAAGGCTGTTCTTGTGGAATTGGCAAAGGGATATTTGGAAGCCCATAGAGGGCTATGGTGAAAAAGGAAATATCTTCCGTTCAAAACTGGAAAGAAGCTTTCTGAGAAACTGCTCTGTGTTCTGTTAATTCATCTCACAGAGTTACATCTTTCCCTTCAAGAAGCCTTTCGCTAAGGCTGTTCTTGTGGAATTGGCAAAGGGATATTTGGAAGCCCATAGAGGGCTATGGTGAAAAAGGTAATATCTTCCGTTGAAAACTGGAAAGAAGCTTTCTGAGAAACTGCTCTGTGTTCTGTTAATTCATCTCACAGAGTTACATCTTTCCCTTCAAGAAGAATTTCGCTAAGGCTGTTCTTGTGCAATTGGCAAAGGGATATTTGGAAGCCCATAGAGGGCTATGGTGAAAAAGGAAATATCTTCCGTTCAAAACTGGAAAGAAGCTTTCTGAGAAACTATTCTGTGTTCTGTTAAATCATCTCACAGAGTTACATCTTTCCCTTCAAGAAGCCTTTCGCTAAGGCTGTTCTTGTGCAATTGGCAAAGGGATATTTGGAAGCCCATAGAGGGCTATGGTGAAAAAGGAAATATCTTCCGTTCAAAACTGGAAAGAAGCTTTCTGAGAAACTGCTCTGTGTTCTGCTAATTCATCTCACAGAGTTACATCTTTCCCTTCAAGAAGCCTTTCGCTAAGGCTGTTCTTGTGGAATTGGCAAAGGGATATTTGGAAGCCCATAGAGGGCTATGGTGAAAAAGGAAATATCTTCCGTTCAAAACTGGAAAGAAGCTTTCTGAGAAACTGCTCTGTGTTCTGTTAATTCATCTCACAGAGTTACATCTTTCCCTTCAAGAAGCCTTTCGCTAAGGCTGTTCTTGTGGAATTGGCAAAGGGATATTTGGAAGCCCATAGAGGGCTATGGTGAAAAAGGAAATATCTTCCGTTCAAAACTGGAAAGAAGCTTTCTGAGAAACTGCTCTGTGTTCTGTTAATTCATCTCACAGAGTTACATCTTTCCCTTCAAGAAGCCTTTTGCTAAGGCTGTTCTTGTGCAATTGGCAAAGGGATATTTGGAAGCCCATAGAGGGCTATGGTGAAAAAGGAAATATCTTCCGTTCAAAACTGGAAAGAAGCCTTCTGAGAAACTGCTCTGTGTTCTGTTAATTCATCTCACAGAGTTACATCTTTCCCTTCAAGAAGCCTTTCGCTAAGGCTGTTCTTGTGGAATTGGCAAAGGGATATTTGGAAGCCCATAGAGGGCTATGGTGAAAAAGGAAATATCTTCCGTTCAAAACTGGAAAGAAGCTTTCTGAGAAACTGCTCTGTGTTCTGTTAATTCATCTCACAGAGTTACATCTTTCCCTTCAAGAAGCCTTTCGCTAAGGCTGTTCTTGTGGAATTGGAAAAGGGATATTTGGAAGCCCATAGAGGGCTATGGTGAAAAAGGAAATATCTTCCGTTCAAAACTGGAAAGAAGCTTTCTGAGAAACTGCTCTGTGTTCTGTTAATTCATCTCACAGAGTTACATCTTTCCCTTCAAGAAGCCTTTCGCTATGGCTGTTCTTGTGGAATTGGCAAAGGGATATTTGGAAGCCCCTAGAGGGCTATGGTGAAAAAGGAAATATCTTCCGTTCAAAACTGGAAAGAAGCTTTCTGAGAAACTGCTCTGTGTTCTGTTAATTCATCTCACAGAGTTACATCTTTCCCTTCAAGAAGCCTTTCGCTAAGGCTGTTCTTGTGGAATTGGCAAAGGGATATTTGGAAGCCCATAGAGGGCTATGGTGAAAAAGGAAATATCTTCCGTTCAAAACTGGAAAGAATCTTTCTGAGAAACTGCTCTGTGTTCTGTTAATTCATGTCACAGAGTTACATCTTTCCCTTCAAGAAGCCTTTCGCTAAGGCTGTTCTTGTGGAATTGGCAAAGGGATATTTGGAAGCCCATAGAGGGCTATGGTGAAAAAGGAAATATCTTCCGTTCAAAACTGGAAAGAAGCTCTCTGAGAAACTGCTCTGTGTTCTGTTAATTCATCTCACAGACTTACATCTTTCCCTTCAAGAAGCCTTTCGCTAAGGCTGTTCTTGTGCAATTGGCAAAGGGATATTTGGAAGCCCATAGAGGGCTACGGTGAAAAAGAAAATATCTTCCGTTCAAAACTGGAAAGAAGCTTTCTGAGAAACTGCTCTGTGTTCTGTTAATTCATCTCACAGGGTTACATCTTTCCCTTCAAGAAGCCTTTCGCTACGGCTGTTCGTGTGGAATTGGCAAAGGGATATTTGGAAGCCCTTAGAGGGCTATGGTGAAAAAGGAAATATCTTCCGTTCAAAACTGGAAAGAAGCTTTCTGAGAAACTGCTCTGTGTTCTGTTAATTCATCTCACAGAGTTACATCTTTCCCTTCAAGAAGCCTTTCGCTAAGGCTGTTCTTGTGGAATTGGCAAAGGGATATTTGGAAGCCCCTAGAGGGCTATGGTGAAAAAGGAAATATCTTCCGTTCAAAACTGGAAAGAAGCTTTCTGAGAAACTGCTCTGTGTTCTGTTAATTCATCTCACAGAGTTACATCTTTCCCTTCAAGAAGCCTTTCGCTAAGGCTGTTCTTGTGGAATTGGCAAAGGGATATTTGGAAGCCCATAGAGGGCTATGGTGAAAAAGGAAATATCTTCCGTTCAAAACTGGAAAGAAGCTTTCTGAGAAACTGCTCTGTGTTCTGTTAATTCATCTCACAGAGTTACATCTTTCCTTCAAGAAGCCTTTCGCTAAGGCTGTTCTTGTGCAATTGGCAAAGGGATATTTGGAAGCCCATAGAGGGCTATGGTGAAAAAGGAAATATCTTCCGTTCAAAACTGGAAAGAAGCTTTCTGAGAAACTGCTCTGTGTTCTGTTAATTCATCTCACAGAGTTACATCTTTCCCTTCAAGAAGCCTTTCGCTAAGGCTGTTCTTGTGCAATTGGCAAAGGGATATTTGGAAGCCCATAGAGGGCTATGGTGAAAAAGGAAATATGTTCCGTTCAAAACTGGAAAGAAGCTTTCTGAGAAACTGCTCTGTGTTCTGCTAATTCATCTCACAGAGATACATCTTTCCCTTCAAGAAGCCTTTCGCTAAGGCTGTTCTTGTGGAATTGGCAAAGGGATATTTGGAAGCCCATAGAGGGCTATGGTGAAAAAGGAAATATCTTCCGTTCAAAACTGGAAAGAAGCTCTCTGAGAAACTGCTCTGTGTTCTGTTAATTCATCTCACAGACTTACATCTTTCCCTTCAAGAAGCCTTTCGCTAAGGCTGTTCTTGTGCAATTGGCAAAGGGATATTTGGAAGCCCATAGAGGGCTACGGTGAAAAAGAAAATATCTTCCGTTCAAAACTGGAAAGAAGCTTTCTGAGAAACTGCTCTGTGTTCTGTTAATTCATCTCACAGGGTTACATCTTTCCCTTCAAGAAGCCTTTCGCTACGGCTGTTCGTGTGGAATTGGCAAAGGGATATTTGGAAGCCCTTAGAGGGCTATGGTGAAAAAGGAAATATCTTCCGTTCAAAACTGGAAAGAAGCTTTCTGAGAAACTGCTCTGTGTTCTGTTAATTCATCTCACAGAGTTACATCTTTCCCTTCAAGAAGCCTTTCGCTAAGGCTGTTCTTGTGGAATTGGCAAAGGGATATTTGGAAGCCCCTAGAGGGCTATGGTGAAAAAGGAAATATCTTCCGTTCAAAACTGGAAAGAAGCTTTCTGAGAAACTGCTCTGTGTTCTGTTAATTCATCTCACAGAGTTACATCTTTCCCTTCAAGAAGCCTTTCGCTAAGGCTGTTCTTGTGGAATTGGCAAAGGGATATTTGGAAGCCCATAGAGGGCTATGGTGAAAAAGGAAATATCTTCCGTTGAAAACTGGAAAGAAGCTTTCTGAGAAACTGCTCTGTGTTCTGTTAATTCATCTCACAGAGTTACATCTTTCCTTCAAGAAGCCTTTCGCTAAGGCTGTTCTTGTGCAATTGTCAAAGGGATATTTGGAAGCCCATAGAGGGCTATGGTGAAAAAGGAAATATCTTCCGTTCAAAACTGGAAAGAAGCTTTCTGAGAAACTGCTCTGTGTTCTGTTAATTCATCTCACAGAGTTACATCTTTCCCTTCAAGAAGCCTTTCGCTAAGGCTTTTCTTGTGGAATTGGCAAAAGGATATTTGGAAGCCCATAGAGGGCTATGGTGAAAAAGGAAATATCTTCCGTTCAAAACTGGAAAGAAGCTTTCTGAGAAACTGCTCTGTGTTCTGTTAATTCATCTCACAGAGTTACATCTTTCCCTTCAAGAAGCCTTTCGCTAAGGCTGTTCTTGTGAAATTGGAAAAGGGATATTTGGAATCCCATAGAGGGCTATGGTGAGAAAGGAAATATCTTCCGTTCAAAACTGGAAAGAAGCTTTCTGAGAAACTGCTCTGTGTTCTGTTAATTCATGTCACAGAGTTACATCTTTCCCTTCAAGAAGCCTTTCACTAAGGCTGTTCTTCTGGAATTGGCAAAGGGATATTTGGAAGCCCATAGAGGGCTATGGTGAAAAAGGAAATATCTTCCGTTCAAAACTGGAAAGAAGCTTTCTGAGAAACTGCTCTGTGTTCTGTTAATTCATCTCACAGAGTTACATCTTTCCCTTCAAGAAGCCTTTTGCTAAGGCTGTTCTTGTGCAATTGGCAAAGTGATATTTGGAAGCCCATAGAGGGCTATGGTGAAAAAGGAAATATCTTCCTTTGAAAACATGAAAGAAGTCTTCTGAGAAACTGCTCTGTGTTCTGTTAATTCATCTCACAGAGTTACATCTTTCCCTTCAAGAAGCCTTTCGCTAAGGCTGTTCTTGTGGAATTGGCAAAGGGATATTTGGAAGCCCATAGAGGGCTATGGTGAAAAAGGAAATATCTTCCGTTCTAAACTGGAAAGAAGATTTCTGAGAAACTGCTCTGTGTTCTGTTAATTCATCTCACGGAGTTACATCTTTCCCTTCAAGAAGCCTTTCGCTAAGGCTGTTCCTGGGGAATTGGCAAAGGGATATTTGGAAGCCCATAGAGGGCTATGGTGAAAAAGGAAATATCTTCCGTTCAAAACTGGAAAGAAGCTTTCTGAGAAACTGCTCTGTGTTCTGTTAATTCATCTCACAGAGTTACATCTTTCCCTTCAAGAAGCCTTTTGCTAAGGCTGTTCTTGTGCAATTGGCAAAGGGATATTTGGAAGCCCATAGAGGGCTATGGTGAAAAAGGAAATATCTTCCGTTCAAAACTGGAAAGAAGCCTTCTGAGAAACTGCTCTGTGTTCTGTTAATTCATCTCACAGAGTTACATCTTTCCCTTCAAGAAGCCTTTCGCTAAGGCTGTTCTTGTGGAATTGGCAAAGGGATATTTGGAAGCCCATAGAGGGCTATGGTGAAAAAGGAAATATCTTCCGTTCAAAACTGGAAAGAAGCTTTCTGAGAAACTGCTCTGTGTTCTGTTAATTCATCTCACAGAGTTACATCTTTCCCTTCAAGAAGCCTTTCGCTAAGGCTGTTCTTGTGGAATTGGAAAAGGGATATTTGGAAGCCCATAGAGGGCTATGGTGAAAAAGGAAATATCTTCCGTTCAAAACTGGAAAGAAGCTTTCTGAGAAACTGCTCTGTGTTCTGTTAATTCATCTCACAGAGTTACATCTTTCCCTTCAAGAAGCCTTTCGCTAAGGCTGTTCTTGTGGAATTGGCAAAGGGATATTTGGAAGCCCCTAGAGGGCTATGGTGAAAAAGGAAATATCTTCCGTTCAAAACTGGAAAGAAGCTTTCTGAGAAACTGCTCTGTGTTCTGTTAATTCATCTCACAGAGTTACATCTTTCCCTTCAAGAAGCCTTTCGCTAAGGCTGTTCTTGTGGAATTGGCAAAGGGATATTTGGAAGCCCATAGAGGGCTATGGTGAAAAAGGAAATATCTTCCGTTGAAAACTGGAAAGAAGCTTTCTGAGAAACTGCTCTGTGTTCTGTTAATTCATGTCACAGAGTTACATCTTTCCCTTCAAGAAGCCTTTCGCTAAGGCTGTTCTTGTGGAATTGGCAAAGGGATATTTGGAAGCCCATAGAGGGCTATGGTGAAAAAGGAAATATCTTCCGTTCAAAACTGGAAAGAAGCTCTCTGAGAAACTGCTCTGTGTTCTGTTAATTCGTCTCACAGACTTACATCTTTCCCTTCAAGAAGCCTTTCGCTAAGGCTGTTCTTGTGGAATTGGCAAAGGGATATTTGGAAGCCCATAGAGGGCTATGGTGAAAAAGGAAATATCTTCCGTTCAAAACTGGAAAGAAGCTTTCTGAGAAACTGCTCTGTGTTCTGTTAATTCATCTCACAGAGTTACATCTTTCCCTTCAAGAAGCCTTTCGCTAAGGCTGTTCTTGTGCAATTGGCAAAGGGATATTTGGAAGCCCATAGAGGGCTATGGTGAAAAAGAAAATATCTTCCGTTCAAAACTGGAAAGAAGCTTTCTGAGAAACTGCTCTGTGTTCTGTTAATTCATCTCACAGGGTTACATCTTTCCCTTCAAGAAGCCTTTCGCTACGGCTGTTCGTGTGGAATTGGCAAAGGGATATTTGGAAGCCCTTAGAGGGCTATGGTGAAAAAGGAAATATCTTCCGTTCAAAACTGGAAAGAAGCTTTCTGAGAAACTGCTCTGTGTTCTGTTAATTCATCTCACAGAGTTACATCTTTCCCTTCAAGAAGCCTTTCGCTAAGGCTGTTCTTGTGGAATTGGCAAAGGGATATTTGGAAGCCCCTAGAGGGCTATGGTGAAAAAGGAAATATCTTCCGTTCAAAACTGGAAAGAAGCTTTATGAGAAACTGCTCTGTGTTCTGTTAATTCATCTCACAGAGTTACATCTTTCCCTTCAAGAAGCCTTTCGCTAAGGCTGTTCTTGTGCAAGTGGCAAAGGGATATTTGTAAGCCCCTAGAGGGCTATGGTGAAAAAGGAAATGTCTTCCGTTCAAAACTGGAAAGAAGCTTTCTGAGAAACTGCTCTGTGTTCTGTTAATTCATCTCACAGAGTTACATCTTTCCCTTCAAGAAGCCTTTCGCTAAGGCTGTTCTTGTGCAATTGGCAAAGGGATATTTGGAAGCCCATAGAGGGCTATGGTGAAAAAGGAAATATCTTCCGTTCAAAACTGGAAAGAAGCTTTCTGAGAAACTGCTCTGTGTTCTGTTAATTCATCTCACAGAGTTACATCTTTCCCTTCAAGAAGCCTTTCGCTAAGGCTGTTCTTGTGGAATTGGCAAAGGGATATTTGGAAGACCATAGAGGGCTATGGTGAAAAAGGAAATATCTTCCGTTCAAAATTGGAAAGAAGCTTTCTGAGAAACTGCTCTGTGTTCTGTTAATTCATCTCACAAAGTAACATCTTTCCCTTCAAGAAGCCTTTCGCTAAGGCTGTTCTGGTGGAATTGGCAAAGGGATATTTGGAAGCCCATAGAGGGCTATGGTGAAAAAGGAAATATCTTCCGTTCAAAACTGGAAAGAAGCTTTCTGAGAAACTGCTCTGTGTTCTGTTAATTCATCTCACAGAGTTACATCTTTCCCTTCAAGAAGCCTTTCGCTAAGGCTGTTCTTGTGGAATTGGCAAAGGGGTATTTGGAAGCCCATAGATGGCTACGTTGAAAAAGGAAATATCTTCCGTTCAAAACTGGAAAGAAGCTTTCTGAGAAACTGCTCTGTGTTCTGTTAATTCATCTCACAGTGTTACATCTTTCCCTTCAAGTAGCCTTTCGCTAAGGCTGTTCTTGTGGAATTGGCAAAGGGATATTTGGAAGCCCATAGAGGGCTATGGTGAAAAAGGAAATATCTTCCGTTCAAAACTGGAAAGAAGCTTTCTGAGAAACTGCTCTGTGTTCTGTTAATTCATCTCACAGAGTTACATCTTTCCCTTCAAGAAGCCTTTCGCTAAGGCTGTTCTTGTGGAATTGGCAAAGGGATATTTGGAAGCCCATAGAGGGCTATGGTGAAAAAGGAAATATGTTCCGTTCAAAACTGGAAAGAAGCTTTCTGAGAAACTACTCTGTGTTCTGTTAATTCATCTCACAGAGTTACATCTTTCCCTTCAAGAAGCCTTTCGCTAAGGCTGTTCTTGTGGAATTGGCAAAGGGATATTTGGAAGCCCATAGAGGGCTATGGTGAAAAAGGAAATATCTTCCGTTCTAAACTGGAAAGAAGATTTCTGAGAAACTGCTCTGTGTTCTGTTAATTCATCTCACGGAGTTACATCTTTCCCTTCAAGAAGCCTTTCGCTAAGGCTGTTCCTGGGGAATTGGCAAAGGGATATTTGGAAGCCCATAGAGGGCTATGGTGAAAAAGGAAATATCTTCCGTTCAAAACTGGAAAGAAGCTTTCTGAGAAACTACTCTGTGTTCTGTTAATTCATCTCACAGAGTTACATCTTTCCCTTCAAGAAGCCTTTCGCTAAGGCTGTTCTTGTGGAATTGGCAAAGGGATATTTGGAAGCCCATAGTGGGCTATGGTGAAAAAGGAAATATCTTCCGTTGAAAACTGGAAAGAAGCTTTCTGAGAAACTGCTCTGTGTTCTGTTAATTCATCTCACAGAGTTACATCTTTCCCTTCAAGAAGCCTTTCGCTAAGGCTGTTCTTGTGCAATTGGCAAAGGGATATTTGGAAGCCCATAGAGGGCTATGGTGAAAAAGGAAATATCTTCCGTTCAAAACTGGAAAGAAGCTTTCTGAGAAACTGCTCTGTGTTCTGTTAATTCATCTCACAGAGTTACATCTTTCCCTTCAAGAAGCCTTTCGCTAAGGCTGTTCTTGTGGAATTGGCAAAAGGATATTTGGAAGCCCATAGAGGGCTATGGTGAAAAAGGAAATATCTTCCGTTCAAAACTGGAAAGAAGCTTTCTGAGAAACTGCTCTGTGTTCTGTTAATTCATCTCACAGAGTTACATCTTTCCCTTCAAGAAGCCTTTCGCTAAGGCTGTTCTTGTGAAATTGGAAAAGGGATATTTGGAAGCCCATAGAGGGCTATGGTGAAAAAGGAAATATCTTCCGTTCAAAACTGGAAAGAAGCTTTCTGAGAAACTGCTCTGTGTTCTGTTAATTCATCTCACAGAGTTACATCTTTCCCTTCAAGAAGCCTTTCCCTAAGGCTGTTCTTGTGGAATTGGCAAAGGGATATTTGGAAGCCCATAGATGGCTACGTTGAAAAAGGAAATATCTTCCGTTCAAAACTGGAAAGAAGCTTTCTGAGAAACTGCTCTGTGTTCTGTTAATTCATCTCACAGAGTTACATCTTTCCCTTCAAGAAGCCTTTCGCTAAGGCTGTTCTTGTGGAATTGGCAAAGGGATATTTGGAAGCCCATAGAGGGCTATGGTGAAAAAGGAAATATCTTCCGTTGAAAACTGGAAAGAAGCTTTCTGAGAAACTGCTCTGTGTTCTGTTAATTCATCTCACAGAGTTACATCTTTCCCTTCAAGAAGAATTTCGCTAAGGCTGTTCTTTTGCAATTGGCAAAGGGATATTTGGAAGCCCATAGAGGGCTATGGTGAAAAAGGAAATATCTTCCGTTCAAAACCTGAAAGAAGCTTTCTGAGAAACTATTCTGTGTTCTGTTAATTCATCTCACAGAGTTACATCTTTCCCTTCAAGAAGCCTTTCGCTAAGGCTGTTCTTGTGGAATTGGCAAAGGGATATTTGGAAGCCCATAGAGGGCTATGGTGAAAAAGGAAATATGTTCCGTTCAAAACTGGAAAGAAGCTTTCTGAGAAACTGCTCTGTGTTCTGCTAATTCATCTCACAGAGATACATCTTTCCCTTCAAGAAGCCTTTCGCTAAGGCTGTTCTTGTGGAATTGGCAAAGGGATATTTGGAAGCCCATAGAGGGCTATGGTGAAAAAGGAAATATCTTCCGATCAAAACTGGAAAGAAGCTTTCTGAGAAACTGCTCTGTGTTCTGTTAATTCATCTCACAGAGTTACATCTTTCCCTTCAAGAAGCCTTTCGCTAAGGCTGTTCTTGTGGAATTGGCAAAGGGATATTTGGAAGCCCATAGAGGGCTATGGTGAAAAAGGAAATATCTTCCGTTCAAAACTGGAAAGAAGCTTTCTGAGAAACTGCTCTGTGTTCTGTTAATTCATCTCACAGAGTTACATCTTTCCCTTCAAGAAGCCTTTCGCTAAGGCTGTTCTTGTGGAATTGGAAAAGGGATATTTGGAAGCCCATAGAGGGCTATGGTGAAAAAGGAAATATCTTCCGTTGAAAACTGGAAAGAAGCTTTCTGAGAAATTGCTCTGTGTTCTGTTAATTCATCTCACAGAGTTACATCTTTCCTTCAAGAAGCCTTTCGCTAAGGCTGTTCTTGTGCAATTGGCAAAGGGATATTTGGAAGCCCATAGAGGGCTATGGTGAAAAAGGAAATATCTTCCGTTCAAAACTGGAAAGAAGCTTTCTGAGAAACTGCTCTGTGTTCTGTTAATTCATCTCACAGAGTTACATCTTTCCCTTCAAGAAGCCTTTCGCTAAGGCTGTTCTTGTGGAATTGGCAAAAGGATATTTGGAAGCCCATAGAGGGCTATGGTGAAAAAGGAAATATCTTCCGTTCAAAACTGGAAAGAAGCTTTCTGAGAAACTGCTCTGTGTTCTGTTAATTCATCTCACAGAGTTACATCTTTCCCTTCAAGAAGCCTTTCGCTAAGGCTGTTCTTGTGAAATTGGAAAAGGGATATTTGGAATCCCATAGAGGGCTATGGTGAGAAAGGAAATATCTTCCGTTCAAAACTGGAAAGAAGCTTTCTGAGAAACTGCTCTGTGTTCTGTTAATTCATGTCACAGAGTTACATCTTTCCCTTCAAGAAGCCTTTCACTAAGGCTGTTCTTCTGGAATTGGCAAAGGGATATTTGGAAGCCCATAGAGGGCTATGGTGAAAAAGGAAATATCTTCCGTTCATAACTGGAAAGAAGCTTTCTGAGAAACTGCTCTGTGTTCTGTTAATTCATCTCACGGAGTTACATCTTTCCCTTCAAGAAGCCTTTTGCTAAGGCTGTTCTTGTGCAATTGGCAAAGTGATATTTGGAAGCCCATAGAGGGCTATGGTGAAAAAGGAAATATCTTCCGTTGAAAACATGAAAGAAGTCTTCTGAGAAACTGCTCTGTGTTCTGTTAATTCATCTCACAGAGTTACATCTTTCCCTTCAAGAAGCCTTTCGCTAAGGCTGTTCTTGTGGAATTGGCAAAGGGATATTTGGAAGCCCATAGAGGGCTATGGTGAAAAAGGAAATATCTTCCGTTCAAAACTGGAAAGAAGCTTTCTGAGAAACTGCTCTGTGTTCTGTTAATTCATCTCACAGAGTTACATCTTTCCCTTCAAGAAGCCTTTCGCTAAGGCTGTTCTTGTGGAATTGGCAAAGGGATATTTGGAAGCCCATAGAGGGCTATGGTGAAAAAGGTAATATCTTCCGTTGAAAACTGGAAAGAAGCTTTCTGAGAAACTGCTCTGTGTTCTGTTAATTCATCTCACAGAGTTACATCTTTCCCTTCAAGAAGAATTTCGCTAAGGCTGTTCTTGTGCAATTGGCAAAGGGATATTTGGAAGCCCATAGAGGGCTATGGTGAAAAAGGAAATATCTTCCGTTCAAAACTGGAAAGAAGCTTTCTGAGAAACTATTCTGTGTTCTGTTAATTCATCTCACAGAGTTACATCTTTCCCTTCAAGAAGCCTTTCGCTAAGGCAGTTCTTGTGCAATTGGCAAAGGGATATTTGGAAGCCCATAGAGGGCTATGGTGAAAAAGGAAATATCTTCCGTTCAAAACTGGAAAGAAGCTTTCTGAGAAACTGCTCTGTGTTCTGCTAATTCATCTCACAGAGTTACATCTTTCCCTTCAAGAAGCCTTTCGCTAAAGCTGTTCTTGTGGAATTGGCAAAGGGATATTTGGAAGCCCATAGAGGGCTATGGTGAAAAAGGAAATATCTTCCGTTCAAAACTGGAAAGAAGCTTTCTGAGAAACTGCTCTGTGTTCTGTTAATTCATCTCACAGAGTTACATCTTTCCCTTCAAGAAGCCTTTCGCTAAGGCTGTTCTTGTGGAATTGGCAAAGGGATATTTGGAAGCCCATAGAGGGCTATGGTGAAAAAGGAAATATCTTCCGTTCAAAACTGGAAAGAAGCTTTCTGAGAAACTGCTCTGTGTTCTGTTAATTCATCTCACAGAGTTACATCTTTCCCTTCAAGAAGCCTTTCGCTAAGGCTGTTCTTGTGCAATTGGCAAAGGGATATTTGGAAGCCCATAGAGGGCTATGGTGAAAAAGGAAATATCTTCCGTTCAAAACTGGAAAGAAGCCTTCTGAGAAACTGCTCTGTGTTCTGTTAATTCATCTCACAGAGTTACATCTTTCCCTTCAAGAAGCCTTTCGCTAAGGCTGTTCTTGTGGAATTGGCAAAGGGATATTTGGAAGCCCATAGAGGGCTATGGTGAAAAAGGAAATATCTTCCGTTCAAAACTGGAAAGAAGCTTTCTGAGAAACTGCTCTGTGTTCTGTTAATTCATCTCACAGAGTTACATCTTTCCCTTCAAGAAGCCTTTCACTAAGGCTGTTCTTGTGGAATTGGAAAAGGGATATTTGGAAGCCCATAGAGGGCTATGGTGAAAAAGGAAATATCTTCCGTTCAAAACTGGAAAGAAGCTTTCTGAGAAACTGCTCTGTGTTCTGTTAATACATCTCACAGAGTTACATCTTTCCCTTCAAGAAGCCTTTCGCTATGGCTGTTCTTGTGGAATTGGCAAAGGGATATTTGGAAGCCCCTAGAGGGCTATGGTGAAAAAGGAAATATCTTCCGTTCAAAACTGGAAAGAAGCTTTCTGAGAAACTGCTCTGTGTTCTGTTAATTCATGTCACAGAGTTACATCTTTCCCTTCAAGAAGCCTTTCGCTAAGGCTGTTCTTGTGGAATTGGCAAAGGGATATTTGGAAGCCCATAGAGGGCTATGGTGAAAAAGGAAATATCTTCCGTTCAAAACTGGAAAGAAGCTTTCTGAGAAACTGCTCTGTGTTCTGTTAATTCATGTCACAGAGTTACATCTTTCCCTTCAAGAAGCCTTTCGCTAAGGCTGTTCTTGTGGAATTGGCAAAGGGATATTTGGAAGCCCATAAAGGGCTATGGTGAAAAAGGAAATATCTTCCGTTCAAAACTGGAAAGAAGCTCTCTGAGAAACTGCTCTGTGTTCTGTTAATTCATCTCACAGACTTACATCTTTCCCTTCAAGAAGCCTATCGCTAAGGCTGTTCTTGTGGAATTGGCAAAGGGATATTTGGAAGCCCATAGAGGGCTATGGTGAAAAAGGAAATATCTTCCGTTCAAAACTGGAAAGAAGCTTTCTGAGAAACTGCTCTGTGTTCTGTTAATTCATCTCACAGAGTTACATCTTTCCCTTCAAGAAGCCTTTCGCTAAGGCTGTTCTTGTGGAATTGGCAAAGGGATATTTGGAAGCCCATAGATGGCTACGTTGAAAAAGGAAATATCTTCCGTTCAAAACTGGAAAGAAGCTTTCTGAGAAACTGCTCTGTGTTCTGTTAATTCATCTCACAGAGTTACATCTTTCCCTTCAAGAAGCCTTTCGCTAAGGCTGTTCTTGTGGAATTGGCAAAGGGATATTTGGATGCCCATAGAGGGCTATGGTGAAAAAGGAAATATCTTCCGTTCAAAACTGGAAAGAAGCTTTCTGAGAAACTGCTCTGTGTTCTGTTAATTCATCTCACAGAGTTACATCTTTCCCTTCAAGAAGCCTTTCGCTAAGGCTGTTCTTGTGGAATTGGCAAAGGGATATTTGGAAGCCCATAGAGGGCTATGGTGAAAAAGGAAATATCTTCCGTTGAAAACTGGAAAGAAGCTTTCTGAGAAACTGCTCTGTGTTCTGTTAATTCATCTCACAGAGTTACATCTTTCCTTCAAGAAGCCTTTCGCTAAGGCTGTTCTTGTGCAATTGGCAAAGGGATATTTGGAAGCCCATAGAGGGCTATGGTGAAAAAGGAAATATCTTCCGTTCAAAACTGGAAAGAAGCTTTCTGAGAAACTGCTCTGTGTTCTGTTAATTCATCTCACAAAGTTACATCTTTCCCTTCAAGAAGCCTTTCGCTAAGGCTGTTCTTGTGGAATTGGCAAAAGGATATTTGGAAGCCCATAGAGGGCTATGGTGAAAAAGGAAATATCTTCCGTTCAAAACTGGAAAGAAGCTTTCTGAGAAACTGCTCTGTGTTCTGTTAATTCATCTCACAGAGTTACATCTTTCCCTTCAAGAAGCCTTTCGCTAAGGCTGTTCTTGTGAAATTGGAAAAGGGATATTTGGAATCCCATAGAGGGCTATGGTGAGAAAGGAAATATCTTCCGTTCAAAACTGGAAAGAAGCTTTCTGAGAAACTGCTCTGTGTTCTGTTAATTCATGTCACAGAGTTACATCTTTCCCTTCAAGAAGCCTTTCACTAAGGCTGTTCTTCTGGAATTGGCAAAGGGATATTTGGAAGCCCATAGAGGGCTATGGTGAAAAAGGAAATATCTTCCGTTCAAAACTGGAAAGAAGCTTTCTGAGAAACTGCTCTGTGTTCTGTTAATTCATCTCACAGAGTTACATCTTTCCCTTCAAGAAACCTTTTGCTAAGGCTGTTCTTGAGCAATTGGCAAAGTGATATTTGGAAGCCCATAGAGGGCTATGGTGAAAAAGGAAATATCTTCCGTTGAAAACATGAAAGAAGTCTTCTGAGAAACTGCTCTGTGTTCTGTTAATTCATCTCACAGAGTTACATCTTTCCCTTCAAGAAGCCTTTCGCTAAGGCTGTTCTTGTGGAATTGGCAAAGGGATATTTGGAAGCCCATAGAGGGCTATGGTGAAAAAGGAAATATCTTCCGTTCAAAACTGGAAAGAAGCTTTCTGAGAAACTGCTCTGTGTTCTGTTAATTCATCTCACAGAGTTACATCTTTCCCTTCAAGAAGCCTTTCGCTAAGGCTGTTCTTGTGGAATTGGCAAAGGGATATTTGGAAGCCCATAGAGGGCTATGGTGAAAAAGGTAATATCTTCCGTTGAAAACTGGAAAGAAGCTTTCTGAGAAACTGCTCTGTGTTCTGTTAATTCATCTCACAGAGTTACATCTTTCCCTTCAAGAAGAATTTCGCTAAGGCTGTTCTTGTGCAATTGGCAAAGGGATATTTGGAAGCCCATAGAGGGCTATGGTGAAAAAGGAAATATCTTCCGTTCAAAACTGGAAAGAAGCTTTCTGAGAAACTATTCTGTGTTCTGTTAATTCATCTCACAGAGTTACATCTTTCCCTTCAAGAAGCCTTTCGCTAAGGCTGTTCTTGTGCAATTGGCAAAGGGATATTTGGAAGCCCATAGAGGGCTATGGTGAAAAAGGAAATATCTTCCGTTCAAAACTGGAAAGAAGCTTTCTGAGAAACTGCTCTGTGTTCTGCTAATTCATCTCACAGAGTTACATCTTTCCCTTCAAGAAGCCTTTCGCTAAGGCTGTTCTTGTGGAATTGGCAAAGGGATATTTGGAAGCCCATAGAGGGCTACGGTGAAAACGGAAATATCTTCCGTTCAAAACTGGAAAGAAGCTTTCTGAGAAACTGCTCTGTGTTCTGTTAATTCATCTCACAGAGTTACATCTTTCCCTTCAAGAAGCCTTTCGCTAAGGCTGTTCTTGTGGAATTGGCAAAGGGATATTTGGAAGCCCATAGAGGGCTATGGTGAAAAAGGAAATATCTTCCGTTCAAAACTGGAAAGAAGCTTTCTGAGAAACTGCTCTGTGTTCTGTTAATTCATCTCACAGAGTTACATCTTTCCCTTCAAGAAGCCTTTCGCTAAGGCTGTTCTTGTGGAATTGGCAAAGGGATATTTGGAAGCCCATAGAGGGCTATGGTGAAAAAGGAAATATCTTCCGTTGAAAACTGGAAAGAAGCTTTCTGAGAAACTGCTCTGTGTTCTGTTAATTCATCTCACAGAGTTACATCTTTCCCTTCAAGAAGCCTTTCGCTAAGGCTGTTCTTGTGCAATTGGCAAAGGGATATTTGGAAGCCCATAGAGGGCTATGGTGAAAAAGGAAATATTTTCCGTTCAAAACTGGAAAGAAGCTTTCTGAGAAACTGCTCTGTGTTCTGTTAATTCATCTCACAGAGTTACATCTTTCCCTTCAAGAAGCCTTTCGCTAAGGCTGTTCTTGTGGAATTGGCAAAAGGATATTTGGAAGCCCATAGATGGCTATGGTGAAAAAGGAAATATCTTCCGTTCAAAACTGGAAAGAAGCTTTCTGAGAAACTGCTCTGTGTTCTGTTAATTCATCTCACAGAGTTACATCTTTCTCTTCAAGAAGCCTTTCGCTAAGGCTGTTCTTGTGAAATTGGAAAAGGGATATTTGGAATCCCATAGAGGGCTATGGTGAAAAAGGAAATATCTTCCGTTCAAAACTGGAAAGAAGCTTTCTGAGAAACTGCTCTGTGTTCTGTTAATTCATGTCACAGAGTTACATCTTTCCCTTCAAGAAGCCTTTCGCTAAGGCTGTTCTTCTGGAATTGGCAAAGGGATATTTGGAAGCCCATAGAGGGCTATGGTGAAAAAGGAAATATCTTCCGTTCAAAACTGGAAAGAAGCTTTCTGAGAAACTGCTCTGTGTTCTGTTAATTCATCTCACAGAGTTACATCTTTCCCTTCAAGAAGCCTTTTGCTAAGGCTGTTCTTGTGCAATTGGCAAAGGGGTATTTGGAAGCCCATAGAGGGCTATGGTGAAAAAGGAAATATCTTCCGTTGAAAACTTGAAAGAAGCCTTCTGAGAAACTGCTCTGTGTTCTGTTAATTCATCTCACAGAGTTACATCTTTCCCTTCAAGAAGCCTTTCGCTAAGGCTGTTCTTGTATAATTGGCAAAGGGATATTTGGAAGCCCATAGAGGGCTATGGTGAAAAAGGAAATATCTTCCGTTCAAAACTGGAAAGAAGCTTTCTGAGAAACTGCTCTGTGTTCTGTTAATTCATCTCACAGAGTTACATCTTTCCCTTCAAGAAGCCTTTCGCTAAGGCTGTTCTTGTGGAATTGGCAAAGGGATATTTGGAAGCCCATAGAGGGCTATGGTGAAAAAGGAAATATCTTCCGTTGAAAACTGGAAAGAAGCTTTCTGAGAAACTGCTCTGTGTTCTGTTAATTCATCTCACAGAGTTACATCTTTCCCTTCAAGAAGCCTTTCGCTAAGGCTGTTCTTGTGCAATTGGCAAAGGGATATTTGGAAGCCCATAGAGGGCTATGGTGAAAAAGGAAATATCTTCCGTTCAAAACTGGAAAGAAGCTTTCTGAGAAACTAATCTGTGTTCTGTTAATTCATCTCACAGAGTTACATCTTTCCCTTCAAGAAGCCTTTCGCTAAGGCTGTTCTTATGCAATTGGCAAAGGGATATTTGGAAGCCCTTAGAGGGCTATGGTGAAAAAGGAAATATCTTCCGTTCAAAACTGGAAAGAAGCTTTCTGAGTAACTGCTCTGTGTTCTGTTAATTCATCTCACAGAGTTACATCTTTCCCTTCAAGAAGCCTTTCGCTAAGGCTGTTCTTGTGGAATTGGAAAAGGGATATTTGGAAGCCCATAGAGGGCTATGGTGAAAAAGGAAATATCTTCCGTTCAAAACTGGAAAGAAGCTTTCTGAGAAACTGCTCTGTGTTCTGTTAATTCATCTCACAGAGTTACATCTTTCCCTTCAAGAAGCCTTTCGCTAAGGCTGTTCTTGTGGAATTGGCCAAGGGATATTTGGAAGCCCATAGAGGGCTATGGTGAAAAAGGAAATATCTTCCGTTCAAAACTGGAAAGAAGCTTTCTGAGAAACTGCTCTGTGTTCTGTTAATTCATCTCACAGAGTTACATCTTTCCCTTCAGAAGCCTTTCCCTAAGGCTGTTCTTGTGGAATTGGCAAAGGGATATTTGGAAGCCCATAGAGGTCTATGGTGAAAAAGGAAATATCTTCCGTTCAAAACTGGAAAAAAGCTTTCTGAGAAACTGCTCTGTGTTCTGTTAATTCATCTCACAGAGTTACATCTTTCCCTTCAAGAAGCCTTTCGCTAAGGCTGTTGTTGTGGAATTGGCAAAGGGATATTTGGAAGCCCATAGAGGGCTATGGTGAAAAAGGAAATATCTTCCGTTCAAAACTGGAAAGAAGCTTTCTGAGAAACTGCTCTGTGTTCTGTTCATTCATCTCACAGAGTTACATCTTTCCCTTCAAGAAGCCTTTCGCTAAGGCTGTTCTTGTGGAATTGGCAAAGGGATATTTGGGAGCCCATGGATGGCTATGTTGAAAAAGGAAATATCTTCCGTTCAAAACTGGAAAGAAGGTTTCTGAGAAACTGCTCTGTGTTCTGTTAATTCATCTCACAGAGTTACATCTTTCCCTTCAAGAAGCCTTTCGCTAAGGCTGTTCTTGTGGAATTGGCAAAGGGATATTTGGAAGCCCATAGAGGGCTATGGTGAAAAAGGAAATATCTTCCGTTCAAAACTGGAAAGAAGCTTTCTGAGAAACTGCTCTGTGTTCTGTTAATTCATCTCACAGAGTTACATCTTTCCCTTCAAGAAGCCTTTCGCTAAGGCTGTTCTTGTGGAATTGGCAAAGGGATATTTGGAAGCCCATAGAGGGCTATGGTGAAAAAGGAAATATCTTCCGTTCAAAACTGGAGAGAAGCTTTTTGAGAAACTGCTCTGTGTTCTGTTAATTCATCTCACAGAGTTACATCTTTCCCTTCAATAAGCCTTTCGCTAAGGCTGTTCTTGTGGAATTGGTAAAGGGATATTTGGAAGCCCATAGAGGGCTATGGTGAAAAAGGCAATATCTTCCGTTCAAAACTGGAAAGAAGCTTTCTGAGAAACTGCTCTGTGTTCTCTTGATTCATCTCTCAGAGTTACATCTTTCCCTTCAAGAAGCCTTTCGCTAAGGCTGTTCTTGTGGAATTGGCAAAGGGATATTTGGAAGCCCATAGAGGGCTATGGTGAAAAAGGAAATATCTTCCGTTCAAAACTGGAAAGAAGCTTTCTGAGAAAATGCTCTGTGTTCTGTTAATTCATCTCACAGAGTTACATCTTTCCCTTCAAGAAGCCTTTCGCTAAGGCTGTTCTTGTGGAATTGGCAAAGGGATATATGGAAGCCCATAGAGGGCTATGTTGAAAAAGGAAATATCTTCCGTTGAAAACTGGAAAGAAGCTTTCTGAGAAACTGCTCTGTGTTCTGTTAATTCATCTCACAGATTTACATCTTTCCCTTCAAGAAGCCTCTCGCTAAGGCTGTTCTTGTGGAACTGGCAAAGGGATATTTGGAAGCCCATAGAGGGCTATGGTGAAAAAGGAAATATCTTCCGTTCAAAACTGGAAAGAAGCTTTCTGAGAAACTACTCTGTGTTCTGTTAATTCATCTCACAGAGTTACATCTTTCCCTTCAAGAAGCCTTTCGCTAAGGCTGTTCTTGTGGAATTGGCAAAGGGATATTTGGAAGCCCATAGAGGGCTATGGTGAAAAAGGAAATATCTTCCGTTCAAAACTGGAAAGAAGATTTCTGAGAAACTGCTCTGTGTTCTGTTAATTCATCTCACGGAGTTACATCTTTCCCTTCAAGAAGCCTTTCGCTAAGGCTGTTCTTGTGGAATTGGCAAAGGGATATTTGGAAGCCCATAGAGGGCTATGGTGAAAAAGGAAATATCTTCCGTTCAAAACTGGAAAGAAGCTTTCTGAGAAACTGCTCTGTGTTCTGTTAATTCATCTCACAGAGTTACATCTTTCCCTTCAAGAAGCCTTTCGCTAAGGCTGTTCTTGTGGAATTGGCAAAGGGATATTTGGAAGCCCATAGAGGGCTATGGTGAAAAAGGAAATATCTTCCGTTCAAAACTGGAAAGAAGCTTTCTGAGAAACTGCTCTGTATTCTGTTAATTCATCTCACAGAGTTACATCTTTCCCTTCAAGAAGCCTTTTGCTAAGACTGTTCTTGTGCAATT
This sequence comes from Chlorocebus sabaeus, assembly GCF_047675955.1. NCBI lineage: Eukaryota > Metazoa > Chordata > Mammalia > Primates > Cercopithecidae > Chlorocebus > Chlorocebus sabaeus. Next base: position 424,868 of record NW_027327814.1, read on the forward strand.
GGCAAAGGGATATTTGGAAGCCCATAGAGGGCTATGGTGAAAAAGGAAATATCTTCCGTTGAAAACTGGAAAGAAGCCTTCTGAGAAACTGCTCTGTGTACTGTTAATTCATCTCAAAGAGTTACATCTTTCCCTTCAAGAAGCCTTTCGCTAAGGCTGTTCTTGTGGAATTGGCAAAGGGATATTTGGAAGCCCATAGAGGGCTATGGTGAAAAAGGAAATATCTTCCGTTCAAAACTGGAAAGAAGCTTTCTGAGAAACTGCTCTGTGTTCTGTGAATTCATCTCACAGAGTTACATCTTTCCCTTCAAGAAGCCTTTCGCTAAGGCTGTTCTTGTGGAATTGGCAAAGGGATATTTGGAAGCCCATAGAGGGCTATGGTGAAAAAGGAAATATCTTCCGTTCAAAACTGGAAAGAAGCTTTCTGAGAAACTGCTCTGTGTTCTGTTAATTCATCTCACAGAGTTACATCTTTCCCTTCAAGAAGCCTTTCGCTAAGGCTGTTGTTGTGGAATTGGCAAAGGGATATTTGGAAGCCCCTAGAGGGCTATGGTGAAAAAGGAAATATCTTCCGTTCAAAACTGGAAAGAAGCTTTCTGAGAAACTGCACTGTGTTCTGTTAATTCATCTCACAGAGTTACATCTTTCCCTTCAAGAAGCCTTTCGCTAAGGCTCTTCTTGTGGAATTGGCAAAGGGATATTTGGAAGCCCATAGAGGGCTATGGTGAAAAAGGAAATATCTTCCGTTCAAAACTTGAAAGAAGCCTTCTGAGAAACTGCTCTGTGTTCTGTTAATTCATCTCACAGAGTTACATCTTTCCCTTCAAGAAGCCTTTCGCTAAGGCTGTTCTTGTGGAATTGGCAAAGGGATATTTGGAAGCCCATAGAGGGCTATGGTGAAAAAGGAAATAACTTCCGTTCAAAACTGGAAAGAAGCTTTCTGAGAAACTGCTCTGTGTTCTGTTAATTCATCTCACAGAGTTACATCTTTCCCTTCAAGAAGCCTTTCGCTAAGGCTGTTCTTGTGGAATTGGAAAAGGGATATTTGGAAGCCCTTAGAGGGCTATGGTGAAAAAGGAAATATCTTCCGTTCAAAACTGGAAAGAAGCTTTCTGAGAAACTGCTCTGTGTTCTGTTAATTCATCTCACAGAGTTACATCTTTCCCTTCAAGAAGCCTTTCGCTAAGGCTGTTCTTGTGGAATTGGCAAAGGGATATTTGGAAGCCCATAGAGGGCTATGCTGAAAAAGGAAATATCTTCCGTTCAAAACTGGAAAGAAGCTTTATGAGAAACTGCTCTGTGTTCTGTTAATTCATCTCACAGAGTTACATCTTTCCCTTCAAGAAGCCTTTCGCTAAGGCTGTTCTTGTGGAATTGGCAAAGAGATATTTGGAAGCCCATAGAGGGCTATGGTGAAAAAGGAAATATCTTCCGTTCAAAACTGGAAAGAAGCTTTCTGAGAAACTGCTCTGTGTTCTGTTAATTCATCTCACAGAGTTACATCTTTCCCTTCAAGAAGCCTTTCGCTAAAGCTGTTCTTGTGGAATTGGCAAAGGGATATTTGGAAGCCCTTAGAGGGCTATGGTGAAAAAGGAAATATCTTCCGTTCAAAACTGGAAAGAAGCTTTCTGAGAAACTGCTCTGTGTTCTGTTAATTCATCTCACAGAGTTACATCTTTCCCTTCAAGAAGCCTTTCGCTAAGGCTGTTCTTGTGGAATTGGCAAAGGGATATTTGGAAGCCCATAGAGGGCTATGGTGAAAAAGGAAATATCTTCCGTTCAAAACTGGAAAGAAGATTTCTGAGAAACTGCTCTGTGTTCTGTTAATTCATCTCACGGAGTTACATCTTTCCCTTCAAGAAGCCTTTCGCTAAGGCTGTTCTTGGGGAATTGGCAAAGGGATATTTGGAAGCCCATAGAGGGCTATGGTGAAAAAGGAAATATCTGAAAAAGGAAATATCTTCCGTTCAAAACTGGAAAGAAGCTTTATGAGAAACTGCTCTGTGTTCTGTTAATTCATCTCACAGAGTTACATCTTTCCCTTCAAGAAGCCTTTCGCTAAGGCTGTTCTTGTGCAATTGGCAAAGGGATATTTGGAAGCCCCTAGAGGGCTATGGTGAAAAAGGAAATATCTTCCGTTCAAAACTGGAAAGAAGCTTTCTGAGAAACTACTCTGTGTTCTGTTAATTCATCTCACAGAGTTACATCTTTCCCTTCAAGAAGCCTTTCGCTAAGGCTGTTCTTGTGCAACTGGCAAAGGGATATTTGGAAGCCCATAGAGGGCTATGGTGAAAAAGGAAATATCTTCCGTTCAAAACTGGAAAGAAGCTTTCTGAGAAACTGCTCTGTGTTCTGTTAATTCATCTCACAGAGTTACATCTTTCCCTTCAAGAAGCCTTTCGCTAAGGCTGTTCTTGTGGAATTGGCAAAGGGATATTTGGAAGACCATAGAGGGCTATGGTGAAAAAGAAAATATCTTCCGTTCAAAACTGGAAAGAAGCTTTCTGAGAAACTGCTCTGTGTTCTGTTAATTCATCTCACAAAGTAACATCTTTCCCTTCAAGAAGCCTTTCGCTAAAGCTCTTCTTGTGGAATTGGCAAAGGGATATTTGGAAGCCCGTAGAGGGCTATGGTGAAAAAGGAAATATCTTCCGTTCAAAACTGGAAAGAAGCTTTCTGAGAAACTGCTCTGTGTTCTGTTAATTCATCTCACAGAGTTACATCTTTCGCTTCAAGAAGCCTTTCGCTAAGGCTGTTCTTGTGGAATTGGCAAAGGGATATTTGGAAGCCCATAGAGGGCTGTGGTGAAAAAGGAAATATCTTCCGTTGAAAACTGGAAAGAAGCTTTCTCAGAAACTGCTCTGTGTTCTGTTAATTCATCTCACAGAGTTACATCTTTCCCTTCAAGAAGCCTTTCGCTAAGGCTGTTCTTGTGCAATTGGCAAAGGGATATTTGGAAGCCCATAGAGGGCTATGGTGAAAAAGGAAATATCTTCCGTTCAAAACTGGAAAGAAGCTTTCTGAGAAATTACTCTGTGTTCTGTTAATTCATCTCACAGAGTTACATCTTTCCCTTCAAGAGGCCTTTCGCTAAGGCTGTTCTTGTGCAATTGGCAAAGGGATATTTGGAAGCCCATAGAGGGCTATGGTGAAAAAGGAAATATCTTCCGTTGAAAACTGGAAAGAAGCTTTCTGAGAAACTGCTCTGTGTTCTGTTAATTCATCTCACAGAGTTACATCTTTCCCTTCAAGAAGCCTTTCGCTAAGACTGTTCTGGTGGAATTGGCAAAGGGATATTTGGAAGCCCATAGAGGGCTATGGTGAAAAAGGAAATATCTTCCGTTCAAAACTGGAAAGAAGCTTTCTGAGAAACTGCTCTGTGTTCTCTTAATTCATCTCACAGAGTTACATCTTTCCCTTCAAGAAGCCTTTCGCTAAGGCTGTTCTTGTGGAATTGGAAAAGGGATATTTGGAAGCCCATAGAGGGCTATGGTGAAAAAGGAAATATCTTCCGTTCAAAACTGGAAAAAAGCTTTCTGAGAAACTGCTCTGTGTTCTGTTAATTCATCTCACAGAGTTACATCTTTCCCTTCAAGAAGCCTTTCGCTAAGGCTGTTCTTGTGGAATTGGCAAAGGGATATTTGGAAGCCCCTAGAGGGCTATGGTGAAAAAGGAAATATCTTCCGTTCAAAACTGGAAAGAAGCTTTCTGAGAAACTGCTCTGTGTTCTGTTAATTCATCTCACAGAGTTACATCTTTCCCTTCAAGAAGCCTTTCGCTAAGGCTGTTCTTGTGGAATTGGCAAAGGGATATTTGGAAGCCCATAGATGGCTACGTTGAAAAAGGAAATATCTTCCGTTCAAAACCGGAAAGAAGCTTTCTGAGAAACTGCTCTGTGTTCTGTTAATTCATCTCACAGAGTTACATCTTTCCCTTCAAGAAGCCTTTCGCTAAGGCTGTTCTTGTGGAATTGGCAAAGGGATATTTGGAAGCCCATAGAGGGCTATGGTGAAAAAGGAAATATCTTCCGTTGAAAACTGGAAAGAAGCTTTCTGAGAAACTGCTCTGTGTTCTGTTAATTCATCTCACGGAGTTACATCTTTCCCTTCAAGAAGCCTTTCGCTAAGGCTGTTCTTGTGGAATTGGCAAAGGGATATTTGGAAGCCCATAGAGGGCTATGGTGAAAAAGGAAATATCTTCCGTTCAAAACTGGAAAGAAGCTTTCTGAGAAACTACTCTGTGTTCTGTTAATTCATCTCACAGAGTTACATCTTTCCCTTCAAGAAGCCTTTCGCTAAGGCTGTTCTTGTGCAATTGGCAAAGGGATATTTGGAAGCCCATAGAGGGCTATGGTGAAAAAGGAAATATCTTCCGTTCAAAACTGGAAAGAAGCTTTCTGAGAAACTGCTCTGTGTTCTGTTAATTCATCTCACAGAGTTACATCTTTCCCTTCAAGAAGCTTTTCGCTAAGGCTGTTCTTGTGCAATTGGAAAAGGGATATTTGGAAGCCCATAGAGGGCTATGGTGAAAAAGGAAATATCTTCCGTTCAAAACTGGAAAGAAGCTTTCTGAGAAACTGCTCTGTGTTCTGTTAATTCATCTCACAGAGTTACATCTTTCCCTTCAAGAAGCCTTTCGCTAAGGCTGTTCTTGTGGAATTGGCAAAGGGATATTTGGAAGCCCCTAGAGGGCTATGGTGAAAAAGGAAATATCTTCCGTTCAAAACTGGAAAGAAGCTTTCTGAGAAACTGCTCTGTGTTCTGTTAATTCATCTCACAGAGTTACATCTTTCCCTTCAAGAAGCCTTTCGCTAAGGCTGTTCTTGTGGAATTGGCAAAGGGATATTTGGAAGCCCATAGAGGGCTATGGTGAAAAAGGAAATATCTTCCGTTCAAAACTGGAAAGAAGCTTTCTGAGAAACTGCTCTGTGTTCTGTGAATTCATCTCACAGAGTTACATCTTTCCCTGCAAGAAGCCTTTCGCTAAGGCTGTTCTTGTGCAATTGGCAAAGGGATATTTGGAAGCCCCTAGAGGGCTATGGTGAAAAAGGAAATATCTTCCGTTCAAAACTGGAAAGAAGCTTTCTGAGAAACTACTCTGTGTTCTGTTAATTCATCTCACAGAGTTACATCTTTCCCTTCAAGAAGCCTTTCGCTAAGGCTGTTCTTGTGCAATTGGCAAAGGGATATTTGGAAGCCCATAGAGGGCTATGGTGAAAAAGGAAATATCTTCCGTTCAAAACTGGAAAGAAGCTTTCTGAGAAACTGCTCTGTGTTCTGTTAATTCATCTCACAGATTTACATCTTTCCCTTCAAGAAGCCTTTCGCTAAGGCTGTTCTTGTGGAATTGGCAAAGGGATATTTGGAAGACCATAGAGGGCTATGGTGAAAAAGGAAATATCTTCCGTTCAAAACTGGAAAGAAGCTTTCTGAGAAACTGCTCTGCGTTCTGTTAATTCATCTCACAGAGTAACATCTTTCCCTTCAAGAAGCCTTTCGCTAAGGCTGTTCTTGTGGAATTGGCAAAGGGATATTTGGAAGCCCATAGAGGGCTATGGTGAAAAAGGAAATATCTTCCCTTCAAAACTGGAAAGAAGCTTTCTGAGAAACTGCTCTGTGTTCTGTTAATTCATCTCACAGAGTTACATCTTTCCCTTCAAGAAGCCTTTCGCTAAGGCTGTTCTTGTGGAATTGGCAAAGGGATATTTGGAAGCCCATAGAGGGCTATGGTGAAAAAGGAAATATCTTCCGTTCAAAACTGGAAAGAAGCTTTCTGAGAAACTGCTCTGTGTTCTGTTAATTCATCTCACAGAGTTACATCTTTCCCTTCAAGAAGCCTTTCGCTAAGGCTGTTCTTGTGGAATTGGCAAAGGGATATTTGGAAGCCCATAGAGGGCTATGGTGAAAAAGGAAATATCTTCCTTTCAAAACTGGAAAGAAGCTTTCTGAGAAACTGCTCTGTGTTCTGTTAATTCATCTCACAGAGTTACATCTTTCCCTTCAAGAAGCCTTTCGCTAAGGCTGTTCTTGTGGAATTGGCAAAGGGATATTTGGAAGCCCATAGAGGGCTATGGTGAAAAAGGAAATATCTTCCGTTCAAAACTGGAAAGAAGCTTTCTGAGAAACTGCTCTGTGTTCTGTTAATTCATCTCACAGAGTTACATCTTTCCCTTCAAGAAGCCTTTCGCTAAGGCTGTTCTTGTGGAATTGGCAAAGGGATATTTGGAAGCCCATAGAGGGCTATGGTGAAAAAGGAAATATCTTCCCTTCAAAACTGGAAAGAAGCTTTCTGAGAAACTGCTCTGTGTTCTGTTAATTCATCTCACAGAGTTACATCTTTCCCTTCAAGAAGCCTTTCGCTAAGGCTGTTCTTGTGGAATTGGCAAAGGGATATTTGGAAGCCCATAGAGGGCTATGGTGAAAAAGGAAATATCTTCCGTTCAAAACTGGAAAGAAGCTTTCTGAGAAACTGCTCTGTGTTCTGTTAATTCATCTCACAGAGTTACATCTTTCCCTTCAAGAAGCCTTTCGCTAAGGCTGTTCTTGTGGAATTGGCAAAGGGATATTTGGAAGCCCATAGAGGGCTATGGTGAAAAAGGAAATATCTTCCGTTCAAAACTGCAAAGAAGCTTTCTGAGAAACTGCTCTGTGTTCTGTTAATTCATCTCACGGAGTTACATCTTTCCCTTCAAGAAGCCTTTCGCTAAGGCTGTTCTTGTGGAATTGGTAAAGGGATATTTGGAAGCCCATAGAGGGCTATGGTGAAAAAGGAAATATCTTCCGTTCAAAACTGGAAAGAAGCTTTCTGAGAAACTGCTCTGTGTTCTGTTGATTCATCTCTCAGAGTTACATCTTTCCCTTCAAGAAGACTTTCGCTAAGGCTGTTCTTGTGGAATTGGCAAAGGGATATTTGGAACCCCATAGAGGGCTATGGTGAAAAAGGAAATATCTTCCGTTGAAAACTGGAAAGAAGCTTTCTGAGAAACTGCTCTGTGTTCTGTTAATTCATCTCACAGAGTTACATCTTTCGCTTCAAGAAGCCTTTCGCTAAGGCTGTTCTTTTGCATTTGGCAAAGGGATATTTGGAAGCCCATAGAGGGCTATGGTGAAAAAGGAAATATCTTTCTTTCAAAACTGGAAAGAAGCCTTCTGAGAAACTGCTCTGTGTTCTGTTAATTCATCTCACAGAGTTACATCTTTCCCTTCCAGAAGCCTTTCGCTAAGGCTGTTCTTGTGGAATTGGCAAAGGGATATTTGGAAGCCCATAGAGGGCTATGGTGAAAAAGGAAATATCTTCCGTTCAAAACTGGAAAGAAGCTTTCTGAGAAACTGCTCTGTGTTCTGTTAATTCATCTCACAGAGTTACATCTTTCCCTTCAAGAAGCCTTTCGCTAAGGCTGTTCTTGTGGAATTGGCAAAGGGATATTTGGAAGCCCATAGAGGGCTATGGTGAAAAAGGAAATATCTTCCGTTCAAAACTGGAAAGAAGCTTTCTGAGAAACTGCTCTGTGTTCTGTTAATTCATCTCACAGAGTTACATCTTTCCCTTCAAGAAGCCTTTCGCTAAGGCTGTTCTTGTGGAATTGGCAAAGGGATATTTGGAAGCCCATAGAGGGCTATGTTGAAAAAGGAAATATCTTCCGTTCAAAACTGGAAAGAAGCTTTATGAGAAACTGCTCTGTGTTCTGTTAATTCATCTCACAGAGTTACATCTTTCCCTTCAAGAAGCCTTTCGCTAAGGCTGTTCTTGTGGAATTGGCAAAGAGATATTTGGAAGCCCATAGAGGGCTATGGTGAAAAAGGAAATATCTTCCGTTCAAAACTGGAAAGAAGCTTTCTGAGAAACTGCTCTGTGTTCTGTTAATTCATCTCACAGAGTTACATCTTTCCCTTCAAGAAGCCTTTCGCTAAAGCTGTTCTTGTGGAATTGGCAAAGGGATATTTGGAAGCCCTTAGAGGGCTATGGTGAAAAAGGAAATATCTTCCGTTCAAAACTGGAAAGAAGCTTTCTGAGAAACTGCTCTGTGTTCTGTTAATTCATCTCACAGAGTTACATCTTTCGCTTCAAGAAGCCTTTAGCTAAGGCTGTTCTTGTGGAATTGGCAATGGGATATTTGGAAGCCCATAGAGGGCTATGGTGAAAAAGGAAATATCTTCCGTTCAAAACTGGAAAGAAGATTTCTGAGAAACTGCTCTGTGTTCTGTTAATTCATCTCACGGAGTTACATCTTTCCCTTCAAGAAGCCTTTCGCTAAGGCTGTTCTTGGGGAATTGGCAAAGGGATATTTGGAAGCCCATAGAGGGCTATGGTGAAAAAGGAAATATCTGAAAAAGGAAATATCTTCCGTTCAAAACTGGAAAGAAGCTTTATGAGAAACTGCTCTGTGTTCTGTTAATTCATCTCACAGAGTTACATCTTTCCCTTCAAGAAGCCTTTCGCTAAGGCTGTTCTTGTGGAATTGGCAAAGGGATATTTGGAAGCCCATAGAGGGCTATGGTGAAAAAGGAAATATCTTCCCTTCAAAACTGGAAAGAAGCTTTCTGAGAAACTGCTCTGTGTTCTGTTAATTCATCTCACAGAGTTACATCTTTCCCTTCAAGAAGCCTTTCGCTAAGGCTGTTCTTGTGCAATTGGCAAAGGGATATTTGGAAGCCCCTAGAGGGCTATGGTGAAAAAGGAAATATCTTCCGTTCAAAACTGGAAAGAAGCTTTCTGAGAAACTACTCTGTGTTCTGTTAATTCATCTCACAGAGTTACATCTTTCCCTTCAAGAAGCCTTTCGCTAAGGCTGTTCTTGTGCAACTGGCAAAGGGATATTTGGAAGCCCATAGAGGGCAATGGTGAAAAAGGAAATATCTTCCGTTCAAAACTGGAAAGAAGCTTTCTGAGAAACTGCTCTGTGTTCTGTTAATTCATCTCACAGAGTTACATCTTTCCCTTCAAGAAGCCTTTCGCTAAGGCTGTTCTTGTGGAATTGGCAAAGGGATATTTGGAAGACCATAGAGGGCTATGGTGAAAAAGGAAATATCTTCCGTTCAAAACTGGAAAGAAGCTTTCTGAGAAACTGCTCTGTGTTCTGTTAATTCATCTCACAAAGTAACATCTTTCCCTTCAAGAAGCCTTTCGCTAAGGCTCTTCTTGTGGAATTGGCAAAGGGATATTTGGAAGCCCATAGAGGGCTATGGTGAAAAAGGAAATATCTTCCGTTCAAAACTGGAAAGAAGCTTTCTGAGAAACTGCTCTGTGTTCTGTTAATTCATCTCACAGAGTTACATGTTTCGCTTCAAGAAGCCTTTCGCTAAGGCTGTTCTTGTGGAATTGGCAAAGGGATATTTGGAAGCCCATAGAGGGCTGTGGTGAAAAAGGAAATATCTTCCGTTGAAAACTGGAAAGAAGCTTTCTCAGAAACTGCTCTGTGTTCTGTTAATTCATCTCACAGAGTTACATCTTTCCCTTCAAGAAGCCTTTCGCTAAGGCTGTTCTTGTGCAATTGGCAAAGGGATATTTGGAAGCCCATAGAGGGCTATGGTGAAAAAGGAAATATCTTCCGTTCAAAACTGGAAAGAAGCTTTCTGAGAAACTACTCTGTGTTCTGTTAATTCATCTCACAGAGTTACATCTTTCCCTTTAAGAAGCCTTTCGCTAAGGCTGTTCTTGTGCAATTGGCAAAGGGATATTTGGAAGCCCTTAGAGGGCTATGGTGAAAAAGGAAATATCTTCCGTTCAAAACTGGAAAGAAGCTTTCTGAGTAACTGCTCTGTGTTCTGTTAATTCATCTCACAGAGTTACATCTTTCCCTTCAAGAAGCCTTTCGCTAAGGCTGTTCTTGTGGAATTGGCAAAGGGATATTTGGAAGCCCATAGAGGGCTATGGTGAAAAAGGAAATATCTTCCGTTCAAAACTGGAAAGAAGCTTTCTGAGAAACTGCTCTGTGTTCTGTTAATTCATCTCACAGAGTTACATCTTTCCCTTCAAGAAGCCTTTCGCTAAGGCTGTTCTTGTGGAATTGGCCAAGGGATATTTGGAAGCCCATAGAGGGCTATGGTGAAAAAGGAAATATCTTCCGTTCAAAACTGGAAAGAAGCTTTCTGAGAAACTGCTCTGTGTTCTGTTAATTCATCTCACAGAGTTACATCTTTCCCTTCAAGAAGCCTTTCGCTAAGGCTGTTCTTGTGGAATTGGAAAAGGGATATTTGGAAGCCCTTAGAGGGCTATGGTGAAAAAGGAAATATCTTCCGTTCAAAACTGGAAAGAAGCTTTCTGAGAAACTGCTCTGTGTTCTGTTAATTCATCTCACAGAGTTACATCTTTCCCTTCAAGAAGCCTTTCGCTAAGGCTGTTCTTGTGGAATTGGCAAAGGGATATTTGGAAGCCCATAGAGGGCTATGCTGAAAAAGGAAATATCTTCCGTTCAAAACTGGAAAGAAGCTTTATGAGAAACTGCTCTGTGTTCTGTTAATTCATCTCACAGAGTTACATCTTTCCCTTCAAGAAGCCTTTCGCTAAGGCTGTACTTGTGGAATTGGCAAAGAGATATTTGGAAGCCCATGGAGGGCTATGGTGAAAAAGGAAATATCTTCCGTTCAAAACTGGAAAGAAGCTTTCTGAGAAACTGCTCTGTGTTCTGTTAATTCATCTCACAGAGTTACATCTTTCCCTTCAAGAAGCCTTTCGCTAAAGCTGTTCTTGTGGAATTGGCAAAGGGATATTTGGAAGCCCTTAGAGGGCTATGGTGAAAAAGGAAATATCTTCCGTTCAAAACTGGAAAGAAGCTTTCTGAGAAACTGCTCTGTGTTCTGTTAATTCATCTCACAGAGTTACATCTTTCCCTTCAAGAAGCCTTTCGCTAAGGCTGTTCTTGTGGAATTGGCAAAGGGATATTTGGAAGCCCATAGAGGGCTATGGTGAAAAAGGAAATATCTTCCGTTCAAAACTGGAAAGAAGATTTCTGAGAAACTGCTCTGTGTTCTGTTAATTCATCTCACGGAGTTACATCTTTCCCTTCAAGAAGCCTTTCGCTAAGGCTGTTCTTGGGGAATTGGCAAAGGGATATTTGGAAGCCCATAGAGGGGTATGGTGAAAAAGGAAATATCTGAAAAAGGAAATATCTTCCGTTCAAAACTGGAAAGAAGCTTTATGAGAAACTGCTCTGTGTTCTGTTAATTCATCTCACAGAGTTACATCTTTCCCTTCAAGAAGCCTTTCGCTAAGGCTGTTCTTGTGGAATTGGCAAAGGGATATTTGGAAGACCATAGAGGGCTATGGTGAAAAAGGAAATATCTTCCGTTCAAAACTGGAAAGAAGCTTTCTGAGAAACTGCTCTGTGTTCTGTGAATTCATCTCACAGAGTTACATCTTTCCCTCCAAGAAGCCTTTCGCTAAGGCTGTTCTTGTGCAATTGGCAAAGGGATATTTGGAAGCCCCTAGAGGGCTATGGTGAAAAAGGAAATATCTTCCGTTCAAAACTGGAAAGAAGCTTTCTGAGAAACTACTCTGTGTTCTGTTAATTCATCTCACAGAGTTACATCTTTCCCTTCAAGAAGCCTTTCGCTAAGGCTGTTCTTGTGCAATTGGCAAAGGGATATTTGGAAGCCCATAGAGGGCTATGGTGAAAAAGGAAATATCTTCCGTTCAAAACTGGAAAGAAGCTTTCTGAGAAACTGCTCTGTGTTCTGTTAATTCATCTCACAGAGTTACATCTTTCCCTTCAAGAAGCCTTTCGCTAAGGCTGTTCTTGTGGAATTGGCAAAGGGATATTTGGAAGACCATAGAGGGCTATGGTGAAAAAGGAAATATCTTCCGTTCAAAACTGGAAAGAAGCTTTCTGAGAAACTGCTCTGCGTTCTGTTAATTCATCTCACAGAGTAACATCTTTCCCTTCAAGAAGCCTTTCGCTAAGGCTGTTCTTGTGGAATTGGCAAAGGGATATTTGGAAGCCCATAGAGGGCTATGGTGAAAAAGGAAATATCTTCCCTTCAAAACTGGAAAGAAGCTTTCTGAGAAACTGCTCTGTGTTCTGTTAATTCATCTCACAGAGTTACATCTTTCCCTTCAAGAAGCCTTTCGCTAAGGCTGTTCTTGTGGAATTGGCAAAGGGATATTTGGAAGCCCATAGAGGGCTATGGTGAAAAAGGAAATATCTTCCGTTCAAAACTGGAAAGAAGCTTTCTGAGAAACTGCTCTGTGTTCTGTTAATTCATCTCAAAGAGTTACATCTTTCCCTTCAAGAAGCCTTTCGCTAAGGCTGTTCTTGTGGAATTGGCAAAGGGATATTTGGAAGCCCATAGAGGGCTATGGTGAAAAAGGAAATATCTTCCTTTCAAAACTGGAAAGAAGCTTTCTGAGAAACTGCTCTGTGTTCTGTTAATTCATCTCACAGAGTTACATCTTTCCCTTCAAGAAGCCATTCGCTAAGGCTGTTCTTGTGGAATTGGCAAAGGGATATTTGGAAGCCCCTAGAGGGCTATGGTGAAAAAGGAAATATCTTCCGTTCAAAACTGGAAAGAAGCTTTCTGAGAAACTGCTCTGTGTTCTGTTAATTCATCTCACAGAGTTACATCTTTCCCTTCAAGAAGCCTTTCGCTAAGGCTGTTCTTGTGGAATTGGCAAAGGGATATTTGGAAGCCAATAGAGGGCTATGGTGAAAAAGGAAATATCTTCCGTTCAAAGTGGAAAGAATCTTTCTGAGAAACTGCTCTGTGTTCTGTTAATTCATCTCACAGAGTTACATCTTTCCCTTCAAGAAGCCTTTCGCTAAGGCTGTTCTTGTGGAATTGGCAAAGGGATATTTGGAAGCCCATAGAGGGCTATGGTGAAAAAGGAAATATCTTCCGTTCAAAACTGGAAAGAAGCTTTCTGAGAAACTGCTCTGTGTTCTGTGAATTCATCTCACAGAGTTACATCTTTCCCTGCAAGAAGCCTTTCGCTAAGGCTGTTCTTGTGCAATTGGCAAAGGGATATTTGGAAGCCCCTAGGGGGCTATGGTGAAAAAGGAAATATCTTCCGTTCAAAACTGGAAAGAAGCTTTCTGAGAAACTACTCTGTGTTCTGTTAATTCATCTCACAGAGTTACATCTTTCCCTTCAAGAAGCCTTTCGCTAAGGCTGTTCTTGTGCAATTGGCAAAGGGATATTTGGAAGCCCATAGAGGGCTATGGTGAAAAAGGAAATATCTTCCGTTCAAAACTGGAAAGAAGCTTTCTGAGAAACTGCTCTGTGTTCTGTTAATTCATCTCACAGAGTTACATCTTTCCCTTCAAGAAGCCTTTCGCTAAGGCTGTTCTTGTGGAATTGGCAAAGGGATATTTGGAAGCCCATAGAGGGCTATGGTGAAAAAGGAAATATCTTCCGTTCAAAACTGGAAAGAAGCTTTCTGAGAAACTGCTCTGCGTTCTGTTAATTCATCTCACAGAGTAACATCTTTCCCTTCAAGAAGCCTTTCGCTAAGGCTGTTCTTGTGGAATTGGCAAAGGGATATTTGGAAGCCCATAGAGGGCTATGGTGAAAAAGGAAATATCTTCCCTTCAAAACTGGAAAGAAGCTTTCTGAGAAACTGCTCTGTGTTCTGTTAATTCATCTCACAGAGTTACATCTTTCCCTTCAAGAAGCCTTTCGCTAAGGCTGTTCTTGTGGAATTGGCAAAGGGATATTTGGAAGCCCATAGAGGGCTATGGTGAAAAAGGAAATATCTTCCGTTCAAAACTGGAAAGAAGCTTTCTGAGAAACTGCTCTGTGTTCTGTTAATTCATCTCACAGAGTTACATCTTTCCCTTCAAGAAGCCTTTCGCTAAGGCTGTTCTTGTGGAATTGGCAAAGGGATATTTGGAAGCCCATAGAGGGCTCTGGTGAAAAAGGAAATATCTTCCTTTCAAAACTGGAAAGAAGCTTTCTGAGAAACTGCTCTGTGTTCTGTTAATTCATCTCACAGAGTTACATCTTTCCCTTCAAGAAGCCATTCGCTAAGGCTGTTCTTGTGGAATTGGCAAAGGGATATTTGGAAGCCCCTAGAGGGCTATGGTGAAAAAGGAAATATCTTCCGTTCAAAACTGGAAAGAAGCTTTCTGAGAAACTGCTCTGTGTTCTGTTAATTCATCTCACAGAGTTACATCTTTCCCTTCAAGAAGCCTTTCGCTAAGGCTGTTCTTGTGGAATTGGCAAAGGGATATTTGGAAGCCCATAGAGGGCTATGGTAAAAAAGGAAATATCTTCCCTTCAAAACTGGAAAGAAGCTTTCTGAGAAACTGCTCTGTGTTCTGTTAATTCATCTCACAGAGTTACATCTTTCCCTTCAAGAAGCCTTTCGCTAAGGCTGTTCTTGTGGAATTGGCAAAGGGATATTTGGAAGCCCATAGAGGGCTATGGTGAAAAAGGAAATATCTTCCGTTCAAAACTGGAAAGAAGCTTTCTGAGAAACTGCTCTGTGTTCTGTTAATTCATCTCACAGAGTTACATCTTTCCCTTCAAGAAGCCTTTCGCTAAGGCTGTTCTTGTGGAATTGGCAAAGGGATATTTGGAAGCCCATAGAGGGCTATGGTGAAAAAGGAAATATCTTCCGTTCAAAACTGGAAAGAAGATTTCTGAGAAACTGCTCTGTGTTCTGTTAATTCATCTCACGGAGTTACATCTTTCCCTTCAAGAAGCCTTTCGCTAAGGCTGTTCTTGTGGAATTGGTAAAGGGATATTTGGAAGCCCATAGAGGGCTATGGTGAAAAAGGAAATATCTTCCGTTCAAAACTGGAAAGAAGCTTTCTGAGAAACTGCTCTGTGTTCTGTTGATTCATCTCTCAGAGTTACATCTTTCCCTTCAAGAAGACTTTCGCTAAGGCTGTTCTTGTGGAATTGGCAAAGGGATATTTGGAACCCCATAGAGGGCTATGGTGAAAAAGGAAATATCTTCCGTTGAAAACTGGAAAGAAGCTTTCTGAGAAACTGCTCTGTGTTCTGTTAATTCATCTCACAGAGTTACATCTTTCGCTTCAAGAAGCCTTTCGCTAAGGCTGTTCTTTTGCAATTGGCAAAGGGATATTTGGAAGCCCATAGAGGGCTATGGTGAAAAAGGAAATATCTTTCTTTCAAAACTGGAAAGAAGCCTTTTGAGAAACTGCTCTGTGTTCTGTTAATTCATCTCACAGAGTTACATCTTTCCCTTCCAGAAGCCTTTCGCTAAGGCTGTTCTTGTGGAATTGGCAAAGGGATATTTGGAAGCCCATAGAGGGCTATGGTGAAAAAGGAAATATCTTCCGTTCAAAACTGGAAAGAAGCTTTCTGAGAAACTGCTCTGTGTTCTGTTAATTCATCTCACAGAGTTACATCTTTCCCTTCAAGAAGCCTTTCGCTAAGGCTGTTCTTGTGGAATTGGCAAAGGGATATTTGGAAGCCCATAGAGGGCTATGGTGAAAAAGGAAATATCTTCCGTTCAAAACTGGAAAGAAGCTTTCTGAGAAACTGCTCTGTGTTCTGTTAATTCATCTCACAGAGTTACATCTTTCCCTTCAAGAAGCCTTTCGCTAAGGCTGTTCTTGTGGAATTGGCAAAGGGATATTTGGAAGCCCATAGAGGGCTATGTTGAAAAAGGAAATATCTTCCGTTCAAAACTGGAAAGAAGCTTTCTGAGAAACTGCTCTGTGTTCTGTTAATTCATCTCACAGAGTTACATCTTTCCCTTCAAGAAGCCTTTCGCTAAGGCTGTTCTTGTGGAATTGGCAAAGGGATATTTGGAAGCCCATAGAGGGCTATGGTGAAAAAGGAAATATCTTCCGTTCAAAACTGGAAAGAAGATTTCTGAGAAACTGCTCTGTGTTCTGTTAATTCATCTCACGGAGTTACATCTTTCCCTTCAAGAAGCCTTTCGCTAAGGCTGTTCTTGTGGAATTGGCAAAGGGATATTTGGAATCCCATAGAGGGCTATGGTGAAAAAGGAAATATCTTCCGTTCAAAACTGGAAAGAAGCTTTCTGAGAAACTGCTCTGTGTTCTGTTAATTCATCTCACAGAGTTACATCTTTCGCTTCAAGAAGCCTTTCGCTAAGGCTGTTCTTTTGCAATTGGCAAAGGGATATTTGGAAGCCCATAGAGGGCTATGGTGAAAAAGGAAATATCTTCCGTTCAAAACTGGAAAGAAGCCTTCTGAGAAACTTCTCTGTGTTCTGTTAATTCATCTCACAGAGTTACATCTTTCCCTTCAAGAAGCCTTTCGCTAAGGCTGTTCTTGTGGAATTGGCAAAGGGATATTTGGAAGCCCATAGAGGGCTATGGTGAAAAAGGAAATATCTTCCGTTCAAAACTGGAAAGAAGCTTTCTGAGAAACTGCTCTGTGTTCTGTTAATTCATCTCACAGAGTTACATCTTTCCCTTCAAGAAGCCTTTCGCTAAGGCTGTTCTTGTGGAATTGGCAAAGGGATATTTGGAAGCCCATAGAGGGCTATGGTGAAAAAGGAAATATCTTCCGTTCAAAACTGGAAAGAAGCTTTCTGAGAAACTGCTCTGTGTTCTGTTAATTCATCTCACAGAGTTACATCTTTCCCTTCAAGAAGCCTTTCGCTAAGGCTGTTGTTGTGGAATTGGCAAAGGGATATTTGGAAGCCCATAGAGGGCTATGGTGAAAAAGGAAATATCTTCCGTTCAAAACTGGAAAGAAGCTTTCTGAGAAACTTCTCTGTGTTCTGTTAATTCATCTCACAGAGTTACATCTTTCCCTTCAAGAAGCCTTTCGCTAAGGCTGTTCTTGTGGAATTGGCAAAGGGATATTTGGAAGCCCATAGAGGGCTATGGTGAAAAAGGAAATATCTTCCGTTCAAAACTGGAAAGAAGATTTCTGAGAAACTGCTCTGTGTTCTGTTAATTCATCTCACGAAGTTACATCTTTCCCTTCAAGAAGCCTTTCGCTAAGGCTGTTCTTGTGGAATTGGAAAAGGGATATTTGGAAGCCCATAGAGGGCTATGGTGAAAAAGGAAATATCTTCCGTTCAAAACTGGAAAGAAGCTTTCTGAGAAACTGCTCTGTGTTCTGTAAATTCATGTCACAGAGTTACATCTTTCCCTTCAAGAAGCCTTTCGCTAAGACTGTTCTTGTGGAATTGGCAAAGGGATATTTGGAAGCCCATAGAGGGCTATGGTGAAAAAGGAAATATCTTCCGTTCAAAACTGGAAAGAATCCTTCTGAGAAACTGCTCCGCGTTCTGTTAATTCATCTCACAGAGTTACATCTTTCCCTTCAAGAAGCCTTTTGCTAAGGCTGTTCTTGTGCAATTGGCAAAGGGATATTTGGAAGCCCATAGAGGGCTATGCTGAAAAAGGAAATATCTTCCGTTGAAAACTGGAAAGAAGCCTTCTGAGAAACTGCTCTGTGTTCTGTTAATTCATCTCACAGAGTTACATCTTTCCCTTCAAGAAGCCTTTCGCTAAGGCTGTTCTTGTGCAACTGGCAAAGGGATATTTGGAAGCCCATAGAGGGCTATGGTGAAAAAGGAAATATCTTCCGTTCAAAACTGGAAAGAAGCTTTCTGAGAAACTGCTCTGTGTTCTGTTAATTCATCTCACAGAGTTACATCTTTCCCTTCAAGAAGCCTTTCGCTAAGTCTGTTCTTTTGGAATTGGCAAAGGGATATTTGGAAGACCATAGAGGGCTATGGTGAAAAAGGAAATATCTTCCGTTCAAAACTGGAAAGAAGCTTTCTGAGAAACTGCTCTGTGTTCTGTTAATTCATCTCACAAAGTAACATCTTTCGCTTCAAGAAGCCTTTCGCTAAGGCTGTTCTTGTGGAATTGGCAAAGGGATATTTGGAAGCCCATAGAGGGCTATGGTGAAAAAGGAAATATCTTCCGTTGAAAACTGGAAAGAAGCTTTCTCAGAAACTGCTCTGTGTTCTGTTAATTCATCTCACAGAGTTACATCTTTCCCTTCAAGAAGCCTTTCGCTAAGGCTGTTCTTGTGGAATTGGCAAAGGGATATTTGGAAGCCCATAGAGGGCTATGGTGAAAAAGGAAATATCTTCCGTTCAAAACTGGAAAGAAGCTTTCTGAGAAACTGCTCTGTGTTCTGTTAATTCATCTCACAGAGTTACATCTTTCCCTTCAAGAAGCCTTTCGCTAAGGCTGTTCTTGTGGAATTGGCAAAGGGATATTTGGAAGCCCATAGAGGGCTATGGTGAAAAAGGAAATATCTTCCGTTCAAAACTGGAAAGAAGCTTTCTGAGAAACTGCTCTGTGTTCTGTTAATTCATCTCACAGAGTTACGTCTTTCCCTTCAAGAAGCCTTTCGCTAAGGCTGTTCTTGGGGAATTGGCAAAGGGATATTTGGAAGCCCATAGAGGGCTATGCTGAAAAAGGAAATATCTTCCGTTCAAAACTGGAAAGAAGCTTTCTGAGAAACTGCTCCGTGTTCTGTTAATTCATCTCACAGAGTTACATCTTTCCCTTCAAGAAGCCTTTCGCTAAGGCTGTTCTTGTGGAATTGGCAAAGGGATATTTGGAAGCCCATAGAGGGCTATGGTGAAAAAGGAAATATCTTCCGTTCAAAACTGGAAAGAAGCTTTCTCAGAAACTGCTCTGTGTTCTGTTAATTCATCTCACAGAGTTACATCTTTCCCTTCAAGAAGCCTTTCGCTAAGGCTGTTCTTGTGGAATTGGCAAAAGGATATTTGGAAGCCCATAGAGGGCTATGGTGAAAAAGGAAATATCTTCCGTTCAAAACTGGAAAGAAGCTTTCTGAGAAACTGCTCTGTGTTCTGTTAATTCATCTCACAGAGTTACATCTTTCGCTTCAAGAAGCCTTTCGCTAAGGCTGTTCTTTTGCAATTGGCAAAGGGATATTTGGAAGCCCATAGAGGGCTATGGTGAAAAAGGAAATATCTTTCGTTCAAAACTGGAAAGAAGCCTTCTGAGAAACTGCTCTGTGTTCTGTTAATTCATCTCACAGAGTTACATCTTTCCCTTCCAGAAGCCTTTCGCTAAGGCTGTTCTTGTGGAATTGGCAAAGGGATATTTGGAAGCCCATAGAGGGCTATGGTGAAAAAGGAAATATCTTCCGTTCAAAACTGGAAAGAAGCTTTCTGAGAAACTGCTCTGTGTTCTGTTAATTCATCTCACAGAGTTACATCTTTCCCTTCAAGAAGCCTTTCGCTAAGGCTGTTCTTGTGGAATTGGCAAAGGGATATTTGGAAGCCCATAGAGGGCTATGGTGAAAAAGGAAATATCTTCCGTTCAAAACTGGAAAGAAGCTTTCTGAGAAACTGCTCTGTGTTCTGTTAATTCATCTCACTGAGTTACATCTTTCCCTTCAAGAAGCCTTTCGCTAAGGCTGTTCTTGTGGAATTGGCAAAGGGATATTTGGAAGCCCATAGAGGGCTATGTTGAAAAAGGAAATATCTTCCGTTCAAAACTGGAAAGAAGCTTTCTGAGAAACTGCTCTGTGTTCTGTTAATTCATCTCACAGAGTTACATCTTTCCCTTCAAGAAGCCTTTCGCTAAGGCTGTTCTTGTGGAATTGGCAAAGGGATATTTGGAAGCCCATAGAGGGCTATGGTGAAAAAGGAAATATCTTCCGTTCAAAACTGGAAAGAAGCTTTCTGAGAAACTGCTCTGTGTTCTGTTAATTCATCTCACAGAGTTACATCTTTCGCTTCAAGAAGCCTTTCGCTAAGGCTGTTCTTTTGCAATTGGCAAAGGGATATTTGGAAGCCCCTAGAGGGCTATGGTGAAAAAGGAAATATCTTCCGTTCAAAACTGGAAAGAAGCCTTCTGAGAAACTGCTCTGTGTTCTGTTAATTCATCTCACAGAGTTACATCTTTCCCTTCAAGAAGCCTTTCGCTAAGGCTGTTCTTGTGGAATTGGCAAAGGGATATTTGGAAGCCCATAGAGGGCTATGGTGAAAAAGGAAATATCTTCCGTTCAAAACTGGAAAGAAGCTTTCTGAGAAACTGCTCTGTGTTCTGTTAATTCATCTCACAGAGTTACATCTTTCCCTTCAAGAAGCCTTTCGCTAAGGCTGTTCTTGTGGAATTGGCAAAGGGATATTTGGAAGCCCATAGAGGGCTATGGTGAAAAAGGAAATATCTTCCGTTCAAAACTGGAAAGAAGCTTTCTGAGAAACTGCTCTGTGTTCTGTTAATTCATCTCACAGAGTTACATCTTTCCCTTCAAGAAGCCTTTCGCTAAGGCTGTTCTTGTGGAATTGGCAAAGGGATATTTGGAAGCCCATAGAGGGCTATGGTGAAAAAGGAAATATCTTCCGTTCAAAACTGGAAAGAAGCTTTCTGAGAAACTGCTCTGTGTTCTGTTAATTCATCTCACAGAGTTACATCTTTCCCTTCAAGAAGCCTTTCGCTAAGGCTGTTCTTGTGGAATTGGCAAAGGGATATTTGGAAGCCCATAGAGGGCTATGGTGAAAAAGGAAATATCTTCCGTTCAAAACTGGAAAGAAGATTTCTGAGAAACTGCTCTGTGTTCTGTTAATTCATCTCACGGAGTTACATCTTTCCCTTCAAGAAGCCTTTCGCTAAGGCTGATCTTGGGGAATTGGCAAAGGGGTATTTGGAAGCCCATAGAGGGCTATGGTGAAAAAGGAAATATCTTCCGTTCAAAACTGGAAAGAAGCTTTCTGAGAAACTGCTCTGTGTTCTGTTAATTCATCTCACAGAGTTACGTCTTTCCCTTCAAGAAGCCTTTCGCTAAGGCTGTTCTTGTGGAATTGGCAAAAGGATATTTGGAAGCCCATAGAGGGCTATGGTGAAAAAGGAAATATCTTCCGTTCAAAACTGGAAAGAATCTTTCTGAGAAACAGCTCTGTGTTCTGTTAATTCATCTCACAGAGTTACATCTTTCCCTTCAAGAAGCCTTTCGCTAAGGCTGTTCTTGTGGAATTGGAAAAGGGATATTTGAAAGCCCATAGAGGGCTATGGTGAAAAAGGAAATATCTTCCGTTCAAAACTGGAAAGAAGCTTTCTGAGAAACTGCTCTGTGTTCTGTAAATTCATGTCACAGAGTTACATCTTTCCCTTCAAGAAGCCTTTCGCTAAGACTGTTCTTGTGGAATTGGCAAAGGGATATTTGGAAGCCCATAGAGGGCTATGGTGAAAAAGGAAATATCTTCCGTTCAAAACTGGAAAGAATCCTTCTGAGAAACTGCTCCGCGTTCTGTTAATTCATCTCACAGAGTTACATCTTTCCCTTCAAGAAGCCTTTTGCTAAGGCTGTTCTTGTGCAATTGGCAAAGGGATATTTGGAAGCCCATAGAGGGCTATGCTGAAAAAGGAAATATCTTCCGTTGAAAACTGGAAAGAAGCCTTCTGAGAAACTGCTCTGTGTTCTGTTAATTCATCTCACAGAGTTACATCTTTCCCTTCAAGAAGCCTTTCGCTAAGGCTGTTCTTGTGCAACTGGCAAAGGGATATTTGGAAGCCCATAGAGGGCTATGGTGAAAAAGGAAATATCTTCCGTTCAAAACTGGAAAGAAGCTTTCTGAGAAACTGCTCTGTGTTCTGTTAATTCATCTCACAGAGTTACATCTTTCCCTTCAAGAAGCCTTTCGCTAAGTCTGTTCTTTTGGAATTGGCAAAGGGATATTTGGAAGACCATAGAGGGCTATGGTGAAAAAGGAAATATCTTCCGTTCAAAACTGGAAAGAAGCTTTCTGAGAAACTGCTCTGTGTTCTGTTAATTCATCTCACAAAGTAACATCTTTCGCTTCAAGAAGCCTTTCGCTAAGGCTGTTCTTGTGGAATTGGCAAAGGGATATTTGGAAGCCCATAGAGGGCTATGGTGAAAAAGGAAATATCTTCCGTTGAAAACTGGAAAGAAGCTTTCTCAGAAACTGCTCTGTGTTCTGTTAATTCATCTCACAGAGTTACATCTTTCCCTTCAAGAAGCCTTTCGCTAAGGCTGTTCTTGTGGAATTGGCAAAGGGATATTTGGAAGCCCATAGAGGGCTATGGTGAAAAAGGAAATATCTTCCGTTCAAAACTGGAAAGAAGCTTTCTGAGAAACTGCTCTGTGTTCTGTTAATTCATCTCACAGAGTTACATCTTTCCCTTCAAGAAGCCTTTCGCTAAGGCTGTTCTTGTGGAATTGGCAAAGGGATATTTGGAAGCCCATAGAGGGCTATGGTGAAAAAGGAAATATCTTCCGTTCAAAACTGGAAAGAAGCTTTCTGAGAAACTGCTCTGTGTTCTGTTAATTCATCTCACAGAGTTACGTCTTTCCCTTCAAGAAGCCTTTCGCTAAGGCTGTTCTTGGGGAATTGGCAAAGGGATATTTGGAAGCCCATAGAGGGCTATGCTGAAAAAGGAAATATCTTCCGTTCAAAACTGGAAAGAAGCTTTCTGAGAAACTGCTCCGTGTTCTGTTAATTCATCTCACAGAGTTACATCTTTCCCTTCAAGAAGCCTTTCGCTAAGGCTGTTCTTGTGGAATTGGCAAAGGGATATTTGGAAGCCCATAGAGGGCTATGGTGAAAAAGGAAATATCTTCCGTTCAAAACTGGAAAGAAGCTTTCTCAGAAACTGCTCTGTGTTCTGTTAATTCATCTCACAGAGTTACATCTTTCCCTTCAAGAAGCCTTTCGCTAAGGCTGTTCTTGTGGAATTGGCAAAAGGATATTTGGAAGCCCATAGAGGGCTATGGTGAAAAAGGAAATATCTTCCGTTCAAAACTGGAAAGAAGCTTTCTGAGAAACTGCTCTGTGTTCTGTTAATTCATCTCACAGAGTTACATCTTTCGCTTCAAGAAGCCTTTCGCTAAGGCTGTTCTTTTGCAATTGGCAAAGGGATATTTGGAAGCCCATAGAGGGCTATGGTGAAAAAGGAAATATCTTTCGTTCAAAACTGGAAAGAAGCCTTCTGAGAAACTGCTCTGTGTTCTGTTAATTCATCTCACAGAGTTACATCTTTCCCTTCCAGAAGCCTTTCGCTAAGGCTGTTCTTGTGGAATTGGCAAAGGGATATTTGGAAGCCCATAGAGGGCTATGGTGAAAAAGGAAATATCTTCCGTTCAAAACTGGAAAGAAGCTTTCTGAGAAACTGCTCTGTGTTCTGTTAATTCATCTCACAGAGTTACATCTTTCCCTTCAAGAAGCCTTTCGCTAAGGCTGTTCTTGTGGAATTGGCAAAGGGATATTTGGAAGCCCATAGAGGGCTATGGTGAAAAAGGAAATATCTTCCGTTCAAAACTGGAAAGAAGCTTTCTGAGAAACTGCTCTGTGTTCTGTTAATTCATCTCACTGAGTTACATCTTTCCCTTCAAGAAGCCTTTCGCTAAGGCTGTTCTTGTGGAATTGGCAAAGGGATATTTGGAAGCCCATAGAGGGCTATGTTGAAAAAGGAAATATCTTCCGTTCAAAACTGGAAAGAAGCTTTCTGAGAAACTGCTCTGTGTTCTGTTAATTCATCTCACAGAGTTACATCTTTCCCTTCAAGAAGCCTTTCGCTAAGGCTGTTCTTGTGGAATTGGCAAAGGGATATTTGGAAGCCCATAGAGGGCTATGGTGAAAAAGGAAATATCTTCCGTTCAAAACTGGAAAGAAGCTTTCTGAGAAACTGCTCTGTGTTCTGTTAATTCATCTCACAGAGTTACATCTTTCGCTTCAAGAAGCCTTTCGCTAAGGCTGTTCTTTTGCAATTGGCAAAGGGATATTTGGAAGCCCCTAGAGGGCTATGGTGAAAAAGGAAATATCTTCCGTTCAAAACTGGAAAGAAGCCTTCTGAGAAACTGCTCTGTGTTCTGTTAATTCATCTCACAGAGTTACATCTTTCCCTTCAAGAAGCCTTTCGCTAAGGCTGTTCTTGTGGAATTGGCAAAGGGATATTTGGAAGCCCATAGAGGGCTATGGTGAAAAAGGAAATATCTTCCGTTCAAAACTGGAAAGAAGCTTTCTGAGAAACTGCTCTGTGTTCTGTTAATTCATCTCACAGAGTTACATCTTTCCCTTCAAGAAGCCTTTCGCTAAGGCTGTTCTTGTGGAATTGGCAAAGGGATATTTGGAAGCCCATAGAGGGCTATGGTGAAAAAGGAAATATCTTCCGTTCAAAACTGGAAAGAAGCTTTCTGAGAAACTGCTCTGTGTTCTGTTAATTCATCTCACAGAGTTACATCTTTCCCTTCAAGAAGCCTTTCGCTAAGGCTGTTCTTGTGGAATTGGCAAAGGGATATTTGGAAGCCCATAGAGGGCTATGGTGAAAAAGGAAATATCTTCCGTTCAAAACTGGAAAGAAGCTTTCTGAGAAACTGCTCTGTGTTCTGTTAATTCATCTCACAGAGTTACATCTTTCCCTTCAAGAAGCCTTTCGCTAAGGCTGTTCTTGTGGAATTGGCAAAGGGATATTTGGAAGCCCATAGAGGGCTATGGTGAAAAAGGAAATATCTTCCGTTCAAAACTGGAAAGAAGATTTCTGAGAAACTGCTCTGTGTTCTGTTAATTCATCTCACGGAGTTACATCTTTCCCTTCAAGAAGCCTTTCGCTAAGGCTGATCTTGGGGAATTGGCAAAGGGGTATTTGGAAGCCCATAGAGGGCTATGGTGAAAAAGGAAATATCTTCCGTTCAAAACTGGAAAGAAGCTTTCTGAGAAACTGCTCTGTGTTCTGTTAATTCATCTCACAGAGTTACGTCTTTCCCTTCAAGAAGCCTTTCGCTAAGGCTGTTCTTGTGGAATTGGCAAAAGGATATTTGGAAGCCCATAGAGGGCTATGGTGAAAAAGGAAATATCTTCCGTTCAAAACTGGAAAGAATCTTTCTGAGAAACAGCTCTGTGTTCTGTTAATTCATCTCACAGAGTTACATCTTTCCCTTCAAGAAGCCTTTCGCTAAGGCTGTTCTTGTGGAATTGGAAAAGGGATATTTGAAAGCCCATAGAGGGCTATGGTGAAAAAGGAAATATCTTCCGTTCAAAACTGGAAAGAAGCTTTCTGAGAAACTGCTCTGTGTTCTGTAAATTCATGTCACAGAGTTACATCTTTCCCTTCAAGAAGCCTTTCGCTAAGACTGTTCTTGTGGAATTGGCAAAGGGATATTTGGAAGCCCATAGAGGGCTATGGTGAAAAAGGAAATATCTTCCGTTCAAAACTGGAAAGAAGCCTTCTGAGAAACTGCTCTGTGTTCTGTTAATTCATCTCACAGAGTTACATCTTTCCCTTCAAGAAGCCTTTTGCTAAGGCTGTTCTTGTGCAATTGGCAAAGGGATATTTGGAAGCCCATAGAGGGCTATGGTGAAAAAGGAAATATCTTCCGTTGAAAACTGGAAAGAAGCCTTCTGAGAAACTGCTCTCTGTTCTGTTAATTCATCTCACAGAGTTACATCTTTCCCTTCAAGAAGCCTTTCGCTAAGGCTGTTCTTGTGCAACTGGCAAAGGGATATTTGGAAGCCCATAGAGGGCTATGTTGAAAAAGGAAATATCTTCCGTTCAAAACTGGAAAGAAGATTTCTGAGAAACTGCTCTGTGTTCTGTTAATTCATCTCACGGAGTTACATCTTTCCCTTCAAGAAGCCTTTCGCTAAGGCTGTTCTTGGGGAATTGGCAAAGGGATATTTGGAAGCCCATAGAGGGCTATGGTGAAAAAGGAAATATCTTCCGTTCAAAACTGGAAAGAAGCTTTCTGAGAAACTGCTCTGTGTTCTGTTAATTCATCTCACAGAGTTACGTCTTTCCCTTCAAGAAGCCTTTCGCTAAGGCTGTTCTTGTGGAATTGGCAAAAGGATATTTGGAATCCCATAGAGGGCTATGGTGAAAAAGGAAATATCTTCCGTTCAAAACTGGAAAGAATCTTTCTGAGAAACAGCTCTGTGTTCTGTTAATTCATGTCACAGAGTTACATCTTTCCCTTCAAGAAGCCTTTCGCTAAGGCTGTTCTTGTGGAATTGGCAAAGGGATATTTGGAAGCCCATAGAGGGCTATGGTGAAAAAGGAAATATCTTCCGTTCAAAACTGGAAAGAAGCTTTCTGAGAAACTGCTCTGTGTTCTGTAAATTCATGTCACAGAGTTACATCTTTCCCTTCAAGAAGCCTTTCGCTAAGACTGTTCTTGTGGAATTGGCAAAGGGATATTTGGAAGCCCATAGAGGGCTATGGTGAAAAAGGAAATATCTTCCGTTCAAAACTGGAAAGAAGCCTTCTGAGAAACTGCTCTGTGTTCTGTTAATTCATCTCACAGAGTTACATCTTTCCCTTCAAGAAGCCTTTTGCTAAGGCTGTTCTTGTGCAATTGGCAAAGGGATATTTGGAAGCCCATAGAGGGCTATGCTGAAAAAGGAAATATCTTCCGTTGAAAACTGGAAAGAAGCCTTCTGAGAAACTGCTCTGTGTTCTGTTAATTCATCTCACAGAGTTACATCTTTCCCTTCAAGAAGCCTTTCGCTAAGGCTGTTCTTGTGCAACTGGCAAAGGGATATTTGGAAGCCCATAGAGGGCTATGGTGAAAAAGGAAATATCTTCCGTTCAAAACTGGAAAGAAGCTTTCTGAGAAACTGCTCTGTGTTCTGTTAATTCATCTCACAGAGTTACATCTTTCCCTTCAAGAAGCCTTTCGCTAAGGCTGTTCTTTTGGAATTGGCAAAGGGATATTTGGAAGACCATAGAGGGCTATGGTGAAAAAGGAAATATCTTCCGTTCAAAACTGGAAAGAAGCTTTCTGAGAAACTGCTCTGTGTTCTGTTAATTCATCTCACAAAGTAACATCTTTCCCTTCAAGAAGCCTTTCGCTAAGGCTGTTCTTGTGGAATTGGCAAAGGGATATTTGGAAGCCCATAGAGGGCTATGGTGAAAAAGGAAATATCTTCCGTTCAAAACTGGAAAGAAGCTTTCTGAGAAACTGCTCTGTGTTCTGTTAATTCATCTCACAGAGTTACATCTTTCGCTTCAAGAAGCCTTTCGCTAAGGCTGTTCTTGTGGAATTGGCAAAGGGATATTTGGAAGCCCATAGAGGGCTATGGTGAAAAAGGAAATATCTTCCGTTGAAAACTGGAAAGAAGCTTTCTCAGAAACTGCTCTGTGTTCTGTTAATTCATCTCACAGAGTTACATCTTTCCCTTCAAGAAGCCTTTCGCTAAGGCTGTTCTTGTGGAATTGGCAAAGGGATATTTGGAAGCCCATAGAGGGCTATGGTGAAAAAGGAAATATCTTCCGTTCAAAACTGGAAAGAAGCTTTCTGAGAAACTGCTCTGTGTTCTGTTAATTCATCTCACAGAGTTACATCTTTCCCTTCAAGAAGCCTTTCGCTAAGGCTGTTCTTGTGGAATTGGCAAAGGGATATTTGGAAGCCCATAGAGGGCTATGGTGAAAAAGGAAATATCTTCCGTTCAAAACTGGAAAGAAGCTTTCTGAGAAACTGCTCTGTGTTCTGTTAATTCATCTCACAGAGTTACGTCTTTCCCTTCAAGAAGCCTTTCGCTAAGGCTGTTCTTGGGGAATTGGCAAAGGGATATTTGGAAGCCCATAGAGGGCTATGGTGAAAAAGGAAATATCTTCCGTTCAAAACTGGAAAGAAGCTTTCTGAGAAACTGCTCTGTGTTCTGTTAATTCATCTCACAGAGTTACATCTTTCCCTTCAAGAAGCCTTTCGCTAAGGCTGTTCTTGTGGAATTGGCAAAGGGATATTTGGAAGCCCATAGAGGGCTATGGTGAAAAAGGAAATATCTTCCGTTCAAAACTGGAAAGAAGCTTTCTCAGAAACTGCTCTGTGTTCTGTTAATTCATCTCACAGAGTTACATCTTTCCCTTCAAGAAGCCTTTCGCTAAGGCTGTTCTTGTGGAATTGGCAAAAGGATATTTGGAAGCCCATAGAGGGCTATGGTGAAAAAGGAAATATCTTCCGTTCAAAACTGGAAAGAAGTTTTCTGAGAAACTGCTCTGTGTTCTGTTAATTCATCTCACAGAGTTACATCTTTCGCTTCAAGAAGCCTTTCGCTAAGGCTGTTCTTTTGCAATTGGCAAAGGGATATTTGGAAGCCCATAGAGGGCTATGGTGAAAAAGGAAATATCTTTCGTTCAAAACTGGAAAGAAGCCTTGTGAGAAACTGCTCTGTGTTCTGTTAATTCATCTCACAGAGTTACATCTTTCCCTTCCAGAAGCCTTTCGCTAAGGCTGTTCTTGTGGAATTGGCAAAGGGATATTTGGAAGCCCATAGAGGGCTACGGTGAAAAAGGAAATATCTTCCGTTCAAAACTGGAAAGAAGCTTTCTGAGAAACTGCTCTGTGTTCTGTTAATTCATCTCACAGAGTTACATCTTTCCCTTCCAGAGGCCTTTCGCTAAGGCTGTTCTTGTGGAATTGGCAAAGGGATATTTGGAAGCCCATAGAGGGCTATGGTGAAAAAGGAAATATCTTCCGTTCAAAACTGGAAAGAAGCTTTCTGAGAAACTGCTCTGTGTTCTGTTAATTCATCTCACAGAGTTACATCTTTCCCTTCAAGAAGCCTTTCGCTAAGGCTGTTCTTGTGGAATTGGCAAAGGGATATTTGGAAGCCCATAGAGGGCTATGGTGAAAAAGGAAATATCTTCCGTTCAAAACTGGAAAGAAGCTTTCTGAGAAACTGCTCTGTGTTCTGTTAATTCATCTCACTGAGTTACATCTTTCCCTTCAAGAAGCCTTTCGCTAAGGCTTTTCTTGTGGAATTGGCAAAGGGATATTTGGAAGCCCATAGAGGGCTATGTTGAAAAAGGAAATATCTTCCGTTCAAAACTGGAAAGAAGCTTTCTGAGAAACTGCTCTGTGTTCTGTTAATTCATCTCACAGAGTTACATCTTTCCCTTCAAGAAGCCTTTCGCTAAGGCTGTTCTTGTGGAATTGGCAAAGGGATATTTGGAAGCCCATAGAGGGCTATGGTGAAAAAGGAAATATCTTCCGTTCAAAACTGGAAAGAAGATTTCTGAGAAACTGCTCTGTGTTCTGTTAATTCATCTCACGGAATTACATCTTTCCCTTCAAGAAGCCTTTCGCTAAGGCTGTTCTTGTGGAATTGGCAAAGGGATATTTGGAAGCCCATAGAGGGCTATGGTGAAAAAGGAAATATCTTCCGTTCAAAACTGGAAAGAAGCTTTCTGAGAAACTGCTCTGTGTTCTGTTAATTCATCTCACAGAGTTACATCTTTCGCTTCAAGAAGCCTTTCGCTAAGGCTGTTCTTTTGCAATTGGCAAAGGGATATTTGGAAGCCCATAGAGGGCTATGGTGAAAAAGGAAATATCTTCCGTTGAAAACTGGAAAGAAGCCTTCTGAGAAACTGCTCTGTGTTCTGTTAATTCATCTCACAGAGTTACATCTTTCCCTTCAAGAAGCCTTTCGCTAAGGCTGTTCTTGTGGAATTGGCAAAGGGATATTTGGAAGCCCATAGAGGGCTATGGTGAAAAAGGCAATATCTTCCGTTCAAAACTGGAAAGAAGCTTTCTGAGAAACTGCTCTGTGTTCTGTTAATTCATCTCACAGAGTTACATCTTTCCCTTCAAGAAGCCTTTCGCTAAGGCTGTTCTTGTGGAATTGGCAAAGGGATATTTGCAAGCCCATAGAGGGCTATGGTGAAAAAGGAAATATCTTCCGTTCAAAACTGGAAAGAAGCTTTCTGAGAAACTGCTCTGTGTTCTGTTAATTCATCTCACAGAATTACATCTTTCCCTTCAAGAAGCCTTTCGCTAAGGCTGTTCTTGTGGAATTGGCAAAGGGATATTTGGAAGCCCATAGAGGGCTATGGTGAAAAAGGAAATATCTTCCGTTCAAAACTGGAAAGAAGCTTTCTGAGAAACTGCTCTGTGTTCTGTTAATTCATCTCAGAGAGTTACATCTTTCCCTTCAAGAAGCCTTTCGCTAAGGCTGTTCTTGTGGAATTGGCAAAGGGATATTTGGAAGCCCATAGAGGGCTATGGTGAAAAAGGAAATATCTTCCGTTCAAAACTGGAAAGAAGATTTCTGAGAAACTGCTCTGTGTTCTGTTAATTCATCTCACGGAGTTACATCTTTCCCTTCAAGAAGCCTTTCGCTAAGGCTGTTCTTGGGGAATTAGCAAAGGGATATTTGGAAGCCCATAGAGGGCTATGGTGAAAAAGGAAATATCTTCCGTTCAAAACTGGAAAGAAGCTTTCTGAGAAACTGCTCTGTGTTCTGTTAATTCATCTCACAGAGTTACGTCTTTCCCTTCAAGAAGCCTTTCGCTAAGGCTGTTCTTGTGGAATTGGCAAAAGGATATTTGGTAGCCCATAGAGGGCTATGGTGAAAAAGGAAATATCTTCCGTTCAAAACTGGAAAGAATCTTTCTGAGAAACAGCTCTGTGTTCTGTTAATTCATCTCACAGAGTTACATCTTTCCCTTCAAGAAGCCTTTCGCTAAGGCTGTTCTTGTGGAATTGGAAAAGGGATATTTGGAAGCCCATAGAGGTCTATGGTGAAAAAGGAAATATCTTCCGTTCAAAACTGGAAAGAAGCTTTCTGAGAAACTGCTCTGTGTTCTGTAAATTCATGTCACAGAGTTACATCTTTCCCTTCAAGAAGCCTTTCGCTAAGACTGTTCTTGTGGAATTGGCAAAGGGATATTTGGAAGCCCATAGAGGGCTATGGTGAAAAAGGAAATATCTTCCCTTCAAAACTGGAAAGAAGCCTTCTGAGAAACTGCTCTGTGTTCTGTTAATTCATCTCACAGAGTTACATCTTTCCCTTCAAGAAGCCTTTTGCTAAGGCTGTTCTTGTGCAATTGGCAAAGGGATATTTGGAAGCCCATAGAGGGCTATGGTGAAAAAGGAAATATCTTCCGTTGAAAACTGGAAAGAAGCCTTCTGAGAAACTGCTCTGTGTTCTGTTAATTCATCTCACAGAGTTACATCTTTCCCTTCAAGAAGCCTTTCGCTAAGGCTGTTCTTGTGCAACTGGCAAAGGGATATTTGGAAGCCCTTAGAGGGCTATGGTGAAAAAGGAAATATCTTCCGTTCAAAACTGGAAAGAAGCTTTCTGAGAAACTGCTCTGTGTTCTGTTAATTCATCTCACAGAGTTACATCTTTCCCTTCAAGAAGCCTTTCGCTAAGGCTGTTCTTTTGGAATTGGCAAAGGGATATTTGGAAGACCATAGAGGGCTATGGTGAAAAAGGAAATATCTTCCGTTCAAAACTGGAAAGAAGCTTTCTGAGAAACTGCTCTGTGTTCTGTTAATTCATCTCACAAAGTAACATCTTTCCCTTCAAGAAGCCTTTCGCTAAGGCTGTTCTTGTGGAATTGGCAAAGGGATATTTGGAAGCCCATAGAGGGCTATGGTGAAAAAGGAAATATCTTCCGTTCAAAACTGGAAAGAAGCTTTCTGAGAAACTGCTCTGTGTTCTGTTAATTCATCTCACAGAGTTACGTCTTTCCCTTCAAGAAGCCTTTCGCTAAGGCTGTTCTTGGGGAATTGGCAAAGGGATATTTGGAAGCCCATAGAGGGCTATGGTGAAAAAGGAAATATCTTCCGTTCAAAACTGGAAAGAAGCTTTCTGAGAAACTGCTCTGTGTTCTGTTAATTCATCTCACAGAGTTACATCTTTCCCTTCAAGAAGCCTTTCGCTAAGGCTGTTCTTGTGGAATTGGCAAAGGGATATTTGGAAGCCCATAGAGGGCTATGGCGAAAAAGGAAATATCTTCCGTTCAAAACTGGAAAGAAGCTTTCTCGGAAACTGCTGTGTGTTCTGTTAATTCATCTCACAGAGTTACATCTTTCAATTCAAGAAGCCTTTCGCTAAGGCTGTTCTTGTGGAATTGGCAAAAGGATATTTGGAAGCCCATAGAGGGCTATGGTGAAAAAGGAAATATCTTCCGTTCAAAACTGGAAAGAAGCTTTCTGAGAAACTGCTCTGTGTTCTGTTAATTCATCTCACAGAGTTACATCTTTCGCTTCAAGAAGCCTTTCGCTAATGCTGTTCTTTTTCAATTGGCAAAGGGATATTTGGAAGCCCATAGAGGGCTATGGTGAAAAAGGAAATATCTTTCGTTCAAAACTGGCAAGAAGCCTTCTGAGAAACTGCTCTGTGTTCTGTTAATTCATCTCACAGAGTTACGTCTTTCCCTTCAAGAAGCCTTTCGCTAAGGCTGTTCTTGGGGAATTGGCAAAGGGATATTTGGAAGCCCATAGAGGGCTATGGTGAAAAAGGAAATATCTTCCGTTCAAAACTGGAAAGAAGCTTTCTGAGAAACTGCTCTGTGTTCTGTTAATTCATCTCACAGAGTTACATCTTTCCCTTCAAGAAGCCTTTCGCTAAGGCTGTTCTTGTGGAATTGGCAAAGGGATATTTGGAAGCCCATAGAGGGCTATGGCGAAAAAGGAAATATCTTCCGTTCAAAACTGGAAAGAAGCTTTCTCGGAAACTGCTGTGTGTTCTGTTAATTCATCTCACAGAGTTACATCTTTCAATTCAAGAAGCCTTTCGCTAAGGCTGTTCTTGTGGAATTGGCAAAAGGATATTTGGAAGCCCATAGAGGGCTATGGTGAAAAAGGAAATATCTTCCGTTCAAAACTGGAAAGAAGCTTTCTGAGAAAC
This sequence comes from Chlorocebus sabaeus, assembly GCF_047675955.1. NCBI lineage: Eukaryota > Metazoa > Chordata > Mammalia > Primates > Cercopithecidae > Chlorocebus > Chlorocebus sabaeus. Next base: position 457,340 of record NW_027327814.1, read on the forward strand.
TGCTCTGTGTTCTGTTAATTCATCTCACAGAGTTACATCTTTCGCTTCAAGAAGCCTTTCGCTAATGCTGTTCTTTTTCAATTGGCAAAGGGATATTTGGAAGCCCATAGAGGGCTATGGTGAAAAAGGAAATATCTTTCGTTCAAAACTGGCAAGAAGCCTTCTGAGAAACTGCTCTGTGTTCTGTTAATTCATCTCACAGAGTTACATCTTTCCCTTCCCGAAGCCTTTCGCTAAGGCTGTTCTTGTGGAATTGGCAAAGGGATATTTGGAAGCCCATAGAGGGCTATGGTGAAAAAGGAAATATCTTCCGTTCAAAACTGGAAAGAAGCTTTCTGAGAAACTGCTCTGTGTTCTGTTAATTCATCTCACAGAGTTACATCTTTCCCTTCAAGAAGCCTTTCGCTAAGGCTGTTCTTGTGGAATTGGCAAAGGGATATTTGGAAGCCCATAGAGGGCTATGGTGAAAAAGGAAATATCTTCCGTTCAAAACTGGAAAGAAGCTTTCTGAGAAACTGCTCTGTGTTCTGTTAATTCATCTCACAGAGTTACATCTTTCCCTTCAAGAAGCCTTTCGCTAAGGCTGTTCTTGTGGAATTGGCAAAGGGATATTTGGAAGCCCATAGAGGGCTATGGTGAAAAAGGAAATATCTTCCGTTCAAAACTGGAAAGAAGCTTTCTGAGAAACTGCTCTGTGTTCTGTTAATTCATCTCACAGAGTTACATCTTTCGCTTCAAGAAACCTTTCGCTAAGGCTGTTCTTTTGCAATTGGCAAAGGGATATTTGGAAGCCCATAGAGGGCTATGGTGAAAAAGGAAATATCTTTCGTTCAAAACTGGAAAGAAGCCTTCTGAGAAACTGCTCTGTGTTCTGTTAATTCATCTCACAGAGTTACATCTTTCCCTTCCAGAAGCCTTTCGCTAAGGCTGTTCTTGTGGAATTGGCAAAGGGATATTTGGAAGCCCATAGAGGGCTATGGTGAAAAAGGAAATATCTTCCGTTCAAAACTGGAAAGAAGCTTTCTGAGAAACTGCTCTGTGTTCTGTTAATTCATCTCACAGAGTTACATCTTTCCCTTCAAGAAGCCTTTCGCTAAGGCTGTTCTTGTGGAATTGGCAAAGGGATATTTGGAAGCCCATAGAGGGCTATGGTGAAAAAGGAAATATCTTCCGTTCAAAACTGGAAAGAAGCTTTCTGAGAAACTGCTCTGTGTTCTGTTAATTCATCTCACGGAGTTACATCTTTCCCTTCAAGAAGCCTTTCGGTAAGGCTGTTCTTGGGGAATTGGCAAAGGGATATTTGGAAGCCCATAGAGGGCTATGGTGAAAAAGGAAATATCTTCCGTTCAAAACTGGAAAGAAGCTTTCTGAGAAACTGCTCTGTGTTCTGTTAATTCATCTCACAGAGTTACGTCTTTCCCTTCAAGAAGCCTTTCGCTAAGGCTGTTCTTGTGGAATTGGCAAAAGGATATTTGGAAGCCCATAGAGGGCTATGGTGAAAAAGGAAATATCTTCCGTTCAAAACTGGAAAGAATCTTTCTGAGAAACAGCTCTGTGTTCTGTTAATTCATCTCACAGAGTTACATCTTTCCCTTCAAGAATTCTTTCGCTAAGGCTGTTCTTGTGGAATTGGCAAAGGGATATTTGGAAGCCCATAGAGGGCTATGGTGAAAAAGGAAATATCTTCCGTTCAAAACTGGAAAGAAGCTTTCTGAGAAACTGCTCTGTGTTCTGTAAATTCATGTCACAGAGTTACATCTTTCCCTTCAAGAAGCCTTTCGCTAAGACTGTTCTTGTGGAATTGGCAAAGGGATATTTGGAAGCCCATAGAGGGCTATGGTGAAAAAGGAAATATCTTCCGTTCAAAACTTTAAAGAAGCCTTCTGAGAAACTGCTCTGTGTTCTGTTAATTCATCTCACAGAGTTACATCTTTCCCTTCAAGAAGCCTTTTGCTAAGGCTGTTCTTGTGCAATTGGCAAAGGGATATTTGGAAGCCCATAGAGGGCTATGCTGAAAAAGGAAATATCTTCCGTTGAAAACTGGAAAGAAGCCTTCTGAGAAACTGCTCTGTGTTCTGTTAATTCATCTCACAGAGTTACATCTTTCCCTTCAAGAAGCCTTTCGCTAAGGCTGTTCTTGTGCAACTGGCAAAGGGATATTTGGAAGCCCATAGAGGGCTATGGTGAAAAAGGAAATATCTTCCGTTCAAAACTGGAAAGAAGCTTTCTGAGAAACTGCTCTGTGTTCTGTTAATTCATCTCACAGAGTTACATCTTTCCCTTCAAGAAGCCTTTCGCTAAGGCTGTTCTTTTGGAATTGGCAAAGGGATATTTGGAAGACCATAGAGGGCTATGGTGAAAAAGGAAATATCTTCCGTTCAAAACTGGAAAGAAGCTTTCTGAGAAACTGCTCTGTGTTCTGTTAATTCATCTCACAAAGTAACATCTTTCCCTTCAAGAAGCCTTTCGCTAAGGCTCTTCTTGTGGAATTGGCAAAGGGATATTTGGAAGCCCATAGAGGGCTATGGTGAAAAAGGAAATATCTTCCGTTCAAAACTGGAAAGAAGCTTTCTGAGAAACTGCTCTGTGTTCTGTTAATTCATCTCACAGAGTTACATCTTTCGCTTCAAGAAGCCTTTCGCTAAGGCTGTTCTTGTGGAATTGGCAAAGGGATATTTGGAAGCCCATAGAGGGCTATGGTGAAAAAGGAAATATCTTCCGTTGAAAACTGGAAAGAAGCTTTCTCAGAAACTGCTCTGTGTTCTGTTAATTCATCTCACAGAGTTACATCTTTCCCTTCAAGAAGCCTTTCGCTAAGGCTGTTCTTGTGGAATTGGCAAAGGGATATTTGGAAGCCCATAGAGGGCTATGGTGAAAAAGGAAATATCTTCCGTTCAAAACTGGAAAGAAGCTTTCTGAGAAACTGCTCTGTGTTCTGTTAATTCATCTCACAGAGTTACATCTTTCCCTTCAAGAAGCCTTTCGCTAAGGCTGTTCTTGTGGAATTGGCAAAGGGATATTTGGAAGCCCATAGAGGGCTATGGTGAAAAAGGAAATATCTTCCGTTCAAAACTGGAAAGAAGCTTTCTGAGAAACTGCTCTGTGTTCTGTTAATTCATCTCACAGAGTTACGTCTTTCCCTTCAAGAAGCCTTTCGCTAAGGCTGTTCTTGGGGAATTGGCAAAGGGATATTTGGAAGCCCATAGAGGGCTATGGTGAAAAAGGAAATATCTTCCGTTCAAAACTGGAAAGAAGCTTTCTGAGAAACTGCTCTGTGTTCTGTTAATTCATCTCACAGAGTTACATCTTTCCCTTCAAGAAGCCTTTCGCTAAGGCTGTTCTTGTGGAATTGGCAAAGGGATATTTGGAAGCCCATAGAGGGCTATGGTGAAAAAGGAAATATCTTCCGTTCAAAACTGGAAAGAAGCTTTCTCAGAAACTTCTCTGTGTTCTGTTAATTCATCTCACAGAGTTACATCTTTCCCTTCAAGAAGCCTTTCGCTAAGGCTGTTCTTGTGGAATTGGCAAAAGGATATTTGGAAGCCCATAGAGGGCTATGGTGAAAAAGGAAATATCTTCCGTTCAAAACTGGAAAGAAGCTTTCTGAGAAACTGCTCTGTGTTCTGTTAATTCATCTCACAGAGTTACATCTTTCGCTTCAAGAAGCCTTTCGCTAAGGCTGTTCTTTTGCAATTGGCAAAGGGATATTTGGAAGCCCATAGAGGGCTATGGTGAAAAAGGAAATATCTTTCGTTCAAAACTGGAAAGAAGCCTTCTGAGAAACTGCTCTGTGTTCTGTTAATTCATCTCACAGAGTTACATCTTTCCCTTCCAGAAGCCTTTCGCTAAGGCTGTTCTTGTGGAATTGGCAAAGGGATATTTGGAAGCCCATAGAGGGCTACGGTGAAAAAGGAAATATCTTCCGTTCAAAACTGGAAAGAAGCTTTCTGAGAAACTGCTCTGTGTTCTGTTAATTCATCTCACAGAGTTACATCTTTCCCTTCCAGAAGCCTTTCGCTAAGGCTGTTCTTGTGGAATTGGCAAAGGGATATTTGGAAGCCCATAGAGGGCTATGGTGAAAAAGGAAATATCTTCCGTTCAAAACTGGAAAGAAGCTTTCTGAGAAACTGCTCTGTGTTCTGTTAATTCATCTCACAGAGTTACATCTTTCCCTTCAAGAAGCCTTTCGCTAAGGCTGTTCTTGTGGAATTGGCAAAGGGATATTTGGAAGCCCATAGAGGGCTATGGTGAAAAAGGAAATATCTTCCGTTCAAAACTGGAAAGAAGCTTTCTGAGAAACTGCTCTGTGTTCTGTTAATTCATCTCACTGAGTTACATCTTTCCCTTCAAGAAGCCTTTCGCTAAGGCTTTTCTTGTGGAATTGGCAAAGGGATATTTGGAAGCCCATAGAGGGCTATGTTGAAAAAGGAAATATCTTCCGTTCAAAACTGGAAAGAAGCTTTCTGAGAAACTGCTCTGTGTTCTGTTAATTCATCTCACAGAGTTACATCTTTCCCTTCAAGAAGCCTTTCGCTAAGGCTGTTCTTGTGGAATTGGCAAAGGGATATTTGGAAGCCCATAGAGGGCTATGGTGAAAAAGGAAATATCTTCCGTTCAAAACTGGAAAGAAGATTTCTGAGAAACTGCTCTGTGTTCTGTTAATTCATCTCACGGAATTACATCTTTCCCTTCAAGAAGCCTTTCGCTAAGGCTGTTCTTGTGGAATTGGCAAAGGGATATTTGGAAGCCCATAGAGGGCTATGGTGAAAAAGGAAATATCTTCCGTTCAAAACTGGAAAGAAGCTTTCTGAGAAACTGCTCTGTGTTCTGTTAATTCATCTCACAGAGTTACATCTTTTGCTTCAAGAAGCCTTTCGCTAAGGCTGTTCTTTTGCAATTGGCAAAGGGATATTTGGAAGCCCATAGAGGGCTATGGTGAAAAAGGAAATATCTTCCGTTGAAAACTGGAAAGAAGCCTTCTGAGAAACTGCTCTGTGTTCTGTTAATTCATCTCACAGAGTTACATCTTTCCCTTCAAGAAGCCTTTCGCTAAGGCTGTTCTTGTGGAATTGGCAAAAGGATATTTGGAAGCCCATAGAGGGCTATGGTGAAAAAGGCAATATCTTCCGTTCAAAACTGGAAAGAAGCTTTCTGAGAAACTGCTCTGTGTTCTGTTAATTCATCTCACAGAGTTACATCTTTCCCTTCAAGAAGCCTTTCGCTAAGGCTGTTCTTGTGGAATTGGCAAAGGGATATTTGGAAGCCCATAGAGGGCTATGGTGAAAAAGGAAATATCTTCCGTTCAAAACTGGAAAGAAGCTTTCTGAGAAACTGCTCTGTGTTCTGTTAATTCATCTCACAGAATTACATCTTTCCCTTCAAGAAGCCTTTCGCTAAGGCTGTTCTTGTGGAATTGGCAAAGGGATATTTGGAAGCCCATAGAGGGCTATGGTGAAAAAGGAAATATCTTCCGTTCAAAACTGGAAAGAAGCTCTCTGAGAAACTGCTCTGTGTTCTGTTAATTCATCTCACAGAGTTACATCTTTCCCTTCAAGAAGCCTTTCGCTAAGGCTGTTCTTGTGGAATTGGCAAAGGGATATTTGGAAGCCCATAGAGGGCTATGGTGAAAAAGGAAATATCTTCCGTTCAAAACTGGAAAGAAGATTTCTGAGAAACTGCTCTGTGTTCTGTTAATTCATCTCACGGAGTTACATCTTTCCCTTCAAGAAGCCTTTCGCTAAGGCTGTTCTTGGGGAATTGGCAAAGGGATATTTGGAAGCCCATAGAGGGCTATGGTGAAAAAGGAAATATCTTCCGTTCAAAACTGGAAAGAAGCTTTCTGAGAAACTGCTCTGTGTTCTGTTAATTCATCTCACAGAGTTACGTCTTTCCCTTCAAGAAGCCTTTCGCTAAGGCTGTTCTTGTGGAATTGGCAAAAGGATATTTGGAAGCCCATAGAGGGCTATGGTGAAAAAGGAAATATCTTCCGTTCAAAACTGGAAAGAATCTTTCTGAGAAACAGCTCTGTGTTCTGTTAATTCATCTCACAGAGTTACATCTTTCCCTTCAAGAAGCCTTTCGCTAAGGCTGTTCTTGTGGAATTGGAAAAGGGATATTTGGAAGCCCATAGAGGGCTATGGTGAAAAAGGAAATATCTTCCGTTCAAAACTGGAAAGAAGCTTTCTGAGAAACTGCTCTGTGTTCTGTAAATTCATGTCACAGAGTTACATCTTTCCCTTCAAGAAGCCTTTCGCTAAGACTGTTCTTGTGGAATTGGCAAAGGGATATTTGGAAGCCCATAGAGGGCTATGGTGAAAAAGGAAATATCTTCCGTTCAAAACTGGAAAGAAGCCTTCTGAGAAACTGCTCTGTGTTCTGTTAATTCATCTCACAGAGTTACATCTTTCCCTTCAAGAAGCCTTTTGCTAAGGCTGTTCTTGTGCAATTGGCAAAGGGATATTTGGAAGCCCATAGAGGGCTATGGTGAAAAAGGAAATATCTTCCGTTGAAAACTGGAAAGAAGCCTTCTGAGAAACTGCTCTGTGTTCTGTTAATTCATCTCACAGAGTTACATCTTTCCCTTCAAGAAGCCTTTCGCTAAGGCTGTTCTTGTGCAACTGGCAAAGGGATATTTGGAAGCCCATAGAGGGCTATGGTGAAAAAGGAAATATCTTCCGTTCAAAACTGGAAAGAAGCTTTCTGAGAAACTGCTCTGTGTTCTGTTAATTCATCTCACAGAGTTACATCTTTCCCTTCAAGAAGCCTTTCGCTAAGGCTGTTCTTTTGGAATTGGCAAAGGGATATTTGGAAGACCATAGAGGGCTATGGTGAAAAAGGAAATATCTTCCGTTCAAAACTGGAAAGAAGCTTTCTGAGAAACTGCTCTGTGTTCTGTTAATTAATCTCACAAAGTAACATCTTTCCCTTCAAGAAGCCTTTCGCTAAGGCTGTTCTTGTGGAATTGGCAAAGGGATATTTGGAAGCCCATAGAGGGCTATGGTGAAAAAGGAAATATCTTCCGTTCAAAACTGGAAAGAAGCTTTCTGAGAAACTGCTCTGTGTTCTGTTAATTCATCTCACAGAGTTACGTCTTTCCCTTCAAGAAGCCTTTCGCTAAGGCTGTTCTTGGGGAATTGGCAAAGGGATATTTGGAAGCCCATAGAGGGCTATGGTGAAAAAGGAAATATCTTCCGTTCAAAACTGGAAAGAAGCTTTCTGAGAAACTGCTCTGTGTTCTGTTAATTCATCTCACAGAGTTACATCTTTCCCTTCAAGAAGCCTTTCGCTAAGGCTGTTCTTGTGGAATTGGCAAAGGGATATTTGGAAGCCCATAGAGGGCTATGGCGAAAAAGGAAATATCTTCCGTTCAAAACTGGAAAGAAGCTTTCTCGGAAACTGCTCTGTGTTCTGTTAATTCATCTCACAGAGTTACATCTTTCAATTCAAGAAGCCTTTCGCTAAGGCTGTTCTTGTGGAATTGGCAAAAGGATATTTGGAAGCCCATAGAGGGCTATGGTGAAAAAGGAAATATCTTCCGTTCAAAACTGGAAAGAAGCTTTCTGAGAAACTGCTCTGTGTTCTGTTAATTCATCTCACAGAGTTACATCTTCCGCTTCAAGAAGCCTTTCGCTAATGCTGTTCTTTTGCAATTGGCAAAGGGATATTTGGAAGCCCATAGAGGGCTATGGTGAAAAAGGAAATATCTTTCGTTCAAAACTGGCAAGAAGCCTTCTGAGAAACTGCTCTGTGTTCTGTTAATTCATCTCACAGAGTTACATCTTTCCCTTCCCGAAGCCTTTCGCTAAGGCTGTTCTTGTGGAATTGGCAAAGGGATATTTGGAAGCCCATAGAGGGCTATGGTGAAAAAGGAAATATCTTCCGTTCAAAACTGGAAAGAAGCTTTCTGAGAAACTGCTCTGTGTTCTGTTAATTCATCTCACAGAGTTACATCTTTCCCTTCAAGAAGCCTTTCGCTAAGGCTGTTCTTGTGGAATTGGCAAAGGGATATTTGGAAGCCCATAGAGGGCTATGGTGAAAAAGGAAATATCTTCCGTTCAAAACTGGAAAGAAGCTTTCTGAGAAACTGCTCTGTGTTCTGTTAATTCATCTCACAGAGTTACATCTTTCGCTTCAAGAAGCCTTTCGCTAAGGCTGTTCTTTTGCAATTGGCAAAGGGATATTTGGAAGCCCATAGAGGGCTATGGTGAAAAAGGAAATATCTTCCGTTCAAAACTGGAAAGAAGCCTTCTGAGAAACTGCTCTGTGTTCTGTTAATTCATCTCACAGAGTTACATCTTTCCCTTCAAGAAGCCTTTCGCTAAGGCTGTTCTTGTGGAATTGGCAAAGGGATATTTGGAAGCCCATAGAGTGCTATGGTGAAAAAGGAAATATCTTCCGTTCAAAACTGGAAAGAAGCTTTCTGAGAAACTGCTCTGTGTTCTGTTAATTCATCTCACAGAGTTACATCTTTCCCTTCAAGAAGCCTTTCGCTAAGGCTGTTCTTGTGGAATTGGCAAAGGGATATTTGGAAGCCCATAGAGGGCTATGGTGAAAAAGGAAATATCTTCCGTTCAAAACTGGAAAGAAGCTTTCTGAGAAACTGCTCTGTGTTCTGTTAATTCATCTCACAGAGTTACATCTTTCCCTTCAAGAAGCCTTTCGCTAAGGCTGTTCTTGTGGAATTGGCAAAGGGATATTTTTTAAGCCCATAGAGGGCTATGGTGAAAAAGGAAATATCTTCCGTTCAAAACTGGAAAGAAGCTTTCTGAGAAACTGCTCTGTGTTCTGTTAATTCATCTCACAGAGTTACATCTTTCCCTTCAAGAAGCCTTTCGCTAAGGCTGTTCTTGTGGAATTGGCAAAGGGATATTTGGAAGCCCATAGAGGGCTATGGTGAAAAAGGAAATATTTTCCGTTCAAAACTGGAAAGAAGATTTCTGAGAAACTGCTCTGTGTTCTGTTAATTCATCTCACGGAGTTACATCTTTCCCTTCAAGAAGCCTTTCGCTAAGGCTGTTCTTGTGGAATTGGCAAAGGGATAATTGGAAGCCCATAGAGGGCTATGGTGAAAAAGGAAATATCTTCCGTTCAAAACTGGAAAGAAGCTTTCTGAGAAACTGCTCTGTGTTCTGTTAATTCATCTCACAGAGTTACGTCTTTCCCTTCAAGAAGCCTTTCGCTAAGGCTGTTCTTGTGGAATTGGCAAAAGGATATTTGGAAGCCCATAGAGGGCTATGGTGAAAAAGGAAATATCTTCCGTTCAAAACTGGAAAGAATCTTTCTGAGAAACAGCTCTGTGTTCTGTTAATTCATCTCACAGAGTTACATCTTTCCCTTCAAGAAGCCTTTCGCTAAGGCTGTTCTTGTGGAATTGGAAAAGGGATATTTGGAAGCCCATAGAGGGCTATGGTGAAAAAGGAAATATCTTCCGTTCAAAACTGGAAAGAAGCTTTCTGAGAAACTGCTCTGTGTTCTGTAAATTCATGTCACAGAGTTACATCTTTCCCTTCAAGAAGCCTTTCGCTAAGACTGTTCTTGTGGAATTGGCAAAGGGATATTTGGAAGCCCATAGAGGGCTATGGTGAAAAAGGAAATATCTTCCGTTCAAAACTGGAAAGAAGCTTTCTGAGAAACTGCTCTGTGTTCTGTTAATTCATCTCACAGAGTTACATCTTTCCCTTCAAGAAGCCTTTCGCTAAGGCTGTTCTTGTGGAATTGGCAAAGGGATATTTGGAAGCCCATAGATGGCTACGTTGAAAAAGGAAATATCTTCCGTTCAAAACTGGAAAGAAGCTTTCTGAGAAACTGCTCTGTGTTCTGTTAATTCATCTCACAGAGTTACATCTTTCCCTTCAAGAAGCCTTTCGCTAAGGCTGTTCTTGTGGAATTGGCAAAGGGATATTTGGAAGCCCATAGAGGGCTATGGTGAAAAAGGAAATATCTTCCGTTGAAAACTGGAAAGAAGCTTTCTGAGAAACTGCTCTGTGTTCTGTTAATTCATCTCACGGAGTTACATCTTTCCCTTCAAGAAGCCTTTCGCTAAGGCTGTTCTTGTGGAATTGGCAAAGGGATATTTGGAAGCCCATAGAGGGCTATGGTGAAAAAGGAAATATCTTCCGTTCAAAACTGGAAAGAAGCTTTCTGAGAAACTGCTCTGTGTTCTGTTAATTCATCTCACAGAGTTACATCTTTCCCTTCAAGAAGCCTTTCGCTAAGGCTGTTCTTGTGGAATTGGCAAAGGGATATTTTTTAAGCCCATAGAGGTCTATGGTGAAAAAGGAAATATCTTCCGTTCAAAACTGGAAAGAAGCTTTCTGAGAAACTGCTCTGTGTTCTGTTAATTCATCTCACAGAGTTACATCTTTCCCTTCAAGAAGCCTTTCGCTAAGGCTGTTCTTGTGGAATTGGCAAAGGGATATTTGGAAGCCCATAGAGGGCTATGGTGAAAAAGGAAATATTTTCCGTTCAAAACTGGAAAGAAGATTTCTGAGAAACTGCTCTGTGTTCTGTTAATTCATCTCACGGAGTTACATCTTTCCCTTCAAGAAGCCTTTCGCTAAGGCTGTTCTTGTGGAATTGGCAAAGGGATATTTGGAAGCCCATAGAGGGCTATGGTGAAAAAGGAAATATCTTCCGTTCAAAACTGGAAAGAAGCTTTCTGAGAAACTGCTCTGTGTTCTGTTAATTCATCTCACAGAGTTACGTCTTTCCCTTCAAGAAGCCTTTCGCTAAGGCTGTTCTTGTGGAATTGGCAAAAGGATATTTGGAAGCCCATAGAGGGCTATGGTGAAAAAGGAAATATCTTCCGTTCAAAACTGGAAAGAATCTTTCTGAGAAACAGCTCTGTGTTCTGTTAATTCATCTCACAGAGTTACATCTTTCCCTTCAAGAAGCCTTTCGCTAAGGCTGTTCTTGTGGAATTGGAAAAGGGATATTTGGAAGCCCATAGAGGGCTATGGTGAAAAAGGAAATATCTTCCGTTCAAAACTGGAAAGAAGCTTTCTGAGAAACTGCTCTGTGTTCTGTAAATTCATGTCACAGAGTTACATCTTTCCCTTCAAGAAGCCTTTCGCTAAGACTGTTCTTGTGGAATTGGCAAAGGGATATTTGGAAGCCCATAGAGGGCTATGGTGAAAAAGGAAATATCTTCCGTTCAAAACTGGAAAGAAGCTTTCTGAGAAACTGCTCTGTGTTCTGTTAATTCATCTCACAGAGTTACATCTTTCCCTTCAAGAAGCCTTTCGCTAAGGCTGTTCTTGTGGAATTGGCAAAGGGATATTTGGAAGCCCATAGATGGCTACGTTGAAAAAGGAAATATCTTCCGTTCAAAACTGGAAAGAAGCTTTCTGAGAAACTGCTCTGTGTTCTGTTAATTCATCTCACAGAGTTACATCTTTCCCTTCAAGAAGCCTTTCGCTAAGGCTGTTCTTGTGGAATTGGCAAAGGGATATTTGGAAGCCCATAGAGGGCTATGGTGAAAAAGGAAATATCTTCCGTTGAAAACTGGAAAGAAGCTTTCTGAGAAACTGCTCTGTGTTCTGTTAATTCATCTCACGGAGTTACATCTTTCCCTTCAAGAAGCCTTTCGCTAAGGCTGTTCTTGTGGAATTGGCAAAGGGATATTTGGAAGCCCATAGAGGGCTATGGTGAAAAAGGAAATATCTTCCGTTCAAAACTGGAAAGAAGCTTTCTGAGGAACTACTCTGTGTTCTGTTAATTCATCTCACAGAGTTACATCTTTCCCTTCAAGAAGCCTTTCGCTAAGGCTGTTCTTGTGCAATTGGCAAAGGGATATTTGGAAGCCCATAGAGGGCTATGGTGAAAAAGGAAATATCTTCCGTTCAAAACTGGAAAGAAGCTTTCTGAGAAACTGCTCTGTGTTCTGTTAATTCATCTCACAGAGTTACATCTTTCCCTTCAAGAAGCTTTTCGCTAAGGCTGTTCTTGTGCAATTGGAAAAGGGATATTTGGAAGCCCATAGAGGGCTATGGTGAAAAAGGAAATATCTTCCGTTCAAAACTGGAAAGAAGCTTTCTGAGAAACTGCTCTGTGTTCTGTTAATTCATCTCACAGAGTTACATCTTTCCCTTCAAGAAGCCTTTCGCTAAGGCTGTTCTTGTGGAATTGGCAAAGGGATATTTGGAAGCCCATAGAGGGCTATGGTGAAAAAGGAAATATCTTCCGTTCAAAACTGGAAAGAAGCTTTCTGAGAAACTGCTCTGTGTTCTGTTAATTCATCTCACAGAGTTACATCTTTCCCTTCAAGAAGCCTTTCGCTAAGGCTGTTCTTGTGGAATTGGCAAAGGGATATTTGGAAGCCCATAGAGGGCTATGGTGAAAAAGGAAATATCTTCCGTTCAAAACTGGAAAGAAGATTTCTGAGAAACTGCTCTGTGTTCTGTTAATTCATCTCACGGAGTTACATCTTTCCCTTCAAGAAGCCTTTCGCTAAGGCTCTTCTTGTGGAATTGGCAAAGGGATATTTGGAAGCCCATAGAGGGCTATGGTGAAAAAGGAAATATCTTCCGTTCAAAACTGGAAAGAAGCTTTCTGAGAAACTGCTCTGTGTTCTGTTAATTCATCTCACAGAGTTACGTCTTTCCCTTCAAGAAGCCTTTCGCTAAGGCTGTTCTTGTGGAATTGGCAAAAGGATATTTGGAAGCCCATAGAGGGCTATGGTGAAAAAGGAAATATCTTCCGTTCAAAACTGGAAAGAATCTTTCTGAGAAACAGCTCTGTGTTCTGTTAATTCATCTCACAGAGTTACATCTTTCCCTTCAAGAAGCCTTTCGCTAAGGCTGTTCTTGTGGAATTGGCAAAGGGATATTTGGAAGCCCATAGAGGGCTATGGTGAAAAAGGAAATATCTTCCGTTCAAAACTGGAAAGAAGCTTTCTGAGAAACTGCTCTGTGTTCTGTAAATTCATGTCACAGAGTTACATCTTTCCCTTCAAGAAGCCTTTCGCTAAGACTGTTCTTGTGGAATTGGCAAAGGGATATTTGGAAGCCCATAGAGGGCTATGGTGAAAAAGGAAATATCTTCCGTTCAAAACTGGAAAGAAGCCTTCTGAGAAACTGCTCTGTGTTCTGTTAATTCATCTCACAGAGTTACATCTTTCCCTTCAAGAAGCCTTTTGCTAAGGCTGTTCTTGTGCAATTGGCAAAGGGATATTTGGAAGCCCATAGAGGGCTATGGTGAAAAAGGAAATATCTTCCGTTGAAAACTGGAAAGAAGCCTTCTGAGAAACTGCTCTGTGTTCTGTTAATTCATCTCACAGAGTTACATCTTTCCCTTCAAGAAGCCTTTCGCTAAGGCTGTTCTTGTGCAACTGGCAAAGGGATATTTGGAAGACCATAGAGGGCTATGGTGAAAAAGGAAATATCTTCCGTTCAAAACTGGAAAGAAGATTTCTGAGAAACTGCTCTGTGTTCTGTTAATTCATCTCACGGAGTTACATCTTTCCCTTCAAGAAGCCTTTCGCTAAGGCTGTTCTTGGGGAATTGGCAAAGGGATATTTGGAAGCCCATAGAGGGCTATGGTGAAAAAGGAAATATCTTCCGTTCAAAACTGGAAAGAAGCTTTCTGAGAAACTGCTCTGTGTTCTGTTAATTCATCTCACAGAGTTACGTCTTTCCCTTCAAGAAGCCTTTCGCTAAGGCTGTTCTTGTGGAATTGGCAAAAGGATATTTGGAAGCCCATAGAGGGCTATGGTGAAAAAGGAAATATCTTCCGTTCAAAACTGGAAAGAATCTTTCTGAGAAACAGCTCTGTGTTCTGTTAATTCATCTCACAGAGTTACATCTTTCCCTTCAAGAAGCCTTTCGCTAAAGCTGTTCTTGTGGAATTGGAAAAGGGATATTTGGAAGCCCATAGAGGGCTATGGTGAAAAAGGAAATATCTTCCGTTCAAAACTGGAAAGAAGCTTTCTGAGAAACTGCTCTGTGTTCTGTAAATTCATGTCACAGAGTTACATCTTTCCCTTCAAGAAGCCTTTCGCTAAGACTGTTCTTGTGGAATTGGCAAAGGGATATTTGGAAGCCCATAGAGGGCTATGGTGAAAAAGGAAATATCTTCCGTTCAAAACTGGAAAGAAGCCTTCTGAGAAACTGCTCTGTGTTCTGTTAATTCATCTCACAGAGTTACATCTTTCCCTTCAAGAAGCCTTTTGCTAAGGCTGTTCTTGTGCAATTGGCAAAGGGATATTTGGAAGCCCATAGAGTTCTATGCTGAAAAAGGAAATATCTTCCGTTGAAAACTGGAAAGAAGCCTTCTGAGAAACTGCTCTGTGTTCTGTTAATTCATCTCACAGAGTTACATCTTTCCCTTCAAGAAGCCTTTCGCTAAGGCTGTTCTTGTGCAACTGGCAAAGGGATATTTGGAAGCCCATAGAGGGCTATGCTGAAAAAGGAAATATCTTCCGTTGAAAACTGGAAAGAAGCCTTCTGAGAAACTGCTCTGTGTTCTGTTAATTCATCTCACAGAGTTACATCTTTCCCTTCAAGAAGCCTTTCGCTAAGGCTGTTCTTGTGCAACTGGCAAAGGGATATTTGGAAGCCCATAGAGGGCTATGGTGAAAAAGGAAATATCTTCCGTTCAAAACTGGAAAGAAGCTTTCTGAGAAACTGCTCTGTGTTCTGTTAATTCATCTCACAGAGTTACATCTTTCCCTTCAAGAAGCCTTTCGCTAAGGCTGTTCTTTTGGAATTGGCAAAGGGATATTTGGAAGACCATAGAGGGCTATGGTGAAAAAGGAAATATCTTCCGTTCAAAACTGGAAAGAAGCTTTCTGAGAAACTGCTCTGTGTTCTGTTAATTCATCTCACAAAGTAACATCTTTCCCTTCAAGAAGCCTTTCGCTAAGGCTCTTCTTGTGGAATTGGCAAAGGGATATTTGGAAGCCCATAGAGGGCTATGGTGAAAAAGGAAATATCTTCCGTTCAAAACTGGAAAGAAGCTTTCTGAGAAACTGCTCTGTGTTCTGTTAATTCATCTCACAGAGTTACATCTTTCGCTTCAAGAAACCTTTCGCTAAGGCTGTTCTTGTGGAATTGGCAAAGGGATATTTGGAAGCCCATAGAGGGCTATGGTGAAAAAGGAAATATCTTCCGTTGAAAACTGGAAAGAAGCTTTCTGAGAAACTGCTCTGTGTTCTGTTAATTCATCTCACAGAGTTACATCTTTCCCTTCAAGAAGCCTTTCGCTAAGGCTGTTCTTGTGGAATTGGCAAAGGGATATTTGGAAGCCCATAGAGGGCTATGGTGAAAAAGGAAATATCTTCCGTTCAAAACTGGAAAGAAGCTTTCTGAGAAACTGCTCTGTGTTCTGTTAATTCATCTCACAGAGTTACATCTTTCCCTTCAAGAAGCCTTTCGCTAAGGCTGTTCTTGTGGAATTGGCAAAGGGATATTTGGAAGCCCATAGAGGGCTATGGTGAAAAAGGAAATATCTTCCGTTCAAAACTGGAAAGAAGGTTTCTGAGAAACTGCTCTGTGTTCTGTTAATTCATCTCACAGAGTTACATCTTTCCCTTCAAGAAGCCTTTCGCTAAGGCTGTTCTTGTGGAATTGGCAAAAGGATATTTGGAAGCCCATAGAGGGCTATGGTGAAAAAGGAAATATCTTCCGTTCAAAACTGGAAAGAAGCTTTCTGAGAAACTGCTCTGTGTTCTGTTAATTCATCTCACAGAGTTACATCTTTCGCTTCAAGAAGCCTTTCGCTAAGGCTGTTCTTTTGCAATTGGCAAAGGGATATTTGGAAGCCCATAGAGGGCTATGGTGAAAAAGGAAATATCTTTCGTTCAAAACTGGAAAGAAGCCCTCTGAGAAACTGCTCTGTGTTCTGTTAATTCATCTCACAGAGTTACATCTTTCCCTTCCAGAAGCCTTTCGCTAAGGCTGTTCTTGTGGAATTGGCAAAGGGATATTTGGAAGACCATAGAGGGCTACGGTGAAAAAGGAAATATCTTCCGTTCAAAACGGGAAAGAAGATTTCTGAGAAACTGCTCTGTGTTCTGTTAATTCATCTCACGGAGTTACATCTTTCCCTTCAAGAAGCCTTTCGCTAAGGCTGTTCTTGGGGAATTGGCAAAGGGATATTTGGAAGCCCATAGAGGGCTATGGTGAAAAAGGAAATATCTTCCGTTCAAAACTGGAAAGAAGCTTTCTGAGAAACTGCTCTGTGTTCTGTTAATTCATCTCACAGAGTTACGTCTTTCCCTTCATGAAGCCTTTCGCTAAGGCTGTTCTTGTGGAATTGGCAAAAGGATATTTGGAAGCCCATAGAGGGCTATGGTGAAAAAGGAAATATCTTCCGTTCAAAACTGGAAAGAATCTTTCTGAGAAACAGCTCTGTGTTCTGTTAATTCATCTCACAGAGTTACATCTTTCCCTTCAAGAAGCCTTTCGCTAAGGCTGTTCTTGTGGAATTGGAAAAGGGATATTTGGAAGCCCATAGAGGGCTATGGTGAAAAAGGAAATATCTTCCGTTCAAAACTGGAAAGAAGCTTTCTGAGAAACTGCTCTGTGTTCTGTAAATTCATGTCACAGAGTTACATCTTTCCCTTCAAGAAGCCTTTCGCTAAGACTGTTCTTGTGGAATTGGCAAAGGGATATTTGGAAACCCATAGAGGGCTATGGTGAAAAAGGAAATATCTTCCGTTCAAAACTGGAAAGAAGCCTTCTGAGAAACTGCTCTGTGTTCTGTTAATTCATCTCACAGAGTTACATCTTTCCCTTCAAGAAGCCTTTTGCTACGGCTGTTCTTGTGCAATTGGCAAAGGGATATTTGGAAGCCCATAGAGGGCTATGGTGAAAAAGGAAATATCTTCCGTTGAAAACTGGAAAGAAGCCTTCTGAGAAACTGCTCTGTGTTCTGTTAATTCATCTCACAGAGTTACATCTTTCCCTTCAAGAAGCCTTTCGCTAAGGCTGTTCTTGTGCAACTGGCAAAGGGATATTTGGAAGCCCATAGAGGGCTATGGTGAAAAAGGAAATATCTTCCGTTCAAAACTGGAAAGAAGCTTTCTGAGAAACTGCTCTGTGTTCTGTTAATTCATCTCACAGAGTTACATCTTTCCCTTCAAGAAGCCTTTCGCTAAGGCTGTTCTTTTGGAATTGGCAAAGGGATATTTGGAAGACCATAGAGGGCTATGTTGAAAAAGGAAATATCTTCCGTTCAAAACTGGAAAGAAGCTTTCTGAGAAACTGCTCTGTGTTCTGTTAATTCATCTCACAAAGTAACATCTTTCCCTTCAAGAAGCCTTTCGCTAAGGCTGTTCTTGTGGAATTGGCAAAGGGATATTTGGAAGCCCATAGAGGGCTATGGTGAAAAAGGAAATATCTTCCGTTCAAAACTGGAAAGAAGCTTTCTGAGAAACTGCTCTGTGTTCTGTTAATTCATCTCACAGAGTTACGTCTTTCCCTTCAAGAAGCCTTTCGCTAAGGCTGTTCTTGGGGAATTGGCAAAGGGATATTTGGAAGCCCATAGAGGGCTATGGTGAAAAAGGAAATATCTTCCGTTCAAAACTGGAAAGAAGCTTTCTGAGAAACTGCTCTGTGTTCTGTTAATTCATCTCACAGAGTTACATCTTTCCCTTCAAGAAGCCTTTCGCTAAGGCTGTTCTTGTGGAATTGGCAAAGGGATATTTGGAAGCCCATAGAGGGCTATGGTGAAAAAGGAAATATCTTCCGTTGAAAACTGGAAAGAAGCTTTCTCAGAAACTGCTCTGTGTTCTGTTAATTCATCTCACAGAGTTACATCTTTCCCTTCAAGAAGCCTTTCGCTAAGGCTGTTCTTGTGGAATTGGCAAAGGGATATTTGGAAGCCCATAGAGGGCTATGGTGAAAAAGGAAATATCTTTCGTTCAAAACTGGAAAGAAGCCTTCTGAGAAACTGCTCTGTGTTCTGTTAATTCATCTCACAGAGTTACATCTTTCCCTTCCCGAAGCCTTTCGCTAAGGCTGTTCTTGTGGAATTGGCAAAGGGATATTTGGAAGCCCATAGAGGGCTATGGTGAAAAAGGAAATATCTTCCGTTCAAAACTGGAAAGAAGCTTTCTGAGAAACTGCTCTGTGTTCTGTTAATTCATCTCACAGAGTTACATCTTTCCCTTCAAGAAGCCTTTCGCTAAGGCTGTTCTTGTGGAATTGGCAAAGGGATATTTGGAAGCCCATAGAGGGCTATGGTGAAAAAGGAAATATCTTCCGTTCAAAACTGGAAAGAAGCTTTCTGAGAAACTGCTCTGTGTTCTGTTAATTCATCTCACAGAGTTACATCTTTCCCTTCAAGAAGCCTTTCGCTAAGGCTGTTCTTGTGGAATTGGCAAAGGGATATTTGGAAGCCCATAGAGGGCTATGGTGAAAAAGGAAATATCTTCCGTTCAAAACTGGAAAGAAGATTTCTGAGAAACTGCTCTGTGTTCTGTTAATTCATCTCACGGAGTTACATCTTTCCCTTCAAGAAGCCTTTCGCTAAGGCTGTTCTTGGGGAATTGGCAAAGGGATATTTGGAAGCCCATAGAGGGCTATGGTGAAAAAGGAAATATCTTCCGTTCAAAACTGGAAAGAAGCTTTCTGAGAAACTGCTCTGTGTTCTGTTAATTCATCTCACAGAGTTACATCTTTCGCTTCAAGAAGCCTTTCGCTAAGGCTGTTCTTTTGGAATTGGCAAAGGGATATTTGGAAGACCATAGAGGGCTATGGTGAAAAAGGAAATATCTTCCGTTGAAAACTGGAAAGAAGCTTTCTGAGAAACTGCTCTGTGTTCTGTTAATTCATCTCACAGAGTTACATCTTTCCCTTCAAGAAGCCTTTCGCTAAGGCTGTTCTGGTGGAATTGGCAAAGGGATATTTGGAAGCCCATAGAGGGCTATGGTGAAAAAGGAAATATCTTCCGTTCAAAACTGGAAAGAAGCTTTCTGAGAAACTGCTCTGTGTTCTCTTAATTCATCTCACAGAGTTACATCTTTCCCTTCAAGAAGCCTTTCGCTAAGGCTGTTCTTGTGGAATTGGCAAAGGGATATTTGGAAGCCCATAGAGGGCTATTTTGAAAAAGGAAATATCTTCCGTTCAAAACTGGAAAAAAGCTTTCTGAGAAACTGCTCTGTGTTCTGTTAATTCATCTCACAGAGTTACATCTTTCCCTTCAAGAAGCCTTTCGCTAAGGCTGTTCTTGTGGAATTGGCAAAGGGATATTTGGAAGCCCATAGAGGGCTATGGTGAAAAAGGAAATATCTTCCGTTCAAAACTGGAAAGAAGCTTTCTGAGAAACTGCTCTGTGTTCTGTTAATTCATCTCACAGAGTTACGTCTTTCCCTTCAAGAAGCCTTTCGCTAAGGCTGTTCTTGTGGAATTGGCAAAAGGATATTTGGAAGCCCATAGAGGGCTATGGTGAAAAAGGAAATATCTTCCGTTCAAAACTGGAAAGAAGCCTTCTGAGAAACTGCTCTGTGTTCTGTTAATTCATCTCACAGAGTTACATCTTTCCCTTCAAGAAGCCTTTCGCTAAGGCTGTTCTTGTGGAATTGGAAAAGGGATATTTGGAAGCCCATAGAGGGCTATGGTGAAAAAGGAAATATCTTCCGTTCAAAACTGGAAAGAAGCTTTCTGAGAAACTGCTCTGTGTTCTGTAAATTCATGTCACAGAGTTACATCTTTCCCTTCAAGAAGCCTTTCGCTAAGACTGTTCTTGTGGAATTGGCAAAGGGATATTTGGAAGCCCATAGAGGGCTATGGTGAAAAAGGAAATATCTTCCGTTCAAAACTGGAAAGAAGCCTTCTGAGAAACTGCTCTGTGTTCTGTTAATTCATCTCACAGAGTTACATCTTTCCCTTCAAGAAGCCTTTTGCTAAGGCTGTTCTTGTGCAATTGGCAAAGGGATATTTGGAAGCCCATAGAGGGCTATGGTGAAAAAGGAAATATCTTCCGTTGAAAACTGGAAAGAAGCCTTCTGAGAAACAGCTCTGTGTTCTGTTAATTCATCTCACAGAGTTACATCTTTCCCTTCAAGAAGCCTTTCGCTAAGGCTGTTCTTGTGCAACTGGCAAAGGGATATTTGGAAGCCCATAGAGGGCTATGGTGAAAAAGGAAATATCTTCCGTTCAAAACTTGAAAGAAGCTTTCTGAGAAACTGCTCTGTGTTCTGTTAATTCATCTCACAGAGTTACATCTTTCCCTTCAAGAAGCCTTTCGCTAAGGCTGTTCTTTTGGAATTGGCAAAGGGATATTTGAAAGACCATAGAGGGCTATGGTGAAAAAGGAAATATCTTCCGTTCAAAACTGGAAAGAAGCTTTCTGAGAAACTGCTCTGTGTTCTGTTAATTCATCTCACAAAGTAACATCTTTCCCTTCAAGAAGCCTTTCGCTAAGGCTCTTCTTGTGGAATTGGCAAAGGGATATTTGGAAGCCCATAGAGTGCTATGGTGAAAAAGGAAATATCTTCCGTTCAAAACTGGAAAGAAGCTTTCTGAGAAACTGCTCTGTGTTCTGTTAATTCATCTCACAGAGTTACATCTTTCGCTTCAAGAAGCCTTTCGCTAAGGCTGTTCTTGTGGAATTGGCAAAGGGATATTTGGAAGCCCATAGAGGGCTATGGTGAAAAAGGAAATATCTTCCGTTGAAAACTGGAAAGAAGCTTTCTCAGAAACTGCTCTGTGTTCTGTTAATTCATCTCACAGAGTTACATCTTTCCCTTGAAGAAGCCTTTCGCTAAGGCTGTTCTTGTGGAATTGGCAAAGGGATATTTGGAAGCCCATAGAGGGCTATGGTGAAAAAGGAAATATCTTCCGTTGAAAACTGGAAAGAAGCTTTCTGAGAAACTGCTCTGTGTTCTGTTAATTCATCTCACAGAGTTACATCTTTCCCTTCAAGAAGCCTTTCGCTAAGGCTGTTCTGGTGGAATTGGCAAAGGGATATTTGGAAGCCCATAGAGGGCTATGGTGAAAAAGGAAATATCTTCCGTTCAAAACTGGAAAGAAGCTTTCTGAGAAACTGCTCTGTGTTCTCTTAATTCATCTCACAGAGTTACATCTTTCCCTTCAAGAAGCCTTTCGCTAAGGCTGTTCTTGTGGAATTGGCAAAGGGATATTTGGAAGCCCATAGAGGGCTATGGTGAAAAAGGAAATATCTTCCGTTCAAAACTGGAAAAAAGCTTTCTGAGAAACTGCTCTGTGTTCTGTTAATTCATCTCACAGAGTTACATCTTTCCCTTCAAGAAGCCTTTCGCTAAGGCTGTTCTTGTGGAATTGGCAAAGGGATATTTGGAAGCCCATAGAGGGCTATGGTGAAAAAGGAAATATCTTCCGTTCAAAACTGGAAAGAAGCTTTCTGAGAAACTGCTCTGTGTTCTGTTAATTCATCTCACAGAGTTACATCTTTCCCTTCAAGAAGCCTTTCGCTAAGGCTGTTCTTGTGGAATTGGCAAAGGGATATTTGGAAGCCCATAGATGGCTACGTTGAAAAAGGAAATATCTTCCGTTCAAAACTGGAAAGAAGCTTTCTGAGAAACTGCTCTGTGTTCTGTTAATTCATCTCACAGAGTTACATCTTTCCCTTCAAGAAGCCTTTCGCTAAGGCTGTTCTTGTGGAATTGGCAAAGGGATATTTGGAAGCCCATAGAGGGCTATGGTGAAAAAGGAAATATCTTCCGTTGAAAACTGGAAAGAAGCTTTCTGAGAAACTGCTCTGTGTTCTGTTAATTCATCTCACGGAGTTACATCTTTCCCTTCAAGAAGCCTTTCGCTAAGGCTGTTCTTGTGGAATTGGCAAAGGGATATTTGGAAGCCCATAGAGGGCTATGGTGAAAAAGGAAATATCTTCCGTTCAAAACTGGAAAGAAGCTTTCTGAGAAACTACTCTGTGTTCTGTTAATTCATCTCACAGAGTT
Organism: Chlorocebus sabaeus; assembly: GCF_047675955.1. Classification (NCBI taxonomy): domain Eukaryota; kingdom Metazoa; phylum Chordata; class Mammalia; order Primates; family Cercopithecidae; genus Chlorocebus; species Chlorocebus sabaeus. The sequence goes on from NW_027327814.1 coordinate 479,220, forward strand.
ACATCTTTCCCTTCAAGAAGCCTTTCGCTAAGGCTGTTCTTGTGCAATTGGCAAAGGGATATTTGGAAGCCCATAGAGGGCTATGGTGAAAAAGGAAATATCTTCCGTTCAAAACTGGAAAGAAGCTTTCTGAGAAACTGCTCTGTGTTCTGTTAATTCATCTCACAGAGTTACATCTTTCCCTCAAGAATCCTTTCGCTAAGGCTGTTCTTGTGGAATTGGCAAAGGGATATTTGGAAGCCCATAGAGGGCTATGGTGAAAAAGGAAATATCTTCCGTTCAAAACTGGAAAGAAGCTTTCTGAGAAACTGCTCTGTGTTCTGTTAATTCATCTCACAGAGTTACATCTTTCCCTTCAAGAAGCCTTTTGCTAAGGCTGTTCTTGTGGAATTGGAAAGGGGATATTTGGAAGCCCATAGAGGGCTATGGTGAAAAAGGAAATATCTTCCGTTCAAAACTGGAAAGAAGCTTTCTTAGAAACTGCTCTGTGTTCTGTTAATTCATCTCACAGAGTTACATCTTTCCCTTCAAGAAGCCTTTCGCTAAGGCTGTTCTGGTGGAATTGGCAAAGGGATATTTGGAAGCCCCTAGAGGGCTATGGTGAAAAAGGAAATATCTTCCGTTCAAAACTGGAAAGAAGCTTTCTGAGAATCTGCTCTATGTTCTGTTAATTCATCTCACAGAGTTACATCTTTCCCTTCAAGAAGCCTTTCGCTAAGGCTGTTCTTGTGGAATTGGCAAAGGGATATTTGGAAGCCCATAGAGGGCTATGGTGAAAAAGGAAATATCTTCCGTTCAAAACTGGAAAGAAGCTTTCTGATAAACTGCTCTGTGTTCTGTTAATTCATGTCACAGAGTTACATCTTTCCCTTCAAGAAGCCTTTCGCCAAGGCTGTTCTTGTGGAATTGGCAAAGGGATATTTGGAAGCCCATAGAGGGCTATGGTGAAAAAGGAAATATCTTCCGTTGAAAACTGGAAAGAAGCCTTCTGAGAAACTGCTCTGTGTTCTGTTAATTCATCTCACAGAGTTACATCTTTCCCTTCAAGAAGCCTTTCTCTAAGGCTGTTCTTGTGGAATTGGCAAAGGGATATTTGGAAGCCCATAGAGGGCTATGGTGAAAAAGGAAATATCTTCCGTTCAAAACTGGAAAGAAGCTTTCTGAGAAACTGCTCTGTATTCTGTTAATTCATCTCACAGAGTTACATCTTTCTCTTCAAGAAGCCTTTCGCTAAGGCTGTTCTTGTGGAATTGGAAAAGGGATATTTGGAAGCCCATAGAGGGCTATGGTGAAAAAGGAAATATCTTCCGTTCAAAACTGGAAAGAAGCTTTCTGAGAAACTGCTCTGTGTTCTGTTAATTCATCTCACAGTGTTACATCTTTCCCTTCAAGAGGCCTTTCGCTAAGGCTGTTCTTGTGGAATTGGCAAAGGGATATTTGGAAGCCCCTAGAGGGCTATGGTGAAAAAGGAAATATCTTCCGTTCAAAACTGGAAAGAAGCTTTCTGAGAAACTGCTCTGTGTTCTGTTAATTCATCTCACAGAGTTACATCTTTCCCTTCAAGAAGCATTTCGCTAAGGCTGTTCTTGTGGAATTGGCAAAGGGATATTTGGAAGCCCATAGAGGGCTATGGTGAAAAAGGAAATATCTTCCGTTCAAAACTGGAAAGAAGCTTTCTGAGAAACTGCTCTATGTTCTGTTAATTCATCTCACAGAGATACGTCTTTCCCTTCAAGAAGCCTTTCGCTAAGGCTGTTCTTGTGGAATTGGCAAAGGGATATTTGGAAGCCCATAGAGGGCTATGGTGAAAAAGGAAATATCTTCCGTTCAAAACTGGAAAGAAGCTTTCTGAGAAACTGCTCTGTGTTCTGTTAATTCATCTCACAGAGTTACATCTTTCCCTTCAAGAAGCCTTTCGCTAAGGCTGTTCTTTTGGAATTGGCAAAGGGATATTTGGAAGACCATAGAGGGCTATGGTGAAAAAGGAAATATCTTCCGTTCAAAACTGGAAAGAAGCTTTCTGAGAAACTGCTCTGTGTTCTGTTAATTCATCTCACAAAGTAACATCTTTCCCTTCAAGAAGCCTTTCGCTAAGGCTGTTCTTGTGGAATTGGCAAAGGGATATTTGGAAGCCCATAGAGGGCTATGGTGAAAAAGGAAATATCTTCCGTTCAAAACTGGAAAGAAGCTTTCTGAGAAACTGCTCTGTGTTCTGTTAATTCATCTCACAGAGTTACATCTTTCCCTTCAAGAAGCCTTTCGCTAAGGCTGTTCTTGTGGAATTGGCAAAGGGATATTTGGAAGCCCATAGAGGGCTATGGTGCAAAAGGAAATATCTTCCGTTCAAAACTGGAAAGAAGGTTTCTGAGAAACTGCTCTGTGTTCTGTTAATTCATCTCACAGAGTTACATCTTTCCCTTCAAGAAGCCTTTCGCTAAGGCTGTTCTTGTGGAATTGGCAAAAGGATATTTGGAAGCCCATAGAGGGCTATGGTGAAAAAGGAAATATCTTCCGTTCAAAACTGGAAAGAAGCTTTCTGAGAAACTGCTCTGTGTTCTGTTAATTCATCTCACAGAGTTACATCTTTCGCTTCAAGAAGCCTTTCGCTAAGGCTGTTCTTTTGCAATTGGCAAAGGGATATTTGGAAGCCCATAGAGGGCTATGGTGAAAAAGGAAATATCTTTCGTTCAAAACTGGAAAGAAGCCTTCTGAGAAACTGCTCTGTGTTCTGTTAATTCATCTCACAGAGTTACATCTTTCCCTTCCAGAAGCCTTTCGCTAAGGCTGTTCTTTTGGAATTGGCAAAGGGATATTTGGAAGCCCATAGAGGGCTATGGTGAAAAAGGAAATATCTTCCGTTCAAAACTGGAAAGAAGGTTTCTGAGAAACTGCTCTGTGTTCTGTTAATTCATCTCACAGAGTTACATCTTTCCCTTCAAGAAGCCTTTCGCTAAGGCTGTTCTTGTGGAATTGGCAAAAGGATATTTGGAAGCCCATAGAGGGCTATGGTGAAAAAGGAAATATCTTCCGTTCAAAACTGGAAAGAAGCTTTCTGAGAAACTGCTCTGTGTTCTGTTAATTCATCTCACAGAGTTACATCTTTCGCTTCAAGAAGCCTTTCGCTAAGGCTGTTCTTTTGCAATTGGCAAAGGGATATTTGGAAGCCCATAGAGGGCTATGGTGAAAAAGGAAATATCTTTCGTTCAAAACTGGAAAGAAGCCTTCTGAGAAACTGCTCTGTGTTCTGTTAATTCATCTCACAGAGTTACATCTTTCCCTTCCAGAAGCCTTTCGCTAAGGCTGTTCTTGTGGAATTGGCAAAGGGATATTTGGAAGCCCATAGAGGGCTACGGTGAAAAAGGAAATATCTTCCGTTCAAAACTGGAAAGAAGATTTCTGAGAAACTGCTCTGTGTTCTGTTAATTCATCTCACGGAGTTACATCTTTCCCTTCAAGAAGCCTTTCGCTAAGGCTGTTCTTGGGGAATTGGCAAAGGGATATTTGGAAGCCCATAGAGGGCTATGGTGAAAAAGGAAATATCTTCCGTTCAAAACTGGAAAGAAGCTTTCTGAGAAACTGCTCTGTGTTCTGTTAATTCATCTCACAGAGTTACGTCTTTCCCTTCATGAAGCCTTTCGCTAAGGCTGTTCTTGTGGAATTGGCAAAAGGATATTTGGAAGCCCATAGAGGGCTATGGTGAAAAAGGAAATATCTTCCGTTCAAAACTGGAAAGAATCTTTCTGAGAAACAGCTCTGTGTTCTGTTAATTCATCTCACAGAGTTACATCTTTCCCTTCAAGAAGCCTTTCGCTAAGGCTGTTCTTGTGGAATTGGAAAAGGGATATTTGGAAGCCCATAGAGGGCTATGGTGAAAAAGGAAATATCTTCCGTTCAAAACTGGAAAGAAGCTTTCTGAGAAACTGCTCTGTGTTCTGTAAATTCATGTCACAGAGTTACATCTTTCCCTTCAAGAAGCCTTTCGCTAAGACTGTTCTTGTGGAATTGGCAAAGGGATATTTGGAAACCCATAGAGGGCTATGGTGAAAAAGGAAATATCTTCCGTTCAAAACTGGAAAGAAGCCTTCTGAGAAACTGCTCTGTGTTCTGTTAATTCATCTCACAGAGTTACATCTTTCCCTTCAAGAAGCCTTTTGCTAAGGCTGTTCTTGTGCAATTGGCAAAGGGATATTTGGAAGCCCATAGAGGGCTATGGTGAAAAAGGAAATATCTTCCGTTGAAAACTGGAAAGAAGCCTTCTGAGAAACTGCTCTGTGTTCTGTTAATTCATCTCACAGAGTTACATCTTTCCCTTCAAGAAGCCTTTCGCTAAGGCTGTTCTTGTGCAACTGGCAAAGGGATATTTGGAAGCCCATAGAGGGCTATGGTGAAAAAGGAAATATCTTCCGTTCAAAACTGGAAAGAAGCTTTCTGAGAAACTGCTCTGTGTTCTGTTAATTCATCTCACAGAGTTACATCTTTCCCTTCAAGAAGCCTTTCGCTAAGGCTGTTCTTTTGGAATTGGCAAAGGGATATTTGGAAGACCATAGAGGGCTATGTTGAAAAAGGAAATATCTTCCGTTCAAAACTGGAAAGAAGCTTTCTGAGAAACTGCTCTGTGTTCTGTTAATTCATCTCACAAAGTAACATCTTTCCCTTCAAGAAGCCTTTCGCTAAGGCTGTTCTTGTGGAATTGGCAAAGGGATATTTGGAAGCCCATAGAGGGCTATGGTGAAAAAGGAAATATCTTCCGTTCAAAACTGGAAAGAAGCTTTCTGAGAAACTGCTCTGTGTTCTGTTAATTCATCTCACAGAGTTACGTCTTTCCCTTCAAGAAGCCTTTCGCTAAGGCTGTTCTTGGGGAATTGGCAAAGGGATATTTGGAAGCCCATAGAGGGCTATGGTGAAAAAGGAAATATCTTCCGTTCAAAACTGGAAAGAAGCTTTCTGAGAAACTGCTCTGTGTTCTGTTAATTCATCTCACAGAGTTACATCTTTCCCTTCAAGAAGCCTTTCGCTAAGGCTGTTCTTGTGGAATTGGCAAAGGGATATTTGGAAGCCCATAGAGGGCTATGGTGAAAAAGGAAATATCTTCCGTTGAAAACTGGAAAGAAGCTTTCTCAGAAACTGCTCTGTGTTCTGTTAATTCATCTCACAGAGTTACATCTTTCCCTTCAAGAAGCCTTTCGCTAAGGCTGTTCTTGTGGAATTGGCAAAGGGATATTTGGAAGCCCATAGAGGGCTATGGTGAAAAAGGAAATATCTTTCGTTCAAAACTGGAAAGAAGCCTTCTGAGAAACTGCTCTGTGTTCTGTTAATTCATCTCACAGAGTTACATCTTTCCCTTCCCGAAGCCTTTCGCTAAGGCTGTTCTTGTGGAATTGGCAAAGGGATATTTGGAAGCCCATAGAGGGCTATGGTGAAAAAGGAAATATCTTCCGTTCAAAACTGGAAAGAAGCTTTCTGAGAAACTGCTCTGTGTTCTGTTAATTCATCTCACAGAGTTACATCTTTCCCTTCAAGAAGCCTTTCGCTAAGGCTGTTCTTGTGGAATTGGCAAAGGGATATTTGGAAGCCCATAGAGGGCTATGGTGAAAAAGGAAATATCTTCCGTTCAAAACTGGAAAGAAGCTTTCTGAGAAACTGCTCTGTGTTCTGTTAATTCATCTCACAGAGTTACATCTTTCCCTTCAAGAAGCCTTTCGCTAAGGCTGTTCTTGTGGAATTGGCAAAGGGATATTTGGAAGCCCATAGAGGGCTATGGTGAAAAAGGAAATATCTTCCGTTCAAAACTGGAAAGAAGCTTTCTGAGAAACTGCTCTGTGTTCTGTTAATTCATCTCACAGAGTTACATCTTTCCCTTCAAGAAGCCTTTCGCTAAGGCTGTTCTTGTGGAATTGGCAAAGGGATATTTGGAAGCCCATAGAGGGCTATGGTGAAAAAGGAAATATCTTCCGTTCAAAACTGGAAAGAAGATTTCTGAGAAACTGCTCTGTGTTCTGTTAATTCATCTCACGGAGTTACATCTTTCCCTTCAAGAAGCCTTTCGCTAAGGCTGTTCTTGGGGAATTGGCAAAGGGATATTTGGAAGCCCATAGAGGGCTATGGTGAAAAAGGAAATATCTTCCGTTCAAAACTGGAAAGAAGCTTTCTGAGAAACTGCTCTGTGTTCTGTTAATTCATCTCACAGAGTTACATCTTTCGCTTCAAGAAGCCTTTCGCTAAGGCTGTTCTTTTGGAATTGGCAAAGGGATATTTGGAAGACCATAGAGGGCTATGGTGAAAAAGGAAATATCTTCCGTTCAAAACTGGAAAGAAGATTTCTGAGAAACTGCTCTGTGTTCTGTTAATTCATCTCACGGAGTTACATCTTTCCCTTCAAGAAGCCTTTCGCTAAGGCTGTTCTTGGGGAATTGGCAAAGGGATATTTGGAAGCCCATAGAGGGCTATGGTGAAAAAGGAAATATCTTCCGTTCAAAACTGGAAAGAAGCTTTCTGAGAAACTGCTCTGTGTTCTGTTAATTCATCTCACAGAGTTACGTCTTTCCCTTCAAGAAGCCTTTCGCTAAGGCTGTTCTTGTGGAATTGGCAAAAGGATATTTGGAAGCCCATAGAGGGCTGTGGTGAAAAAGGAAATATCTTCCGTTCAAAACTGGAAAGAATCTTTCTGAGAAACAGCTCTGTGTTCTGTTAATTCATCTCACAGAGTTACATCTTTCCCTTCAAGAAGCCTTTCGCTAAGGCTGTTCTTGTGGAATTGGAAAAGGGATATTTGGAAGCCCATAGAGGGCTATGGTGAAAAAGGAAATATCTTCCGTTCAAAACTGGAAAGAAGCTTTCTGAGAAACTGCTCTGTGTTCTGTAAATTCATGTCACAGAGTTACATCTTTCCCTTCAAGAAGCCTTTCGCTAAGACTGTTCTTGTGGAATTGGCAAAGGGATATTTGGAAGCCCATAGAGGGCTATGGTGAAAAAGGAAATATCTTCCGTTCAAAACTGGAAAGAAGCCTTCTGAGAAACTGCTCTGTGTTCTGTTAATTCATCTCACAGAGTTACATCTTTCCCTTCAAGAAGCCTTTTGCTAAGGCTGTTCTTGTGCAATTGGCAAAGGGATATTTGGAAGCCCATAGAGGGCTATGGTGAAAAAGGAAATATCTTCCGTTGAAAACTGGAAAGAAGCCTTCTGAGAAACTGCTCTGTGTTCTGTTAATTCATCTCACAGAGTTACATCTTTCCCTTCAAGAAGCCTTTCGCTAAGGCTGTTCTTGTGCAACTGGCAAAGGGATATTTGGAAGCCCATAGAGGGCTATGGTGAAAAAGGAAATATCTTCCGTTCAAAACTGGAAAGAAGCTTTCTGAGAAACTGCTCTGTGTTCTGTTAATTCATCTCACAGAGTTACATCTTTCCCTTCAAGAAGCCTTTCGCTAAGGCTGTTCTTTTGGAATTGGCAAAGGGATATTTGGAAGACCATAGAGGGCTATGGTGAAAAAGGAAATATCTTCCGTTCAAAACTGGAAAGAAGCTTTCTGAGAAACTGCTCTGTGTTCTGTTAATTCATCTCACAAAGTAACATCTTTCCCTTCAAGAAGCCTTTCGCTAAGGCTCTTCTTGTGGAATTGGCAAAGGGATATTTGGAAGCCCCTAGAGGGCTATGGTGAAAAAGGAAATATCTTCCGTTCAAAACTGGAAAGAAGCTTTCTGAGAAACTGCTCTGTGTTCTGTTAATTCATCTCACAGAGTTACATCTTTCGCTTCAAGAAGCCTTTCGCTAAGGCTGTTCTTGTGGAATTGGCAAAGGGATATTTGGAAGCCCATAGAGGGCTATGGTGAAAAAGGAAATATCTTCCGTTGAAAACTGGAAAGAAGCTTTCTCAGAAACTGCTCTGTGTTCTGTTAATTCATCTCACAGAGTTACATCTTTCCCTTCAAGAAGCCTTTCGCTAAGGCTGTTCTTGTGCAATTGGCAAAGGGATATTTGGAAGCCCATAGAGGGCTATGGTGAAAAAGGAAATATCTTCCGTTGAAAACTGGAAAGAAGCTTTCTGAGAAACTGCTCTGTGTTCTGTTAATTCATCTCACAGAGTTACATCTTTCCCTTCAAGAAGCCTTTCGCTAAGCCTGTTCTGGTGGAATTGGCAAAGGGATATTTGGAAGCCCATAGAGGGCTATGGTGAAAAAGGAAATATCTTCCGTTCAAAACTGGAAAGAAGCTTTCTGAGAAACTGCTCTGTGTTCTCTTAATTCATCTCACAGAGTTACATCTTTCCCTTCAAGAAGCCTTTCGCTAAGGCTGTTCTTGTGGAATTGGCAAAGGGATATTTGGAAGCCCATAGAGGGCTATGGTGAAAAAGGAAATATCTTCCGTTCAAAACTGGAAAAAAGCTTTCTGAGAAACTGCTCTGTGTTCTGTTAATTCATCTCACAGAGTTACATCTTTCCCTTCAAGAAGCCTTTCGCTAAGGCTGTTCTTGTGGAATTGGCAAAGGGATATTTGGAAGCCCATAGAGGGCTATGGTGAAAAAGGAAATATCTTCCGTTCAAAACTGGAAAGAAGCTTTCTGAGAAACTGCTCTGTGTTCTGTTAATTCATCTCACAGAGTTACGTCTTTCCCTTCAAGAAGCCTTTCGCTAAGGCTGTTCTTGTGGAATTGGCAAAAGGATATTTGGAAGCCCATAGAGGGCTATGGTGAAAAAGGAAATATCTTCCGTTCAAAACTGGAAAGAATCTTTCTGAGAAACAGCTCTGTGTTCTGTTAATTCATCTCACAGAGTTACATCTTTCCCTTCAAGAAGCCTTTCGCTAAGGCTGTTCTTGTGGAATTGGAAAAGGGATATTTGGAAGCCCATAGAGGGCTATGGTGAAAAAGGAAATATCTTCCGTTCAAAACTGGAAAGAAGCTTTCTGAGAAACTGCTCTGTGTTCTGTAAATTCATGTCACAGAGTTACATCTTTCCCTTCAAGAAGCCTTTCGCTAAGACTGTTCTTGTGGAATTGGAAAAGGGATATTTGGAAGCCCATAGAGGGCTATGGTGAAAAAGGAAATATCTTCCGTTCAAAACTGGAAAGAAGCCTTCTGAGAAACTGCTCTGTGTTCTGTTAATTCATCTCACAGAGTTACATCTTTCCCTTCAAGAAGCCTTTTGCTAAGGCTGTTCTTGTGCAATTGGCAAAGGGATATTTGGAAGCCCATAGAGGGCTATGGTGAAAAAGGAAATATCTTCCGTTGAAAACTGGAAAGAAGCCTTCTGAGAAACTGCTCTGTGTTCTGTTAATTCATCTCACAGAGTTACATCTTTCCCTTCAAGAAGCCTTTCGCTAAGGCTGTTCTTGTGCAACTGGCAAAGGGATATTTGGAAGCCCATAGAGGGCTATGGTGAAAAAGGAAATATCTTCCGTTCAAAACTGGAAAGAAGCTTTCTGAGAAACTGCTCTGTGTTCTGTTAATTCATCTCACAGAGTTACATCTTTCCCTTCAAGAAGCCTTTCGCTAAGGCTGTTCTTTTGGAATTGGCAAAGGGATATTTGGAAGACCATAGAGGGCTATGGTGAAAAAGGAAATATCTTCCGTTCAAAACTGGAAAGAAGCTTTCTGAGAAACTGCTCTGTGTTCTGTTAATTCATCTCACAAAGTAACATCTTTCCCTTCAAGAAGCCTTTCGCTAAGGCTCTTCTTGTGGAATTGGCAAAGGGATATTTGGAAGCCCATAGAGTGCTATGGTGAAAAAGGAAATATCTTCCGTTCAAAACTGGAAAGAAGCTTTCTGAGAAACTGCTCTGTGTTCTGTTAATTCATCTCACAGAGTTACATCTTTCGCTTCAAGAAGCCTTTCGCTAAGGCTGTTCTTGTGGAATTGGCAAAGGGATATTTGGAAGCCCATAGAGGGCTATGGTGAAAAAGGAAATATCTTCCGTTGAAAACTGGAAAGAAGCTTTCTCAGAAACTGCTCTGTGTTCTGTTAATTCATCTCACAGAGTTACATCTTTCCCTTCAAGAAGCCTTTCGCTAAGGCTGTTCTTGTGCAATTGGCAAAGGGATATTTGGAAGCCCATAGAGGGCTATGGTGAAAAAGGAAATATCTTCCGTTGAAAACTGGAAAGAAGCTTTCTGAGAAACTGCTCTGTGTTCTGTTAATTCATCTCACAGAGTTACATCTTTCCCTTCAAGAAGCCTTTCGCTAAGGCTGTTCTGGTGGAATTGGCAAAGGGATATTTGGAAGCCCATAGAGGGCTATGGTGAAAAAGGAAATATCTTCCGTTCAAAACTGGAAAGAAGCTTTCTGAGAAACTGCTCTGTGTTCTCTTAATTCATCTCACAGAGTTACATCTTTCCCTTCAAGAAGCCTTTCGCTAAGGCTGTTCTTGTGGAATTGGCAAAGGGATATTTGGAAGCCCATAGAGGGCTATGGTGAAAAAGGAAATATCTTCCGTTCAAAACTGGAAAAAAGCTTTCTGAGAAACTGCTCTGTGTTCTGTTAATTCATCTCACAGAGTTACATCTTTCCCTTCAAGAAGCCTTTCGCTAAGGCTGTTCTTGTGGAATTGGCAAAGGGATATTTGGAAGCCCATAGAGGGCTATGGTGAAAAAGGAAATATCTTCCGTTCAAAACTGGAAAGAAGCTTTCTGAGAAACTGCTCTGTGTTCTGTTAATTCATCTCACAGAGTTACATCTTTCCCTTCAAGAAGCCTTTCGCTAAGGCTGTTCTTGTGGAATTGGCAAAGGGATATTTGGAAGCCCATAGATGGCTACGTTGAAAAAGGAAATATCTTCCGTTCAAAACTGGAAAAAAGCTTTCTGAGAAACTGCTCTGTGTTCTGTTAATTCATCTCACAGAGTTACATCTTTCCCTTCAAGAAGCCTTTCGCTAAGGCTGTTCTTGTGGAATTGGCAAAGGGATATTTGGAAGCCCATAGAGGGCTATGGTGAAAAAGGAAATATCTTCCGTTGAAAACTGGAAAGAAGCTTTCTGAGAAACTGCTCTGTGTTCTGTTAATTCATCTCACAGAGTTACATCTTTCGCTTCAAGAAGCCTTTCGCTAAGGCTGTTCTTTTGGAATTGGCAAAGGGATATTTGGAAGACCATAGAGGGCTATGGTGAAAAAGGAAATATCTTCCGTTCAAAACTGGAAAGAAGATTTCTGAGAAACTGCTCTGTGTTCTGTTAATTCATCTCACGGAGTTACATCTTTCCCTTCAAGAAGCCTTTCGCTAAGGCTGTTCTTGGGGAATTGGCAAAGGGATATTTGGAAGCCCATAGAGGGCTATGGTGAAAAAGGAAATATCTTCCGTTCAAAACTGGAAAGAAGCTTTCTGAGAAACTGCTCTGTGTTCTGTTAATTCATCTCACAGAGTTACGTCTTTCCCTTCAAGAAGCCTTTCGCTAAGGCTGTTCTTGTGGAATTGGCAAAAGGATATTTGGAAGCCCATAGAGGGCTATGGTGAAAAAGGAAATATCTTCCGTTCAAAACTGGAAAAAAGCTTTCTGAGAAACTGCTCTGTGTTCTGTTAATTCATCTCACAGAGTTACATCTTTCCCTTCAAGAAGCCTTTCGCTAAGGCTGTTCTTGTGGAATTGGCAAAGGGATATTTGGAAGCCCATAGAGGGCTATGGTGAAAAAGGAAATATCTTCCGTTCAAAACTGGAAAGAAGCTTTCTGAGAAACTGCTCTGTGTTCTGTTAATTCATCTCACAGAGTTACGTCTTTCCCTTCAAGAAGCCTTTCGCTAAGGCTGTTCTTGTGGAATTGGCAAAAGGATATTTGGAAGCCCATAGAGGGCTATGGTGAAAAAGGAAATATCTTCCGTTCAAAACTGGAAAGAATCTTTCTGAGAAACAGCTCTGTGTTCTGTTAATTCATCTCACAGAGTTACATCTTTCCCTTCAAGAAGCCTTTCGCTAAGGCTGTTCTTGTGGAATTGGAAAAGGGATATTTGGAAGCCCATAGAGGGCTATGGTGAAAAAGGAAATATCTTCCGTTCAAAACTGGAAAGAAGCTTTCTGAGAAACTGCTCTGTGTTCTGTAAATTCATGTCACAGAGTTACATCTTTCCCTTCAAGAAGCCTTTCGCTAAGACTGTTCTTGTGGAATTGGCAAAGGGATATTTGGAAGCCCATAGAGGGCTATGGTGAAAAAGGAAATATCTTCCGTTCAAAACTGGAAAGAAGCCTTCTGAGAAACTGCTCTGTGTTCTGTTAATTCATCTCACAGAGTTACATCTTTCCCTTCAAGAAGCCTTTTGCTAAGGCTGTTCTTGTGCAATTGGCAAAGGGATATTTGGAAGCCCATAGAGGGCTATGGTGAAAAAGGAAATATCTTCCGTTGAAAACTGGAAAGAAGCCTTCTGAGAAACTGCTCTGTGTTCTGTTAATTCATCTCACAGAGTTACATCTTTCCCTTCAAGAAGCCTTTCGCTAAGGCTGTTCTTGTGCAACTGGCAAAGGGATATTTGGAAGCCCATAGAGGGCTATGGTGAAAAAGGAAATATCTTCCGTTCAAAACTGGAAAGAAGCTTTCTGAGAAACTGCTCTGTGTTCTGTTAATTCATCTCACAGAGTTACATCTTTCCCTTCAAGAAGCCTTTCGCTAAGGCTGTTCTTCTGGAATTGGCAAAGGGATATTTGGAAGACCATAGAGGGCTATGGTGAAAAAGGAAATATCTTCCGTTCAAAACTGGAAAGAAGCTTTCTGAGAAACTGCTCTGTGTTCTGTTAATTCATCTCACAAAGTAACATCTTTCTCTTCAAGAAGCCTTTCGCTAAGGCTCTTCTTGTGGAATTGGCAAAGGGATATTTGGAAGCCCATAGAGTGCTATGGTGAAAAAGGAAATATCTTCCGTTCAAAACTGGAAAGAAGCTTTCTGAGAAACTGCTCTGTGTTCTGTTAATTCATCTCACAGAGTTACATCTTTCCCTTCAAGAAGCCTTTCGCTAAGGCTGTTCTTGTGGAATTGGCAAAGGGATATTTGGAAGCCCATAGAGGGCTATGGTGAAAAAGGAAATATCTTCCGTTCAAAACTGGAAAGAAGCTTTCTGAGAAACTGCTCTGTGTTCTGTTAATTCATCTCACAGAGTTACATCTTTCCCTTCAAGAAGCCTTTCGCTAAGGCTGTTCTTGTGGAATTGGCAAAGGGATATTTGGAAGCCCATAGATGGCTACGTTGAAAAAGGAAATATCTTCCGTTCAAAACTGGAAAGAAGCTTTCTGAGAAACTGCTCTGTGTTCTGTTAATTCATCTCACAGAGTTACATCTTTCCCTTCAAGAAGCCTTTCGCTAAGGCTGTTCTTGTGGAATTGGCAAAGGGATATTTGGAAGCCCATAGAGGGCTATGGTGAAAAAGGAAATATCTTCCGTTGAAAACTGGAAAGAAGCTTTCTGAGAAACTGCTCTGTGTTCTGTTAATTCATCTCACGGAGTTACATCTTTCCCTTCAAGAAGCCTTTCGCTAAGGCTGTTCTTGTGGAATTGGCAAAGGGATATTTGGAAGCCCATAGAGGGCTATGGTGAAAAAGGAAATATCTTCCGTTCAAAACTGGAAAGAAGCTTTCTGAGAAACTACTCTGTGTTCTGTTAATTCATCTCACAGAGTTACATCTTTCCCTTCAAGAAGCCTTTCGCTAAGGCTGTTCTTGTGCAATTGGCAAAGGGATATTTGGAAGCCCATAGAGGGCTATGGTGAAAAAGGAAATATCTTCCGTTCAAAACTGGAAAGAAGCTTTCTGAGAAACTGCTCTGTGTTCTGTTAATTCATCTCACAGAGTTACATCTTTCCCTCAAGAATCCTTTCGCTAAGGCTGTTCTATGGAATTGGAAAAGGGATAGTTGGAAGCCCATAGAGGGCTATGGTGAAAAAGGAAATATCTTCCGTTCAAAACTGGAAAGAAGCTTTCTGAGAAACTGCTCTGTGTTCTGTTAATTCATGTCACAGAGTTACATCTTTCCCTTTAAGAAGCCTTTCGCTAAGGCTGTTCTTGTGGAATTGGCAAAGGGATATTTGGAAGCCCATAGAGGGCTATGGTGAAAAAGGAAATATCTTCCGTTCAAAACTGGAAAGAAGCTTTCTGAGAAACTGCTCTGTGTTCTGTTAATTCATCTCACAGAGTTACATCTTTCCCTTCAAGAAGCCTTTTGCTAAGGCTGTTCTTGTGCAATTGGAAAGGGGATATTTGGAAGCCCATAGAGGGCTATGGTGAAAAAGGAAATATCTTCCGTTCAAAACTGGAAAGAAGCTTTCTTAGAAACTGCTCTGTGTTCTGTTAATTCATCTCACAGAGTTACATCTTTCCCTTCAAGAAGCCTTTCGCTAAGGCTGTTCTGGTGGAATTGGCAAAGGGATATTTGGAAGCCCCTAGAGGGCTATGGTGAAAAAGGAAATATCTTCCGTTCAAAACTGGAAAGAAGCTTTCTGAGAATCTGCTCTATGTTCTGTTAATTCATCTCACAGAGTTACATCTTTCCCTTCAAGAAGCCTTTCGCTAAGGCTGTTCTTGTGGAATTGGCAAAGGGATATTTGGAAGCCCATAGAGGGCTATGGTGAAAAAGGAAATATCTTCCGTTCAAAACTGGAAAGAAGCTTTCTGATAAACTGCTCTGTGTTCTGTTAATTCATGTCACAGAGTTACATCTTTCCCTTCAAGAAGCCTTTCGCCAAGGCTGTTCTTGTGGAATTGGCAAAGGGATATTTGGAAGCCCATAGAGGGCTATGGTGAAAAAGGAAATATCTTCCGTTCAAAACTGGAAAGAAGCTTTCTGAGAAACTGCTCTCTGTTCTGTTAATTCATCTCACAGAGTTACATCTTTCCCTTCAAGAAGCCTTTCGCTAAGGCTGTTCTTGTGGAATTGGCAAAGGGATATTTGGAAGCCCATAGAGGGCTATGGTGAAAAAGGAAATATCTTCCGTTGAAAACTGGAAAGAAGCTTTCTGAGAAACTGCTCTGTTCTGTTAATTCATCTCACAGAGTTACATCTTTCCCTTCAAGAAGCCTTTTGCTAAGGCTGTTCTTGTGCAATTGGCAAAGGGATATTTGGAAGCCCATAGAGGGCTATGGTGAAAAAGGAAATATCTTCCGTTGAAAACTGGAAAGAAGCCTTCTGAGAAACTGCTCTGTGTTCTGTTAATTCATCTCACAGAGTTACATCTTTCCCTTCAAGAAGCCTTTCTCTAAGGCTGTTCTTGTGGAATTGGCAAAGGGATATTTGGAAGCCCATAGAGGGCTATGGTGAAAAAGGAAATATCTTCCGTTCAAAACTGGAAAGAAGCTTTCTGAGAAACTGCTCTGTATTCTGTTAATTCATCTCACAGAGTTACATCTTTCTCTTCAAGAAGCCTTTCGCTAAGGCTGTTCTTGTGGAATTGGAAAAGGGATATTTGGAAGCCCATAGAGGGCTATGGTGAAAAAGGAAATATCTTCCGTTCAAAACTGGAAAGAAGCTTTCTGAGAAACTGCTCTGTGTTCTGTTAATTCATCTCACAGTGTTACATCTTTCCCTTCAAGAGGCCTTTCGCTAAGGCTGTTCTTGTGGAATTGGCAAAGGGATATTTGGAAGCCCCTAGAGGGCTATGGTGAAAAAGGAAATATCTTCCGTTCAAAACTGGAAAGAAGCTTTCTGAGAAACTGCTCTGTGTTCTGTTAATTCATCTCACAGAGTTACATCTTTCCCTTCAAGAAGCATTTCGCTAAGGCTGTTCTTGTGGAATTGGCAAAGGGATATTTGGAAGCCCATAGAGGGCTATGGTGAAAAAGGAAATATCTTCCGTTCAAAACTGGAAAGAAGCTTTCTGAGAAACTGCTCTGTGTTCTGTTAATTCATCTCACAGAGATACGTCTTTCCCTTCAAGAAGCCTTTCGCTAAGGCTGTTCTTGTGGAATTGGCAAAGGGATATTTGGAAGCCCATAGAGGGCTATGGTGAAAAAGGAAATATCTTCCGTTCAAAACTGGAAAGAAGCTTTCTGAGAAACTGCTCTGTGTTCTGTTAATTCATCTCACAGAGTTACATCTTTCCCTCAAGAAGCCTTTCGCTAAGGCTGTTCTTGTGGAAATGGCAAAGGGATATTTGGAAGCCCATGGAGGGCTATGGTGAAAAAGGAAATATCTTCCGTTCAAAACTGGAAAGAACCTTTCTGAGAAACTGCTCTGTGTTCTGTTAATTCATCTCACAGAGTTACATCTTTCCCTTCAAGAAGCCTTTCGCTAAGGCTGTTCTTGTGGAATTGGCAAAAGGATATTTGGAAGCCCATAGAGGGCTATGGTGAAAAAGGAAATATCTTCCGTTCAAAACTGGAAAGAAGCTTTCTGAGAAACTGCTCTGTGTTCTGTTAATTCATCTCACAGAGTTACATCTTTCCCTTCAAGAAGCCTTTCGCTAAGGCTGTTCTATGGAATTGGAAAAGGGATAGTTGGAAGCCCATAGAGGGCTATGGTGAAAAAGGAAATATCTTCCGTTCAAAACTGGAAAGAAGCTTTCTGAGAAACTGCTCTGTGTTCTGTTAATTCATGTCACAGAGTTACATCTTTCCCTTTAAGAAGCCTTTCGCTAAGGCTGTTCTTGTGGAATTGGCAAAGGGATATTTGGAAGCCCATAGAGGGCTATGGTGAAAAAGGAAATATCTTCCGTTCAAAACTGGAAAGAAGCTTTCTGAGAAACTGCTCTGTTTTCTGTTAATTCATCTCACAGAGTTACATCTTTCCCTTCAAGAAGCCTTTTGCTAAGGCTGTTCTTGTGCAATTGGAAAGGGGATATTTGGAAGCCCATAGAGGGCTATGGTGAAAAAGGAAATATCTTCCGTTCAAAACTGGAAAGAAGCTTTCTTAGAAACTGCTCTGTGTTCTGTTAATTCATCTCACAGAGTTACATCTTTCCCTTCAAGAAGCCTTTCGCTAAGGCTGTTCTTGTGGAATTGGCAAAGGGATATTTGGAAGCCCCTAGAGGGCTATGGTGAAAAAGGAAATATCTTCCGTTCAAAACTGGAAAGAAGCTTTCTGAGAATCTGCTCTATGTTCTGTTAATTCATCTCACAGAGTTACATCTTTCCCTTCAAGAAGCCTTTCGCTAAGGCTGTTATTGTGGAATTGGCAAAGGGATATTTGGAAGCCCATAGAGGGCTATGGTGAAAAAGGAAATATCTTCCGTTCAAAACTGGAAAGAAGCTTTCTGAGAAACTGCTCTGTGTTCTGTTAATTCATGTCACAGAGTTACATCTTTCCCTTCAAGAAGCCTTTCGCTAAGGCTGTTCTTGTGGAATTGGCAAAGGGATATTTGGAAGCCCATAGAGGGCTATGGTGAAAAAGGAAATATCTTCCGTTCAAAACTGGAAAGAAGCTTTCTGAGAAACTGCTCTCTGTTCTGTTAATTCATCTCACAGAGTTACATCTCTCCCTTCAAGAAGCCTTTCTCTAAGGCTGTTCTTGTGGAATTGGCAAAGGGATATTTGGAAGCCCATAGAGGGCTATGGTGAAAAAGGAAATATCTTCCGTTGAAAACTGGAAAGAAGCTTTCTGAGAAACTGCTCTGTTCTGTTAATTCATCTCACAGAGTTACATCTTTCCCTTCAAGAAGCCTTTTGCTAAGGCTGTTCTTGTGCAATTGGCAAAGGGATATTTGGAAGCCCATAGAGGGCTATGGTGAAAAAGGAAATATCTTCCGTTGAAAACTGGAAAGAAGCCTTCTGAGAAACTGCTCTGTGTTCTGTTAATTCATCTCACAGAGTTACATCTTTCCCTTCAAGAAGCCTTTCTCTAAGGCTGTTCTTGTGGAATTGGCAAAGGGATATTTGGAAGCCCATAGAGGGCTATGGTGATAAAGGAAATATCTTCCGTTCAAAACTGGAAAGAAGCTTTCTGAGAAACTGCTCTGTATTCTGTTAATTCATCTCACAGAGTTACATCTTTCTCTTCAAGAAGCCTTTCGCTAAGGCTGTTCTTGTGGAATTGGAAAAGGGATATTTGGAAGGCCATAGAGGGCTATGGTGAAAAAGGAAATATCTTCCGTTCAAAACTGGAAAGAATCTTTCTGAGAAACTGCTCTGTGTTCTGTTAATTCATCTCACAGTGTTACATCTTTCCCTTCAAGAGGCCTTTCGCTAAGGCTGTTCTTGTGGAATTGGCAAAGGGATATTTGGAAGCCCATAGAGGGCTATGGTGAAAAAGGAAATATCTTCCGTTCAAAACTGGAAAGAAGCTTTCTGAGAAACTGCTCTGTGTTCTGATAATTCATCTCACAGAGTTACATCTTTCCCTTCAAGAAGCCTTTCGCTAAGGCTGTTCTTGTGGAATTGGCAAAGGGATATTTGGAAGCCCATAGAGGGCTATGCTGAAAAAGGAAATATCTTCCGTTGAAAACTGGAAAGAAGCTTTCTGAGAAACTGCTCTGTGTTCTGTTAATTCATCTCACAGAGTTACATCTTTCCCTTCAAGAAGCCTTTCGCTAAGGCTGTTCTTGTGGAATTGGCAAAGGGATATTTGGAAGCCCATAGAGGGCTATGGTGAAAAAGGAAATATCTTCCGTTCAAAACTGGAAAGAAGCTTTCTGAGAAACTGCTCTGTGTTCTGTTAATTCATCTCACGGAGTTACATCTTTCCCTTCAAGAAGCCTTTCGCTAAGGCTGTTCTTGTGGAATTGGTAAAGGGATATTTGGAAGCCCAAAGAGGGCTATGGTGAAAAAGGAAATATCTTCCGTTCAAAACTGGAAAGAAGCTTTCTGAGAAACTGCTCTGTGTTCTGTTGATTCATCTCTCAGAGTTACATCTTTTCCTTCAAGAAGACTTTCGCTTAGGCTGTTCTTGTGGAATTGGCAATGGGATATTTGGAACCCCATAGAGGGCTATGGTGAAAAAGGAAATATCTTCCGTTGAAAACTGGAAAGAAGCTTTCTGAGAAACTGCTCTGTGTTCTGTTAATTCATCTCACAGAGTTACATCTTTCCCTTCAAGAAGCATTTCGCTAAGGCTGTTCTTGTGGAATTGGCAAAGGGATATTTGGAAGCCCATAGAGGGCTATGGTGAAAAAGGAAATATCTTCCGTTCAAAACTGGAAAGAAGCTTTCTGAGAAACTGCTCTGTGTTCTGTTAATTCATCTCACAGAGATACGTCTTTCCCTTCAAGAAGCCTTTCGCTAAGGCTGTTCTTGTGGAATTGGCAAAGGGATATTTGGAAGCCCATAGAGGGCTATGGTGAAAAAGGAAATATCTTCCGTTCAAAACTGGAAAGAAGCTTTCTGAGAAACTGCTCTGTGTTCTGTTAATTCATCTCACAGAGTTACATCTTTCCCTCAAGAAGCCTTTCGCTAAGGCTGTTCTTGTGGAAATGGCAAAGGGATATTTGGAAGCCCATAGAGGGCTATGGTGAAAAAGGAAATATCTTCCGTTCAAAACTGGAAAGAACCTTTCTGAGAAACTGCTCTGTGTTCTGTTAATTCATCTCACAGAGTTACATCTTTCCCTTCAAGAAGCCTTTCGCTAAGGCTGTTCTTGTGGAATTGGCAAAAGGATATTTGGAAGCCCATAGAGGGCTATGGTGAAAAAGGAAATATCTTCCGTTCAAAACTGGAAAGAAGCTTTCTGAGAAACTGCTCTGTGTTCTGTTAATTCATCTCACAGAGTTACATCTTTCCCTTCAAGAAGCCTTTCGCTAAGGCTGTTCTATGGAATTGGAAAAGGGATAGTTGGAAGCCCATAGAGGGCTATGGTGAAAAAGGAAATATCTTCCGTTCAAAACTGGAAAGAAGCTTTCTGAGAAACTGCTCTGTGTTCTGTTAATTCATCTCACAGAGTTACATCTTTCCCTTTAAGAAGCCTTTCGCTAAGGCTGTTCTTGTGGAATTGGCAAAGGGATATTTGGAAGCCCATAGAGGGCTATGGTGAAAAAGGAAATATCTTCCGTTCAAAACTGGAAAGAAGCTTTCTGAGAAACTGCTCTGTTTTCTGTTAATTCATCTCACAGAGTTACATCTTTCCCTTCAAGAAGCCTTTTGCTAAGGCTGTTCTTGTGCAATTGGAAAGGGGATATTTGGAAGCCCATAGAGGGCTATGGTGAAAAAGGAAATATCTTCCGTTCAAAACTGGAAAGAAGCTTTCTTAGAAACTGCTCTGTGTTCTGTTAATTCATCTCACAGAGTTACATCTTTCCCTTCAAGAAGCCTTTCGCTAAGGCTGTTCTTGTGGAATTGGCAAAGGGATATTTGGAAGCCCCTAGAGGGCTATGGTGAAAAAGGAAATATCTTCCGTTCAAAACTGGAAAGAAGCTTTCTGAGAATCTGCTCTATGTTCTGTTAATTCATCTCACAGAGTTACATCTTTCCCTTCAAGAAGCCTTTCGCTAAGGCTGTTGTTGTGGAATTGGCAAAGGGATATTTGGAAGCCCATAGAGGGCTATGGTGAAAAAGGAAATATCTTCCGTTCAAAACTGGAAAGAAGCTTTCTGATAAACTGCTCTGTGTTCTGTTAATTCATGTCACAGAGTTACATCTTTCCCTTCAAGAAGCCTTTCGCTAAGGCTGTTCTTGTGGAATTGGCAAAGGGATATTTGGAAGCCCATAGAGGGCTATGGTGAAAAAGGAAATATCTTCCGTTCAAAACTGGAAAGAAGCTTTCTGAGAAACTGCTCTCTGTTCTGTTAATTCATCTCACAGAGTTACATCTCTCCCTTCAAGAAGCCTTTCGCTAAGGCTGTTCTTGTGGAATTGGCAAAGGGATATTTGGAAGCCCATAGAGGGCTATGGTGAAAAAGGAAATATCTTCCGTTGAAAACTGGAAAGAAGCTTTCTGAGAAACTGCTCTGTGTTCTGTTAATTCATGTCACAGAGTTACATCTTTCCCATCAAGAAGCCTTTTGCTAAGGCTGTTCTTGTGGAATTGGCAAAGGGATATTTGGAAGCCCATAGAGGGCTACGGTGAAAAAGGAAATATCTTCCGTTCAAAACTGGAAAGAAGCTTTCTGAGAAACTACTCTGTGTTCTGTTAATTCATCTCACAGAGTTACATCTTTCCCTTCAAGAAGCCTTTCGCTAAGGCTGTTCTTGTGGAATTGGCAAAGGGATATTTGGAAGCCCATAGAGGGCTATGGTGAAAAAGGAAATATCTTCCGTTCAAAACTGGAAAGAAGATTTCTGAGAAACTGCTCTGTGTTCTGTTAATTCATATCACGGAGTTACATCTTTCCCTTCAAGAAACCTTTCGCTAAGGCTGTTCTTGGGTAATTGGCAAAGGGATATTTGGAAGCCCATAGAGGGCTATGGTGAAAAAGGAAATATCTTCCGTTCAAAACTGGAAAGAAGCTTTCTGAGAAACTGCTCTGTGTTCTGTTAATTCATCTCACAGAGATACGTCTTTCCCTTCAAGAAGCCTTTCGCTAAGGCTGTTCTTGTGGAATTGGCAAAGGGATATTTGGAAGCCCATAGAGGGCTATGGTGAAAAAGGAAATATCTTCCGTTCAAAACTGGAAAGAAGCTTTCTGAGAAACTGCTCTGTGTTCTGTTAATTCATCTCACAGAGTTACATCTTTCCCTCAAGAAGCCTTTCGCTAAGGCTGTTCTTGTGGAAATGGCAAAGGGATATTTGGAAGCCCATAGAGGGCTATGGTGAAAAAGGAAATATCTTCCGTTCAAAACTGGAAAGAAGGTTTCTGAGAAACTGCTCTGTGTTCTGTTAATTCATCTCACAGAGTTACATCTTTCCCTTCAAGAAGCCTTTCGCTAAGGCTGTTCTTGTGGAATTGGCAAAAGGATATTTGGAAGCCCATAGAGGGCTATGGTGAAAAAGGAAATATCTTCCGTTCAAAACTGGAAAGAAGCTTTCTGAGAAACTGCTCTGTGTTCTGTTAATTCATGTCACAGAGTTACATCTTTCCCTTCAAGAAGCCTTTCGCTAAGGCTGTTTTTGTGGAATTGGCAAAGGGATATTTGGAAGCCCATAGAGGGCTATGGTGAAAAAGGAAATATCTTCCGTTCAAAACTGGAAAGAAGGTTTCTGAGAAACTGCTCTGTGTTCTGTTAATTCATGTCACAGACTTACATCTTTCCCTTCAAGAAGCCTTTCGCTAAGGCTCTTCTTGTGGAATTGGCAAAGGGATATTTGGAAGCCCATAGAGGGCTATGGTGAAAAAGGAAATATCTTCCGTTCAAAACTGGAAAGAAGCTTTCTGAGAAACTGCTCTGTGTTCTGTTAATTCATCTCACAGAGTTACATCTTTCCCTTCAAGAAGCCTTTCGCTAAGGCTGTTCTTGTGCAATTGGCAAAGGGATATTTGGAAGCCCATAGAGGGCTATGGTGAAAAAGGAAATATCTTCCGTTCGAAACTGGAAAGAAGCTTTCTGAGAAACTGCTCTGTGTTCTGTTAATTCATCTCACCGAGTTACATCTTTCCCTTCAAGAAGCCTTTCGCTAAGGCTGTTCTTGTGCAATTTGCAAAGGGATATTTGGAAGCCCATAGAGGGCTATGGTGAAAAAGGAAATATCTTCCGTTCAAAACTGGAAAGAAGCTTTCTGAGAAACTGCTCTGTGTTCTGTTAATTCATCTCACAGAGTTACATCTTTCCCTTCAAGAAGCCTTTCGCTAAGGCTGTTCTTGTGGAATTGGCAAAGGGATATTTGGAAGCCCATAGAGGGCTATGGTGAAAAAGGAAATATCTTCCGTTCAAAACTGGAAAGAAGCTTTCTGAGAAACTGCTCTGTGTTCTGTTAATTCATCTCACAGAGTTACATCTTTCCCTTCAAGAAGCCTTTCGCTAAGGCTGTTCTTGTGCAATTGGCAAAGGGATATTTGGAAGCCCCAAGAGGGCTATGGTGAAAAAGGAAATATCTTCCGTTCAAAACTGGAAAGAAGCTTTCTGAGAAACTACTCTGTGTTCTGTTAATTCATCTCACAGAGTTACATCTTTCCCTTCAAGAAGCCTTTCGCTAAGGCTGTTCTTGTGCAATTGGCAAAGGGATATTTGGAAGCCCATAGAGGGCTATGGTGAAAAAGTAAATATCTTCCGTTCAAAACTGGAAAGAAGCTTTCTGAGAAACTGCTCTGTGTTCTGTTAATTCATCTCACAGAGTTACATCTTTCCCTTCAAGAAGCCTTTCGCTAAGGCTGTTCTTGTGCAATTGGCAAAGGGATATTTCGAAGCCCATAGAGGGCTATGGTGAAAAAGGAAATATCTTCCGTTCAAAACTGGAAAGAAGCTTTCGGAGAAACTGCTCTGTGTTCTGTTAATTCATCTCACAGAGTTACATCTTTCCCTTCAAGAAGCCTTTCGCTAAGGCTGTTCTTGTGGAATTTTCAAAGGGATATTTGGAAGCCCATAGAGTGCTATGGTGAAACATTAAATATCTTCCGTTGAAAACTGGAAAGAAGTTTTCTGAGAAACTGCTCTGTGTTCTGTTAATTCATCTCACAGAGTTACGTCTTTCCCTTCAAGAAGCCTTTCGCTAAGGCTGTTCTTGTGGAATTGGCAAAGGGATATTTCGAAGCCCATAGAGGGCTATGGTGAAAAAGGAAATATCTTCCGTTCAAAACTGGAAAGAAGCTTTCTGAGAAACGGCTCTGTGTTCTGTTAATTCATCTCACAGAGTTACATCTTTCCCTTCAAGAAGCCTTTCGCTAAGGCTGTTCTTGTGGAATTGGAAAAGGGATATTTGGAAGCCCATAGAGGGCTATGGTGAAAAAGGAAATATCTTCCGTTCAAAACTGGAAAGAAGCTTTCTGAGAAACTGCTCTGTGTTCTGTTAATTCATGTCACAGAGTTACATCTTTCCCTTCAAGAAGCCTTTCGCTAAGGCTGTTCTTGTGGAATTGGCAAAGGGATATTTGGAAGCCCATGGAGGGCTATGGTGACAAAGGAAATATCTTCCGTTCAAAACTGGAAAGAAGCTTTCTGAGAAACTGCTCTGTGTTCTGTTAATTCATCTCATAGAGTTACATCTTTCCCTTCAAGAAGCCTTTCGCTAAGGCTGTTCTTGTGGAATTGGCAAAGGGATATTTGGAAGCCCATAGAGGGCTATGGTGAAAAAGGAAATATCTTCCGTTCAAAACTGGAAAGAAGCTTTCTGAGAAACTGCTCTGTGTTCTGTTAATTCATCTCACAGAGTTACATCTTTCCCTTCAAGAAGTCTTTCGCCAAGGCTGTTCTTGTGGAATTGCCAAAGGGATATTTGGAAGCCCAGAGAGGGCTATGGTGAAAAAGGAAATATCTTTAGTTCAAAACTGGAAAGAAGCTTTCTGAGAAACTGCTATGTGTTATCTTAATTCATCTCACAGAGTTACATCTTTCCCTTCAAGAAGCCTTTCGCTAAGGCTGTTCTTGTGGAATTGGCAAAGGGATATTTGGAAGCCCATAGAGGGCTATGGTGAAAAAGGAAATATCTTCCGTTCAAAACTGGAAAGAAGCTTTCTGAGAAACTGCTCTGTGTTCTGTTAATTCATCTCACAGAGTTACATCTTTCCCTTCAAGAAGCCTTTCGCTAAGGCTGTTCTTGTGGAATTGGCAAAGGGATATATGGAAGCCCATAGAGGGCTATGGTGAAAAAGGAAATATCTTCCATTGAAAACTGGAAAGAAGCTTTCTGAGAAACTGCTCTGTGTTCTGTTAATTCATCTCACAGAGTTACATCTTTCCCTTCAAGAAGCCTCTCGCTAAGGCTGTTCTTGTGGAATTGGCAAAGGGATATTTGGAAGCCCATAGAGGGCTATGGTGAAAAAGGAAATATCTTCCCTTCAAAACTGGAAAGAAGCTTTCTGAGAAACTAGTCTGTGTTCTGTTAATTCATCTCACAGAGTTACATCTTTCCCTTCAAGAAGCCTTTCGTTAAGGCTGTTCTTGTAGAATTGGCAAAGGGATATTTGGAAGCCCATAGAGGGCTATGGTGAAAAAGGAAATATCTTCGGTTCAAAACTGGAAAGAAGATTTCTGAGAAACTGCTCTGTGTTCTGTTAATTCATCTCACGGAGTTACATCTTTCCCTTCAAGAAGCCTTTAGATAAGGCTGTTCTTGTGGAATTGGCAAAGGGATATTTGGAAGCCCATAGAGGGCTATGGTGAAAAAGGAAATATCTTCCGTTCAAAATTGGAAAGAAGCTTTCTGAGAAACTGCTCTGTGTTCTGTTAATTCATCTCACAGAGTTACATCTTTCCCTTCAAGAAGCCTTTCGCTAAGGCTGTTCTTGTGGAATTGGCAAAGGGATATTTGGAAGCCCATAGAGGGCTATGGTGAAAAAGGAAATATCTTCCGTTCAAAACTGGAAAGAAGCTTTCTGAGAATCTGCTCTGTGTTCTGTTAATTCATCTCACAGAGTTACATCTTTCCCTTCAAGAATCCTTTCGCTAAGGCTGTTCTTGTGGAATTGGCAAAGGGATATTTGGAAGCCCATAGAGGGCTATGGTGAAAAGGAAATATCTTCCGTTCAAAACTGGAAAGAAGCTTTCTGAGAAACTGCTCTGTGTTCTGTTAATTCATCTCACAGAGTTACATCTTTCCCTTCAAGAAGCCTTTCGCTAAGGCTGTTCTTGTGGAATTGGCAAAGGGATATTTGGAAGCCCATAGGGGGCTATGCTGAAAAAGGAAATATCTTCCGTTCAAAACTGGAAAGAAGCTTTCTGAGAAACTACTCTGTGTTCTGTTAATTCATCTCACAGAGTTACGTCTTTCCCTTCAAGAAGCCTTTCGCTAAGGCTGTTCTTGGGGAATTGGCAAAGGGATATTTGGAAGCCCATAGAGGGCTATGGTGAAAAAGGAAATATCTTCCGTTCAAAACTGGAAAGAAGCTTTCTGAGAAACTGCTCTGTGTTCTTTTAATTCATCTCACAGAATTACATCTTTCCCTTCAAGAAGCCTTTCGCTAAGGCTGTTCTTGTGGAATTGGCAAAGGGATATTTGGAAGCCCATAGAGGGCTATGGTGAAAAAGGAAATATCTTCCGTTCAAAACTGGAAAGAAGCTTTCTGAGAAACTGCTCTGTGTTCTGTTAATTCATCTCACAGAGTTATATCTTTCCCTTCAAGAAGCCTTTTGCTAAGGCTGTTCTTGTGCAATTGGCAAAGGGATATTTGGAAGCCCATAGAGGGCTATGGTGAAAAAGGAAATATCTTCCGTTCAAAACTGGAAAGAAGCCTTCTGAGAAACTGCTCTGTGTTCTGTTAATTCATCTCACAGAGTTACATCTTTCCCTTCAAGAAGCCTTTCGCTAAGGCTGTTCTTGTGGAATTGGCAAAGGGATATTTGGAAGCCCATAGAGGGCTATGGTGAAAAAGGAAATATCTTCCGTTCAAAACTGGAAAGAAGCTTTCTGAGAAACTGCTCTGTGTTCTGTTAATTCATCTCACAGAGTTACATCTTTCCCTTCAAGAAGCCTTTCGCTAAGGCTGTTCTTGTGGAATTGGAAAAGGGATATTTGGAAGCCCATAGAGGGCTATGGTGAAAAAGGAAATATCTTCCGTTCAAAACTGGAAAGAAGCTTTCTGAGAAACTGCTCTGTGTTCTGTTAATTCATCTCACAGAGTTACATCTTTCCCTTCAAGAAGCCTTTCGCTAAGGCTGTTCTTGTGGAATTGGCAAAGGGATATTTGGAAGCCCATAGAGGGCTATGGTGAAAAAGGAAATATCTTCCGTTCAAAACTGGAAAGAAGCTTTCTGAGAAACTGCTCTGTGTTCTGTTAATTCATCTCACAGAGTTACATCTTTCCCTTCAAGAAGCCTTTCGCTAAGGCTGTTCTTGTGGAATTGGCAAAGGGATATTTGGAAGCCCATAGAGGGCTATGGTGAAAAAGGAAATATCTTCCGTTCAAAACTGGAAAGAAGCTTTCTGAGAAACTGCTCTGTGTTCTGTTAATTCATGTCACAGAGTTACATCTTTCCCTTCAAGAAGCCTTTCGCTAAGGCTGTTCTTGTGGAATTGGCAAAGGGATATTTGGAAGCCCATAGAGGGCTATGGTGAAAAAGGAAATATCTTCCGTTCAAAACTGGAAAGAAGCTCTCTGAGAAACTGCTCTGTGTTCTGTTAATTCATCTCACAGACTTACATCTTTCCCTTCAAGAAGCCTTTCGCTAAGGCTGTTCTTGTGGAATTGGCAAAGGGATATTTGGAAGCCCATAGAGGGCTATGGTGAAAAAGGAAATATCTTCCGTTCAAAACTGGAAAGAAGCTTTCTGAGAAACTGCTCTGTGTTCTGTTAATTCATCTCACAGAGTTACATCTTTCCCTTCAAGAAGCCTTTCGCTAAGGCTGTTCTTGTGCAATTGGCAAAGGGATATTTGGAAGCCCATAGAGGGCTATGGTGAAAAAGAAAATATCTTCCGTTCAAAACTGATAAGAAGCTTTCTGAGAAACTGCTCTGTGTTCTGTTAATTCATCTCACAGGGTTACATCTTTCCCTTCAAGAAGCCTTTCGCTACGGCTGTTCGTGTGGAATTGGCAAAGGGATATTTGGAAGCCCTTAGAGGGCTATGGTGAAAAAGGAAAGATCTTCCGTTCAAAACTGGAAAGAAGCTTTCTGAGAAACTGCTCTGTGTTCTGTTAATTCATCTCACAGAGTTACATCTTTCCCTTCAAGAAGCCTTTCGCTAAGGCTGTTCTTGTGGAATTGGCAAAGGGATATTTGGAAGCCCCTAGAGGGCTTTGGTGAAAAAGGAAATATCTTCCGTTCAAAACTGGAAAGAAGCTTTATGAGAAACTGCTCTGTGTTCTGTTAATTCATCTCACAGAGTTACATCTTTCCCTTCAAGAAGCCTTTCGCTAAGGCTGTTCTTGTGCAATTGGCAAAGGGATATTTGGAAGCCCCTAGAGGGCTATGGTGAAAAAGGAAATATCTTCCGTTCAAAACTGGAAAGAAGCTTTCTGAGAAACTGCTCTGTGTTCTGTTAATTCATCTCACAGAGTTACATCTTTCCCTTCAAGAAGCCTTTCGCTAAGGCTGTTCTTGTGCAATTGGCAAAGGGATATTTGGAAGCCCATAGAGGGCTATGGTGAAAAAGGAAATATCTTCCGTTCAAAACTGGAAAGAAGCTTTCTGAGAAACTGCTCTGTGTTCTGTTAATTCATCTCACAGAGTTACATCTTTCCCTTCAAGAAGCCTTTCGCTAAGGCTGTTCTTGTGGAATTGGCAAAGGGATATTTGGAAGCCCATAGAGGGCTATGGTGAAAAAGGAAATATGTTCCGTTCAAAACTGGAAAGAAGCTTTCTGAGAAACTACTCTGTGTTCTGTTAATTCATCTCACAGAGTTACATCTTTCCCTTCAAGAAGCCTTTCGCTAAGGCTGTTCTTGTGGAATTGGCAAAGGGATATTTGGAAGCCCATAGAGGGCTATGGTGAAAAAGGAAATATCTTCCGTTCTAAACTGGAAAGAAGATTTCTGAGAAACTGCTCTGTGTTCTCTTAATTCATCTCACGGAGTTACATCTTTCCCTTCAAGAAGCCTTTCGCTAAGGCTGTTCCTGGGGAATTGGCAAAGGGATATTTGGAAGCCCATAGAGGGCTATGGTGAAAAAGGAAATATCTTCCGTTCAAAACTGGAAAGAAGCTTTCTGAGAAACTGCTCTGTGTTCTGTTAATTCATCTCACAGAGTTACATCTTTCCCTTCAAGAAGCCTTTCGCTAAGGCTGTTCTTGTGGAATTGGCAAAGGGATATTTGGAAGCCCATAGTGGGCTATGGTGAAAAAGGAAATATCTTCCGTTGAAAACTGGAAAGAAGCTTTCTGAGAAACTGCTCTGTGTTCTGTTAATTCATCTCACAGAGTTACATCTTTCCCTTCAAGAAGCCTTTCGCTAAGGCTGTTCTTGTGCAATTGGCAAAGGGATATTTGGAAGCCCATAGAGGGCTATGGTGAAAAAGGAAATATCTTCCGTTCAAAACTGGAAAGAAGCTTTCTGAGAAACTGCTCTGTGTTCTGTTAATTCATCTCACAGAGTTACATCTTTCCCTTCAAGAAGCCTTTCGCTAAGGCTGTTCTTGTGGAATTGGCAAAAGGATATTTGGAAGCCCATAGAGGGCTATGGTGAAAAAGGAAATATCTTCCGTTCAAAACTGGAAAGAAGCTTTCTGAGAAACTGCTCTGTGTTCTGTTAATTCATCTCACAGAGTTACATCTTTCCCTTCAAGAAGCCTTTCGCTAAGGCTGTTCTTGTGAAATTGGAAAAGGGATATTTGGAAGCCCATAGAGGGCTATGGTGAAAAAGGAAATATCTTCCGTTCAAAACTGGAAAGAAGCTTTCTGAGAAACTGCTCTGTGTTCTGTTAATTCATCTCACAGAGTTACATCTTTCCCTTCAAGAAGCCTTTCGCTAAGGCTGTTCTTGTGGAATTGGCAAAGGGATATTTGGAAGCCCATAGATGGCTACGTTGAAAAAGGAAATATCTTCCATTCAAAACTGGAAAGAAGCTTTCTGAGAAACTGCTCTGTGTTCTGTTAATTCATCTCACAGAGTTACATCTTTCCCTTCAAGAAGCCTTTCGCTAAGGCTGTTCTTGTGGAATTGGCAAAGGGATATTTGGAAGCCCATAGAGGGCTATGGTGAAAAAGGAAATATCTTCCGTTGAAAACTGGAAAGAAGCTTTCTGAGAAACTGCTCTGTGTTCTGTTAATTCATCTCACAGAGTTACATCTTTCCCTTCAAGAAGAATTTCGCTAAGGCTGTTCTTGTGCAATTGGCAAAGGGATATTTGGAAGCCCATAGAGGGCTATGGTGAAAAAGGAAATATCTTCCGTTCAAAACCTGAAAGAAGCTTTCTGAGAAACTATTCTGTGTTCTGTTAATTCATCTCACAGAGTTACATCTTTCCCTTCAAGAAGCCTTTCGCTAAGGCTGTTCTTGTGGAATTGGCAAAGGGATATTTGGAAGCCCATAAAGGGCTATGGTGAAAAAGGAAATATCTTCCGTTCAAAACTGGAAAGAAGCTTTCTGAGAAACTGCTCTGTGTTCTGCTAATTCATCTCACAGAGTTACATCTTTCCCTTCAAGAAGCCTTTCGCTAAGGCTGTTCTTGTGGAATTGGCAAAGGGATATTTGGAAGCCCATAGAGGGCTATGGTGAAAAAGGAAATATCTTCCGATCAAAACTGGAAAGAAGCTTTCTGAGAAACTGCTCTGTGTTCTGTTAATTCATCTCACAGAGTTACATCTTTCCCTTCAAGAAGCCTTTCGCTAAGGCTGTTCTTGTGGAATTGGCAAAGGGATATTTGGAAGCCCATAGAGGGCTATGGTGAAAAAGGAAATATCTTCCGTTCAAAACTGGAAAGAAGCTTTCTGAGAAACTGCTCTGTGTTCTGTTAATTCATCTCACAGAGTTACATCTTTCCCTTCAAGAAGCCTTTCGCTAAGGCTGTTCTTGTGGAATTGGCAAAGGGATATTTGGAAGCCCATAGAGGGCTATGGTGAAAAAGGAAATATCTTCCGTTGAAAACTGGAAAGAAGCTTTCTGAGAAACTGCTCTGTGTTCTGTTAATTCATCTCACAGAGTTACATCTTTCCTTCAAGAAGCCTTTCGCTAAGGCTGTTCTTGTGCAATTGGCAAAGGGATATTTGGAAGCCCATAGAGGGCTATGGTGAAAAAGGAAATATCTTCCGTTCAAAACTGGAAAGAAGCTTTCTGAGAAACTGCTCTGTGTTCTGTTAATTCATCTCACAGAGTTACATCTTTCCCTTCAAGAAGCCTTTCGCTAAGGCTGTTCTTGTGGAATTGGCAAAAGGATATTTGGAAGCCCATAGAGGGCTACGGTGAAAAAGGAAATATCTTCCGTTCAAAACTGGAAAGAAGCTTTCTGAGAAACTGCTCTGTGTTCTGTTAATTCATCTCACAGAGTTACATCTTTCCCTTCAAGAAGCCTTTCGCTAAGGCTGTTCTTGTGAAATTGGAAAAGGGATATTTGGAATCCCATAGAGGGCTATGGTGAGAAAGGAAATATCTTCCGTTCAAAACTGGAAAGAAGCTTTCTGAGAAACTGCTCTGTGTTCTGTTAATTCATGTCACAGAGTTACATCTTTCCCTTCAAGAATCCTTTCACTAAGGCTGTTCTTCTGGAATTGGCAAAGGGATATTTGGAAGCCCATAGAGGGCTATGGTGAAAAAGGAAATATCTTCCGTTCAAAACTGGAAAGAAGCTTTCTGAGAAACTGCTCTGTGTTCTGTTAATTCATCTCACAGAGTTACATCTTTCCCTTCAAGAAGCCTTTTGCTAAGGCTGTTCTTGTGCAATTGGCAAAGTGATATTTGGAAGCCCATAGAGGGCTATGGTGAAAAAGGAAATATCTTCCGTTGAAAACATGAAAGAAGTCTTCTGAGAAACTGCTCTGTGTTCTGTTAATTCATCTCACAGAGTTACATCTTTCCCTTCAAGAAGCCTTTCGCTAAGGCTGTTCTTGTGGAATTGGCAAAGGGATATTTGGAAGCCCATAGAGGGCTATGGTGAAAAAGGAAATATCTTCCGTTCAAAACTGGAAAGAAGCTTTCTGAGAAACTGCTCTGTGTTCTGTTAATTCATCTCACAGAGTTACATCTTTCCCTTCAAGAAGCCTTTCGCTAAGGCTGTTCTTGTGGAATTGGCAAAGGGATATTTGGAAGCCCATAGAGGGCTATGGTGAAAAAGGTAATATCTTCCGTTGAAAACTGGAAAGAAGCTTTCTGAGAAACTGCTCTGTGTTCTGTTAATTCATCTCACAGAGTTACATCTTTCCCTTCA
Organism: Chlorocebus sabaeus; assembly: GCF_047675955.1. NCBI lineage: Eukaryota > Metazoa > Chordata > Mammalia > Primates > Cercopithecidae > Chlorocebus > Chlorocebus sabaeus. The sequence goes on from NW_027327814.1 coordinate 510,869, forward strand.
AGAAGAATTTCGCTAAGGCTGTTCTTGTGCAATTGGCAAAGGGATATTTGGAAGCCCATAGAGGGCTATGGTGAAAAAGGAAATATCTTCCGTTCAAAACTGGAAAGAAGCTTTCTGAGAAACTATTCTGTGTTCTGTTAATTCATCTCACAGAGTTACATCTTTCCCTTCAAGAAGCCTTTCGCTAAGGCTGTTCTTGTGCAATTGGCAAAGGGATGTTTGGAAGCCCATAGAGGGCTATGGTGAAAAAGGAAATATCTTCCGTTCAAAACTGGAAAGAAGCTTTCTGAGAAACTGCTCTGTGTTCTGCTAATTCATCTCACAGAGTTACATCTTTCCCTTCAAGAAGCCTTTCGCTAAGGCTGTTCTTGTGGAATTGGCAAAGGGATATTTGGAAGCCCATAGAGGGCTATGGTGAAAAAGGAAATATCTTCCGTTCAAAACTGGAAAGAAGCTTTCTGAGAAACTGCTCTGTGTTCTGTTAATTCATCTCACAGAGTTACATCTTTCCCTTCAAGAAGCCTTTCGCTAAGGCTGTTCTTGTGGAATTGGCAAAGGGATATTTGGAAGCCCATAGAGGGCTATGGTGAAAAAGGAAATATCTTCCGTTCAAAACTGGAAAGAAGCTTTCTGAGAAACTGCTCTGTGTTCTGTTAATTCATCTCACAGAGTTACATCTTTCCCTTCAAGAAGCCTTTTGCTAAGGCTGTTCTTGTGCAATTGGCAAAGGGATATTTGGAAGCCCATAGAGGGCTATGGTGAAAAAGGAAATATCTTCCGTTCAAAACTGGAAAGAAGCCTTCTGAGAAACTGCTCTGTGTTCTGTTAATTCATCTCACAGAGTTACATCTTTCCCTTCAAGAAGCCTTTCGCTAAGGCTGTTCTTGTGGAATTGGCAAAGGGATATTTGGAAGCCCATAGAGGGCTATGGTGAAAAAGGAAATATCTTCCGTTCAAAACTGGAAAGAAGCTTTCTGAGAAACTGCTCTGTGTTCTGTTAATTCATCTCACAGAGTTACATCTTTCCCTTCAAGAAGCCTTTCGCTAAGGCTGTTCTTGTGGAATATGCAAAGGGATATTTGGAAGCCCCTAGAGGGATATGGTGAAAAAGGAAATATCTTCCGTTCAAAACTGGAAAGAAGCTTTCTGAGAAACTGCTCTGTGTTCTGTTAATTCATCTCACAGAGTTACATCTTTCCCTTCAAGAAGCCTTTCGCTAAGGCTGTTCTTGTGGAATTGGCAAAGGGATATTTGGAAGCCCATAGAGGGCTATGGTGAAAAAGGAAATATCTTCCGTTCAAAACTGGAAAGAAGCTTTCTGAGAAACTGCTCTGTGTTCTGTTAATTCATCTCACAGAGTTACATCTTTCCCTTCAAGAAGCCTTTCGCTAAGGCTGTTCTTGTGCAATTGGCGAAGGGATATTTGGAAGCCCATAGAGGGCTACGGTGAAAAAGAAAATATCTTCCGTTCAAAACTGGAAAGAAGCTTTCTGAGAAACTGCTCTGTGTTCTGTTAATTCATCTCACAGGGTTACATCTTTCCCTTCAAGAAGCCTTTCGCTACGGCTGTTCGTGTGGAATTGGCAAAGGGATATTTGGAAGCCCTTAGAGGGCTATGGTGAAAAAGGAAATATCTTCCGTTCAAAACTGGAAAGAAGCTTTCTGAGAAACTGCTCTGTGTTCTGTTAATTCATCTCACAGAGTTACATCTTTCCCTTCAAGAAGCCTTTCGCTAAGGCTGTTCTTGTGGAATTGGCAAAGGGATATTTGGAAGCCCCTAGAGGGCTATGGTGAAAAAGGAAATATCTTCCGTTCAAAACTGGAAAGAAGCTTTATGAGAAACTGCTCTGTGTTCTGTTAATTCATCTCACAGAGTTACATCTTTCCCTTCAAGAAGCCTTTCGCTAAGGCTGTTCTTGTGCAATTGGCAAAGGGATATTTGGAAGCCCCTAGAGGGCTATGGTGAAAAAGGAAATATCTTCCGTTCAAAACTGGAAAGAAGCTTTCTGAGAAACTGCTCTGTGTTCTGTTAATTCATCTCACAGAGTTACATCTTTCCCTTCAAGAAGCCTTTCGCTAAGGCTGTTCTTGTGCAATTGGCAAAGGGATATTTGGAAGCCCATAGAGGGCTATGGTGAAAAAGGAAATATCTTCCGTTCAAAACTGGAAAGAAGCTTTCTGAGAAACTGCTCTGTGTTCTGTTAATTCATCTCACAGAGTTACATCTTTCCCTTCAAGAAGCCTTTCGCTAAGGCTGTTCTTGTGGAATTGGCAAAGGGATATTTGGAAGACCATAGAGGGCTATGGTGAAAAAGGAAATATCTTCCGTTCAAAATTGGAAAGAAGCTTTCTGAGAAACTGCTCTGTGTTCTGTTAATTCATCTCACAAAGTAACATCTTTCCCTTCAAGAAGCCTTTCGCTAAGGCTGTTCTGGTGGAATTGGCAAAGAGATATTTGGAAGCCCATAGAGGGCAATGGTGAAAAAGGAAATATCTTCCGTTCAAAACTGGAAAGAAGCTTTCTGAGAAACTACTCTGTGTTCTGTTAATTCATCTCACAGAGTTACATCTTTCCCTTCAAGAAGCCTTTCGCTAAGGCTGTTCTTGTGGAATTGGCAAAGGGATATTTGGAAGCCCATAGATGGCTACGTTGAAAAAGGAAATATCTTCCGTTCAAAACTGGAAAGAAGCTTTCTGAGAAACTGCTCTGTGTTCTGTTAATTCATCTCACAGAGTTACATCTTTCCCTTCAAGTAGCCTTTCGCTAAGGCTGTTCTTGTGGAATTGGCAAAGGGATATTTGGAAGCCCATAGAGGGCTATGGTGAAAAAGGAAATATCTTCCGTTCTAAACTGGAAAGAAGATTTCTGAGAAACTGCTCTGTGTTCTGTTAATTCATCTCACGGAGTTACATCTTTCCCTTCAAGAAGCCTTTCGCTAAGGCTGTTCCTGGGGAATTGGCAAAGGGATATTTGGAAGCCCATAGAGGGCTATGGTGAAAAAGGAAATATCTTCCGTTCAAAACTGGAAAGAAGCTTTCTGAGAAACTGCTCTGTGTTCTGTTAATTCATCTCACAGAGTTACATCTTTCCCTTCAAGAAGCCTTTCGCTAAGGCTGTTCTTGTGGAATTGGCAAAGGGATATTTGGAAGCCCATAGTGAGCTATGGTGAAAAAGGAAATATCTTCCGTTGAAAACTGGAAAGAAGCTTTCTGAGAAACTGCTCTGTGTTCTGTTAATTCATCTCACAGAGTTACATCTTTCCCTTCAAGAAGCCTTTCGCTAAGGCTGTTCTTGTGCAATTGGCAAAGGGATATTTGGAAGCCCATAGAGGGCTATGGTGAAAAAGGAAATATCTTCCGTTCAAAACTGGAAAGAAGCTTTCTGAGAAACTGCTCTGTGTTCTGTTAATTCATCTCACAGAGTTACATCTTTCCCTTCAAGAATCCTTTCGCTAAGGCTCTTCTTGTGGAATTGGCAAAAGGATATTTGGAAGCCCATAGAGGGCTATGGTGAAAAAGGAAATATCTTCCGTTCAAAACTGGAAAGAAGCTTTCTGAGAAACTGCTCTGTGTTCTGTTAATTCATCTCACAGAGTTACATCTTTCCCTTCAAGAAGCCTTTCGCTAAGGCTATTCTTGTGAAATTGGAAAAGGGATATTTGGAAGCCCATAGAGGGCTATGGTGAAAAAGGAAATATCTTCCGTTCAAAACTGGAAAGAAGCTTTCTGAGAAACTGCTCTGTGTTCTGTTAATTCATCTCACAGAGTTACATCTTTCCCTTCAAGAAGCCTTTCGCTAAGGCTGTTCTTGTGGAATTGGCAAAGGGATATTTGGAAGCCCATAGATGGCTACGTTGAAAAAGGAAATATCTTCCGTTCAAAACTGGAAAGAAGCTTTCTGAGAAACTGCTCTGTGTTCTGTTAATTCATCTCACAGAGTTACATCTTTCCCTTCAAGAAGCCTTTCGCTAAGGCTGTTCTTGTGGAATTGGCAAAGGGATATTTGGAAGCCCATAGAGGGCTATGGTGAAAAAGGAAATATCTTCCGTTGAAAACTGGAAAGAAGCTTTCTGAGAAACTGCTCTGTGTTCTGTTAATTCATCTCACAGAGTTACATCTTTCCCTTCAAGAAGAATTTCGCTAAGGCTGTTCTTGTGCAATTGGCAAAGGGATATTTGGAAGCCCATAGAGGGCTATGGTGAAAAAGGAAATATCTTCCGTTCAAAACCTGAAAGAAGCTTTCTGAGAAACTATTCTGTGTTCTGTTAATTCATCTCACAGAGTTACATCTTTCCCTTCAAGAAGCCTTTCGCTAAGGCTGTTCTTGTGGAATTGGCAAAGGGATATTTGGAAGCCCATAGAGGGCTATGGTGAAAAAGGAAATATCTTCCGTTCAAAACTGGAAAGAAGCTTTCTGAGAAACTGCTCTGTGTTCTGCTAATTCATCTCACAGAGTTACATCTTTCCCTTCAAGAAGCCTTTCGCTAAGGCTGTTCTTGTGGAATTGGCAAAGGGATATTTGGAAGCCCATAGAGGGCTATGGTGAAAAAGGAAATATCTTCCGATCAAAACTGGAAAGAAGCTTTCTGAGAATCTGCTCTGTGTTCTGTTAATTCATCTCACAGAGTTACATCTTTCCCTTCAAGAAGCCTTTCGCTAAGGCTGTTCTTGTGGAATTGGCAAAGGGATATTTGGAAGCCCATAGAGGGCTATGGTGAAAAAGGAAATATCTTCCGTTCAAAACTGGAAAGAAGCTTTCTGAGAAACTGCTCTGTGTTCTGTTAATTCATCTCACAGAGTTACATCTTTCCCTTCAAGAAGCCTTTCGCTAAGGCTGTTCTTGTGGAATTGGCAAAGGGATATTTGGAAGCCCATAGAGGGCTATGGTGAAAAAGGAAATATCTTCCGTTGAAAACTGGAAAGAAGCTTTCTGAGAAACTGCTCTGTGTTCTGTTAATTCATCTCACAGAGTTACATCTTTCCTTCAAGAAGCCTTTCGCTAAGGCTGTTCTTGTGCAATTGGCAAAGGGATATTTGGAAGCCCATAGAGGGCTATGGTGAAAAAGGAAATATCTTCCGTTCAAAACTGGAAAGAAGCTTTCTGAGAAACTGCTCTGTGTTCTGTTAATTCATCTCACAGAGTTACATCTTTCCCTTCAAGAAGCCTTTCGCTAAGGCTGTTCTTGTGGAATTGGCAAAAGGATATTTGGAAGCCCATAGAGGGCTATGGTGAAAAAGGAAATATCTTCCGTTCAAAACTGGAAAGAAGCTTTCTGAGAAACTGCTCTGTGTTCTGTTAATTCATCTCACAGAGTTACATCTTTCCCTTCAAGAAGCCTTTCGCTAAGGCTGTTCTTGTGAAATTGGAAAAGGGATATTTGGAATCCCATAGAGGGCTATGGTGAGAAAGGAAATATCTTCCGTTCAAAACTGGAAAGAAGCTTTCTGAGAAACTGCTCTGTGTTCTGTTAATTCATGTCACAGAGTTACATCTTTCCCTTCAAGAAGCCTTTCACTAAGGCTGTTCTTCTGGAATTGGCAAAGGGATATTTGGAAGCCCATAGAGGGCTATGGTGAAAAAGGAAATATCTTCCGTTCAAAACTGGAAAGAAGCTTTCTGAGAAACTGCTCTGTGTTCTGTTAATTCATCTCACAGAGTTACATCTTTCCCTTCAAGAAGCCTTTTGCTAAGGCTGTTCTTGTGCAATTGGCAAAGTGATATTTGGAAGCCCATAGAGGGCTATGGTGAAAAAGGAAATATCTTCCGTTGAAAACATGAAAGAAGTCTTCTGAGAAACTGCTCTGTGTTCTGTTAATTCATCTCACAGAGTTACATCTTTCCCTTCAAGAAGCCTTTCGCTAAGGCTGTTCTTGTGGAATTGGCAAAGGGATATTTGGAAGCCCATAGAGGGCTATGGTGAAAAAGGAAATATCTTCCGTTCAAAACTGGAAAGAAGCTTTCTGAGAAACTGCTCTGTGTTCTGTTAATTCATCTCACAGAGTTACATCTTTCCCTTCAAGAAGCCTTTCGCTAAGGCTGTTCTTGTGGAATTGGCAAAGGGATATTTGGAAGCCCATAGAGGGCTATGGTGAAAAAGGTAATATCTTCCGTTGAAAACTGGAAAGAAGCTTTCTGAGAAACTGCTCTGTGTTCTGTTAATTCATCTCACAGAGTTACATCTTTCCCTTCAAGAAGAATTTCGCTAAGGCTGTTCTTGTGCAATTGGCAAAGGGATATTTGGAAGCCCATAGAGGGCTATGGTGAAAAAGGAAATATCTTCCGTTCAAAACTGGAAAGAAGCTTTCTGAGAAACTATTCTGTGTTCTGTTAATTCATCTCACAGAGTTACATCTTTCCCTTCCAGAAGCCTTTCGCTAAGGCTGTTCTTGTGCAATTGGCAAAGGGATATTTGGAAGCCCATAGAGGGCTATGGTGAAAAAGGAAATATCTTCTGTTCAAAACTGGAAAGAAGCTTTCTGAGAAACTGCTCTGTGTTCTGCTAATTCATCTCACAGAGTTACATCTTTCCCTTCAAGAAGCCTTTCGCTAAGGCTGTTCTTGTGGAATTGGCAAAGGGATATTTGGAAGCCCATAGAGGGCTATGGTGAAAAAGGAAATATCTTCCGTTCAAAACTGGAAAGAAGCTTTCTGAGAAACTGCTCTGTGTTCTGTTAATTCATCTCACAGAGTTACATCTTTCCCTTCAAGAAGCCTTTCGCTAAGGCTGTTCTTGTGGAATTGGCAAAGGGATATTTGGAAGCCCATAGAGGGCTATGGTGAAAAAGGAAATATCTTCCGTTCAAAACTGGAAAGAAGCTTTCTGAGAAACTGCTCTGTGTTCTGTTAATTCATCTCACAGAGTTACATCTTTCCCTTCAAGAAGCCTTTTGCTAAGGCTGTTCTTGTGCAATTGGCAAAGGGATATTTGGAAGCCCATAGAGGGCTATGGTGAAAAAGGAAATATCTTCCGTTCAAAACTGGAAAGAAGCCTTCTGAGAAACTGCTCTGTGTTCTGTTAATTCATCTCACAGAGTTACATCTTTCCCTTCAAGAAGCCTTTCGCTAAGGCTGTTCTTGTGGAATTGGCAAAGGGATATTTGGAAGCCCATAGAGGGCTATGGTGAAAAAGGAAATATCTTCCGTTCAAAACTGGAAAGAAGCTTTCTGAGAAACTGCTCTGTGTTCTGTTAATTCATCTCACAGAGTTACATCTTTCCCTTCAAGAAGCCTTTCACTAAGGCTGTTCTTGTGGAATTGGAAAAGGGATATTTGGAAGCCCATAGAGGGCTATGGTGAAAAAGGAAATATCTTCCGTTCAAAACTGGAAAGAAGCTTTCTGAGAAACTGCTCTGTGTTCTGTTAATTCATCTCACAGAGTTACATCTTTCCCTTCAAGAAGCCTTTCGCTAAGGCTGTTCTTGTGCAATTGGCAAAGGGATATTTGGAAGCCCATAGAGGGCTATGGTGAAAAAGAAAATATCTTCCGTTCAAAACTGGAAAGAAGCTTTCTGAGAAACTGCTCTGTGTTCTGTTAATTCATCTCACAGGGTTACATCTTTCCCTTCAAGAAGCCTTTCGCTACGGCTGTTCGTGTGGAATTGGCAAAGGGATATTTGGAAGCCCTTAGAGGGCTATGGTAAAAAAGGAAATATCTTCCGTTCAAAACTGGAAAGAAGCTTTCTGAGAAACTGCTCTGTGTTCTGTTAATTCATCTCACAGAGTTACATCTTTCCCTTCAAGAAGCCTTTCGCTAAGGCTGTTCTTGTGGAATTGGCAAAGGGATATTTGGAAGCCCCTAGAGGGCTATGGTGAAAAAGGAAATATCTTCCGTTCAAAACTGGAAAGAAGCTTTCTGAGAAACTGCTCTGTGTTCTGTTAATTCATCTCACAGAGTTACATCTTTCCCTTCAAGAAGCCTTTCGCTAAGGCTGTTCTTGTGAAATTGGAAAAGGGATATTTGGAATCCCATAGAGGGCTATGGTGAGAAAGGAAATATCTTCCGTTCAAAACTGGAAAGAAGCTTTCTGAGAAACTGCTCTGTGTTCTGTTAATTCATGTCACAGAGTTACATCTTTCCCTTCAAGAAGCCTTTCACTAAGGCTGTTCTTCTGGAATTGGCAAAGGGATATTTGGAAGCCCATAGAGGGCTATGGTGAAAAAGGAAATATCTTCCGTTCAAAACTGGAAAGAAGCTTTCTGAGAAACTGCTCTGTGTTCTGTTAATTCATCTCACAGGGTTACATCTTTCCCTTCAAGAAGCCTTTCGCTACGGCTGTTCGTGTGGAATTGGCAAAGGGATATTTGGAAGCCCTTAGAGGGCTATGGTAAAAAAGGAAATATCTTCCGTTCAAAACTGGAAAGAAGCTTTCTGAGAAACTGCTCTGTGTTCTGTTAATTCATCTCACAGAGTTACATCTTTCCCTTCAAGAAGCCTTTCGCTAAGGCTGTTCTTGTAGAATTGGCAAAGGGATATTTGGAAGCCCCTAGAGGGCTATGGTGAAAAAGGAAATATCTTCCGTTCAAAACTGGAAAGAAGCTTTCTGAGAAACTGCTCTGTGTTCTGTTAATTCATCTCACAGAGTTACATCTTTCCCTTCAAGAAGCCTTTCGCTAAGGCTGTTCTTGTGAAATTGGAAAAGGGATATTTGGAATCCCATAGAGGGCTATGGTGAGAAAGGAAATATCTTCCGTTCAAAACTGGAAAGAAGCTTTCTGAGAAACTGCTCTGTGTTCTGTTAATTCATGTCACAGAGTTACATCTTTCCCTTCAAGAAGCCTTTCACTAAGGCTGTTCTTCTGGAATTGGCAAAGGGATATTTGGAAGCCCATAGAGGGCTATGGTGAAAAAGGAAATATCTTCCGTTCAAAACTGGAAAGAAGCTTTCTGAGAAACTGCTCTGTGTTCTGTTAATTCATCTCACAGAGTTACATCTTTCCCTTCAAGAAGCCTTTTGCTAAGGCTGTTCTTGTGCAATTGGCAAAGTGATATTTGGAAGCCCATAGAGGGCTATGGTGAAAAAGGAAATATCTTCCGTTGAAAACATGAAAGAAGTCTTCTGAGAAACTGCTCTGTGTTCTGTTAATTCATCTCACAGAGTTACATCTTTCCCTTCAAGAAGCCTTTCGCTAAGGCTGTTCTTGTGGAATTGGCAAAGGGATATTTGGAATCCCATAGAGGGCTATGGTGAAAAAGGAAATATCTTCCGTTCAAAACTGGAAAGAAGCTTTCTGAGAAACTGCTCTGTGTTCTGTTAATTCATCTCACAGAGTTACATCTTTCCCTTCAAGAAGCCTTTCGCTAAGGCTGTTTTTGTGGAATTGGCAAAGGGATATTTGGAAGCCCATAGAGGGCTATGGTGAAAAAGGTAATATCTTCCGTTGAAAACTGGAAAGAAGCTTTCTGAGAAACTGCTCTGTGTTCTGTTAATTCATCTCACAGAGTTACATCTTTCCCTTCAAGAAGAATTTCGCTAAGGCTGTTCTTGTGCAATTGGCAAAGGGATATTTGGAAGCCCATAGAGGGCTATGGTGAAAAAGGAAATATCTTCCGTTCAAAACTGGAAAGAAGCTTTCTGAGAAACTATTCTGTGTTCTGTTAATTCATCTCACAGAGTTACATCTTTCCCTTCAAGAAGCCTTTCGCTAAGGCTGTTCTTGTGCAATTGGCAAAGGGATATTTGGAAGCCCATAGAGGGCTATGGTGAAAAAGGAAATATCTTCCGTTCAAAACTGGAAAGAAGCTTTCTGAGAAACTGCTCTGTGTTCTGCTAATTCATCTCACAGAGTTACATCTTTCCCTTCAAGAAGCCTTTCGCTAAGGCTGTTCTTGTGGAATTGGCAAAGGGATATTTGGAAGCCCATAGAGGGCTATGGTGAAAAAGGAAATATCTTCCGTTCAAAACTGGAAAGAAGCTTTCTGAGAAACTGCTCTGTGTTCTGTTAATTCATCTCACAGAGTTACATCTTTCCCTTCAAGAAGCCTTTCGCTAAGGCTGTTCTTGTGGAATTGGCAAAGGGATATTTGGAAGCCCATAGAGGGCTATGGTGAAAAAGGAAATATCTTCCGTTCAAAACTGGAAAGAAGCTTTCTGAGAAACTGCTCTGTGTTCTGTTAATTCATCTCACAGAGTTACATCTTTCCCTTCAAGAAGCCTTTTGCTAAGGCTGTTCTTGTGCAATTGGCAAAGGGATATTTGGAAGCCCATAGAGGGCTATGGTGAAAAAGGAAATATCTTCCGTTCAAAACTGGAAAGAAGCCTTCTGAGAAACTGCTCTGTGTTCTGTTAATTCATCTCACAGAGTTACATCTTTCCCTTCAAGAAGCCTTTCGCTAAGGCTGTTCTTGTGGAATTGGCAAAGGGATATTTGGAAGCCCATAGAGGGCTATGGTGAAAAAGGAAATATCTTCCGTTCAAAACTGGAAAGAAGCTTTCTGAGAAACTGCTCTGTGTTCTGTTAATTCATCTCACAGAGTTACATCTTTCCCTTCAAGAAGCCTTTCACTAAGGCTGTTCTTGTGGAATTGGCAAAGGGATATTTGGAAGCCCATAGAGGGCTATGGTGAAAAAGGAAATATCTTCCGTTCAAAACTGGAAAGAAGCTTTCTGAGAAACTGCTCTGTGTTCTGTTAATTCATCTCACAGAGTTACATCTTTCCCTTCAAGAAGCCTTTTGCTAAGGCTGTTCTTGTGCAATTGGCAAAGGGATATTTGGAAGCCCATAGAGGGCTACGGTGAAAAAGAAAATATCTTCCGTTCAAAACTGGAAAGAAGCTTTCTGAGAAACTGCTCTGTGTTCTGTTAATTCATCTCACAGGGTTACATCTTTCCCTTCAAGAAGCCTTTCGCTACGGCTGTTCGTGTGGAATTGGCAAAGGGATATTTGGAAGCCCTTAGAGGGCTATGGTAAAAAAGGAAATATCTTCCGTTCAAAACTGGAAAGAAGCTTTCTGAGAAACTGCTCTGTGTTCTGTTAATTCATCTCACAGAGTTACATCTTTCCCTTCAAGAAGCCTTTCGCTAAGGCTGTTCTTGTGGAATTGGCAAAGGGATATTTGGAAGCCCATAGAGGGCTATGGTGAAAAAGGAAATATCTTCCGTTCAAAACTGGAAAGAAGCTTTATGAGAAACTGCTCTGTGTTCTGTTAATTCATCTCACAGAGTTACATCTTTCCCTTCAAGAAGCCTTTCGCTAAGGCTGTTCTTGTGCAATTGGCAAAGGGATATTTGGAAGCCCCTAGAGGGCTATGGTGAAAAAGGAAATATCTTCCGTTCAAAACTGGAAAGAAGCTTTCTGAGAAACTGCTCTGTGTTCTGTTAATTCATCTCACAGAGTTACATCTTTCCCTTCAAGAAGCCTTTCGCTAAGGCTGTTCTTGTGCAATTGGCAAAGGGATATTTGGAAGCCCATAGAGGGCTATGGTGAAAAAGGAAATATCTTCCGTTCAAAACTGGAAAGAAGCTTTCTGAGAAACTGCTCTGTGTTCTGTTAATTCATCTCACAGAGTTACATCTTTCCCTTCAAGAAGCCTTTCGCTAAGGCTGTTCTTGTGGAATTGGCAAAGGGATATTTGGAAGACCATAGAGGGCTATGGTGAAAAAGGAAATATCTTCCGTTCAAAACTGGAAAGAAGCTTTCTGAGAAACTGCTCTGTGTTCTGTTAATTCATCTCACAAAGTAACATCTTTCCCTTCAAGAAGCCTTTCGCTAAGGCTGTTCTGGTGGAATTGGCAAAGGGATATTTGGAAGCCCATAGAGGGCTATGGTGAAAAAGGAAATATCTTCCGTTCAAAACTGGAAAGAAGCTTTCTGAGAAACTGCTCTGTGTTCTGTTAATTCATCTCACAGAGTTGCATCTTTCCCTTCAAGAAGCCTTTCGCTAAGGCTGTTCTTGTGGAATTGGCAAAGGGATATTTGGAAGCCCATAGATGGCTACGTTGAAAAAGGAAATATCTTCCGTTCAAAACTGGAAAGAAGCTTTCTGAGAAACTGCTCTGTGTTCTGTTAATTCATCTCACAGAGTTACATCTTTCCCTTCAAGAAGCCTTTCGCTAAGGCTGTTCTTGTGGAATTGGCAAAGGGATATTTGGATGCCCATAGAGGGCTATGGTGAAAAAGGAAATATCTTCCGTTCAAAACTGGAAAGAAGCTTTCTGAGAAACTGCTCTGTGTTCTGTTAATTCATCTCACAGAGTTACATCTTTCCCTTCAAGAAGCCTTTCGCTAAGGCTGTTCTTGTGGAATTGGCAAAGGGATATTTGGAAGCCCAAAGAGGGCTATGGTGAAAAAGGAAATATGTTCCGTTCAAAACTGGAAAGAAGCTTTCTGAGAAACTACTCTGTGTTCTGTTAATTCATCTCACAGAGTTACATCTTTCCCTTCAAGAAGCCTTTCGCTAAGGCTGTTCTTGTGGAATTGGCAAAGGGATATTTGGAAGCCCATAGAGGGCTATGGTGAAAAAGGAAATATCTTCCGTTCTAAACTGGAAAGAAGATTTCTGAGAAACTGCTCTGTGTTCTGTTAATTCATCTCACGGAGTTACATCTTTCCCTTCAAGAAGCCTTTCGCTAAGGCTGTTCCTGGGGAATTGGCAAAGGGATATTTGGAAGCCCATAGAGGGCTATGGTGAAAAAGGAAATATCTTCCGTTCAAAACTGGAAAGAAGCTTTCTGAGAAACTGCTCTGTGTTCTGTTAATTCATCTCACAGAGTTACATCTTTCCCTTCAAGAAGCCTTTCGCTAAGGCTGTTCTTGTGGAATTGGCAAAGGGATATTTGGAAGCCCATAGAGGGCTATGGTGAAAAAGGAAATATCTTCCGTTGAAAACTGGAAAGAAGCTTTCTGAGAAACTGCTCTGTGTTCTGTTAATTCATCTCACAGAGTTACATCTTTCCCTTCAAGAAGCCTTTCGCTAAGGCTGTTCTTGTGGAATTGGCAAAGGGATATTTGGAAGCCCCTAGAGGGCTATGGTGAAAAAGGAAATATCTTCCGTTCAAAACTGGAAAGAAGCTTTATGAGAAACTGCTCTGTGTTCTGTTAATTCATCTCACAGAGTTACATCTTTCCCTTCAAGAAGCCTTTCGCTAAGGCTGTTCTTGTGCAATAGGCAAAGGGATATTTGGAAGCCCCTAGAGGGCTATGGTGAAAAAGGAAATATCTTCCGTTCAAAACTGGAAAGAAGCTTTCTGAGAAACTGCTCTGTGTTCTGTTAATTCATCTCACAGAGTTACATCTTTCCCTTCAAGAAGCCTTTCGCTAAGGCTGTTCTTGTGCAATTGGCAAAGGGATATTTGGAAGCCCATAGAGGGCTATGGTGAAAAAGGAAATATCTTCCGTTCAAAACTGGAAAGAAGCTTTCTGAGAAACTGCTCTGTGTTCTGTTAATTCATCTCACAGAGTTACATCTTTCCCTTCAAGAAGCCTTTCGCTAAGGCTGTTCTTGTGGAATTGGCAAAGGGATATTTGGAAGACCATAGAGGGCTATGGTGAAAAAGGAAATATCTTCCGTTCAAAACTGGAAAGAAGCTTTCTGAGAAACTGCTCTGTGTTCTGTTAATTCATCTCACAAAGTAACATCTTTCCCTTCAAGAAGCCTTTCGCTAAGGCTGTTCTGGTGGAATTGGCAAAGGGATATTTGGAAGCCCATAGAGGGCTATGGTGAAAAAGGAAATATCTTCCGTTCAAAACTGGAAAGAAGCTTTCTGAGAAACTGCTCTGTGTTCTGTTAATTCATCTCACAGAGTTACATCTTTCCCTTCAAGAAGCCTTTCGCTAAGGCTGTTCTTGTGGAATTGGCAAAGGGATATTTGGATGCCCATAGAGGGCTATGGTCAAAAAGGAAATATCTTCCGTTCAAAACTGGAAAGAAGCTTTCTGAGAAACTGCTCTGTGTTCTGTTAATTCATCTCACAGAGTTACATCTTTCCCTTCAAGAAGCCTTTCGCTAAGGCTGTTCTTGTGGAATTGGCAAAGGGATATTTGGAAGCCCAAAGAGGGCTATGGTGAAAAAGGAAATATGTTCCGTTCAAAACTGGAAAGAAGCTTTCTGAGAAACTACTCTGTGTTCTGTTAATTCATCTCACAGAGTTACATCTTTCCCTTCAAGAAGCCTTTCGCTAAGGCTGTTCTTGTGGAATTGGCAAAGGGATATTTGGAAGCCCATAGAGGGCTATGGTGAAAAAGGAAATATCTTCCGTTCTAAACTGGAAAGAAGATTTCTGAGAAACTGCTCTGTGTTCTGTTAATTCATCTCACGGAGTTACATCTTTCCCTTCAAGAAGCCTTTCGCTAAGGCTGTTCCTGGGGAATTGGCAAAGGGATATTTGGAAGCCCATAGAGGGCTATGGTGAAAAAGGAAATATCTTCCGTTCAAAACTGGAAAGAAGCTTTCTGAGAAACTGCTCTGTGTTCTGTTAATTCATCTCACAGAGTTACATCTTTCCCTTCAAGAAGCCTTTCGCTAAGGCTGTTCTTGTGGAATTGGCAAAGGGATATTTGGAAGCCCATAGAGGGCTATGGTGAAAAAGGAAATATCTTCCGTTCAAAACTGGAAAGAAGCTTTCTGAGAAACTGCTCTGTGTTCTGTTAATTCATCTGACAGAGTTACATCTTTCCCTTCAAGAAGCCTTTCGCTAAGGCTGTTCTTGTGAAATTGGAAAAGGGATATTTGGAAGCCCATAGAGGGCTATGGTGAAAAAGGAAATATCTTCCGTTCAAAACTGGAAAGAAGCTTTCTGAGAAACTGCTCTGTGTTCTGTTAATTCATCTCACAGAGTTACATCTTTCCCTTCAAGAAGCCTTTCGCTAAGGCTGTTCTTGTGGAATTGGCAAAGGGATATTTGGAAGCCCATAGATGGCTACGTTGAAAAAGGAAATATCTTCCGTTCAAAACTGGAAAGAAGCTTTCTGAGAAACTGCTCTGTGTTCTGTTAATTCATCTCACAGAGTTACATCTTTCCCTTCAAGAAGCCTTTCGCTAAGGCTGTTCTTGTGGAATTGGCAAAGGGATATTTGGAAGCCCATAGAGGGCTATGGTGAAAAAGGAAATATCTTCCGTTGAAAACTGGAAAGAAGCTTTCTGAGAAACTGCTCTGTGTTCTGTTAATTCATCTCACAGAGTTACATCTTTCCCTTCAAGAAGAATTTCGCTAAGGCTGTTCTTGTGCAATTGGCAAAGGGATATTTGGAAGACCATAGAGGGCTATGGTGAAAAAGGAAATATCTTCCGTTCAAAACCTGAAAGAAGCTTTCTGAGAAACTATTCTGTGCTCTGTTAATTCATCTCACAGAGTTACATCTTTCCCTTCAAGAAGCCTTTCGCTAAGGCTGTTCTTGTGGAATTGGCAAAGGGATATTTGGAAGCCCATAGAGGGCTATGGTGAAAAAGGAAATATCTTCCGTTCAAAACTGGAAAGAAGCTTTCTGAGAAACTGCTCTGTGTTCTGCTAATTCATCTCACAGAGTTACATCTTTCCCTTCAAGAAGCCTTTCGCTAAGGCTGTTCTTGTGGAATTGGCAAAGGGATATTTGGAAGCCCATAGAGGGCTATGGTGAAAAAGGAAATATCTTCCAATCAAAACTGGAAAGAAGCTTTCTGAGAAACTGCTCTGTGTTCTGTTAATTCATCTCACAGAGTTACATCTTTCCCTTCAAGAAGCCTTTCGCTAAGGCTGTTCTTGTGGAATTGGCAAAGGGATATTTGGAAGCCCATAGAGGGCTATGGTGAAAAAGGAAATATCTTCCGTTCAAAACTGGAAAGAAGCTTTCTGAGAAACTGCTCTGTGTTCTGTTA
Organism: Chlorocebus sabaeus; assembly: GCF_047675955.1. Taxonomy (NCBI): domain Eukaryota; kingdom Metazoa; phylum Chordata; class Mammalia; order Primates; family Cercopithecidae; genus Chlorocebus; species Chlorocebus sabaeus. The sequence goes on from NW_027327814.1 coordinate 526,660, forward strand.
ATTCATCTCACAGAGTTACATCTTTCCCTTCAAGAAGCCTTTCGCTAAGGCTGTTCTTGTGGAATTGGCAAAGGGATATTTGGAAGCCCATAGAGGGCTATGGTGAAAAAGGAAATATCTTCCGTTGAAAACTGGAAAGAAGCTTTCTGAGAAACTGCTCTGTGTTCTGTTAATTCATCTCACAGAGTTACATCTTTCCTTCAAGAAGCCTTTCGCTAAGGCTGTTCTTCTGCAATTGGCAAAGGGATATTTGGAAGCCCATAGAGGGCTATGGTGAAAAAGGAAATATCTTCCGTTCAAAACTGGAAAGAAGCTTTCTGAGAAACTGCTCTGTGTTCTGTTAATTCATCTCACAGAGTTACATCTTTCCCTTCAAGAAGCCTTTCGCTAAGGCTGTTCTTGTGGAATTGGCAAAAGGATATTTGGAAGCCCATAGAGGGCTATGGTGAAAAAGGAAATATCTTCCGTTCAAAACTGGAAAGAAGCTTTCTGAGAAACTGCTCTGTGTTCTGTTAATTCATCTCACAGAGTTACATCTTTCCCTTCAAGAAGCCTTTCGCTAAGGCTGTTCTTGTGAAATTGGAAAAGGGATATTTGGAATCCCATAGAGGGCTATGGTGAGAAAGGAAATATCTTACGTTCAAAAATGGAAAGAAGCTTTCTGAGAAACTGCTCTGTGTTCTGTTAATTCATGTCACAGAGTTACATCTTTCCCTTCAAGAAGCCTTTCACTAAGGCTCTTCTTCTGGAATTGGCAAAGGGATATTTGGAAGCCCATAGAGGGCTATGGTGAAAAAGGAAATATCTTCCGTTCAAAACTGGAAAGAAGCTTTCTGAGAAACTGCTCTGTGTTCTGTTAATTCATCTCACAGAGTTACATCTTTCCCTTCAAGAAGCCTTTCGCTAAGGCTGTTCTTGTGGAATTGGCAAAGGGATATTTGGAAGCCCATAGAGGGCTATGGTGAAAAAGGAAATATCTTCCGTTCAAAACTGGAAAGAAGCTTTCTGAGAAACTGCTCTGTGTTCTGCTAATTCATCTCACAGAGTTACATCTTTCCCTTCAAGAAGCCTTTCGCTAAGGCTGTTCTTGTGGAATTGGCAAAGGGATATTTGGAAGCCCATAGAGGGCTACGGTGAAAACGGAAATATCTTCCGTTCAAAACTGGAAAGAAGCTTTCTGAGAAACTGCTCTGTGTTCTGTTAATTCATCTCACAGAGTTACATCTTTCCCTTCAAGAAGCCTTTCGCTAAGGCTGTTCTTGTGGAATTGGCAAAGGGATATTTGGAAGCCCATAGAGGGCTATGGTGAAAAAGGAAATATCTTCCGTTCAAAACTGGAAAGAAGCTTTCTGAGAAACAGCTCTGTGTTCTGTTAATTCATCTCACAGAGTTACATCTTTCCCTTCAAGAAGCCTTTCGCTAAGGCTGTTCTTGTGGAATTGGCAAAGGGATATTTGGAAGCCCATAGAGGGCTATGGTGAAAAAGGAAATATCTTCCGTTGAAAACTGGAAAGAAGCTTTCTGAGAAACTGCTCTGTGTTCTGTTAATTCATCTCACAGAGTTACATCTTTCCCTTCAAGAAGCCTCTCGCTAAGGCTGTTCTTGTGCAATTGGCAAAGGGATATTTGGAAGCCCATAGAGGGCTATGGTGAAAAAGGAAATATTTTCCGTTCAAAACTGGAAAGAAGCTTTCTGAGAAACTGCTCTGTGTTCTGTTAATTCATCTCACAGAGTTACATCTTTCCCTTCAAGAAGCCTTTCGCTAAGGCTGTTCTTGTGGAATTGGCAAAAGGATATTTGGAAGCCCATAGATGGCTATGGTGAAAAAGGAAATATCTTCCGTTCAAAACTGGAAAGAAGCTTTCTGAGAAACTGCTCTGTGTTCTGTTCATTCATCTCACAGAGTTACATCTTTCTCTTCAAGAAGCCTTTCGCTAAGGCTGTTCTTGTGAAATTGGAAAAGGGATATTTGGAATCCCATAGAGGGCTATGGTGAAAAAGGAAATATCTTCCGTTCAAAACTGGAAAGAAGCTTTCTGAGAAACTGCTCTGTGTTCTTTTAATTCATGTCACAGAGTTACATCTTTCCCTTCAAGAAGCCTTTCGCTAAGGCTGTTCTTCTGGAATTGGCAAAGGGATATTTGGAAGCCCATAGAGGGCTATGGTGAAAAAGGAAATATCTTCCGTTCAAAACTGGAAAGAAGCTTTCTGAGAAACTGCTCTGTGTTCTGTTAATTCATCTCACAGAGTTACATCTTTCCCTTCAAGAAGCCTTTCCCTAAGGCTGTTCTTGTGCAACTGGCAAAGGGATATTTGGAAGCCCATAGAGGGCTATGGTGAAAAAGGAAATATCTTCCGTTCAAAACTGGAAAGAAGCTTTCTGAGAAACTGCTCTGTGTTCTGTTAATTCATCTCACAGAGTTACATCTTTCCCTTCAAGAAGCCTTTCGCTAAGGCTGTTCTTGTGGAATTGGCAAAGGGATATTTGGAAGCCCATAGAGGGCTATGGTGAAAAAGGAAATATCTTCCGTTCAAAACTGGAAAGAAGCTTTCTGAGAAACTGCTCTGTGTTCTGTTAATTCATCTCACAGAGTTACATCTTTCCCTTCAAGAAGCCTTTCGCTAAGGCTGTTCTTGTGGAATTGGCCAAGGGATATTTGGAAGCCCATAGAGGGCTATGGTGAAAAAGGAAATATCTTCCGTTCAAAACTGGAAAGAAGCTTTCTGAGAAACTGCTCTGTGTTCTGTTAATTCATCTCACAGAGTTACATCGTTCCCTTCAAGAAGCCTTTCGCTAAGGCTGTTCTTGTGCAATTGGCAAAGGGATATTTGGAAGCCCATAGAGGGCTATGGTGAAAAAGGAAATATCTTCCGTTCAAAACTGGAAAGAAGCTTTCTGAGAAACTAATCTGTGTTCTGTTAATTCATCTCACAGAGTTACATCTTTCCCTTCAAGAAGCCTTTCGCTAAGGCTGTTCTTATGCAATTGGCAAAGGGATATTTGGAAGCCCTTAGAGGGCTATGGTGAAAAAGGAAATATCTTCCGTTCAAAACTGGAAAGAAGCTTTCTGAGAAACTGCTCTGTGTTCTGTTAATTCATCTCACAGAGTTACATCTTTCCCTTCAAGAAGCCTTTCGCTAAGGCTGTTCTTGTGGAATTGGCCAAGGGATATTTGGAAGCCCATAGAGGGCTATGGTGAAAAAGGAAATATCTTCCGTTCAAAACTGGAAAGAAGCTTTCTGAGAAACTGCTCTGTGTTCTGTTAATTCATCTCACAGAGTTACATCTTTCCCTTCAAGAAGCCTTTCGCTAAGGCTGTTCTTGTGGAATTGGCAAAGGGATATTTGGAAGCCCATAGAGGGCTATGGTGAAAAAGGAAATATCTTCCGTTCAAAACTGGAAAGAAGCTTTCTGAGAAACTGCTCTGTGTTCTGTTAATTCATCTCACAGAGTTACATCTTTCCCTTCAAGAAGCCTTTCGCTAAGGCTGTTCTTGTGGAATTGGAAAAGGGATATTTGGAAGCCCTTAGAGGGCTATGGTGAAAAAGGAAATATCTTCCGTTCAAAACTGGAAAGAAGCTTTCTGAGAAACTGCTCTGTGTTCTGTTAATTCATCTCACAGAGTTACATCTTTCCCTTCAAGAAGCCTTTCGCTAAGGCTGTTCTTGTGGAATTGGCAAAGGGATATTTGGAAGCCCATAGAGGGCTATGCTGAAAAAGGAAATATCTTCCGTTCAAAACTGGAAAGAAGCTTTATGAGAAACTGCTCTGTGTTCTGTTAATTCATCTCACAGAGTTACATCTTTCCCTTCAAGAAGCCTTTCGCTAAGGCTGTTCTTGTGGAATTGGCAAAGAGATATTTGGAAGCCCATAGAGGGCTATGGTGAAAAAGGAAATATCTTCCGTTCAAAACTGGAAAGAAGCTTTCTGAGAAACTGCTCTGTGTTCTGTTAATTCATCTCACAGAGTTACATCTTTCCCTTCAAGAAGCCTTTCGCTAAAGCTGTTCTTGTGGAATTGGCAAAGGGATATTTGGAAGCCCTTAGAGGGCTATGGTGAAAAAGGAAATATCTTCCGTTCAAAACTGGAAAGAAGCTTTCTGAGAAACTGCTCTGTGTTCTGTTAATTCATCTCACAGAGTTACATCTTTCCCTTCAAGAAGCCTTTCGCTAAGGCTGTTCTTGTGGAATTGGCAAAGGGATATTTGGAAGCCCATAGAGGGCTATGGTGAAAAAGGAAATATCTTCCGTTCAAAACTGGAAAGAAGATTTCTGAGAAACTGCTCTGTGTTCTGTTAATTCATCTCACGGAGTTACATCTTTCCCTTCAAGAAGCCTTTCGCTAAGGCTGTTCTTGGGGAATTGGCAAAGGGATATTTGGAAGCCCATAGAGGGCTATGGTGAAAAAGGAAATATCTGAAAAAGGAAATATCTTCCGTTCAAAACTGGAAAGAAGCTTTATGAGAAACTGCTCTGTGTTCTGTTAATTCATCTCACAGAGTTACATCTTTCCCTTCAAGAAGCCTTTCGCTAAGGCTGTTCTTGTGGAATTGGCAAAGGGATATTTGGAAGCCCATAGAGGGCTATGGTGAAAAAGGAAATATCTTCCCTTCAAAACTGGAAAGAAGCTTTCTGAGAAACTGCTCTGTGTTCTGTTAATTCATCTCACAGAGTTACATCTTTCCCTTCAAGAAGCCTTTCGCTAAGGCTGTTCTTGTGCAATTGGCAAAGGGATATTTGGAAGCCCCTAGAGGGCTATGGTGAAAAAGGAAATATCTTCCGTTCAAAACTGGAAAGAAGCTTTCTGAGAAACTACTCTGTGTTCTGTTAATTCATCTCACAGAGTTACATCTTTCCCTTCAAGAAGCCTTTCGCTAAGGCTGTTCTTGTGCAACTGGCAAAGGGATATTTGGAAGCCCATAGAGGGCTATGGTGAAAAAGGAAATATCTTCCGTTCAAAACTGGAAAGAAGCTTTCTGAGAAACTGCTCTGTGTTCTGTTAATTCATCTCACAAAGTAACATCTTTCCCTTCAAGAAGCCTTTCGCTAAGGCTCTTCTTGTGGAATTGGCAAAGGGATATTTGGAAGCCCATAGAGGGCTATGGTGAAAAAGGAAATATCTTCCGTTCAAAACTGGAAAGAAGCTTTCTGAGAAACTGCTCTGTGTTCTGTTAATTCATCTCACAGAGTTACATCTTTCGCTTCAAGAAGCCTTTCGCTAAGGCTGTTCTTGTGGAATTGGCAAAGAGATATTTGGAAGCCCATAGAGGGCTATGGTGAAAAAGGAAATATCTTCCGTTCAAAACTGGAAAGAAGCTTTCTGAGAAACTGCTCTGTGTTCTGTTAATTCATCTCACAGAGTTACATCTTTCCCTTCAAGAAGCCTTTCGCTAAAGCTGTTCTTGTGGAATTGGCAAAGGGATATTTGGAAGCCCTTAGAGGGCTATGGTGAAAAAGGAAATATCTTCCGTTCAAAACTGGAAAGAAGCTTTCTGAGAAACTGCTCTGTGTTCTGTTAATTCATCTCACAGAGTTACATCTTTCCCTTCAAGAAGCCTTTCGCTAAGGCTGTTCTTGTGGAATTGGCAAAGGGATATTTGGAAGCCCATAGAGGGCTATGGTGAAAAAGGAAATATCTTCCGTTCAAAACTGGAAAGAAGATTTCTGAGAAACTGCTCTGTGTTCTGTTAATTCATCTCACGGAGTTACATCTTTCCCTTCAAGAAGCCTTTCGCTAAGGCTGTTCTTGGGGAATTGGCAAAGGGATATTTGGAAGCCCATAGAGGGCTACGGTGAAAAAGGAAATATCTGAAAAAGGAAATATCTTCCGTTCAAAACTGGAAAGAAGCTTTATGAGAAACTGCTCTGTGTTCTGTTAATTCATCTCACAGAGTTACATCTTTCCCTTCAAGAAGCCTTTCGCTAAGGCTGTTCTTGTGGAATTGGCAAAGGGATATTTGGAAGCCCATAGAGGGCTACGGTGAAAAAGGAAATATCTTCCCTTCAAAACTGGAAAGAAGCTTTCTGAGAAACTGCTCTGTGTTCTGTTAATTCATCTCACAGAGTTACATCTTTCCCTTCAAGAAGCCTTTCGCTAAGGCTGTTCTTGTGCAATTGGCAAAGGGATATTTGGAAGCCCCTAGAGGGCTATGGTGAAAAAGGAAATATCTTCCGTTCAAAACTGGAAAGAAGCTTTCTGAGAAACTACTCTGTGTTCTGTTAATTCATCTCACAGAGTTACATCTTTCCCTTCAAGAAGCCTTTCGCTAAGGCTGTTCTTGTGCAACTGGCAAAGGGATATTTGGAAGCCCATAGAGGGCTATGGTGAAAAAGGAAATATCTTCCGTTCAAAACTGGAAAGAAGCTTTCTGAGAAACTGCTCTGTGTTCTGTTAATTCATCTCACAGAGTTACATCTTTCCCTTCAAGAAGCCTTTCGCTAAGGCTGTTCTTGTGGAATTGGCAAAGGGATATTTGGAAGACCATAGAGGGCTATGGTGAAAAAGGAAATATCTTCCGTTCAAAACTGGAAAGAAGCTTTCTGAGAAACTGCTCTGTGTTCTGTTAATTCATCTCACAAAGTAACATCTTTCCCTTCAAGAAGCCTTTCGCTAAGGCTCTTCTTGTGGAATTGGCAAAGGGATATTTGGAAGCCCATAGAGGGCTATGGTGAAAAAGGAAATATCTTCCGTTCAAAACTGGAAAGAAGCTTTCTGAGAAACTGCTCTGTGTTCTGTTAATTCATCTCACAGAGTTACATCTTTCGCTTCAAGAAGCCTTTCGCTAAGGCTGTTCTTGTGGAATTGGCAAAGGGATATTTGGAAGCCCATAGAGGGCTATGGTGAAAAAGGAAATATCTTCCGTTGAAAACTGGAAAGAAGCTTTCTCAGAAACTGCTCTGTGTTCTGTTAATTCATCTCACAGAGTTACATCTTTCCCTTCAAGAAGCCTTTCGCTAAGGCTGTTCTTGTGCAATTGGCAAAGGGATATTTGGAAGCCCATAGAGGGCTATGGTGAATAAGGAAATATCTTCCGTTCAAAACTGGAAAGAAGCTTTCTGAGAAACTACTCTGTGTTCTGTTAATTCATCTCACAGAGTTACATCTTTCCCTTCAAGAAGCCTTTCGCTAAGGCTGTTCTTGTGCAATTGGCAAAGGGATATTTGGAAGCCCTTAGAGGGCTATGGTGAAAAAGGAAATATCTTCCGTTCAAAACTGGAAAGAAGCTTTCTGAGTAACTGCTCTGCGTTCTGTTAATTCATCTCACAGAGTTACATCTTTCCCTTCAAGAAGCCTTTCGCTAAGGCTGTTCTTGTGGAATTGGCAAAGGGATATTTGGAAGCCCATAGAGGGCTATGGTGAAAAAGGAAATATCTTCCGTTCAAAACTGGAAAGAAGCTTTCTGAGAAACTGCTCTGTGTTCTGTTAATTCATCTCACAGAGTTACATCTTTCCCTTCAAGAAGCCTTTCGCTAAGGCTGTTCTTCTGGAATTGGCCAAGGGATATTTGGAAGCCCATAGAGGGCTATGGTGAAAAAGGAAATATCTTCCGTTCAAAACTGGAAAGAAGCTTTCTGAGAAACTGCTCTGTGTTCTGTTAATTCATCTCACAGAGTTACATCTTTCCCTTCAAGAAGCCTTTCGCTAAAGCTGTTCTTGTGGAATTGGCAAAGGGATATTTGGAAGCCCTTAGAGGGCTATGGTGAAAAAGGAAATATCTTCCGTTCAAAACTGGAAAGAAGCTTTCTGAGAAACTGCTCTGTGTTCTGTTAATTCATCTCACAGAGTTACATCTTTCCCTTCAAGAAGCCTTTCGCTAAGGCTGTTCTTGTGGAATTGGCAAAGGGATATTTGGAAGCCCATAGAGGGCTATGGTGAAAAAGGAAATATCTTCCGTTCAAAACTGAAAAGAATATTTCTGAGAAACTGCTCTGTGTTCTGTTAATTCATCTCACGGAGTTACATCTTTCCCTTCAAGAAGCCTTTCGCTAAGGCTGTTCTTGGGGAATTGGCAAAGGGATATTTGGAAGCCCATAGAGGGCTATGGTGAAAAAGGAAATATCTTCCGTTCAAAACTGGAAAGAAGCTTTCTGAGAAACTGCTCTGTGTTCTGTTAATTCATCTCACAGAGTTACATCTTTCCCTTCAAGAAGCCTTTCGCTAAGGCTGTTCTTGTGGAATTGGCAAAGGGATATTTGGAAGCCCATAGAGGGCTATGGTGAAAAAGGAAATATCTTCCGTTCAAAACTGGAAAGAAGCTTTCTGAGAAACTGCTCTGTGTTCTGTTAATTCATCTCACAGAGTTACATCTTTCCCTTCAAGAAGCCTTTCGCTAAGGCTGTTCTTGTGGAATTGGCAAAGGGATATTTGGAAGCCCATAGAGGGCTATGGTGAAAAAGGAAATATCTTCCGTTCAAAACTGGAAAGAAGATTTCTGAGAAACTGCTCTGTGTTCTGTTAATTCATCTCACGGAGTTACATCTTTCCCTTCAAGAAGCCTTTCGCTAAGTCTGTTCTTGGGGAATTGGCAAAGGGATATTTGGAAGCCCATAGAGGGCTATGGTGAAAAAGGAAATATCTTCCGTTCAAAACTGGAAAGAAGCTTTCTGAGAAACTGCTCTGTGTTCTGTTAATTCATCTCACAGAGTTACATCTTTCCCTTCAAGAAGCCTTTCGCTAAGGCTGTTCTTGTGGAATTGGCAAAGGGATATTTGGAAGCCCATAGAGGGCTATGGTGAAAAAGGAAATATCTTCCCTTCAAAACTGGAAAGAAGCTTTCTGAGAAACTGCTCTGTGTTCTGTTAATTCATCTCACAGAGTTACATCTTTCCCTTCAAGAAGCCTTTCGCTAAGGCTGTTCTTGTGCAATTGGCAAAGGGATATTTGGAAGCCCCTAGAGGGCTATGGTGAAAAAGGAAATATCTTCCGTTCAAAACTGGAAAGAAGCTTTCTGAGAAACTACTCTGTGTTCTGTTAATTCATCTCACAGAGTTACATCTTTCCCTTCAAGAAGCCTTTCGCTAAGGCTGTTCTTGTGCAACTGGCAAAGGGATATTTGGAAGCCCATAGAGGGCTATGGTGAAAAAGGAAATATCTTCCGTTCAAAACTGGAAAGAAGCTTTCTGAGAAACTGCTCTGTGTTCTGTTAATTCATCTCACAGAGTTACATCTTTCCCTTCAAGAAGCCTTTCGCTAAGGCTGTTCTTGTGGAATTGGCAAAGGGATATTTGGAAGACCATAGAGGGCTATGGTGAAAAAGGAAATATCTTCCGTTCAAAACTGGAAAGAAGCTTTCTGAGAAACTGCTCTGTGTTCTGTTAATTCATCTCACAAAGTAACATCTTTCCCTTCAAGAAGCCTTTCGCTAAGGCTCTTCTTGTGGAATTGGCAAAGGGATATTTGGAAGCCCTTAGAGGGCTATGGTGAAAAAGGAAATATCTTCCGTTCAAAACTGGAAAGAAGCTTTCTGAGAAACTGCTCTGTGTTCTGTTAATTCATCTCACAGAGTTACATCTTTCGCTTCAAGAAGCCTTTCGCTAAGGCTGTTCTTGTGGAATTGGCAAAGGGATATTTGGAAGCCCATAGAGGGCTATGGTGAAAAAGGAAATATCTTCCGTTGAAAACTGGAAAGAAGCTTTCTCAGAAACTGCTCTGTGTTCTGTTAATTCATCTCACAGAGTTACATCTTTCCCTTCAAGAAGCCTTTCGCTAAGGCTGTTCTTGTGCAATTGGCAAAGGGATATTTGGAAGCCCATAGAGGGCTATGGTGAAAAAGGAAATATCTTCCGTTGAAAACTGGAAAGAAGCTTTCTGAGAAACTGCTCTGTGTTCTGTTAATTCATCTCACAGAGTTACATCTTTCCCTTCAAGAAGCCTTTCGCTAAGGCTGTTCTGCTGGAATTGGCAAAGGGATATTTGGAAGCCCATAGAGGGCTATGGTGAAAAAGGAAATATCTTCCGTTCAAAACTGGAAAGAAGCTTTCTGAGAAACTGCTCTGTGTTCTCTTAATTCATCTCACAGAGTTACATCTTTCCCTTCAAGAAGCCTTTCGCTAAGGCTGTTCTTGTGGAATTGGCAAAGGGATATTTGGAAGCCCATAGAGGGCTATGGTGAAAAAGGAAATATCTTCCGTTCAAAACTGGAAAAAAGCTTTCTGAGAAACTGCTCTGTGTTCTGTTAATTCATCTCACAGAGTTACATCTTTCCCTTCAAGAAGCCTTTCGCTAAGGCTGTTCTTGTGGAATTGGCAAAGGGATATTTGGAAGCCCATAGAGGGCTATGGTGAAAAAGGAAATATCTTCCGTTCAAAACTGGAAAGAAGCTTTCTGAGAAACTGCTCTGTGTTCTGTTAATTCATCTCACAGAGTTACATCTTTCCCTTCAAGAAGCCTTCCGCTAAGGCTGTTCTTGTGGAATTGGCAAAGGGATATTTGGAAGCCCATAGATGGCTACGTTGAAAAAGGAAATATCTTCCGTTCAAAACTGGAAAGAAGCTTTCTGAGAAACTGCTCTGTGTTCTGTTAATTCATCTCACAGAGTTACATCTTTCCCTTCAAGAAGCCTTTCGCTAAGGCTGTTCTTGTGGAATTGGCAAAGGGATATTTGGAAGCCCATAGAGGGCTATGGTGAAAAAGGAAATATCTTCCGTTGAAAACTGGAAAGAAGCTTTCTGAGAAACTGCTCTGTGTTCTGTTAATTCATCTCACGGAGTTACATCTTTCCCTTCAAGAAGCCTTTCGCTAAGGCTGTTCTTGTGGAATTGGCAAAGGGATATTTGGAAGCCCATAGAGGGCTATGGTGAAAAAGGAAATATCTTCCGTTCAAAACTGGAAAGAAGCTTTCTGAGAAACTACTCTGTGTCCTGTTAATTCATCTCACAGAGTTACATCTTTCCCTTCAAGAAGCCTTTCGCTAAGGCTGTTCTTGTGCAATTGGCAAAGGGATATTTGGAAGCCCATAGAGGGCTATGGTGAAAAAGGAAATATCTTCCGTTCAAAACTGGAAAGAAGCTTTCTGAGAAACTGCTCTGTGTTCTGTTAATTCATCTCACAGAGTTACATCTTTCCCTTCAAGAAGCTTTTCGCTAAGGCTATTCTTGTGCAATTGGAAAAGGGATATTTGGAAGCCCATAGAGGGCTATGGTGAAAAAGGAAATATCTTCCGTTCAAAACTGGAAAGAAGCTTTCTGAGAAACTGCTCTGTGTTCTGTTAATTCATCTCACAGAGTTACATCTTTCCCTTCAAGAAGCCTTTCGCTAAGGCTGTTCTTGTGGAATTGGCAAAGGGATATTTGGAAGCCCCTAGAGGGCTATGGTGAAAAAGGAAATATCTTCCGTTCAAAACTGGAAAGAAGCTTTCTGAGAAACTGCTCTGTGTTCTGTTAATTCATCTCACAGAGTTACATCTTTCCCTTCAAGAAGCCTTTCGCTAAGGCTGTTCTTGTGGAATTGGCAAAGGGATATTTGGAAGCCCATAGAGGGCTATGGTGAAAAAGGAAATATCTTCCGTTCAAAACTGGAAAGAATCTTTCTGAGAAACTGCTCTGTGTTCTGTTAATTCATCTCACAGAGTTACATCTTTCCCTTCAAGAAGCCTTTCGCTAAGGCTGTTCTTGTGGAATTGGCAAAGGGATATTTGGAAGCCCCTAGAGGGCTATGGTGAAAAAGGAAATATCTTCCGTTCAAAACTGGAAAGAAGCTTTCTGAGAAACTGCTCTGTGTTCTGTGAATTCATCTCACAGAGTTACATCTTTCCCTGCAAGAAGCCTTTCGCTAAGGCTGTTCTTGTGCAATTGGCAAAGGGATATTTGGAAGCCCCTAGAGGGCTATGGTGAAAAAGGAAATATCTTCCGTTCAAAACTGGAAAGAAGCTTTCTGAGAAACTACTCTGTGTTCTGTTAATTCATCTCACAGAGTTACATCTTTCCCTTCAAGAAGCCTTTCGCTAAGGCTGTTCTTGTGCAATTGGCAAAGGGATATTTGGAAGCCCATAGAGGGCTATGGTGAAAAAGGAAATATCTTCCGTTCAAAACTGGAAAGAAGCTTTCTGAGAAACTGCTCTGTGTTCTGTTAATTCATGTCACAGAGTTACATCTTTCCCTTCAAGAAGCCTTTCGCTAAGGCTGTTCTTGTGGAATTGGCAAAGGGATATTTGGAAGACCATAGAGGGCTATGGTGAAAAAGGAAATATCTTCCGTTCAAAACTGGAAAGAAGCTTTCTGAGAAACTGCTCTGCGTTCTGTTAATTCATCTCACAGAGTAACATCTTTCCCTTCAAGAAGCCTTTCGCTAAGGCTCTTCTTGTGGAATTGGCAAAGGGATATTTGGAAGCCCATAGAGGGCTATGGTGAAAAAGGAAATATCTTCCGTTCAAAACTGGAAAGAAGCTTTCTGAGAAACTGCTCTGTGTTCTGTTAATTCATCTCACAGAGTTACATCTTTCCCTTCAAGAAGCCTTTCGCTAAGGCTGTTCTTGTGGAATTGGCAAAGGGATATTTGGAAGCCCTTAGAGGGCTATGGTGAAAAAGGAAATATCTTCCGTTCAAAACTGGAAAGAAGCTTTCTGAGAAACTGCTCTGTGTTCTGTTAATTCATCTCACAGAGTTACATCTTTCCCTTCAAGAAGCCTTTCGCTAAGGCTGTTCTTGTGGAATTGGCAAAGGGATATTTGGAAGCCCATAGAGGGCTATGGTGAAAAAGGAAATATCTTCCGTTCAAAACTGGAAAGAAGATTTCTGAGAAACTTCTCTGTGTTCTGTTAATTCATCTCACGGAGTTACATCTTTCCCTTCAAGAAGCCTTTCGCTAAGGCTGTTCTTGGGGAATTGGCAAAGGGATATTTGGAAGCCCATAGAGGGCTATGGTGAAAAAGGAAATATCTGAAAAAGGAAATATCTTCCGTTCAAAACTGGAAAGAAGCTTTATGAGAAACTGCTCTGTGTTCTGTTAATTCATCTCACAGAGTTACATCTTTCCCTTCAAGAAGCCTTTCGCTAAGGCTGTTCTTGTGGAATTGGCAAAGGGATATTTGGAAGCCCATAGAGGGCTACGGTGAAAAAGGAAATATCTTCCCTTCAAAACTGGAAAGAAGCTTTCTCAGAAACTGCTCTGTGTTCTGTTAATTCATCTCACAGAGTTACATCTTTCCCTTCAAGAAGCCTTTCGCTAAGGCTGTTCTTGTGCAATTGGCAAAGGGATATTTGGAAGCCCATAGAGGGCTATGGTGAATAAGGAAATATCTTCCGTTCAAAACTGGAAAGAAGCTTTCTGAGAAACTACTCTGTGTTCGGTTAATTCATCTCACAGAGTTACATCTTTCCCTTCAAGAAGCCTTTCGCTAAGGCTGTTCTTGTGCAATTGGCAAAGGGATATTTGGAAGCCCTTAGAGGGCTATGGTTAAAAAGGAAATATCTTCCGTTCAAAACTGGAAAGAAGCTTTCTGAGTAACTGCTCTGTGTTCTGTTAATTCATCTCACAGAGTTACATCTTTCCCTTCAAGAAGCCTTTCGCTAAGGCTGTTCTTGTGGAATTGGCAAAGGGATATTTGGAAGCCCATAGAGGGCTATGGTGAAAAAGGAAATATCTTCCGTTCAAAACTGGAAAGAAGCTTTCTGAGAAACTGCTCTGTGTTCTGTTAATTCATCTCACAGAGTTACATCTTTCCCTTCAAGAAGCCTTTCGCTAAGGCTGTTCTTGTGGAATTGGCCAAGGGATATTTGGAAGCCCATAGAGGGCTATGGTGAAAAAGGAAATATCTTCCGTTCAAAACTGGAAAGAAGCTTTCTGAGAAACTGCTCTGTGTTCTGTTAATTCATCTCACAGAGTTATATCTTTCCCTTCAAGAAGCCTTTCGCTAAGGCTGTTCTTGTGCAATTGGCAAAGGGATATTTGGAAGCCCATAGAGGGATATGGTGAAAAAGGAAATATCTTCCGTTCAAAACTGGAAAGAAGCTTTCTGAGAAACTGCTCTGTGTTCTGTTAATTCATCTCACAGAGTTACATCTTTCCCTTCAAGAAGCCTTTCGCTAAGGCTGTTCTTGTGGAATTGGAAAAGGGATATTTGGAAGCCCTTAGGGGGCTATGGTGAAAAAGGAAATATCTTCCGTTCAAAACTGGAAAGAAGCTTTCTGAGAAACTGCTCTGTGTTCTGTTAATTCATCTCACAGAGTTACATCTTTCCCTTCAAGAAGCCTTTCGCTAAGGCTGTTCTTGTGGAATTGGCAAAGGGATATTTGGAAGCCCATAGAGGGCTATGCTGAAAAAGGAAATATCTTCCGTTCAAAACTGGAAAGAAGCTTTATGAAAAACTGCTCTGTGTTCTGTTAATTCATCTCACAGAGTTACATCTTTCCCTTCAAGAAGCCTTTCGCTAAGGCTGTTCTTGTGGAATTGGCAAAGAGATATTTGGAAGCCCATAGAGGGCTATGGTGAAAAAGGAAATATCTTCCGTTCAAAACTGGAAAGAAGCTTTCTGAGAAACTGCTCTGTGTTCTGTTAATTCATCTCACAGAGTTACATCTTTCCCTTCAAGAAGCCTTTCGCTAAAGCTGTTCTTGTGGAATTGGCAAAGGGATATTTGGAAGCCCTTAGAGGGCTATGGTGAAAAAGGAAATATCTTCCGTTCAAAACTGGAAAGAAGCTTTCTGAGAAACTGCTCTGTGTTCTGTTAATTCATCTCACAGAGTTACATCTTTCCCTTCAAGAAGCCTTTCGCTAAGGCTGTTCTTGTGGAATTGGCAAAGGGATATTTGGAAGCCCATAGAGGGCTATGGTGAAAAAGGAAATATCTTCCGTTCAAAACTGAAAAGAAGATTTCTGAGAAACTGCTCTGTGTTCTGTTAATTCATCTCACGGAGTTACATCTTTCCCTTCAAGAAGCCTTTCGCTAAGGCTGTTCTTGGGGAATTGGCAAAGGGATATTTGGAAGCCCATAGAGGGCTATGGTGAAAAAGGAAATATCTTCCGTTCAAAACTGGAAAGAAGCTTTCTGAGAAACTGCTCTGTGTTCTGTTAATTCATCTCACAGAGTTACATCTTTCCCTTCAAGAAGCCTTTCGCTAAGGCTGTTCTTGTGGAATTGGCAAAGGGATATTTGGAAGCCCATAGAGGGCTATGCTGAAAAAGGAAATATCTTCCGTTCAAAACTGGAAAGAAGCTTTCTGAGAAACTGCTCTGTGTTCTGTTAATTCATCTCACAGAGTTACATCTTTCCCTTCAAGAAGCCTTTCGCTAAGGCTGTTCTTGTGGAATTGGCAAAGGGATATTTGGAAGCCCTTAGAGGGCTATGGTGAAAAAGGAAATATCTTCCGTTCAAAACTGGAAAAAAGCTTTCTGAGAAACTGCTCTGTGTTCTGTTAATTCATCTCACAGAGTTACATCTTTCCCTTCAAGAAGCCTTTCGCTAAGGCTGTTCTTGTGGAATTGGCAAAGGGATATTTGGAAGCCCATAGAGGGCTATGGTGAAAAAGGAAATATCTTCCGTTCAAAACTGGAAAGAAGCTTTCTGAGAAACTGCTCTGTGTTCTGTTAATTCATCTCACAGAGTTACATCTTTCCCTTCAAGAAGCCTTTCGCTAAGGCTGTTCTTGTGGAATTGGCAAAGGGATATTTGGAAGCCCATATATGGCTACGTTGAAAAAGGAAATATCTTCCGTTCAAAACTGGAAAGAAGCTTTCTGAGAAACTGCTCTGTGTTCTGTTAATTCATCTCACAGAGTTACATCTTTCCCTTCAAGAAGCCTTTCGCTAAGGCTGTTCTTGTGGAATTGGCAAAGGGATATTTGGAAGCCCATAGAGGGCTATGGTGAAAAAGGAAATATCTTCCGTTGAAAACTGGAAAGAAGCTTTCTGAGAAACTGCTCTGTGTTCTGTTAATTCATCTCACGGAGTTACATCTTTCCCTTCAAGAAGCCTTTCGCTAAGGCTGTTCTTGTGGAATTGGCAAAGGGATATTTGGAAGCCCATAGAGGGCTATGGTGAAAAAGGAAATATCTTCCGTTCAAAACTGGAAAGAAGCTTTCTGAGAAACTACTCTGTGTTCTGTTAATTCATCTCACAGAGTTACATCTTTCCCTTCAAGAAGCCTTTCGCTAAGGCTGTTCTTGTGCAATTGGCAAAGGGATATTTGGAAGCCCATAGAGGGCTATGGTGAAAAAGGAAATATCTTCCGTTCAAAACTGGAAAGAAGCTTTCTGAGAAACTGCTCTGTGTTCTGTTAATTCATCTCACAGAGTTACATCTTTCCCTTCAAGAAGCTTTTCGCTAAGGCTGTTCTTGTGCAATTGGAAAAGGGATATTTGGAAGCCCATAGAGGGCTATGGTGAAAAAGGAAATATCTTCCGTTCAAAACTGGAAAGAAGCTTTCTGAGAAACTGCTCTGTGTTCTGTTAATTCATCTCACAGAGTTACATCTTTCCCTTCAAGAAGCCTTTCGCTAAGGCTGTTCTTGTGGAATTGGCAAAGGGATATTTGGAAGCCCCTAGAGGGCTATGGTGAAAAAGGAAATATCTTCCGTTCAAAACTGGAAAGAAGCTTTCTGAGAAACTGCTCTGTGTTCTGTTAATTCATCTCACAGAGTTACATCTTTCCCTTCAAGAAGCCTTTCGCTAAGGCTGTTCTTGTGGAATTGGCAAAGGGATATTTGGAAGCCCATAGAGGGCTATGGTGAAAAAGGAAATATCTTCCGTTCAAAACTGGAAAGTATCTTTCTGAGAAACTGCTCTGTGTTCTGTTAATTCATCTCACAGAGTTACATCTTTCCCTTCAAGAAGCCTTTCGCTAAGGCTGTTCTTGTGGAATTGGCAAAGGGATATTTGGAAGCCCATAGAGGGCTATGGTGAAAAAGGAAATATCTTCCGTTCAAAACTGGAAAGAAGCTTTCTGAGAAACTGCTCTGTGTTCTGTGAATTCATCTCACAGAGTTACATCTTTCCCTGCAAGAAGCCTTTCGCTAAGGCTGTTCTTGTGCAATTGGCAAAGGGATATTTGGAAGCCCCTAGAGGGCTATGGTGAAAAAGGAAATATCTTCCGTTCAAAACTGGAAAGAAGCTTTCTGAGAAACTACTCTGTGTTCTGTTAATTCATCTCACAGAGTTACATCTTTCCCTTCAAGAAGCCTTTCGCTAAGGCTGTTCTTGTGCAATTGGCAAAGGGATATTTGGAAGCCCATAGAGGGCTATGGTGAAAAAGGAAATATCTTCCGTTCAAAACTGGAAAGAAGCTTTCTGAGAAACTGCTCTGTGTTCTGTTAATTCATCTCACAGAGTTACATCTTTCCCTTCAAGAAGCCTTTCGCTAAGGCTGTTCTTGTGGAATTGGCAAAGGGATATTTGGAAGACCATAGAGGGCTATGGTGAAAAAGGAAATATCTTCCGTTCAAAACTGGAAAGAAGCTTTCTGAGAAACTGCTCTGCGTTCTGTTAATTCATCTCACAGAGTAACATCTTTCCCTTCAAGAAGCCTTTCGCTAAGGCTCTTCTTGTGGAATTGGCAAAGGGATATTTGGAAGCCCATAGAGGGCTATGGTGAAAAAGGAAATATCTTCCGTTCAAAACTGGAAAGAAGCTTTCTGAGAAACTGCTCTGTGTTCTGTTAATTCATCTCACAGAGTTACATCTTTCCCTTCAAGAAGCCTTTCGCTAAGGCTGTTCTTGTGGAATTGGCAAAGGGATATTTGGAAGCCCATAGAGGGCTATGGTGAAAAAGGAAATATCTTCCGTTCAAAACTGGAAAGAAGCTTTCTGAGAAACTGCTCTGTGTTCTGTTAATTCATCTCACAGAGTTACATCTTTCCCTTCAAGAAGCCTTTCGCTAAGGCTGTTCTTGTGGAATTGGCAAAGGGATATTTGGAAGCCCATAGAGGGCTATGGTGAAAAAGGAAATATCTTCCTTTCAAAACTGGAAAGAAGCTTTCTGAGAAACTGCTCTGTGTTCTGTTAATTCATCTCACAGAGTTACATCTTTCCCTTCAAGAAGCCATTCGCTAAGGCTGTTCTTGTGGAATTGGCAAAGGGATATTTGGAAGCCCATAGAGGGCTATGGTGAAAAAGGAAATATCTTCCGTTCAAAACTGGAAAGAAGCTTTCTGAGAAACTGCTCTGTGTTCTGTTAATTCATCTCACAGAGTTACATCTTTCCCTTCAAGAAGCCTTTCGCTAAGGCTGTTCTTGTGGAATTGGCAAAGGGATATTTGGAAGCCCATAGAGGGCTATGGTGAAAAAGGAAATATCTTCCCTTCAAAACTGGAAAGAAGCTTTCTGAGAAACTGCTCTGTGTTCTGTTAATTCATCTCACAGAGTTACATCTTTCCCTTCAAGAAGCCTTTCGCTAAGGCTGTTCTTGTTGAATTGGCAAAGGGATATTTGGAAGCCCATAGAGGGCTATGGTGAAAAAGGAAATATCTTCCGTTCAAAACTGGAAAGAAGCTTTCTGAGAAACTGCTCTGTGTTCTGTTAATTCATCTCACAGAGTTACATCTTTCCCTTCAAGAAGCCTTTCGCTAAGGCTGTTCTTGTGGAATTGGCAAAGGGATATTTGGAAGCCCATAGAGGGCTATGGTGAAAAAGGAAATATCTTCCCTTCAAAACTGGAAAGAAGCTTTCTGAGAAACTGCTCTGTGTTCTGTTAATTCATCTCACAGAGTTACATCTTTCCCTTCAAGAAGCCTTTCGCTAAGGCTGTTCTTGTGGAATTGGCAAAGGGATATTTGGAAACCCATAGAGGGCTATGGTGAAAAAGGAAATATCTTCCGTTCAAAACTGGAAAGAAGCTTTCTGAGAAACTGCTCTGTGTTCTGTTAATTCATCTCACAGAGTTACATCTTTCCCTTCAAGAAGCCTTTCGCTAAGGCTGTTCTTGTGGAATTGGCAAAGGGATATTTGGAAGCCCATAGAGGGCTATGGTGAAAAAGGAAATATCTTCCGTTCAAAACTGGAAAGAAGCTTTATGAGAAACTGCTCTGTGTTCTGTTAATTCATCTCATAGAGTTACATCTTTCCCTTCAAGAAGCCTTTCGCTAAGGCTGTTCTTGTGGAATTGGCAAAGGGATATTTGAAACCCCATAGAGGGCTATGGTGAAAAAGGAAATATCTTCCGTTCAAAACTGGAAAGAAGCTTTCTGAGAAACTGCTCTGTGTTCTGTTAATTCATCTCACAGAGTTACATCTTTCCCTTCAAGAAGCCTTTCGCTAAGGCTGTTCTTGTGGAATTGGCAAAGGGATATTTGGAAGCCCATAGAGGGCTATGGTGAAAAAGGAAATATCTTCCGTTCAAAACTGGAAAGAAGATTTCTGAGAAACTGCTCTGTGTTCTGTTAATTCATCTCACGGAGTTACATCTTTCCCTTCAAGAAGCCTTTCGCTAAGGCTGTTCTTGTGGAATTGGCAAAGGGATATTTGGAAGCCCATAGAGGGCTATGGTGAAAAAGGAAATATCTTCCGTTCAAAACTGGAAAGAAGCTTTCTGAGAAACTGCTCTGTGTTCTGTTAATTCATCTCACAGAGTTACATCTTTCGCTTCAAGAAGCCTTTCGCTAAGGCTGTTCTTTTGCAATTGGCAAAGGGATATTTGGAAGCCCATAGAGGGCTATGGTGAAAAAGGAAATATCTTCCGTTCAAAACTGGAAAGAATCTTTCTGAGAAACAGCTCTGTGTTCTGTTAATTCATCTCACAGAGTTACATGTTTCACTTCAAGAAGCCTTTCGCTAATGCTGTTCTTGTGGAATTGGAAAAGGGATATTTGGAAGCCCATAGAGGGCTATGGTGAAAAAGGAAATATCTTCCGTTCAAAACTGGAAAGAAGCTTTCTGAGAAACTGCTCTGTGTTCTGTAAATTCATGTCACAGAGTTACATCTTTCCCTTCAAGAAGCCTTTCGCTAAGACTGTTCTTGTGGAATTGGCAAAGGGATATTTGGAAGCCCATAGAGGGCTATGGTGAAAAAGGAAATATCTTCCGTTCAAAACTGGAAAGAAGCCTTCTGAGAAACTGCTCTGTGTTCTGTTAATTCATCTCACAGAGTTACATCTTTCCCTTCAAGAAGCCTTTTGCTAAGGCTGTTCTTGTGGAATTGGCAAAGGGATATTTGGAAGCCCATAGAGGGCTATGCTGAAAAAGGAAATATCTTCCGTTGAAAACTGGAAAGAAGCCTTCTGAGAAACTGCTCTGTGTTCTGTTAATTCATCTCACAGAGTTACATCTTTCCCTTCAAGAAGCCTTTCGCTAAGGCTGTTCTTGTGCAACTGGCAAAGGGATATTTGGAAGCCCATAGAGGGCTATGGTGAAAAAGGAAATATCTTCCGTTCAAAACTGGAAAGAAGCTTTCTGAGAAACTGCTCTGTGTTCTGTTAATTCATCTCACAGAGTTACATCTTTCCCTTCAAGAAGCCTTTCGCTAAGGCTGTTCTTTTGGAATTGGCAAAGGGATATTTGGAAGACCATAGAGGGCTATGGTGAAAAAGGAAATATCTTCCGTTCAAAACTGGAAAGAAGCTTTCTGAGAAACTGCTCTGTGTTCTGTTAATTCATCTCACAAAGTAACATCTTTCCCTTCAAGAAGCCTTTCGCTAAGGCTCTTCTTGTGGAATTGGCAAAGGGATATTTGGAAGCCCATAGAGGGCTATGGTGAAAAAGGAAATATCTTCCGTTCAAAACTGGAAAGAAGCTTTCTGAGAAACTGCTCTGTGTTCTGTTAATTCATCTCACAGAGTTACATCTTTCGCTTCAAGAAGCCTTTCGCTAAGGCTGTTCTTGTGGAATTGGCAAAGGGATATTTGGAAGCCCATAGAGGGCTATGGTGAAAAAGGAAATATCTTCCGTTGAAAACTGGAAAGAAGCTTTCTCAGAAACTGCTCTGTGTTCTGTTAATTCATCTCACAGAGTTACATCTTTCCCTTCAAGAAGCCTTTCGCTAAGGCTGTTCTTGTGGAATTGGCAAAGGGATATTTGGAAGCCCATAGAGGGCTATGGTGAAAAAGGAAATATCTTCCGTTCAAAACTGGAAAGAAGCTTTCTGAGAAACTGCTCTGTGTTCTGTTAATTCATCTCACAGAGTTACATCTTTCCCTTCAAGAAGCCTTTCGCTAAGGCTGTTCTTGTGGAATTGGCAAAGGGATATTTGGAAGCCCATAGAGGGCTATGGTGAAAAAGGAAATATCTTCCGTTCAAAACTGGAAAGAAGCTTTCTGAGAAACTGCTCTGTGTTCTGTTAATTCATCTCACAGAGTTACGTCTTTCCCTTCAAGAAGCCTTTCGCTAAGGCTGTTCTTGGGGAATTGGCAAAGGGATATTTGGAAGCCCATAGAAGGCTATGGTGAAAAAGGAAATATCTTCCGTTCAAAACTGGAAAGAAGCTTTCTGAGAAACTGCTCTGTGTTCTGTTAATTCATCTCACAGAGTTACATCTTTCCCTTCAAGAAGCCTTTCGCTAAGGCTGTTCTTGTGGAATTGGCAAAGGGATATTTGGAAGCCCATAGAGGGCTATGGTGAAAAAGGAAATATCTTCCGTTCAAAACTGGAAAGAAGCTTTCTCAGAAACTGCTCTGTGTTCTGTTAATTCATCTCAAAGAGTTACATCTTTCCCTTCAAGAAGCCTTTCGCTAAGGCTGTTCTTGTGGAATTGGCAAAAGGATATTTGGAAGCCCATAGAGGGCTATGGTGAAAAAGGAAATATCTTCCGTTCAAAACTGGAAAGAAGCTTTCTGAGAAACTGCTCTGTGTTCTGTTAATTCATCTCACAGAGTTACATCTTTCGCTTCAAGAAGCCTTTCGCTAAGGCTGTTCTTTTGCAATTGGCAAAGGGATATTTGGAAGCCCATAGAGGGCTATGGTGAAAAAGGAAATATCTTTCGTTCAAAACTGGAAAGAAGCCTTCTGAGAAACTGCTCTGTGTTCTGTTAATTCATCTCACAGAGTTACATCTTTCCCTTCAAGAAGCCTTTCGCTAAGGCTGTTCTTGTGGAATTGGCAAAGGGATATTTGGAAGCCCATAGAGGGCTATGGTGAAAAAGGAAATATCTTCCGTTCAAAACTGGAAAGAAGCTTTCTGAGAAACTGCTCTGTGTTCTGTTAATTCATCTCACAGAGTTACATCTTTCCCTTCAAGAAGCCTTTCGCTAAGGCTGTTCTTGTGCAAATGGCAAAGGGATATTTGGAAGCCCATAGAGGGCTATGGTGAAAAAGGAAATATCTTCCGTTCAAAACTGGAAAGAAGATTTCTGAGAAACTGCTCTGTGTTCTGTTAATTCATCTCACGGAGTTACATCTTTCCCTTCAAGAAGCCTTTCGCTAAGGCTGTTCTTGGGGAATTGGCAAAGGGATATTTGGAAGCCCATAGAGGGCTATGGTGAAAAAGGAAATATCTTCCGTTCAAAACTGGAAAGAAGCTTTCTGAGAAACTGCTCTGTGTTCTGTTAATTCATCTCACAGAGTTACGTCTTTCCCTTCAAGAAGCCTTTCGCTAAGGCTGTTCTTGTGGAATAGGCAAAAGGATATTTGGAAGCCCATAGAGGGCTATGGTGAAAAAGGAAATATCTTCCGTTCAAAACTGGAAAGAATCTTTCTGAGAAACAGCTCTGTGTTCTGTTAATTCATCTCACAGAGTTACATCTTTCCCTTCAAGAAGCCTTTCGCTAAGGCTGTTCTTGTGGAATTGGCAAAGGGATATTTGGAAGCCCATAGAGGGCTATGGTGAAAAAGGAAATATCTTCCGTTCAAAACTGGAAAGAAGCTTTCTGAGAAACTGCTCTGTGTTCTGTAAATTCATGTCACAGAGTTACATCTTTCCCTTCAAGAAGCCTTTCGCTAAGACTGTTCTTGTGGAATTGGCAAAGGGATATTTGGAAGCCCATAGAGGGCTATGGTGAAAAAGGAAATATCTTCCGTTCAAAACTGGAAAGAAGCCTTCTGAGAAACTGCTCTGTGTTCTGTTAATTCATCTCACAGAGTTACATCTTTCCCTTCAAGAAGCCTTTTGCTAAGGCTGTTCTTGTGCAATTGGCAAAGGGATATTTGGAAGCCCATAGAGGGCTATGCTGAAAAAGGAAATATCTTCCGTTGAAAACTGGAAAGAAGCCTTCTGAGAAACTGCTCTGTGTTCTGTTAATTCATCTCACAGAGTTACATCTTTCCCTTCAAGAAGCCTTTCGCTAAGGCTGTTCTTGTGCAACTGGCAAAGGGATATTTGGAAGCCCATAGAGGGCTATGGTGAAAAAGGAAATATCTTCCGTTCAAAACTGGAAAGAAGCTTTCTGAGAAACTGCTCTGTGTTCTGTTAATTCATCTCACAGAGTTACATCTTTCCCTTCAAGAAGCCTTTCGCTAAGGCTGTTCTTTTGGAATTGGCAAAGGGATATTTGGAAGACCATAGAGGGCTATGGTGAAAAAGGAAATATCTTCCGTTCAAAACTGGAAAGAAGCTTTCTGAGAAACTGCTCTGTGTTCTGTTAATTCATCTCACAAAGTAACATCTTTCCCTTCAAGAAGCCTTTCGCTAAGGCTCTTCTTGTGGAATTGGCAAAGGGATATTTGGAAGCCCATAGAGGGCTATGGTGAAAAAGGAAATATCTTCCGTTCAAAACTGGAAAGAAGCTTTCTGAGAAACTGCTCTGTGTTCTGTTAATTCATCTCACGGAGTTACATCTTTCGCTTCAAGAAGCCTTTCGCTAAGGCTGTTCTTGTGGAATTGGCAAAGGGATATTTGGAAGCCCATAGAGGGCTATGGTGAAAAAGGAAATATCTTCCGTTGAAAACTGGAAAGAAGCTTTCTCAGAAACTGCTCTGTGTTCTGTTAATTCATCTCACAGTGTTACATCTTTCCCTTCAAGAAGCCTTTCGCTAAGGCTGTTCTTGTGGAATTGGCAAAGGGATATTTGGAAGCCCATAGAGGGCTATGGTGAAAAAGGAAATATCTTCCGTTCAAAACTGGAAAGAAGCTTTCTGAGAAACTGCTCTGTGTTCTGTTAATTCATCTCACAGAGTTACATCTTTCCCTTCAAGAAGCCTTTCGCTAAGGCTGTTCTTGTGGAATTGGCAAAGGGATATTTGGAAGCCCATAGAGGGCTATGGTGAAAAAGGAAATATCTTCCGTTCAAAACTGGAAAGAAGCTTTCTGAGAAACTGCTCTGTGTTCTGTTAATTCATCTCACAGAGTTACGTCTTTCCCTTCAAGAAGCCTTTCGCTAAGGTTGTTCTTGGGGAATTGGCAAAGGGATATTTGGAAGCCCATAGAGGGCTATGGTGAAAAAGGAAATATCTTCCGTTCAAAACTGGAAAGAAGCTTTCTGAGAAACTGCTCTGTGTTCTGTTAATTCATCTCACAGAGTTACATCTTTCCCTTCAAGAAGCCTTTCGCTAAGGCTGTTCTTGTGGAATTGGCAAAGGGATATTTGGAAGCCCATAGAGGGCTATGGTGAAAAAGGAAATATCTTCCGTTCAAAACTGGAAAGAAGCTTTCTCAGAAACTGCTCTGTGTTCTGTTAATTCATCTCACAGAGTTACATCTTTCCCTTCAAGAAGCCTTTCGCTAAGGCTGTTCTTGTGGAATTGGCAAAAGGATATTTGGAAGCCCATAGAGGGCTATGGTGAAAAAGGAAATATCTTCCGTTCAAAACTGGAAAGAAGCTTTCTGAGAAACTGCTCTGTGTTCTGTTAATTCATCTCACAGAGTTACATCTTTCGCTTCAAGAAGCCTTTCGCTAAGGCTGTTCTTTAGCAATTGGCAAAGGGATATTTGGAAGCCCATAGAGGGCTATGGTGAAAAAGGAAATATCTTTCTTTCAAAACTGGAAAGAAGCCTTCTGAGAAACTGCTCTGTGTTCTGTTAATTCATCTCACAGAGTTACATCCTTCCCTTCCAGAAGCCTTTCGCTAAGGCTGTTCTTGTGGAATTGGCAAAGGGATATTTGGAAGCCCATAGAGGGCTACGGTGAAAAAGGAAATATCTTCCGTTCAAAACTGGAAAGAAGCTTTCTGAGAAACTGCTCTGTGTTCTGTTAATTCATCTCACAGAGTTACATCTTTCCCTTCCAGAAGCCTTTCGCTAAGGCTGTTCTTGTGGAATTGGCAAAGGGATATTTGGAAGCCCATAGAGGGCTATGGTGAAAAAGGAAATATCTTCCGTTCAAAACTGGAAAGAAGCTTTCTGAGAAACTGCTCTGTGTTCTGTTAATTCATCTCACAGAGTTACATCTTTCCCTTCAAGAAGCCTTTCGCTAAGGCTGTTCTTGTGGAATTGGCAAAGGGATATTTGGAAGCCCATAGAGGGCTATGGTGAAAAAGGAAATATCTTCCGTTCAAAACTGGAAAGAAGCTTTCTGAGAAACTGCTCTGTGTTCTGTTAATTCATCTCACTGAGTTACATCTTTCCCTTCAAGAAGCCTTTCGCTAAGGCTGTTCTTGTGGAATTGGCAAAGGGATATTTGGAAGCCCATAGAGGGCTATGTTGAAAAATTAAATATCTTCCGTTCAAAACTGGAAAGAAGCTTTCTGAGAAACTGCTCTGTGTTCTGTTAATTCATCTCACAGAGTTACATCTTTCCCTTCAAGAAGCCTTTCGCTAAGGCTGTTCTTGTGGAATTGGCAAAGGGATATTTGGAAGCCCATAGAGGGCTATGGTGGAAAAGGAAATATCTTCCGTTCAAAACTGGAAAGAAGATTTCTGAGAAACTGCTCTGTGTTCTGTTAATTCATCTCACGGAATTACATCTTTCCCTTCAAGAAGCCTTTCGCTAAGGCTGTTCTTCTGGAATTGGCAAAGGGATATTTGGAAGCCCATAGAGGGCTATGGTGAAAAAGGAAATATCTTCCGTTCAAAACTGGAAAGAAGCTTTCTGAGAAACTGCTCTGTGTTCTGTTAATTCATCTCACAGAGTTACATCTTTCGCTTCAAGAAGCCTTTCGCTAAGGCTGTTCTTTTGCAATTGGCAAAGGGATATTTGGAAGCCCATAGAGGGCTATGGTGAAAAAGGAAATATCTTCCGTTGAAAACTGGAAAGAAGCCTTCTGAGAAACTGCTCTGTGTTCTGTTATTTCATCTCACAGAGTTACATCTTTCCCTTCAAGAAGCCTTTCGCTAAGGCTGTTCTTGTGGAATTGGCAAAGGGATATTTGGAAGCCCATAGAGGGCTATGGTGAAAAAGGAAATATCTTCCGTTCAAAACTGGAAAGAAGCTTTCTGAGAAACTGCTCTGTGTTCTGTTAATTCATCTCACAGAGTTACATCTTTCCCTTCAAGAAGCCTTTCGATAAGGCTGTTCTTGTGGAATTGGCAAAGGGATATTTGGAAGCCCATAGAGGGCTATGGTGAAAAAGGAAATATCTTCCGTTCAAAACTGGAAAGAAGCTTTCTGAGAAACTGCTCTGTGTTCTGTTAATTCATCTCACAGAGTTACATCTTTCCCTTCAAGAAGCCTTTCGCTAAGGCTGTTCTTGTGGAATTGGCAAAGGGATATTTGGAAGCCCATAGAGGGCTATGGTGAAAAAGGAAATATCTTCCGTTCAAAACTGGAAAGAAGCTTTCTGAGAAACTGCTCTGTGTTCTGTTAATTCATCTCACAGAGTTACATCTTTCCCTTCAAGAAGCCTTTCGCTAAGGCTGTTCTTGTGGAATTGGCAAAGGGATATTTGGAAGCCCATAGAGGGCTATGGTGAAAAAGGAAATATCTTCCGTTCAAAACTGGAAAGAAGATTTCTGAGAAACTGCTCTGTGTTCTGTTAATTCATCTCACGGAGTTACATCTTTCCCTTCAAGAAGCCTTTCGCTAAGGCTGTTCTTGGGGAATTGGCAAAGGGATATTTGGAAGCCCATAGAGGGCTATGGTGAAAAAGAAAATATCTTCCGTTCAAAACTGGAAAGAAGCTTTCTGAGAAACTGCTCTGTGTTCTGTTAATTCATCTCACAGAGTTACGTCTTTCCCTTCAAGAAGCCTTTCGCTAAGGCTGTTCTTGTGGAATTGGCAAAAGGATATTTGGAAGCCCATAGAGGGCTATGGTGAAAAAGGAAATATCTTCCGTTCAAAACTGGAAAGAATCTTTCTGAGAAACAGCTCTGTGTTCTGTTAATTCATCTCACAGAGTTACATCTTTCCCTTCAAGAAGCCTTTCGCTAAGGCTGTTCCTGTGGAATTGGAAAAGGGATATTTGGAAGCCCATAGAGGGCTATGGTGAAAAAGGAAATATCTTCCGTTCAAAACTGGAAAGAAGCTTTCTGAGAAACTGCTCTGTGTTCTGTAAATTCATGTCACAGAGTTACATCTTTCCCTTCAAGAAGCCTTTCGCTAAGACTGTTCTTGTGGAATTGGCAAAGGGATATTTGGAAGCCCATAGAGGGCTATGGTGAAAAAGGAAATATCTTCCGTTCAAAACTGGAAAGAAGCCTTCTGAGAAACTGCTCTGTGTTCTGAAAATTCATCTCACAGAGTTACATCTTTCCCTTCAAGAAGCCTTTTGCTAAGGCTGTTCTTGTGCAATTGGCAAAGGGATATTTGGAAGCCCATAGAGGGCTATGGTGAAAAAGGAAATATCTTCCGTTGAAAACTGGAAAGAAGCCTTCTGAGAAACTGCTCTGTGTTCTGTTAATTCATCTCACAGAGTTACATCTTTCCCTTCAAGAAGCCTTTCGCTAAGGCTGTTCTTTTGGAATTGGCAAAGGGATATTTGGAAGATCATAGAGGGCTATGGTAAAAAAGGAAATATCTTCCGTTCAAAACTGGAAAGAAGCTTTCTGAGAAACTGCTCTGTGTTCTGTTAATTCATCTCACAAAGTAACATCTTTCCCTTCAAGAAGCCTTTCGCTAAGGCTCTTCTTGTGGAATTGGCAAAGGGATATTTGGAAGCCCATAGAGGGCTATGGTGAAAAAGGAAATATCTTCCGTTCAAAACTGGAAAGAAGCTTTCTGAGAAACTGCTCTGTGTTCTGTTAATTCATCTCACAGAGTTACGTCTTTCCCTTCAAGAAGCCTTTCGCTAAGGCTGTTCTTGGGGAATTGGCAAAGGGATATTTGGAAGCCCATAGAGGGCTATGGTGAAAAAGGAAATATCTTCCGTTCAAAACTGGAAAGAAGCTTTCTGAGAAACTGCTCTGTGTTCTGTTAATTCATCTCACAGAGTTACATCTTTCCCTTCAAGAAGCCTTTCGCTAAGGCTGTTCTTGTGGAATTGGCAAAGGGATATTTGGAAGCCCATAGAGGGCTATGGTGAAAAAGGAAATATCTTCCGTTCAAAACTGGAAAGAAGCTTTCTGAGAAACTGCTCTGTGTTCTGTTAATTCATCTCACAGAGTTACATCTTTCCCTTCAAGAAGCCTTTCGCTAAGGCTGTTCTTGTGGAATTGGCAAAAGGATATTTGGAAGCCCATAGAGGGCTATGGTGAAAAAGGAAATATCTTTCGTTCAAAACTGGCAAGAAGCCTTCTGAGAAACTGCTCTGTGTTCTGTTAATTCATCTCACAGAGTTACATCTTTCCCTTCCCGAAGCCTTTCGCTAAGGCTGTTCTTGTGGAATTGGAAAAGGGATATTTGGAAGCCCATAGAGGGCTATGGTGAAAAAGGAAATATCTTCCGTTCAAAACTGGAAAGAAGCTTTCTGAGAAACTGCTCTGTGTTCTGTTAATTCATCTCACAGAGTTACATCTTTCCCTTCAAGAAGCCTTTCGCTAAGGCTGTTCTTGTGGAATTGGCAAAGGGATATTTGGAAGCCCATAGAGGGCTATGGTGAAAAAGGAAATATCTTCCGTTCAAAACTGGAAAGAAGCTTTCTGAGAAACTG
Source organism: Chlorocebus sabaeus (assembly GCF_047675955.1). Lineage (NCBI taxonomy): Eukaryota > Metazoa > Chordata > Mammalia > Primates > Cercopithecidae > Chlorocebus > Chlorocebus sabaeus. The sequence continues at coordinate 555,416 of NW_027327814.1, forward strand.
CTCTGTGTTCTGTTAATTCATCTCACAGAGTTACATCTTTCCCTTCAAGAAGCCTTTCGCTAATGCTGTTCTTGTGGAATTGGCAAAGGGATATTTGGAAGCCCATAGAGGGCTATGTTGAAAAAGGAAATATCTTCCGTTCAAAACTGGAAAGAAGCTTTCTGAGAAACTGTTCTGTGTTCTGTTAATTCATCTCACAGAGTTACATCTTTCCCTTCAAGAAGCCTTTCACTAAGGCTGTTCTTGTGGAATTGGCAAAGGGATATTTGGAAGCCCATAGAGGGCTATGGTGAAAAAGGAAATATCTTCCGTTCAAAACTGGAAAGAAGATTTCTGAGAAACTGCTCTGTGTTCTGTTAATTCATCTCACGGAGTTACATCTTTCCCTTCAAGAAGCCTTTCGCTAAGGCTGTTCTTGTGGAATTGGCAAAGGGATATTTGGAAGCCCATAGAGGGCTATGGTGAAAAAGGAAATATCTTCCGTTCAAAACTGGAAAGAAGCTTTCTGAGAAACTGCTCTGTGTTCTGTTAATTCATCTCACAGAGTTACATCTTTCGCTTCAAGAAGCCTTTCGCTAAGGCTGTTCTTTTGCAATTGGCAAAGGGATATTTGGAAGCCCATAGAGGGCTATGGTGAAAAAGGAAATATCTTCCGTTCAAAACTGGAAAGAAGCCTTCTGAGAAACTGCTCTGTGTTCTGTTAATTCATCTCACAGAGTTACATCTTTCCCTTCAAGAAGCCTTTCGCTAAGGCTGTTCTTGTGGAATTGGCAAAGGGATATTTGGAAGCCCATAGAGGGCTATGGTGAAAAAGGAAATATCTTCCGTTCAAAACTGGAAAGAAGCTTTCTGAGAAACTGCTCTGTGTTCTGTTAATTCATCTCACAGAGTTACATCTTTCCCTTCAAGAAGCCTTTCGCTAAGGCTGTTATTGTGGAATTGGCAAAGGGATATTTGGAAGCCCATAGAGGGCTATGGTGAAAAAGGAAATATCTTCCGTTCCAAACTGGAAAGAAGCCTTCTGAGAAACTGCTCTGTGTTCTGTTAATTCATCTCACAGAGTTACATCTTTCCCTTCAAGAAGCCTTTCGCTAAGGCTGTTCTTGTGGAATTGGCAAAGGGATATTTGGAAGCCCATAGAGGGCTATGGTGAAAAAGGAAATATCTTCCGTTCAAAACTGGAAAGAAGCTTTCTGAGAAACTGCTCTGTGTTCTGTTAATTCATCTCACAGAGTTACATCTTTCCCTTCAAGAAGCCTTTCGCTAAGGCTGTTCTTGTGGAATTGGCAAAGGGATATTTGGAAGCCCATAGAGGGCTATGGTGAAAAAGGAAATATCTTCCGTTCAAAACTGGAAAGAAGATTTCTGAGAAACTGCTCTGTGTTCTGTTAATTCATCTCACGGAGTTACATCTTTCCCTTCAAGAAGCCTTTCGCTAAGGCTGTTCTTGTGGAATTGGCAAAGGGATATTTGGAAGCCCATAGAGGGCTATGGTGAAAAAGGAAATATCTTCCGTTCAAAACTGGAAAGAAGCTTTCTGAGAAACTGCTCTGTGTTCTGTTAATTCATCTCACAGAGTTACGTCTTTCCCTTCAAGAAGCCTTTCGCTAAGGCTGTTCTTGTGGAATTGGCAAAAGGATATTTGGAAGCCCATAGAGGGCTATGGTGAAAAAGGAAATATCTTCCGTTCAAAACTGGAAAGAATCTTTCTGAGAAACAGCTCTGTGTTCTGTTAATTCATCTCACAGAGTTACATCTTTCCCTTCAAGAAGCCTTTCGCTAAGGCTGTTCTTGTGGAATTGGAAAAGGGATATTTGGAAGCCCATAGAGGGCTATGGTGAAAAAGGAAATATCTTCCGTTCAAAACTGGAAAGAAGCTTTCTGAGAAACTGCTCTGTGTTCTGTAAATTCATGTCACAGAGTTACATCTTTCCCTTCAAGAAGCCTTTCGCTAAGACTGTTCTTGTGGAATTGGCAAAGGGATATTTGGAAGCCCATAGAGGGCTATGGTGAAAAAGGAAATATCTTCCGTTCAAAACTGGAAAGAAGCTTTCTGAGAAACTGCTCTGTGTTCTGTTAATTCATCTCACAGAGTTACATCTTTCCCTTCAAGAAGCCTTTCGCTAAGGCTGTTCTTGTGGAATTGGCAAAGGGATATTTGGAAGCCCATAGATGGCTACGTTGAAAAAGGAAATATCTTCCGTTCAAAACTGGAAAGAAGCTTTCTGAGAAACTGCTCTGTGTTCTGTTAATTCATCTCACAGAGTTACATCTTTCCCTTCAAGAAGCCTTTCGCTAAGGCTGTTCTTGTGGAATTGGCAAAGGGATATTTGGAAGCCCATAGAGGGCTATGGTGAAAAAGGAAATATCTTCCGTTGAAAACTGGAAAGAAGCTTTCTGAGAAATTGCTCTGTGTTCTGTTAATTCATCTCACGGAGTTACATCTTTCCCTTCAAGAAGCCTTTCGCTAAGGCTGTTCTTGTGTAATTGGCAAAGGGATATTTGGAAGCCCATAGAGGGCTATGGTGAAAAAGGAAATATCTTCCGTTCAAAACTGGAAAGAAGCTTTCTGAGAAACTACTCTGTGTTCTGTTAATTCATCTCACAGAGTTACATCTTTCCCTTCAAGAAGCCTTTCGCTAAGGCTGTTCTTGTGCAATTGGCAAAGGGATATTTGGAAGCCCATAGAGGGCTATGGTGAAAAAGGAAATATCTTCCGTTCAAAACTGGAAAGAAGCTTTCTGAGAAACTGCTCTGTGTTCTGTTAATTCATCTCACAGAGTTACATCTTTCCCTTCAAGAAGCTTTTCGCTAAGGCTGTTCTTGTGCAATTGGAAAAGGGATATTTGGAAGCCCATAGAGGGCTATGGTGAAAAAGGAAATATCTTCCGTTCAAAACTGGAAAGAAGCTTTCTGAGAAACTGCTCTGTGTTCTGTTAATTCATCTCACAGAGTTACATCTTTCCCTTCAAGAAGCCTTTCGCTAAGGCTGTTCTTGTGGAATTGGCAAAAGGATATTTGGAAGCCCATAGAGGGCTATGGTGAAAAAGGAAATATCTTCCGTTCAAAACTGGAAAGAAGCTTTCTGAGAAACTGCTCTGTGTTCTGTTAATTCATCTCACAGAGTTACATCTTTCGCTTCAAGAAGCCTTTCGCTAAGGCTGTTCTTTTGCAATTGGCAAAGGGATATTTGGAAGCCCATAGAGGGCTATGGTGAAAAAGGAAATATCTTTCGTTCAAAACTGGAAAGAAGCCTTCTGAGAAACTGCTCTGTGTTCTGTTAATTCATCTCACAGAGTTACATCTTTCCCTTCCAGAAGCCTTTCGCTAAGGCTGTTCTTGTGGAATTGGCAAAGGGATATTTGGAAGCCCATAGAGGGCTATGGTGAAAAAGGAAATATCTTCCGTTCAAAACTGGAAAGAAGCTTTCTGAGAAACTGCTCTGTCTTCTGTTAATTCATCTCACAGAGTTACATCTTTCCCTTCAAGAAGCCTTTCGCTAAGGCTGTTCTTGTGGAATTGGCAAAGGGATATTTGGAAGCCCATAGAGGGCTATGGTGAAAAAGGAAATATCTTCCGTTCAAAACTGGAAAGAAGCTTTCTGAGAAACTGCTCTGTGTTCTGTTAATTCATCTCACTGAGTTACATCTTTCCCTTCAAGAAGCCTTTCGCTAAGGCTGTTCTTGTGGAATTGGCAAAGGGATATTTGGAAGCCCATAGAGGGCTATGTTGAAAAAGGAAATATCTTCCGTTCAAAACTGGAAAGAAGCTTTCTGAGAAACTGCTCTGTGTTCTGTTAATTCATCTCACAGAGTTACATCTTTCCCTTCAAGAAGCCTTTCGCTAAGGCTGTTCTTGTGGAATTGGCAAAGGGATATTTGGAAGCCCATAGAGGGCTATGGTGAAAAAGGAAATATCTTCCGTTCAAAACTGGAAAGAAGCTTTCTGAGAAACTACTCTGTGTTCTGTTAATTCATCTCACAGAGTTACATCTTTCCCTTCAAGAAGCCTTTCGCTAAGGCTGTTCTTGTGGAATTGGCAAAGGGATATTTGGAAGCCCATAGAGGGCTATGGTGAAAAAGGAAATATCTTCCGTTCAAAACTGGAAAGAAGCTTTCTGAGAAACTGCTCTGTGTTCTGTTAATTCATCTCACAGAGTTACATCTTTCCCTTCAAGAAGCCTTTCGCTAAGGCTGTTCTTGTGGAATTGGCAAAGGGATATTTGGAAGACCATAGAGGGCTATGGTGAAAAAGGAAATATCTTCCGTTCAAAACTGGAAAGAAGCTTTCTGAGAAACTGCTCTGCGTTCTGTTAATTCATCTCACAGAGTAACATCTTTCCCTTCAAGAAGCCTTTCGCTAAGGCTCTTCTTGTGGAATTGGCAAAGGGATATTTGGAAGCCCCTAGAGGGCTATGGTGAAAAAGGAAATATCTTCCGTTCAAAACTGGAAAGAAGCTTTCTGAGAAACTGCTCTGTGTTCTGTTAATTCATCTCACAGAGTTACATCTTTCCCTTCAAGAAGCCTTTCGCTAAGGCTGTTCTTGTGGAATTGGCAAAGGGATATTTGGAAGCCCATAGAGGGCTATGGTGAAAAAGGAAATATCTTCCGTTCAAAACTGGAAAGAAGCTTTCTGAGAAACTGCTCTGTGTTCTGTTAATTCATCTCACAGAGTTACATCTTTCCCTTCAAGAAGCCTTTCGCTAAGGCTGTTCTTGTGGAATTGGCAAAGGGATATTTGGAAGCCCATAGAGGGCTATGGTGAAAAAGGAAATATCTTCCTTTCAAAACTGGAAAGAAGCTTTCTGAGAAACTGCTCTGTGTTCTGTTAATTCATCTCACAGAGTTACATCTTTCCCTTCAAGAAGCCATTCGCTAAGGCTGTTCTTGTGGAATTGGCAAAGGGATATTTGGAAGCCCATAGAGGGCTATGGTGAAAAAGGAAATATCTTCCGTTCAAAACTGGAAAGAAGCTTTCTGAGAAACTGCTCTGTGTTCTGTTAATTCATCTCACAGAGTTACATCTTTCCCTTCAAGAAGCCTTTCGCTAAGGCTGTTCTTGTGGAATTGGCAAAGGGATATTTGGAAGCCCATAGAGGGCTATGGTGAAAAAGGAAATATCTTCCGTTCAAAACTGGAAAGAAGCTTTCTGAGAAACTGCTCTGTGTTCTGTTAATTCATCTCACAGAGTTACATCTTTCCCTTCAAGAAGCCTTTCGCTAAGGCTGTTCTTGTGGAATTGGCAAAAGGATATTTGGAAGCCCATAGAGGGCTATGGTGAAAAAGGAAATATCTTCCGTTCAAAACTGGAAAGAAGCTTTCTGAGAAACTGCTCTGTGTTCTGTTAATTCATCTCACAGAGTTACATCTTTCGCTTCAAGAAGCCTTTCGCTAAGGCTGTTCTTTTGCAATTGGCAAAGGGATATTTGGAAGCCCATAGAGGGCTATGGTGAAAAAGGAAATATCTTTCGTTCAAAACTGGAAAGAAGCCTTCTGAGAAACTGCTCTGTGTTCTGTTAATTCATCTCACAGAGTTACATCTTTCCCTTCCAGAAGCCTTTCGCTAAGGCTGTTCTTGTGGAATTGGCAAAGGGATATTTGGAGGCCCATAGAGGGCTATGGTGAAAAAGGAAATATCTTCCGTTCAAAACTGGAAAGAAGCTTTCTGAGAAACTGCTCTGTGTTCTGTTAATTCATCTCACTGAGTTACATCTTTCCCTTCAAGAAGCCTTTCGCTAAGGCTGTTCTTGTGGAATTGGCAAAGGGATATTTGGAAGCCCATAGAGGGCTATGTTGAAAAAGGAAATATCTTCCGTTCAAAACTGGAAAGAAGCTTTCTGAGAAACTGCTCTGTGTTCTGTTAATTCATCTCACAGAGTTACATCTTTCCCTTCAAGAAGCCTTTCGCTAAGGCTGTTCTTGTGGAATTGGCAAAGGGATATTTGGAAGCCCATAGAGGGCTATGGTGAAAAAGGAAATATCTTCCGTTCAAAACTGGAAAGAAGCTTTCTGAGAAACTGCTCTGTGTTCTGTTAATTCATCTCACAGAGTTACATCTTTCCCTTCAAGAAGCCTTTCGCTAAGGCTGTTCTTGTGGAATTGGCAAAGGGATATTTGGAAGCCCATAGAGGGCTATGGTGAAAAAGGAAATATCTTCCGTTCAAAACTGGAAAGAAGATTTCTGAGAAACTGCTCTGTGTTCTGTTAATTCATCTCACAGAGTTACATCTTTCCCTTCAAGAAGCCTTTCGCTAAGGCTGTTCTTGTGGAATTGGCAAAGGGATATTTGGAAGACCGTAGAGGGCTATGGTGAAAAAGGAAATATCTTCCGTTCAAAACTGGAAAGAAGCTTTCTGAGAAACTGCTCTGCGTTCTGTTAATTCATCTCACAGAGTAACATCTTTCCCTTCAAGAAGCCTTTCGCTAAGGCTCTTCTTGTGGAATTGGCAAAGGGATATTTGGAAGCCCCTAGAGGGCTATGGTGAAAAAGGAAATATCTTCCGTTCAAAACTGGAAAGAAGCTTTCTGAGAAACTGCTCTGTGTTCTGTTAATTCATCTCACAGAGTTACATCTTTCCCTTCAAGAAGCCTTTCGCTAAGGCTGTTCTTGTGGAATTGGCAAAGGGATATTTGGAAGCCCATAGAGGGCTATGGTGAAAAAGGAAATATCTTCCGTTCAAAACTGGAAAGAAGCTTTCTGAGAAACTGCTCTGTGTTCTGTTAATTCATCTCACAGAGTTACATCTTTCCCTTCAAGAAGCCTTTCGCTAAGGCTGTTCTTGTGGAATTGGCAAAGGGATATTTGGAAGCCCATAGAGGGCTATGGTGAAAAAGGAAATATCTTCCTTTCAAAACTGGAAAGACGCTTTCTGAGAAACTGCTCTGTGTTCTGTTAATTCATCTCACAGAGTTACATCTTTCCCTTCAAGAAGCCATTCGCTAAGGCTGTTCTTGTGGAATTGGCAAAGGGATATTTGGAAGCCCATAGAGGGCTATGGTGAAAAAGGAAATATCTTCCGTTCAAAACTGGAAAGAAGCTTTCTGAGAAACTGCTCTGTGTTCTGTTAATTCATCTCACAGAGTTACATCTTTCCCTTCAAGAAGCCTTTCGCTAAGGCTGTTCTTGTGGAATTGGCAAAGGGATATTTGGAAGCCCATAGAGGGCTATGGTGAAAAAGGAAATATCTTCCCTTCAAAACTGGAAAGAAGCTTTCTGAGAAACTGCTCTGTGTTCTGTTAATTCATCTCACAGAGTTACATCTTTCCCTTCAAGAAGCCTTTCGCTAAGGCTGTTCTGGTGGAATTGGCAAAGGGATATTTGGAACCCCTAGAGGGCTATGGTGAAAAAGGAAATATCTTCCGTTCAAAAGTGGAAAGAAGCTTTCTGAGAAACTGCTCTGTGTTCTGTTAATTCATCTCACAGAGTTACATCTTTCCCTTCAAGAAGCCTTTCGCTAAGGCCGTTCTTGTGGAATTGGCAAAGGGATATTTGGAAGCCCATAGAGGGCTATGGTGAAAAAGGAAATATCTTCCCTTCAAAACTGCAAAGAAGCTTTCTGAGAAACTGCTCTGTGTTCTGTTAATTCATCTCACAGAGTTACATCTTTCCCTTCAAGAAGCCTTTCGCTAAGGCTGTTCTTGTGGAATTGGCAAAGGGATATTTGGAAACCCATAGAGGGCTATGGTGAAAAAGGAAATATCTTCCGTTCAAAACTGGAAAGAAGCTTTCTGAGAAACTGCTCTGTGTTCTGTTAATTCATCTCACAGAGTTACATCTTTCCCTTCAAGAAGCCTTTCGCTAAGGCTGTTCTTGTGGAATTGGCAAAGGGATATTTGGAAGCCCATAGAGGGCTATGCTGAAAAAGGAAATATCTTCCGTTCAAAACTGGAAAGAAGCTTTATGAGAAACTGCTCTGTGTTCTGTTAATTCATCTCATAGAGTTACATCTTTCCCTTCAAGAAGCCTTTCGCTAAGGCTGTTCTTGTGGAATTGGCAAAGAGATATTTGGAAGCCCTTAGAGGGCTATGGTGAAAAAGGAAATATCTTCCGTTCAAAACTGGAAAGAAGCTTTCTGAGAAACTGCTCTGTGTTCTGTTAATTCATGTCACAGAGTTACATCTTTCCCTTCAAGAAGCCTTTCGCTAAGGCTGTTCTTGTGGAATTGGCAAAGGGATATTTGGAAGCCCATAGAGGGCTATGGTGAAAAAGGAAATATCTTCCGTTCAAAACTGGAAAGAAGCTTTCTGAGAAACTGCTCTGTGTTCTGTTAATTCATCTCACAGAGTTACATCTTTCCCTTCAAGAAGCCTTTCGCTAAGCCTGTTCTTGTGGAATTGGCAAAGGGATATTTGGAAGCCCATAGAGGGCTATGGTGAAAAAGGAAATATCTTCCGTTCAAAACGGAAAGAAGATTTCTGAGAAACTGCTCTGTGTTCTGTTAATTCATCTCACGGAGTTACATCTTTCCCTTCAAGAAGCCTTTCGCTAAGGCTGTTCTTGTGGAATTGGTAAAGGGATATTTGGAAGCCCATAGAGGGCTATGGTGAAAAAGGAAATATCTTCCGTTCAAAACTGGAAAGAAGCTTTCTGAGAAACTGCTCTGTGTTCTGTTGATTCATCTCTCAGAGTTACATCTTTCCCTTCAAGAAGACTTTCGCTAAGGCTGTTCTTGGGGAATTGGCAAAGGGATATTTGGAACCCCATAGAGGGCTATGGTGAAAAAGGAAATATCTTCCGTTGAAAACTGGAAAGAAGCTTTCTGAGAAACTGCTCTGTGTTCTGTTAATTCATCTCACAGAGTTACATCTTTCCCTTCAAGAAGCCTTTCGCTAAGGCTGTTCTTGTGGAATTGGCAAAGGGATATTTGGAAGCCCATAGAGGGCTATGGTGAAAAAGGAAATATCTTCCGTTCAAAACTGGAAAGAAGATTTCTGAGAAACTGCTCTGTGTTCTGTTAATTCATCTCACAGAGTTACATCTTTCCCTTCAAGAAGCCTTTCGCTAAGGCTGTTCTTGTGGAATTGGCAAAGGGATATTTGGAAGCCCATAGAGGGCTATGGTGAAAAAGGAAATATCTTCCGTTCAAAACTGGAAAGAAGCTTTCTGAGAAACTGCTCTGTGTTCTGTTAATTCATCTCACAGAGTTACATCTTTCCCTTCAAGAAGCCTTTCGCTAAGGCTGTTCTTGTGGAATTGGCAAAGGGATATTTGGAAGCCCATAGAGGGCTATGGTGAAAAAGGAAATATCTTCCGTTCAAAACTGGAAAGAAGCCTTCTGAGAAACTGCTCTGTGTTCTGTTAATTCATCTCACAGAGTTACATCTTTCCCTTCAAGAAGCCTTTCGCTAAGGCTGTTCTTGTGGAATTGGCAAAGGGATATTTGGAAGCCCATAGAGGGCTATGGTGAAAAAGGAAATATCTTCCGTTCAAAACTGGAAAGAAGCTTTCTGAGAAACTGCTCTGTGTTCTGTTGATTCATCTCTCAGAGTTACATCTTTCCCTTCAAGAAGACTTTCGCTAAGGCTGTTCTTGTGGAATTGGCAAAGGGATATTTGGAACCCCATAGAGGGCTATGGTGAAAAAGGAAATATCTTCCGTTCCAAACTGGAAAGAAGCTTTCTGAGAAACTGCTCTGTGTTCTGTTAATTCATCTCACAGAGTTACATCTTTCCCTTCAAGAAGCCTTTCGCTAAGGCTGTTCTTGTGGAATTGGCAAAGGGATATTTGGATGCCCATAGAGGGCTATGGTGAAAAAGGAAATATCTTCCGTTCAAAACTGGAAAGAAGCTTTCTGAGAAACTACTCTGTGTTCTGTTAATTCATCTCACAGAGTTACATCTTTCCCTTCAAGAAGCCTTTCGCTAAGGCTGTTCTTGTGGAATTGGCAAAGGGATATTTGGAAGCCCATAGAGGGCTACGGTGAAAAAGGAAATATCTTCCGTTCAAAACTGGAAAGAAGATTTCTGAGAAACTGCTCTGTGATCTGTTAATTCATCTCACGGAGTTACATCCTTCCCTTCAAGAAGCCTTTCGCTAAGGCTGTTCTTGGGGAATTGGCAAAGGGATATTTGGAAGCCCATAGAGGGCTATGGTGAAAAAGGAAATATCTTCCGTTCAAAACTGGAAAGAAGCATTCTGAGAAACTGCTCTGTGTTCTGTTAATTCATCTCACAGAGTTACATCTTTCCCTTCAAGAAGCCTTTCGCTAAGGCTGTTCTTGTGGAATTGGCAAAGGGATATTTGGAAGCCCATAGAGGTCTATGGTGAAAAAGGAAATATCTTCCGTTCAAAACTGGAAAGAAGCTTTCTGAGAAACTGCTCTGTGTTCTGTTAATTCATCTCACAGACTTACATCTTTCCCTTCAAGAAGCCTTTCGCTAAGGCTGTTCTTGTGGAATTGGCAAAGGGATATTTGGAAGCCCATAGAGGGCTATGGTGAAAAAGGAAATATCTTCCGTTCAAAACTGGAAAGAAGCTTTCTGAGAAACTGCTCTGTGTTCTGTTAATTCATCTCACAGAGTTACATCTTTCCCTTCAAGAAGCCTTTCGCTAAGGCTGTTCTTGTGCAATTGGCAAAGGGATATTTGGAAGCCCATAGAGGGCTATGGTGAAAAAGGAAATATCTTCCGTTCAAAACTGGAAAGAAGCTTTCTGAGAAACTGCTCTGTGTTCTGTTAATTCATCTCACAGAGTTACATCTTTCCCTTCAAGAAGCCTTTCGCTAAGGCTGTTCTTGTGCAATTTGCAAAGGGATATTTGGAAGCCCATAGAGGGCTATGGTGAAAAGGAAATATCTTCCGTTCAAAACTGGAAAGAAGCTTTCTGAGAAACTGCTCTGTGTTCTGTTAATTCATCTCACAGAGTTACATCTTTCCCTTCAAGAAGCCTTTCGCTAAGGCTGTTCTTGTGGAATTGGCAAAGGGATATTTGGAAGCCCATAGAGGGCTATGGTGAAAAAGGAAATATCTTCCGTTCAAAACTGGAAAGAAGCTTTCTGAGAAACTTCTCTGTGTTCTGTTAATTCTTCTCACAGAGTTACATCTTTCCCTTCAAGAAGCCTTTCGCTAAGGCTGTTCTTGTGCCATTGGCAAAGGGATATTTGGAAGCCCCTAGAGGGCTATGGTGAAAAAGGAAATATCTTCCGTTCAAAACTGGAAAGAAGCTTTCTGAGAATCTGCTCTGTGTTCTGTTAATTCATCCCACAGAGTTACATCTTTCCCTTCAAGAAGCCTTTCGCTAAGGCTGTTTTTGTGGAATTGGCAAAGGGATATTTGGAAACCCATAGAGGGCTATGGTGAAAAAGGAAATATCTTCCGTTCAAAACTGGAAAGAAGCTTTCTGAGAAACTGCTCTGTGTTCTGTTAATTCATCTCACAGAGTAACATCTTTCCCTTCAAGAAGCCTTTCGCTAAGGCTCTTCTTGTGGAATTGGCAAAGGGATATTTGGAAGCCCATAGAGGGCTATGGTGAAAAAGGAAATATCTTCCGTTCAAAACTGGAAAGAAGCTTTCTGAGAAACTGCTCTGTGTTCTGTTAATTCATCTCACAGAGTTACATCTTTCGCTTCAAGAAGCCTTTCGCTAAGGCTGTTCTTTTGCAATTGGCAAAGGGATATTTGGAAGCCCATAGAGGGCTATGGTGAAAAAGGAAATATCTTCCGTTCAAAACTGGAAAGAAGCCTTCTGAGAAACTGCTCTGTGTTCTGTTAATTCATCTCACAGAGTTACATCTTTCCCTTCAAGAAGCCTTTCGCTAAGGCTGTTCTTGTGGAATTGGCAAAGGGATATTTGGAAGCCCATAGAGGGCTATGGTGAAAAAGGAAATATCTTCCGTTCAAAACTGGAAAGAAGCTTTCTGAGAAACTGCTCTGTGTTCTGTTAATTAATCTCACAGAGTTACATCTTTCCCTTCAAGAAGCCTTTCGCTAAGGCTGTTCTTGTGGAATTGGCAAAGGGATATTTGGAAGCCCATAGAGGGCTATGGTGAAAAAGGAAATATCTTCCGTTTAAAACAGGAAAAAAGCTTTCTGAGAAACTGCTCTGTGTTCTGTTAATTCATCTCACAGAGTTACATCTTTCCCTTCAAGAAGCCTTTCGCTAAGGCTGTTCTTGTGGAATTGGCAAAGGGATATTTGGAAGCCCATAGAGGGCTATGGTGAAAAAGGAAATATCTTCCGTTCAAAACTGGAAAGAAGCTTTCTGAGAAACTGCTCTGTGTTCTGTTAATTCATCTCACAGAGTTACATCTTTCCCTTCAAGAAGCCTTTCGCTAAGGCTGTTCTTGTGGAATTGGCAAAGGGATATTTGGAAGCCCATAGATGTCTACGTTGAAAAAGGAAATATCTTCCGTTCAAAACTGGAAAGAAGCTTTCTGAGAAACTGCTCTGTGTTCTGTTAATTCATCTCACAGAGTTACATCTTTCCCTTCAAGAAGCCTTTCGCTAAGGCTGTTCTTGTGGAATTGGCAAAGGGATATTTGGGAGCCCATACAGGGCTATGGTGAAAAAGGAAATATCTTCCGTTCAAAACTGGAAAGAAGCTAAAGGGAAAGATGTAACTCTGAGAGTTGAATTAACAGAACACAGAGCAGTTTCTCAGAAAGCTTCTTTCCAGTTTTGAAAGGAAGATATTTCCTTTTTCACCATAGCCCTCTATGGGCTTCCAAATATCCCTTCGCCAATTCCACAAGAACAGCCTTAGCGAAAGGCTTCTTGAAGGGAACGATGTAACTCTGTGAGATGAATTAACAGAACACAGAGCAGTTTCTCAGAAATCTTCTTTCCAGTTTTGAACGGAGGATATTTCCTTTTTCACCATAGCCCTCTACGGGCTTCCAAATATCCCTTTGCCAGTTCCACAAGAGCAGCCTTAGCGAAAGGCTTCTTGAAGGGAAAGGTGTAACTCTGTGACATGAATTAACAGAACACAAAGCAGTTTCTCAGAAAGCTTCTTTCCAGTTTTGAACGGAAGATATTTCCTTTTTCACCATAGACCTCTAAGGGCTTCCAAATATCCCTTTGCCAATTCCACAAGAACAGCCTTAGCGAAAGGCTTCTTGAAGGGAAAGATGTAACTCTGTGAGATGAATTAACAGAACACAAAGCAGTTTCTCAGAAAGCTTCTTTCCAGTTTTGACCGGAAGATATTTCCTTTTTCAACATAGCCCTCTATGGGCTTCCAAATATCCCTTTGCCAATTCCACAAGAACCGCCGTAGCGAAAGGCTTCTTGAAGGGAAATATGTAACTCTGTGAGATGAATTAACAGAACACAGAGCAGTTTCTCAGAAAGCTTCTTTCCAGTTTTGAACGGAAGATATTTCCTTTTTCACCATAGCCTTCTATGGGCTTCCAAATATCCCTTTGCCAATTCCACAAGAACAGCCTTAGCGAATGGATTCTTGAAGGGAAAGATGTAACTCAGTGAGATGAATTAACAGAACACAAAGCAGTTTCTCAGAAAGATTCTTTCCAGTTTTGAACGGAAGATATTTCCTTTTTCACCATAGCCCTCTATGGGCTTCCAAATATCCCTTTTGCCAATTCCACAAGAGCAGCCTTAGCGAAAGGCTTCTTGAAGGGAAAGATGTAACTCTGTGAGATGAATTAACAGAACACAGACCAGTTTCTCAGAAAGCTTCTTTCCAGTTTTGAACGGAAGATATTTCCTTTTTCACCATAGCCTTCTAGCGGCTTCCAAATATCCCTTTGCCAATTCCACAAGAACAGCCTTAGCGAAAGGCTTCCTGAAGGGAAAGATGTAACTCTGTGAGATGAATTAACAGAACACAGAGCAGTTTCTCAGAAATCTTCTTTCCAGTTTTGAACGGAAGATATTTCCTTTTTCACCATAGCCCTCTACGGGCTTCCAAATATCCCTTGCCAGTTCCACAAGAACAGCCTTAGCGAAAGGCTTCTTGAAGGGAAAGGTGTAACTCTGTGAGATGAATTAACACAACACAAAGCAGTTTCTCAGAAAGCTTCTTTCCAGTTTTGAACGGAAGATATTTCCTTTTTCACCATAGACCTCTAAGGGCTTCCAAATATCCCTTTGCCAATTCCACAAGAACAGCCTTAGCGAAAGGCTTCTTGAATTGAAAGATGTAACTCTGTGAGATGAATTAACAGAACACAGAGCAGTTTCTCAGAATGCTTCTTTCCAGTTTTGAACGGAAGATATATCCCTTTTCACCGTAGCCTTCTATGGGCTTCCAAATATCCCTTTGCCAATTCCACAAGAACAGCCTTAGCGAAAGGCTTCTTGAATTGAAAGATGTAACTCTGTGAGATGAATTAACAGAACACAGAGCAGTTTCTCAGAATGCTTCTTTCCAGTTTTGAACGGAAGATATTTCCTTTTTCACCATAGCCCTCTATGGGTTTCCAAATATCCCTTTGCCAATTCCACAGGAACAGCCTTAGCGAAAGGCTTCTTGAAGGGAAAGATGTAGCTCTGTGATATGAATTAACAGAACACAGAGCAGTTTCTCAGAAAGCTTCTTTTCAGTTTTGAACGGAAGATAATTCCTTTTTCACCCTAGCCCTCTAAGGGCTTCCAAATATCCCTTTGGCAATTCCACAAGAACAGCCTTAGAGAAAGGCTTCTTGAAGGGAAAGATGTAACTCTGTGAGATGAATTAACAGAACGCAGAGCAGTTTCTCAGAAAGCTTCTTTCCAGTTTTGAACGGAAGATATTTCCTTTTTCACCATAGCCCTCTATGGGCTTCCAAATATCTCTTTTCCATTTCCACATGAACAGCCTTAGCGAAAGGCTTCTTGAAGGGAAAGATGTAACTCTGTGAGATGAATTAACAGAACACACAGCAGTTTCTCAGAAAGCTTCTTTCCAGTTTTGGACGAAAGATATTTCCTTTTTCACCGTAGACCTCTATGGACTTCCAAATATCTCTTTGCCAATTCCACAAGAACAGCCTTAGCGAAAGGCTTCTTGAAGGGAAAGATGTAACTCTGTGAGATGAATTAACAGAACACAGAGCAGTTTCTCAGAAAGCTTCTTTCCAGTTTTGAACGGAAGATATTTCCTTTTTCACCATAGAACTCTAAGGGCTTCCAAATATCCGTTTGCCAATTCCACAAGAACAGCCTTAGCGAAAGGCTTCTTGAAGGGAAAGATGTAACTCTGTGAGATGAATTAACAGAACACAGAGCAGTTTCTCAGAAAGCTTCTTTCCAGTTTTGAACGGAAGATATTTCCTTTTTCACCATAGACCTCTATGGGCTTCCAAATATCCCTTTGCCAATTCCACAAGAACAGCCTTAGCGAAAGGCTTCTTGAAGGGAAAGATGTAACTCTGTGAGATGAATTAACAGAACACAGAGCAGTTTCTCAAAAGCTTCTTTCCAGTTTTGAACGGAAGATATTTCCTTTTTCACCATAGCCTTCTATGGGCTTCCAAATATCCCTTTGCCAATTCCACAAGAACAGCATTAGCGAAAGGCTTCTTGAAGGGAAAGATGTAACTCTGTGAGATGAATTAACGGAACACAGAGTAGTTTCTCAGAAAGCTTCTTTCCAGTTTTGAACGGAAGATATTTCCTTTTTCACCATAGCCCTCTATGGGCTTCCAAATATCCCTTTGCCAATTCCACAAGAACAGCCTTAGCGAAAGGCTTCTTGAAGGGAAAGATGTAACTATGTGAGATGAATTAACAGAACACAGAGCAGTTTCTCTGAAAGCTTCTTTCCAGTTTTGAACGGAAGATATTTCCTTTTCCACCTAGCCCTCTATGGGCTTCCAAATATCCGTTTTCCAATTCCACAACGACAGCCTTAGCGAAAGGCTGCTTGAAGGGAAAGATGTAACTCTGTGAGATGAATTAACAGAACACAAAGCAGTTTCTCAGAAATCTTCTTTCCAGTTTTGAACGGAAGATATTTCCTTCTTCACCATAGCCCTCTATGGACTTCCAAATATCTCTTTGTCAATTCCACAAGAACAGCCTTAGCGAAAGGCTTCTTGAAGGGAATGATGTAACTCTGTGAGATGAATTAACATAACACAGAGCAGTTTCTCAGAAAGCTTCTTTCCAGTTTTGAACGGAAGATATTTCCTTTTTCAACATAGCCCTCTATGGGCTTCCAAATATTCCTTTGCCCATTCCACAAGAACCGCCTTAGCGAAAGGCTTCTTGAAGGGAAAGATGTAACTCTGTGAGATGAATTAACAGAACACAGAGCAGTTTCTCAGAAAGTTTCTGTCCAGTTTTGAACGGAAGATATTTCCTTTTTCACCATAGCCCTCTATGGGCTTCCAAATATCTCTTTGTCAATTAAACAAGAACAGTCTTAGGGAAAGGCTTCTTGAAGGGAAAGATGTAACTCTGTGAGATGAATTAACAGAACACAGAGCAGTTTCTCAGAAAGCTTCTTTCCAGTTTTGAACGGAAGATATTTCCTTTTTCACCACAGCCCTCTATGGGCTTCCAAATATCCCTTTGCCAATTCCACAAGAAAAGCCTTAGCGAAAGGCTTCTTTAAGGGAAAGATGTAACTCTGTGAGATGAATTAACAGAACACAAAGCAGTTTCTCAGAAAGCTTCTTTCCAGTTTTGAACGGAAGATATTACCTTTTTCCCCATAGCCATCTATGGGTTTCCAAATATCCCTTTGCCAATTCCACAAGAACAGCCTTAGCGAAAGGCTTCTTGAAGGGAAAGATGTAACTCTGTGAGATGAATTAACAGAACACAGAGCAGTTTCTCAGAATGCTTCTTTCCAGTTTTGAAGGGAAGATATTTCCTTTTTCACCATAGCCCTCTATGGGATTCCAAATATCCCTTTGCCAATTCCACAAGAACAGCCTTAGCGAAAGGCTTCTTGAAGGGAAAGATGTAACTCTGTGAGATGAATTAAAAGAACACAAAGCAGTTTCTCAGAAAGCTTCTTTCCAGTTTTGAACGGAAGATATTTCCTTTTTCACCATAGCCCTCTATGGGCTTCCAAATATCCCTTTGCCAATTCCACAAGAACAGCCTTAGCGAAAGGCTTCTTGAAGGGAAAGATGTAACTCTGTGAAATGAATTAACAGAACACAGAGCAGCTTCTCAGAAAGCTTCTTTCCAGTTTTGAACGGAACATATTTCCTTTTTCACCGTAGCCCTCTATGGGCTTCCAAATATCCCTTTGCCAATTCCACAAGAACAGGCTTGGCGAAAGTCTTCTTGAAGGGAAAGATGTAACTCTGTGAGATGAATTAACAGAACACAGAGCAGTTTCTCAGAAAGCTTCTTTCAAGTTTTGAACGGAAGATATTTCCTTTTCCACCATAGCCCTCTAAGGGCTTCCAAATATCCGTTTGCCAATTCCACAACGACAGCCTTAGCGAAAGGCTTCTTGAATGAAAGATGTAACTCTGTGAGATGAATTAACAGAACACAAAGCAGTTTCTCAGAAAGCTTCTTTCCAGTTTTGAGCGAAAGATATTTCCTTTTTCACCATAGACCTCTAGGGGCTTCCAAATATCTCTTTGCCAATTACACAAGAACAGCCTTAGCGAAAGGCTTCTTGAAGGGAAAGATGTAACTCTGTGAGATGAATTAACAGAACACAGAGCAGTTTCTCAGAAAGCTTCTTTACAGTTTTGAACGGAAGATATTTCCTTTTTCAACACAGCCCTCTATGGGCTTCCAAATATCCCTTTGTCAATTCCACAAGAACCGCCTTAGCGAAAGGCTTCTTGAAGGGAAAGATGTAACTCTGTGAGATGAATTCACAGAACACAGAGCAGTTTCTCAGAAAGCTTCTTTCCAGTTTTGAACGGAAGATATTTCCTTTTTCACCATAGCCCTCTATGGGCTTCCAAATATCCCTATGCCAATTCCACAAGAACAGCCTTAGCGAACGGATTCTTGAAGGGAAAGATGTAACTCTGTGAGATGAATTAACAGAACACAAAGCAGTTTCTCAGAAAGCTTCTTTCCAGTTTTGAACGGAAGATATTTCCTTTTTCACCATAGCCCTCTATGGGCTTCCAAATATCCCTTTTGCCAATTCCACAAGAGCAGCCTTAGCGAAAGGCTTCTTGAAGGGAAAGATGTAACTCTGTGAGACGAATTAACAGAACACAGACCAGTTTCTCAGAAAGCTTCTTTCCAGTTTTGAACGGAAGATATTTCCTTTTTCACCATAGCCCTCAAGCGGCTTCCAAATATCCCTTTGCCAATTCCACAAAAGCAGCCTTGGCGAAAGGATTCTTGAAGGGAAAGATGTAACGCTGTGAGATGAATTAACAGAAAACAGAGCAGTTTCTCAGAAAGCTTCTTTCCAGTTTTGAACGGAGGATATTTCCTTTTTCACCATAGCCCTCTATGGGCTTCCAAATATCCCTTTGCCAATTCCACAAGAACAGCCTTAGCGAAAGGCTTCCTGAAGGGAAAGATGTAACTCTGTGAGATGAATTAACAGAACACAGAGCAGTTTCTCAGAAAGCTTCTTTCCAGTTTTGAACGGAAGATATTTCCTTTTTCACCATAGCCCTCTACGGGCTTCCAAATATTCCTTTGCCAATTCCAGAAGAACAGCCTTAGCGAAAGGCTTCTTGAAGGGAAAGATGTAACTCTGTGAGATGAATTAACAGAACACAGAGCAGTTTCTCAGAAAGCTTCTTTCTAGTTTTGCAGGGAAGATATTTTCTTTTTCACCATAGCCCTTTATGGGCTTCCAAATATCCCTTTGCCAATCCCACATGAACAGCCTTAGCGAAAGGCTTCTTGAAGGGAAAGATGTAACTCTGTGAGATGAATTAACAGAACGCAGAGCAGTTTCTCAGAAAGCTTCCTTCCAGTTTTGAACGGAAGATATTTCCTTTTTCACCATAGCCCTCTATGGGCTTCCAAATATCGCTTTGCCAATTCCACAACGACAGCCTTAGCGAAAGGCTTCTTGAATGAAAGATGTAACTCTGTGAGATGAATTAACAGAACACAAAGCAGTTTCTCAGAAAGCTTCTTTCCAGTTTTGAACGAAAGATATTTCCTTTTTCACCATAGACCTCTAGGGGCTTCCAAATATCTCTTTGCCAATTACACAAGAACAGCCTTAGCGAACGGATTCTTGAAGGGAAAGATGTAACTCTGTGAGATGAATTAACAGAACACAAAGCAGTTTCTCAGAAAGCTTCTTTCCAGATTTGAACGGAAGATATTTCCTTCTTCACCATAGCCCTCTATGGGCTTCCAAATATCCCTTTTGCCAATTCCAAAAGAGCAGCCTTAGCGAAAGGCTTCTTGAAGGGAAACATGTAACTCTGTGAGACAAATTAACAGAACACAGACCAGTTTATCAGAAAGCTTCTTTCCAGTTTTGAACGGAAGATATTTCCTTTTTCACCATAGCCCTCTAGGGGCTTCCAAATATCCCTTTGCCAATTCCACAAGAACAGCCTTAGCGAAAGGCTTCTTGAAGGGAAAGATGTAACTCTGTGAGATGAATTAACAGAACACAGAGCAGTTTCTCAGAAAGCTTCTTTCCAGTTTTGAACGGAAGATATTTCCTTTTTCACCATAGCCCTCTATGGGCTTCCAAATATCCCTTTGCCAATTCCACGAGAACAGCCTTAGCGAAAGGCTTCTTGAAGGGAAAGATGTAATTCTGTGAGATTAATTAACAGAAAACGGAGCAGTTTCTCAGAAAGCTTCTTTCCAGTTTTGAACGGAAGATATTTCCTTTTTCACCATAGCCCTCTATGGGCTTCCAAATATCCCTTTGCCAATTCCACAAGAACAGCCTTAGCGAAAGGCTTCTTGAAGGGAAAGATGTAACTCTGTGAGATGAATTAACAGAACCCAGAGCAGTTTCTCAGAAAGCTTCTTTCCAGTTTTGAACGGAAGATACTTCCTTTTTCACCATAGCCCCCTATGGGCTTCCAAATATCCCTTTGCCAATTCCACAAGAACAGCCTCAGCGAAAGACTTCTTGAAGGGAAAGATGTAACTCTGTGAGATGAATTAACAGAACACAGAGCAGTTTCTCAGAAAGCTTCTTTCCAGTTTTGAACGGAAGATATTTCCTTTTTCACCATAGACCTCTATGGGATTCCAAATATCCCTTTGCCAATTCCACAAGAACAGCCTTAGCGAAATGCTTCTTGAAGGGAAAGATGTAACTCTGTGAGATGAATTAACAGAACACAGTGCAGTTTCTCAGAAAGCTTCTTTCCAGTTTTGAACGGAAGATATTTCCTTTTTCACCATAGCCCTCTATGGGCTTCCAAATATCCCTTTGCCAATTCCACAAGAACAGCCTTAGCGAAAGGCTTCTTGAACGGAAAGATGTAACTCTGTGAGATGAATTCACAGAACACAGAGCAGTTTCTCAGAAAGCTTCTTTCCAGTTTTGAACGGAAGATATTTCCTTTTTCACCATAGCCCTCTAGGGGCTTCCAAATATCCCTTTGCCAATTCCACAAGAACAGCCTTCGCGAAAGGCTTCTTGAAGGGAAAGATGTAACTCTGTGAGATGAATTAACAGAACACAGAGCAGTTTCTCAGAAAGCTTCTTTCCAGTTTTGAACGGAAGATATTTCCTTTTTCACCATAGCCCTCTATGGGCTTCCAAATATCCCTTTACCAATTCCACAAGAACAGCCTTAGCGAAAGGCTTCTTGAAGGGAAAGTTGTAACTCTGTGAGATGAATTAACAGAACACAGAGCAGTTTCTCAGAAAGCTTCTTTCCAGTTTTGAACGGAAGATATTTCCTTTTTCACCAAAGCCCTCTATGGGCTTCCAAATATCCCTTTGCCAATTCCCCAAGAACAGCCTTAGCGAAGCGCTTCTTGAAGGGAAAGACGTAATTCTGTGAGATGAATTAAAAGAACACAGAGCATTTTCTCAGAATGCTTCTTTCCAGTTTTGAACGGAAGATATTTCCTTTTTCACCATAGCCCTCTATGGGCTTCCAAATATCCCATTGCCAATTCCACAAGAACAGCCTTAGCGAAAGGCTTCTTGAAGGGAAAGATGTAACTCTGTGAGATGAATTAAAAGAACACAGAGCAGTTTCTCAGAAAGCTTCTTTCCAGTTTTGAACTGAAGATATTTCCTTTTTCACCATAGCCCTCTATGGGCTTCCAATAATCCCTTCGCCAATTCCACAAGAGCAGCCTTAGCGAAAGGCTTCTTGAAGGGAAAGATGTAACTCTGTGGGATGAATTAACAGATCACAGAGCAGTTTCTCAGAAAGCTTCTTTCCAGTTTTGAACGGAAGATATTTCCTTTTTCACCATAGCCCTCTATGGGCTTCCAAATATCCCTTTGCCAATTCCACAAGAACAGCCTTAGCGAAAGGCATCTTGAAGGGAAAGATGTAACTCTGTGAGATGAATTAACAGAACACAGAGCAGATTCTCAGAAAGCTTCTTTCCAGTTTTGAACGAAAGATATTTCCTTTTTCACCATAGCCCTCTATGGTCTTCCAAATATCCCTTTGCCAATTCTACAAGAATAGCCTTAGCGAAAGGCTTCTTGAAGGGAAAGATGTAACTCTGTGAGATGAATTAACAGAACACAGAGCAGTTTCTCAGAAAGCTTCTTTCCAGTTTTGAATGGAAGATATTTCGTTTTTCACCATAGCCCTCTATGGGCTTCCAAATATCCCTTTACCAATTCCACAAGAACAGCCTTAGCGAAAGGTTTCTTGAAGGGAAAGACGTAATTCTGTGAAATGAATTAAAAGAACACAGAGCAGTTTCTCAGAAAGCTTTTTTCCAGTTTTGAACGGAAGATATTTCCTTTTTCACCATAGCCCTCTATGGGCTTCCAAATATCCCTTTGCCAATTCCACAAGAACAGCCTTAGCGAAAGACTTCCTGAAGGCAAAGATGTAACTCTGTGAGATGAATTAACAGAACACAGAGCAGTTTCTCAGAAAGTTTCTTTCCAGTTTTGAACGGAAGATATTTCCTTTTTCACCATAGCCCTCTATGGACTTCCAAATATCCCTTTGCCAATTCCACAAGAACAGCCTTAGCGAAAGGCTTCTGGAAGGGAAAGATGTAACTCTGTGAGATGAATTAACAGAACACAGAGCAGTTTCTCAGAAAGCTTCTTTCAAGTTTTGAACGGAAGTTATTTACTTTTTCTCCATAGTCCTCTATGGGCTTCCAAATATCCCTTTGCCAATTCCACAATAACAGCCTTAGCGAAAGTCTTCTTGAAGGGAAAGATGTAACTCTGTGAGATGAATTAACAGAACACAGAGCAGTTTCTCAGAAAGCTTCTTTCCAGTTTTGAACGGAAGATATTTCCTTTTTCACCATAGTCCTCTATGGGCTTCCAAATATCCCTTTGCCAATTCCACAAGAACAGCCTTAGCGAAAGGCTTCTTGAAGGGAAAGATGTAACTCTGTGAGATGAATTAACAGAACATAGAGCAGTTTCTCCGAAAGCTTCTTTCCAGTTTTGAACGGAAGATATTTCCTTTTTCACCATAGCCCTCTATGGGCTTCGAAATATCCCTTTGCCAATTCCACAAGAACAGCCTTATCGAAAGGCTTCTTGAAGGGAAAGATGTAACTCTGTGAGATGAATTAACAGAACACAGAGCAGTTTCTCAGAAAGCTTCTTTCCAGTTTTGAACGGAAGTTATTTCCTTTTTCACCATAGCCCTCTATGGGCTTCCAAATACCCTTTGCCAATTCCACAAGAGCAGCCTTAGCGAAAGGCTTCTTGAAGGGAAAGATGTAACTCTGTGAGATGAATTAACAGAACACAGAGCAGTTTCTCAGAAAGCTTCTTTCCAGTTTTGAACGGAAGATATTTCCTTTTTCACCATAGCCCTCTAAGGGTTTCCAAATATCCCTTTGCCAATTCCGCAAGAACAGCCTTAGCGAAAGGCTTCTTGAAGGGAAAGATGTAATTCCGTGAGATGAATTAACAGAACACAGAGCAGTTTCTCAGAAAGGTTCTTTCCAGTTTTGAACGGAAGATATTTCCTTTTTCACCATAGCCCTCTATGGGCTTCCAAATATCCCTTTGCCAATTCCACAAGAACAGCCTTAGCGAAAGGCTTCTTGAAGGGAAAGATGTAACTCTGTGAGATGAATTAACAGAACACAGAGCAGTTTCTCAGAAAGCTTCTTTCCAGTTTTGAACGGAAGATACTTCCTTTTTCACCATAGCCCTCTATGGGCCTCCAAATATCCCTTTGCCAATTCCACAAGAACAGCCTTAGCGAAAGGCTTCTTGAAGGGAAAGATGTAACTCTGTGAGATGAATTAACAGAACACAGAGCAGTTTCTCAGAAAGCTTCTTTCCAGTTTTGAACGGAAGCTATTTCCTTTTTCACCATAGACCTCTATGGGCTTCCAAATATCCCTTTGCCAATTCCACAAGAACAGCCTTAGCGAAAGGCTTCTTGAAGGGAAAGATGTAACTCTGTGAGATGAATTAACAGAACACAGTGCAGTTTCTCAGAAAGCTTCTTTCCAGTTTTGAACGGAAGTTATTTCCTTTTTCACCATAGCCCTCTATGGGCTTCCAAATATCCCTTTGCCAATTCCACAAGAACAGTCTTAGCGAAAGGCTTCTTGAAGGGAAAGATGTAACTCTGTGAGATGAATTAACAGAACACAGAGCAGTTTCTCAGAAAGCTTCTTTCCAGTTTTGAACGGAAGATATTTCCTTTTTCACCATAGGCCTCTATGGGCTTCCAAATATCCCTTTGCCAATTCCACAAGAACAGCCTTAGCGAAAGGCTTCTTGAAGGGAAAGATGTAACTCTGTGAGATGAATTAACAGAACACAGAGCAGTTTCTCAGAAAGCTTCTTTCCAGTTTTGAACGGAAGATATTTACTTTTTCACCATAGCCCTCTATGGGTTTCCAAATATCCATTTACCAATTCCAAAAGAACAGCCTTAGCGAAAGGCTTCTTGAAGGGAAAGTTGTAACTCTGTGAGATGAATTAACAGAACACAGAGCAGTTTCTCAGAAAGCTTCTTTCCAGGTTTGAACGGAAGATATTTCCTTTTTCACAATAGCCCTCTATGGGCTTCCAAATATCCCTTTGCCTATTCCACAAGAACAGCCTTAGCGAAAGGCTTCTTGAAGGGAAAGACGTAATTCTGTGAGATGAATTAAAAGAACACAGAGCAGTTTCTCAGAAAGCTTCTTTCCAGTTTTCAACGGAAGATATTTCCTTTTTCACCATAGTCCTCTATGGGCTTCCAAATATCCCTTTGCCAATTCCACAAGAACAGCCTTAGCGAAAGGCTTCTTGAAGGGAAAGATGTAACTCTGTGAGATGAATTAACAGAACATAGAGCAGTTATCCAGAAAGCTTCTTTCCAGTTTTGAACGGAAGATATTTCCTTTTTCACCATAGCCCTCTATGGGCTTCGAAATATCCCTTTGCGAATTCCACAAGAACAGCCTTATCGAAAGGCTTCTTGAAGGGAAAGATGTAACTCTGTGAGATGAATTAACAGAACACAGAGCAGTTTCTCAGAAAGCTTCTTTCCAGTTTTGAACGGAAGATATTTCCTTTTTCACCATAGCCCTCTATGGGCTTCCAAATACCCTTGCCAATTCCACAAGAACAGCCTTAGCGAAAGGCTTCTTGAAGGGAAAGATGTAACTCTGTGAGATGAATTAACAGAACACAGAGCAGTTTCTCAGAAAGCTTCTTTCCAGTTTTGAACGGAAGATATTTCCTTTTTCACCATAGCCCTCTATGGGCTTCCAAATATCCCTTTGCCAATTCCACGAGAACAGCCTTAGCGAAAGGCTTCTTGAAGGGAAAGATGTAATTCTGTGAGATTAATTAACAGAAAACGGAGCAGTTTCTCAGAAAGCTTCTTTCCAGTTTTGAACGGAAGATATTTCCTTTTTCACCATAGCCCTCTATGGGCTTCCAAATATCCCTTTGCCAATTCCACAAGAACAGCCTTAGCGAAAGGCTTCTTGAAGGGAAAGATGTAACTCTGTGAGATGAATTAACAGAACCCAGAGCAGTTTCTCAGAAAGCTTCTTTCCAGTTTTGAACGGAAGATACTTCCTTTTTCACCATAGCCCCCTATGGGCTTCCAAATATCCCTTTGCCAATTCCACAAGAACAGCCTCAGCGAAAGACTTCTTGAAGGGAAAGATGTAACTCTGTGAGATGAATTAACAGAACACAGAGCAGTTTCTCAGAAAGCTTCTTTCCAGTTTTGAACGGAAGATATTTCCTTTTTCACCATAGACCTCTATGGGATTCCAAATATCCCTTTGCCAATTCCACAAGAACAGCCTTAGCGAAATGCTTCTTGAAGGGAAAGATGTAACTCTGTGAGATGAATTAACAGAACACAGTGCAGTTTCTCAGAAAGCTTCTTTCCAGTTTTGAACGGAAGATATTTCCTTTTTCACCATAGCCCTCTATGGGCTTCCAAATATCCCTTTGCCAATTCCACAAGAACAGCCTTAGCGAAAGGCTTCTTGAACGGAAAGATGTAACTCTGTGAGATGAATTCACAGAACACAGAGCAGTTTCTCAGAAAGCTTCTTTCCAGTTTTGAACGGAAGATATTTCCTTTTTCACCATAGCCCTCTAGGGGCTTCCAAATATCCCTTTGCCAATTCCACAAGAACAGCCTTCGCGAAAGGCTTCTTGAAGGGAAAGATGTAACTCTGTGAGATGAATTAACAGAACACAGAGCAGTTTCTCAGAAAGCTTCTTTCCAGTTTTGAACGGAAGATATTTCCTTTTTCACCATAGCCCTCTATGGGCTTCCAAATATCCCTTTACCAATTCCACAAGAACAGCCTTAGCGAAAGGCTTCTTGAAGGGAAAGTTGTAACTCTGTGAGATGAATTAACAGAACACAGAGCAGTTTCTCAGAAAGCTTCTTTCCAGTTTTGAACGGAAGATATTTCCTTTTTCACCAAAGCCCTCTATGGGCTTCCAAATATCCCTTTGCCAATTCCACAAGAACAGCCTTAGCGAAGCGCTTCTTGAAGGGAAAGACGTAATTCTGTGAGATGAATTAAAAGAACACAGAGCATTTTCTCAGAATGCTTCTTTCCAGTTTTGAACGGAAGATATTTCCTTTTTCACCATAGCCCTCTATGGGCTTCCAAATATCCCATTGCCAATTCCACAAGAACAGCCTTAGCGAAAGGCTTCTTGAAGGGAAAGATGTAACTCTGTGAGATGAATTAACAGAACACAGAGCAGTTTCTCAGAAAGCTTCTTTCCAGTTTTGAACTGAAGATATTTCCTTTTTCACCATAGCCCTCTATGGGCTTCCAATAATCCCTTCGCCAATTCCACAAGAGCAGCCTTAGCGAAAGGCTTCTTGAAGGGAAAGATGTAACTCTGTGGGATGAATTAACAGATCACAGAGCAGTTTCTCAGAAAGCTTCTTTCCAGTTTTGAACGGAAGATATTTCCTTTTTCACCATAGCCCTCTATGGGCTTCCAAATATCCCTTTGCCAATTCCACAAGAACAGCCTTAGCGAAAGGCATCTTGAAGGGAAAGATGTAACTCTGTGAGATGAATTAACAGAACACAGAGCAGATTCTCAGAAAGCTTCTTTCCAGTTTTGAACGAAAGATATTTCCTTTTTCACCATAGCCCTCTATGGTCTTCCAAATATCCCTTTGCCAATTCTACAAGAATAGCCTTAGCGAAAGGCTTCTTGAAGGGAAAGATGTAACTCTGTGAGATGAATTAACAGAACACAGAGCAGTTTCTCAGAAAGCTTCTTTCCAGTTTTGAACGGAAGATATTTCGTTTTTCACCATAGCCCTCTATGGGCTTCCAAATATCCCTTTACCAATTCCACAAGAACAGCCTTAGCGAAAGGTTTCTTGAAGGGAAAGACGTAATTCTGTGAAATGAATTAAAAGAACACAGAGCAGTTTCTCAGAAAGCTTTTTTCCAGTTTTGAACGGAAGATATTTCCTTTTTCACCATAGCCCTCTATGGGCTTCCAAATATCCCTTTGCCAATTCCACAAGAACAGCCTTAGCGAAAGACTTCCTGAAGGCAAAGATGTAACTCTGTGAGATGAATTAACAGAACACAGAGCAGTTTCTCAGAAAGTTTCTTTCCAGTTTTGAACGGAAGATATTTCCTTTTTCACCATAGCCCTCTATGGACTTCCAAATATCCCTTTGCCAATTCCACAAGAACAGCCTTAGCGAAAGGCTTCTGGAAGGGAAAGATGTAACTCTGTGAGATGAATTAACAGAACACAGAGCAGTTTCTCAGAAAGCTTCTTTCAAGTTTTGAACGGAAGTTATTTACTTTTTCTCCATAGTCCTCTATGGGCTTCCAAATATCCCTTTGCCAATTCCACAATAACAGCCTTAGCGAAAGTCTTCTTGAAGGGAAAGATGTAACTCTGTGAGATGAATTAACAGAACACAGAGCAGTTTCTCAGAAAGCTTCTTTCCAGTTTTGAACGGAAGATATTTCCTTTTTCACCATAGTCCTCTATGGGCTTCCAAATATCCCTTTGCCAATTCCACAAGAACAGCCTTAGCGAAAGGCTTCTTGAAGGGAAAGATGTAACTCTGTGAGATGAATTAACAGAACATAGAGCAGTTTCTCAGAAAGCTTCTTTCCAGTTTTGAACGGAAGATATTTCCTTTTTCACCATAGCCCTCTATGGGCTTCGAAATATCCCTTTGCCAATTCCACAAGAACAGCCTTATCGAAAGGCTTCTTGAAGGGAAAGATGTAACTCTGTGAGATGAATTAACAGAACACAGAGCAGTTTCTCAGAAAGCTTCTTTCCAGTTTTGAACGGAAGTTATTTCCTTTTTCACCATAGCCCTCTATGGGCTTCCAAATACCCTTTGCCAATTCCACAAGAACAGCCTTAGCGAAAGGCTTCTTGAAGGGAAAGATGTAACTCTGTGAGATGAATTAACAGAACACAGAGCAGTTTCTCAGAAAGCTTCTTTCCAGTTTTGAACGGAAGATATTTCCTTTTTCACCATAGCCCTCTAAGGGTTTCCAAATATCCCTTTGCCAATTCCGCAAGAACAGCCTTAGCGAAAGGCTTCTTGAAGGGAAAGATGTAATTCCGTGAGATGAATTAACAGAACACAGAGCAGTTTCTCAGAAAGGTTCTTTCCAGTTTTGAACGGAAGATATTTCCTTTTTCACCATAGCCCTCTATGGGCTTCCAAATATCCCTTTGCCAATTCCACAAGAACAGCCTTAGCGAAAGGCTTCTTGAAGGGAAAGATGTAACTCTGTGAGATGAATTAACAGAACACAGAGCAGTTTCTCAGAAAGCTTCTTTCCAGTTTTGAACGGAAGATACTTCCTTTTTCACCATAGCCCTCTATGGGCCTCCAAATATCCCTTTGCCAATTCCACAAGAACAGCCTTAGCGAAAGGCTTCTTGAAGGGAAAGATGTAACTCTGTGAGATGAATTAACAGAACACAGAGCAGTTTCTCAGAAAGCTTCTTTCCAGTTTTGAACGGAAGCTATTTCCTTTTTCACCATAGACCTCTATGGGCTTCCAAATATCCCTTTGCCAATTCCACAAGAACAGCCTTAGCGAAAGGCTTCTTGAAGGGAAAGATGTAACTCTGTGAGATGAATTAACAGAACACAGTGCAGTTTCTCAGAAAGCTTCTTTCCAGTTTTGAACGGAAGTTATTTCCTTTTTCACCATAGCCCTCTATGGGCTTCCAAATATCCCTTTGCCAATTCCACAAGAACAGTCTTAGCGAAAGGCTTCTTGAAGGGAAAGATGTAACTCTGTGAGATGAATTAACAGAACACAGAGCAGTTTCTCAGAAAGCTTCTTTCCAGTTTTGAACGGAAGATATTTCCTTTTTCACCATAGCCCTCTATGGGCTTCCAAATATCCCTTTGCCAATTCCACAAGAACAGCCTTAGTGAAAGGCTTCTTGAAGGGAAAGATGTAACTCTGTGAGATGAATTAACAGAACACAGAGCAGTTTCTCAGAAAGCTTCTTTCCAGTTTTGAACGGAAGATATTTCCTTTTTCACCATAGCCCTCTATGGGTTTCCAAATATAAATTTACCAATTCCAAAAGAACAGCCTTAGCGAAAGGCTTCTTGAAGGGAAAGTTGTAACTCTGTGAGATGAATTAACAGAACACAGAGCAGTTTCTCAGAAAGCTTCTTTCCAGGTTTGAACGGAAGATATTTCCTTTTTCACAATAGCCCTCTATGGGCTTCCAAATATCCCTTTGCCTATTCCACAAGAACAGCCTTAGCGAAAGGCTTCTTGAAGGGAAAGACGTAATTCTGTGAGATGAATTAAAAGAACACAGAGCAGTTTCTCAGAATGCTTCTTTCCAGTTTTGAACGGAAGATATTTCCTTTTTCACCATAGCCCTCTATGGGCTTCCAAATATCCCTTTGCCAATTCCACAAGAACAGCCTTAGCGAAAGGCTTCTTGAAGGGAAAGATGTAACTCTGTGAGATGAATTAACAGAACACAGAGCAGTTTCTCAGAAAGCTTCTTTCCAGTTTTGAACGGAAGATATTTCCTTTTTCACCATAGCCCTCTATGGGCTTCCAAATATCCCTTTGCCATTTCCACAACAACAGCCTTAGCGAAAGGCTTCTTGAAGGGAAAGATGTAACTCTGTGAGATTAATTAAAAGAACACAGAGCAGTTTCTCAGAAAGCTTCTTTGCAGTTTTGAACGGAAGATATTTCCTTTTTCACCATAGCCCTCTATGGGCTTCCAATAATCCCTTTGCCAATTCCACAAGAACAGCCTTAGCGAAAGGCTTCTTCAAGGGAAAGATGTAACTCTGTGAGATGAATTAACGGAACACAGAGCAGTTTCTCAGAAAGCTTCTTTCCAGTTTTAAACGGAAGATATTTCCTTTTTCACCATAGCCCTCTCTGGTCTTCCAAATATCCCTTTGC
Source organism: Chlorocebus sabaeus (assembly GCF_047675955.1). NCBI lineage: Eukaryota > Metazoa > Chordata > Mammalia > Primates > Cercopithecidae > Chlorocebus > Chlorocebus sabaeus. The sequence continues at coordinate 585,286 of NW_027327814.1, forward strand.
CAATTGCACAAGAACAGCCTTAGCGAAAGGCTTCTTGAAGGGAAAGATGTAACTCTGTGAGATGAATTAACAGAACACAGAGCAGTTTCTCAGAAAGCTTCTTTCCAGTTTTCAACGGAAGATATTTCTTTTTTCACCATAGCCCTGTATGGTCTTCCAAATATCCCTTTGCCAATTCCACAAGAACAGCCTAAGCGAAAGGCTTCTTGAAGGGAAAGATGTAACTCTGTGAGATGAATTAACAGAACACAGAGCAGTTTCTCAGAAAGCTTCTTTCCAGTTTTGAACGGAAGATATTTCCTTTTTCACCATAGCCCTCTACGGGCTTCCAAATATCCCTTTGCCAATTCCCCAAGAACAGCCTTAGCGAAAGGCTTCTTGAAGGGAAAGATGTAACTCTGTGAGACGAATTAACAGAACACAGAGCAGTTTCTCAGAAAGCTTCTTTCCAGTTTTGAACTTAAGATATTTCCTTTTTCACCATAGCCCTCTATGGGCTTCCAAATATCCCTTTTCCAATTCCACAAGAACAGCCTTAGCGAAAGGCTTCTTGAAGGGAAAGATGTAACTCTGTGAGATGAATTAACAGAACACAGAGCAGTTTCTCAGAAAGCTTCTTTCCAGTTTTGAACGGAAGATATTTCCTTTTTCACCATAGCCCTCTATGGGCTTCCAAATATCCCTTTGCGAATTCCACAAGAACAGCCTTAGCGAAAGGCTTCTTGAAGGGAAAGATGTAACTCTGTGAGATGAATTAACAGAACACAGAGCAGTTTCTCAGAAAGCTTCTTTCCAGTTTTGAACGGAAGATATTTCCTTTTTCACCATAGCCCTCTATGGGCTTCCAAATATCCCTTTGCCAATTCCACAAGAACAGCCTTAGCGAAAGGCTTCTTGAAGGGAAGGATGTAACTCTGTGAGATGAATTAACAGAACACAGAGCAGTTTCTCAGAAAGCTTCTTTCCAGTTTTGAACGGAAGATATTTCCTTTTTCACCATAGCCCTCTATGGGCTTCCAAATATCCCTTTGCCAATTACACAAGAACAGCCTTAGCGAAAGACTTCTTGAAGGGAAAGATGTAACTCTGTGAGATGAATTAACAGAACACAGAGCAGTTTCTCTGAAAGCTTCTTTCCAGTTTTGAACGGAAGATATTTCCTTTTTCACCATAGCCCTCTATGGGCTTCCAAATATCCCTTTGCCAATTAAACAAGAACAGCCTTAGCGAAAGGCTTCTTGAAGGGAAAGATGTAATTCTGTGAGATGAATTAACAGAACACAGAGCAGTTTCTCAGAAAGCTTCTTTCCAGTTTTGAACGGAAGATATTTCCTTTTTCACCATAGCCCTCTATGGTCTTCCAAATATCCCTTTACCAATTCCACAAGAACAGCCTTAGCGAAAGGCTTCTTGAAGGGAAAGTTGTAACTCTGTGAGATGAATTAACAGAACACAGAGCAGTTTCTCAGAAAGCTTCTTTCCAGTTTTGAACGGAAGATATTTCCTTTTTCACCATAGCCCTCTATGGGCTTCCAAATATCCCTTTGCCAATTCCACAAGAACAGCCTTAGCGAAACGCTTCTTGAAGGGAAAGACGTAATTCTGTGAGATGAATTAAAAGAACACAGAGCAGTTTCTCAGAATGCTTCTTTCCAGTTTTCAACGGAAGATATTTCCTTTTTCACCATAGCCCTCTATGGGCTTCCAAATATCCCATTGCCAATTCCACAAGAACAGCCTTAGCGAAAGGCTTCTTGAAGGGAAAGATGTAACTCTGTGAGATGAATTAAAAGAACACAGAGCAGTTTCTCAGAAAGCTTCTTTCCAGATTTGAACGGAAGTTATTTCCTTTTTCACCATAGCCCTCTATGGGCTTCCAATAATCCCTTCGCCAATTCCACAAGAGCAGCCTTAGCGAAAGGCTTCTTGAAGGGAAAGATGTACCTCTTTGAGATGAATTAACAGATCACAGAGCAGTTTCTCAGAAAGCTTCTTTCCAGTTTTGAACGGAAGATATTTCCTTTTTCACCATAGCCATCTATGGGCTTCCAAATATCCCTTTGCCAATTCTACAAGAACAGCCTTAGCGAAAGGCATCTTGAAGGGAAAGATGTAACTCTGTGAGATGAATTAACAGAACACAGAGCAGTTTCTCAGAAAGCTTCTTTCCAGTTTTGAACGGAAGATATTTCCTTTTTCACCATAGCCCTCTATGGGCTTCCAAATATCCCTTTGCCAATTCCAAAAGAACAGCCTTAGCGAAAGGCTTCTTGAAGGGAAAGATGTAATTCTGTGAGATGTATTAACAGAACACAGAGCAGTTTCTCAGAAAGCTTCTTTCCAGTTTTGAACGGAAGATATTTCCTTTTTCACCATAGCCCTCTATGGGCTTCAAATATCCCTTTGCCAATTCCACAAGAACAGCCTTAGCGAAAGGCTTCTTGAAGGGAAAGTTGTAACTCTGTGAGATGAATTAACAGAACACAGAGCAGTTTCTCAGAAAGCTTCTTTCCAGTTTTGAACGGAAGATATTTCCTTTTTCACCATAGCCCTCTATGGGCTTCCAAATATCCCTTTGCCAATTCCACAGGAACAGCCTTAGCGAAACGCTTCTTGAAGGGAAAGACGTAATTCTGTGAGATGAATTAAAAGATCACAGAGCAGTTTCTCAGAATGCTTCTTTCCAGTTTTGAACGGAAGATATTTCGTTTTTCACCATAGCCCTCTATGGGATTCCAAATATCCCTTTGCCAATTCCACAAGAACAGCCTTAGCGAAAGGCATCTTGAAGGGAAAGATGTAACTCTGTGAGATGAATTAACAGAACACAGAGCAGTTTCTCAGAAAGCTTCTTTCCAGTTTTGAACGGAAGATATTTCTTTTTCACCATAGCCCTCTATGGTCTTCCAAATATCCCTTTGCCAATTCTACAAGAACAGCCTTAGCGAAAGGCTTCTTGAAGGGAAAGATGTAACTCTGTGAGATGAATTAACAGAACACAGAGCAGTTTCTCAGAAAGCTTCTTTCCAGTTTTGAACGGAAGATATTTCCTTTTTCACCATAGCCCTCTATGGGCTTCCAAATATCCCTTTGCCAATTCCACAAGAACAGCCTTAGCGAAAGGTTTCTTGAAGGGAAAGACGTAATTCTGTGAGATGAATTAAAAGAACACAGAGCAGTTTCTCAGAATGCTTCTTTCCAGTTTTGAACGGAAGATATTTCCTTTTTCACCATAGCCCTCTATGGGCTTCCAAATATCCCTTTGCCAATTCCACAAGAACAGCCTTAGCGAAAGACTTCCTGAAGGCAAAGATGTAACTCTGTGAGATGAATTAACAGAACACAGAGCAGTTTCTCAGAAAGTTTCTTTCCAGTTTTGAACGGAAGATATTTCCTTTTTCACCATAGCCCTCTATGGGCTTCCAAATATCCCTTTGCCAATTCCACAAGAACAGCCTTAGCGAAAGGCTTCTGGAAGGGAAAGATGTAACTCTGTGAGATGAATTAACAGAACACAGAGCAGTTTCTCAGAAAGCTTCTTTCCAGTTTTGAACGGAAGTTATTTACTTTTTCACCATAGTCCTCTATGGGCTTCCAAATATCCCTTTGCCAATTCCACAATAACAGCCTTAGAGAAAGTCTTCTTGAAGGGAAAGATGTAACTCTGGGAGATGAATCCACAGAACACAAAGCAGTTTCTCAGAAAGCTTCTTTCCAGTTTTGAACGGAAGATATTTCCTTTTTCACCATAGCCCTCTATGGGCTTCCAAATATCCCTTTGCCAATTCCACAAGAACAGCCTTAGCGAAAGGCTTCTTGAAGGGAAAGATGGAACTCTGTGAGATGAATTAACAGAACACAGAGCAGTTTCTCAGAAAGCTTCTTTCCAGTTTTGAACGGAAGATATTTCCTTTTTCACCATAGTCCTCTATGGGCTTCCAAATATCCCTTTGCCTATTCCACAAGAACAGCCTTAGCGAAAGGCTTGTAGAAGGGAAAGACGTAATTCTGTGAGATGAATTAAAAGAACACAGAGCAGTTTCTCAGAAAGCTTCTTTCCAGTTTTGAACGGAAGATATTTCCTTTTTCACCATAGCCCTCTATGGGCTTCCAAATATCCCTTTGCCAATTCCACAAGAACAGCCTTAGCGAAAGGCTTCTTGAAGGGAAAGATGTAACTCTGTGAGATGAATTAACAGAACACAGAGCAGTTTCTCAGAAAGCTTCTTTCCAGTTTTGAACGGAAGATATTTCCTTTTTCACCATAGCCCTCTATGGGCTTCCAAATATCCCTTTGCCATTTCCACAAGAACAGCCTTAGCGAAAGGCTTCTTGAAGGGAAAGATGTAACTCTGTGAGATGAATTAACAGAACACAGAGCAGTTTCTCAGAAAGCTTCTTTCCAGTTTTGAACGGAAGATATTCCCTTTTTCACCATAGCCCTCTATGGGCTTCCAATAATCCCTTTGCCAATTCCACAAGAACAGCCTTAGCGAAAGGCTTCTTGAAGGGAAAGATGTAACTCTGTGAGATGAATTAACGGAACACAGAGCAGTTTCTCAGAAAGCTTCTTTCCAGTTTTAAACGGAAGATATTTCCTTTTTCACCATAGCCCTCTATGGGCTTCCAAATATCCCTTTGCCAATTCCACAAGAACAGCCTTAGCGAAAGGCTTCTTGAAGGGAAAGATGTAACTCTGTGAGATGAATTAACAGAACACAGAGCAGTTTCTCAGAAAGCTTCTTTCCAGTTTTGAACGGAAGATATTCCCTTTTTCACCATAGCCCTCTATGGGCTTCCAAATATCCCTTTGCCAATTCCACAAGAACAGCCTTAGCGAAAGGCTTCTGGAAGGGAAAGATGTAGCTCTGTGAGATGAATTAACAGAACACAGAGCAGTTTCTCAGAAAGCTTCTTTCCAGTTTTGAACGGAAGATATTTCCTTTTTCACCATAGCCCTCTATGGGCTTCCAAATATCCCTTTGCCAATTCCACAAGAACAGCCTTAGCGAAAGTCTTCTTGAAGGGAAAGATGTAACTCTGTGAGATGAATTAACAGAACACAGAGCAGTTTCTCAGAAAGCTTCTTTCCAGTTTTGAACGGAAGATATTTCCTTTTTCACCATAGCCCTCTATGGGCTTCCAAATATCCCTTTGCCAATTCCACAAGAACAGCCTTAGCGAAAGGCTTCTTGAAGGGAAAGATGTAACTCTGTGAGATGAATTAACAGAACACAGAGCAGTTTCTCAGAAAGCTTCTTTCCAGTTTTGAACGGAAGATATTTCCTTTTTCACCATAGCCCTCTAACGGCTTCCAAATATCCCTTTGCCAATTCCACAAGATCAGCCTTAGCGAAAGGCTTCCTGAAGGGAAAGATGTAACTCTGTGAGATGAATTTACAGAACACAGAGCAGTTTCTCAGAAAGCTTCTTTCCAGTTTTGAACGGAAGATATTTCCTTTTTCACCATAGCCCTCTATGGGCTTCCAAATATCCCTTTGCCAATTGCACAAGAACAGCCTTAGCGAAAGGCTTCTTGAAGGGAAAGATGTAATTCTGTGAGATGAATTAACAGAACACAGAGCAGTTTCTCAGAAAGCTTCTTTCCAGTTTTGAACGGAAGATATTTCCTTTTTCACCATAGCCCTCTATGGTCTTCCAAATATCCCTTTACCAATTCCACAAGAACAGCCTTAGCGAAAGGCTTCTTGAAGGGAAAGTTGTAACTCTGTGAGATGAATTAACAGAACACAGAGCAGTTTCTCAGAAAGCTTCTTTCCAGTTTTGAACGGAAGATATTTCCTTTTTCACCATAGCCCTCTATGGGCTTCCAAATATCCCTTTGCCAATTCCACAAGAACAGCCTTAGCGAAACGCTTCTTGAAGGGAAAGACGTAATTCTGTGAGATGAATTAAAAGAACACAGAGCAGTTTCTCAGAATGCTTCTTTCCAGTTTTCAACGGAAGATATTTCCTTTTTCACCATAGCCCTCTATGGGCTTCCAAATATCCCATTGCCAATTCCACAAGAACAGCCTTAGCGAAAGGCTTCTTGAAGGGAAAGATGTAACTCTGTGAGATGAATTAAAAGAACACAGAGGAGTTTCTCAGAAAGCTTCTTTCCAGATTTGAACGGAAGTTATTTCCTTTTTCACCATAGCCCTCTATGGGCTTCCAATAATCCCTTCGCCAATTCCAAAAGAGCAGCCTTAGCGAAAGGCTTCTTGAAGGGAAAGATGTACCTCTTTGAGATGAATTAACAGATCACAGAGCAGTTTCTCAGAAAGCTTCTTTCCAGTTTTGAACGGAAGATATTTCCTTTTTCACCATAGCCATCTATGGGCTTCCAAATATCCCTTTGCCAATTCTACAAGAACAGCCTTAGCGAAAGGCATCTTGAAGGGAAAGATGTAACTCTGTGAGATGAATTAACAGAACACAGAGCAGTTTCTCAGAAAGCTTCTTTCCAGTTTTGAACGGAAGATATTTCCTTTTTCACCATAGCCCTCTATGGGCTTCCAAATATCCCTTTGCCAATTCCAAAAGAACAGCCTTAGCGAAAGGCTTCTTGAAGGGAAAGATGTAATTCTGTGAGATGTATTAACAGAACACAGAGCAGTTTCTCAGAAAGCTTCTTTCCAGTTTTGAACGGAAGATATTTCCTTTTTCACCATAGCCCTCTATGGGCTTCAAATATCCCTTTGCCAATTCCACAAGAACAGCCTTAGCGAAAGGCTTCTTGAAGGGAAAGTTGTAACTCTGTGAGATGAATTAACAGAACACAGAGCAGTTTCTCAGAAAGCTTCTTTCCAGTTTTGAACGGAAGATATTTCCTTTTTCACCATAGCCCTCTATGGGCTTCCAAATATCCCTTTGCCAATTCCACAGGAACAGCCTTAGCGAAACGCTTCTTGAAGGGAAAGACGTAATTCTGTGAGATGAATTAAAAGATCACAGAGCAGTTTCTCAGAATGCTTCTTTCCAGTTTTGAACGGAAGATATTTCGTTTTTCACCATAGCCCTCTATGGGATTCCAAATATCCCTTTGCCAATTCCACAAGAACAGCCTTAGCGAAAGGCATCTTGAAGGGAAAGATGTAACTCTGTGAGATGAATTAACAGAACACAGAGCAGTTTCTCAGAAAGCTTCTTTCCAGTTTTGAACGGAAGATATTTCTTTTTCACCATAGCCCTCTATGGTCTTCCAAATATCCCTTTGCCAATTCTACAAGAACAGCCTTAGCGAAAGGCTTCTTGAAGGGAAAGATGTAACTCTGTGAGATGAATTAACAGAACACAGAGCAGTTTCTCAGAAAGCTTCTTTCCAGTTTTGAACGGAAGATATTTCCTTTTTCACCATAGCCCTCTATGGGCTTCCAAATATCCCTTTGCCAATTCCACAAGAACAGCCTTAGCGAAAGGTTTCTTGAAGGGAAAGACGTAATTCTGTGAGATGAATTAAAAGAACACAGAGCAGTTTCTCAGAATGCTTCTTTCCAGTTTTGAACGGAAGATATTTCCTTTTTCACCATAGCCCTCTATGGGCTTCCAAATATCCCTTTGCCAATTCCACAAGAACAGCCTTAGCGAAAGACTTCCTGAAGGCAAAGATGTAACTCTGTGAGATGAATTAACAGAACACAGAGCAGTTTCTCAGAAAGTTTCTTTCCAGTTTTGAACGGAAGATATTTCCTTTTTCACCATAGCCCTCTATGGGCTTCCAAATATCCCTTTGCCAATTCCACAAGAACAGCCTTAGCGAAAGGCTTCTGGAAGGGAAAGATGTAACTCTGTGAGATGAATTAACAGAACACAGAGCAGTTTCTCAGAAAGCTTCTTTCCAGTTTTGAACGGAAGTTATTTACTTTTTCACCATAGTCCTCTATGGGCTTCCAAATATCCCTTTGCCAATTCCACAATAACAGCCTTAGAGAAAGTCTTCTTGAAGGGAAAGATGTAACTCTGGGAGATGAATCCACAGAACACAAAGCAGTTTCTCAGAAAGCTTCTTTCCAGTTTTGAACGGAAGATATTTCCTTTTTCACCATAGCCCTCTATGGGCTTCCAAATATCCCTTTGCCAATTCCACAAGAACAGCCTTAGCGAAAGGCTTCTTGAAGGGAAAGATGGAACTCTGTGAGATGAATTAACAGAACACAGAGCAGTTTCTCAGAAAGCTTCTTTCCAGTTTTGAACGGAAGATATTTCCTTTTTCACCATAGTCCTCTATGGGCTTCCAAATATCCCTTTGCCTATTCCACAAGAACAGCCTTAGCGAAAGGCTTGTAGAAGGGAAAGACGTAATTCTGTGAGATGAATTAAAAGAACACAGAGCAGTTTCTCAGAAAGCTTCTTTCCAGTTTTGAACGGAAGATATTTCCTTTTTCACCATAGCCCTCTATGGGCTTCCAAATATCCCTTTGCCAATTCCACAAGAACAGCCTTAGCGAAAGGCTTCTTGAAGGGAAAGATGTAACTCTGTGAGATGAATTAACAGAACACAGAGCAGTTTCTCAGAAAGCTTCTTTCCAGTTTTGAACGGAAGATATTTCCTTTTTCACCATAGCCCTCTATGGGCTTCCAAATATCCCTTTGCCATTTCCACAAGAACAGCCTTAGCGAAAGGCTTCTTGAAGGGAAAGATGTAACTCTGTGAGATGAATTAACAGAACACAGAGCAGTTTCTCAGAAAGCTTCTTTCCAGTTTTGAACGGAAGATATTCCCTTTTTCACCATAGCCCTCTATGGGCTTCCAATAATCCCTTTGCCAATTCCACAAGAACAGCCTTAGCGAAAGGCTTCTTGAAGGGAAAGATGTAACTCTGTGAGATGAATTAACGGAACACAGAGCAGTTTCTCAGAAAGCTTCTTTCCAGTTTTAAACGGAAGATATTTCCTTTTTCACCATAGCCCTCTATGGGCTTCCAAATATCCCTTTGCCAATTCCACAAGAACAGCCTTAGCGAAAGGCTTCTTGAAGGGAAAGATGTAACTCTGTGAGATGAATTAACAGAACACAGAGCAGTTTCTCAGAAAGCTTCTTTCCAGTTTTGAACGGAAGATATTCCCTTTTTCACCATAGCCCTCTATGGGCTTCCAAATATCCCTTTGCCAATTCCACAAGAACAGCCTTAGCGAAAGGCTTCTGGAAGGGAAAGATGTAGCTCTGTGAGATGAATTAACAGAACACAGAGCAGTTTCTCAGAAAGCTTCTTTCCAGTTTTGAACGGAAGATATTTCCTTTTTCACCATAGCCCTCTATGGGCTTCCAAATATCCCTTTGCCAATTCCACAAGAACAGCCTTAGCGAAAGTCTTCTTGAAGGGAAAGATGTAACTCTGTGAGATGAATTAACAGAACACAGAGCAGTTTCTCAGAAAGCTTCTTTCCAGTTTTGAACGGAAGATATTTCCTTTTTCACCATAGCCCTCTATGGGCTTCCAAATATCCCTTTGCCAATTCCACAAGAACAGCCTTAGCGAAAGGCTTCTTGAAGGGAAAGATGTAACTCTGTGAGATGAATTAACAGAACACAGAGCAGTTTCTCAGAAAGCTTCTTTCCAGTTTTGAACGGAAGATATTTCCTTTTTCACCATAGCCCTCTAACGGCTTCCAAATATCCCTTTGCCAATTCCACAAGATCAGCCTTAGCGAAAGGCTTCCTGAAGGGAAAGATGTAACTCTGTGAGATGAATTTACAGAACACAGAGCAGTTTCTCAGAAAGCTTCTTTCCAGTTTTGAACGGAAGATATTTCCTTTTTCACCATAGCCCTCTATGGGCTTCCAAATATCCCTTTGCCAATTGCACAAGAACAGCCTTAGCGAAAGGCTTCTTGAAGTGATAGATGTAACTCTGTGAGATGAATTAACAGAACACAGAGCAGTTTCTCAGAAAGCTTCTTTCCAGTTTTAAACAGAAGATATTTCCTTTTTCACCATAGCCCTGTATGGGCTTCCAAATATCCCATTGCCAATTCCACAAGAACAGCCTTAGCGAAAGGCTTCTTGAAGGGAAAGATGTAACTCTGTGAGATGAATTAACAGAACACAGAGCAGTTTCTCAGAAAGCTTCTTTCCAGTTTTGAACGGAAGATATTTCCGTTTTCACCATAGCCCTCTATGGGCTTCCAAATATCCCTTTGCCAATTCCACAAGAACAGCCTTAGCGAAAGGCTTCTTGAAGGGAAAGATGTAACTCTGTGAGATGAATTAACAAAACACAGAGCAGTTTCTCAGAAAGCTTCTGTCCAGTTTTGAACGGAAGATATTTCCTTTTTCACCATAGCCCTCTATGGGCTTCCAAATATCCCTTTGCCAATTCCCCAAGAACAGCCTTAGCGAAAGGCTTCTTGAAGGGAAAGATGTAACTCTGTGAGATGAATTAACAGAACACAGAGCAGTTTCTCAGAAAGCTTCTTTCCACTTTTGAACGGAAGATATTTATTTTTTCACCATAGCCCTCTATGGGCTTCCAAATATCCCTTTGCCAATTCCACAAGAACAGCCTTAGCGAAAGTCTTCTTGAAGGTAAAGAAGTAACTCTGTGAGATGAATTAACAGAACACAGAGCAGTTTCTCAGAAAGCTTCTTTCCAGTTTTGAACGGAAGATATTTCCTTTTTCACCATAGCCCTCTATGGGCTTCCAAATATCCCTTTGCCAATTCCACAAGAACAGCCTTAGCGAAAGGCTTCTTGAAGGGAAAGATGTAACTCTGTGAGATGAATTAACAGAACACAGAGCAGTTTCTCTGAAAGCTTCTTTCCAGTTTTGAACGGAAGATATTCCCTTTTTCACCATAGCCCTCTATGGGCTTCCAAATATCCCTTTGCCAATTCCACAAGAACAGCCTTAGCGAAAGGCTTCTTGAAGGGAAAGATGTAACTCTGTGAGATGAATTAACAGAACACAGAGCAGTTTCTCAGAAAGATTCTTTCCAGTTTTGAATGGAAGATACTTCCTTTTTCACCATAGCCCTCTATGGGCTTCCAAATATCACTTTGCCAATTCCACAAGAACAGCCTTAGCGAAAGACTTCTTGAAGGGAAAGATGTAACTCTGTGAGATGAATTAACAGAACACAGAGCAGTTTCTCAGCAAGATTCTTTCCAGTTTTGAACGGAAGATATTTCCTTTTTCACCATAGACCTCTATGGGCTTCCAAATATCCCTTTGCCAATTCCACAAGAACAGCCTTAGCGAAAGACTTCTTGAAGGGAAAGATGTAACTCTGTGAGATGAATTAACAGAACACAGTGCAGTTTCTCAGAAAGCTTCTTTCCAGTTTTGAACGGAAGATATTTCCTTTTTCACCATAGCCCTCTATGGGCTTCCAAATATCCCTTTGCCAGTTCCACAAGAACAGCCTTAGCGAAAGGCTTCTTGAAGGGAAAGATGTAATTCTGTGAGATGAATTAACACAACACAGAGCAGTTTCTCAGAAAGCTTCTTTCCAGTTTTGAACGGAAGATATTTCCTTTTTCACCATAGCCCTCTATGGGCTTCCAAATATCCCTTTGTCAATTCCACAAAAACAGCCTTAGCGAAAGGCTTCTTGAAGGAAAAGATGTAACTCTGTGAGATGAATTAACAGAACACAGAGCAGTTTCTCAGAAAGCTTCTTTCCACTTTTGAACGGAAGATACTTCCTTGTTCACCATAGCCCTCTATGGGCTTCCAAATATCCCTTTGAAAATTCCACAAGAACAGCCTTAGCGAAAGACTTCTCGAAGGGAAAGATGTAACTCTGTGAGATGAATTCACAGAACACAGAGCAGTTTCTCAGAAAGCTTCTTTCCAGTTTTGAACGGAAGATATTTCCTTTTTCACCATAGCCCTCTATGGTCTTCCAAATATCCCTTTGCCAATTACCCAAGAACAGCCTTAGCGAAAGGCTTCTTGAAGGGAAAGATGTAACTCTGTGAGATGAATTAACAGAACACAGAGCAGTTTCTCAGAAAGCTTCTTTCCAGTTTTGAACGGAAGATATTTCCTTTTTCACCATAGCCCTCTATGGGCTTCCAAATATCCCTTTGCCAATTCCACAAGAACAGCCTTAGCGAAAGGCTTCTTGAAGGGAAAGATGTAACTCTGTGAGATGAATCAACAGAACACAGAGCAGTTTCTCAGAAAGCTTCTTTCCAGTTTTGAACGGAAGATATTTCCTTTTTCACCATAGCCCTCAATGGGCTTCCAAATATCCCTTTGCCAATTCCACAAGAACAGCTTTAGCGAAAGGCTTCCTGAAGGGAAAGATGTAACTCTCTGAGATGAATTAACAGAACACAGAGCAGTTTCTCAGAAAGATTCTTTCCAGTTTTGAACGGAAGATATTCCCTTTTTCACCATAGCCCTCTATGGGCTTCCAAATATCCCTTTGCCAATTCCACAAGAACAGCCTTAGCGAAAGGCTTCTTGAAGGGAAAGATGTAACTCTGTGAGATGAATTAACAGAACACAGAGCAGTTTCTCAGAAAGCTTCTTTCCAGTTTTGAACGGAAGATATTTCCTTTTTCACCATAGCCTTCTATGGGCTTCCAAATATCCCTTTGCCAATTCCACAAGAACAGCCTTAGCGAAAGACTTCTTAAAGGGAAAGATGTAACTCTGTGAGATGAATTAACAGAACACCGAGCAGTTTCTCAGAAAGCTTCTTTCCAGTTTTGAACGGAAGATATTTCCTTTTTCACCATAGCCCTCTATGGGCTTCCAAATATCCCTTTGCCAATTCCACAAGAACAGCCTTAGCGAAAGGCTTCTTGAAGGGAAAGATGTAATTCTGTGAGATGAATTAACAGAACACAGAGCATTTTCTCAGAAAGCTTCTTTCCAGATTTGAACGGAAGATATTTCCTTTTTCACCATAGCCCTCTATGGGCTTCCAAATATCCCTTTGCCAATTCCACAAGAACAGCCTTAGCGAAAGGCTTCTTGAAGGGAAAGATGTAACTCTGTGAGGTGAATTAACAGAACACAGAGCAGTTTCTCAGAAAGCTTCTTTCCAGTTTTGAACGGAAGATATTTCCTTTTTCACCATAGCCCTCTATGGGCTTCCAAATATCCCTTTGCCAATTCCACAAGAACAGCCTTAGCGAAAGGCTTCTTGAAGGGAGAGATGTAACTCTGTGAGATGAATTAACAGAACACAGAGCAGTTTCTCAGAAAGCTTCTTTCCAGTTTTGAACGGAAGATATTTCCTTTTTCACCATAGCCCTCTAAGGGCTTCCAAATATCCCTTTGCCAATTCCACAAGATCAGCCTTAGCGAAAGGCTTCTTGAAGGGAAAGATGTAACTCTGTGAGATGAATTAACAGAACACAGAGCAGTTTCTCAGAAAGCTTCTTTCCAGTTTTGAACGGAAGATATTTCCTTTTTCACCATAGCCCTCTATGGGCTACCAAATATCCCTTTGCCAATTGCACAAGAACAGCCTTAGCGAAAGGCTTCTTGAAGGGAAAGATGTAACTCGGTGAGATGAATTAACAGAACACAGAGCAGTTTCTCAGAAAGCTTCTTTCCAGTTTTGAACGGAAGATATTTCCTTTTTCACCATAGCCCTCTATGGGCTTCCAAATATTCCATTGCCAATTCCACAAGAACAGCTTTAGCGAAAGGCTTCTTGAAGGGAAAGATGTAACTCTGTGAGATGAATTAACAGAACACAGAGCAGTTTCTCAGAAAGCTTCTTTCCAGTTTTGAACGGAAGATATTTCCGTTTTCACCATAGCCCTCTATGGGCTTCCAAATATCCCTTTGCCAATTCCACAAGAACAGCCTTAGCGAAAGGCTTCTTGAAGGGAAAGATGTAACTCTGTGAGATGAATTAACAGAACACAGAGCAGTTTCTCAGAAAGCTTCTTTCCAGTTTTGAACGGAAGATATGTCCTTTTTCACCATAGCCCTCTATGGGCTTCCAAATATCCCTTTGCCAATTCCACAAGAACAGCCTTAGCGAAAGGCTTCTTGAAGGGAAAGATGTAACTCTGTGAGATGAATTAACAGAACACAGAGCAGTTTCTCAGAAAGCTTCTTTCCAGTTTTGAACGGAAGATATTTCCTTTTTCACCATAGCCCTCTATGGGCTTCCAAATATCCCTTTGCCAATTCCACAAGAACAGCCTTAGCGAAAGGCTTCTTGAAGGGAAAGATGTAACTCTGTGAGATGAATTAACAGAACACAGAGCAGTTTCTCAGGAAGCTTCTTTCCAGTTTTGAACGGAAGATATTTCCTTTTTCACCATAGCCCTCTATGGGCTTCCAAATATCCCTTTGCCAATTCCACAAGAACAGCCTTAGCGAAAGGCTTCTTGAAGGGAAAGATGTAACTCTGTGAGATGAATTAACAGAACACAGAGCAGTTTCTCAGAAAGCTTCTTTCCAGTTTTGAACGGAAGATATTTCCTTTTTCACCATAGCCCTCTCTGGGCTTCCAAATATCCCTTTGCCAATTCCACAAGAACAGCCTTAGCGAAAGGCTTCTTGAAGGGAAAGATGTAACTCTGTGAGATGAATTAACAGAACACAGAGCAGTTTCTCAGAAAGCTTCTTTCCAGTTTTGAACGGAAGATATTTCCTTTTTCACCATAGCCCTCTATGGGCTTCCAAATATCCCTTTGCCAATTCCACAAGAACAGCCTTAGCGAAAGGCTTCTTGAAGGGAAAGATGTAACTCTGTGAGATGAATTAACAGAACACAGAGCAGTTTCACAGAAAGCTTCTTTCCAGTTTTGAACGGAAGATATTTCCTTTTTCACCATAGCCCTCTATGGGCTTCCAAATATCCCTTTGCCAATTCCACAAGAACAGCCTTAGCGAAAGGCTTCTTGAAGGGAAAGATGTAACTCTGTGAGATGAATTAACAGAACACAGAGCAGTTTCTCAGAAAGCTTCTTTCCAGTTTTGAACGGAAGATATTTCCTTTTTCACCATAGCCCTCTATGGGCTTCCAAATATCCCTTTGCTAATTCCACAAGAACAGCCTTACTGAAAGGCTTCTTGAAGGGAAAGATGTAACTCTGTGAGATGAATTAACAGAACACAGAGCAGTTTCTCAGAAAGCTTCTTTCCAGTTTTGAACGGAAGATATTTCCTTTTTCACCATAGCCCTCTATGGGCTTCCAAATATCCCTTTGCCAATTCCACAAGAACAGCCTTAGCGAAAGGCTTCTTGAAGGGAAAGATGTAACTCTGTGAGATGAATTAGCAGAACACAGAGCAGTTTCTCAGAAAGCTTCTTTCCAGTTTTGAACGGAAGATATTTCCTTTTTCACCATAGCCCTCTATGGGCTTCCAAATATCCCTTTGCCAATTCCACAAGAACAGCCTTAGCGAAAGGCTTCTTGAAGGGAAAGATGTAACTCTGTGAGATGAATTAACAGACCACAGAGCAGTTTCTCAGAAAGCTTCTTTCCAGTTTTGAACGGAAGATATTCCCTTTTTCACCATAGCCCTCTATGGGCTTCCAAATATCCCTTTGCCAATTCCACAAGAACAGCCTTAGCGAAAGGCTTCTGGAAGGGAAAGATGTAGCTCTGTGAGATGAATTAACAGAACACAGAGCAGTTTCTCAGAAAGCTTCTTTCCAGTTTTGAACGGAAGATATTCCCTTTTTCACCATAGCCCTCTATGGGCTTCCAAATATCCCTTTGTCAATTCCACAAGAACAGCCTTAGCGAAAGGCTTCTTGAAGGGAAAGATGTAACTCTGTGAGATGAATTAACAGAACACAGAGCAGTTTCTCAGAAAGCTTCTTTCCAGTTTTGAACGGAAGATATTTCCTTTTTCACCACAGCCCTCTATGGGCTTCCAAATCTCCCTTTGCCAATTCCACAAGAACAGCCTTAGCGAAAGGCTTCTTGAAGGGAAAGATGTAACTCTGTGAGATGAATTAACAGAACACAGAGCAGTTTCTCAGAAAGCTTCTTTCCAGTTTTGAACGGACGATATTTCCTTTTTCACCATAGCCCTCTATGGGCTTCCAAATATCCCTTTGCCAATTCCACAAGAACAGCCTTAGAGAAAGGCTTCTTGAAGGTAAAGATGTCACTCTGTGAGATGAATTAACAGAACACAGAGCAGTTTCTCAGAAAGCTTCTTTCCAGTTTTGAACGGAAGATATTTCCTTTTTCACCATAGCCCTCTAAGGGCTTCCAAATATCCCTTTGCCAATTCCACAAGAACAACCTTAGCGAAAGGCTTCTTGAAGGGAAAGTTGTAACTCTGTGAGATGAATTAACAGAACACAGAGCAGTTTCTCAGAAAGCTTCTTTCCAGTTTTCAACGGAAGATATTTCCTTTTTCACCATAGCCCTCTATGGGCTTCCAAATATCCCTTTGCCAATTCCACAAGAACAGCCTTAGCGAAAGGCTTCTTGAAGGGAAAGATGTAACTCTGTGAGATGAATTAACAGAACACAGAGCAGTTTCTCAGAAAGCTTCTTTCCAGTTTTGAACGGAAGATATTTCCTTTTTCACCATAGCCCTCTATGGGCTTCCAAATATCCCTTTGCCAATTACCCAAGAACAGCCTTAGCGAAAGGCTTCTTGAAGGGAAAGATGTAACTCTGTGAGATGAATTTACAGAACACAGAGCAGTTTCTCAGAAAGCTTCTCTCCAGTTTTGAACAGAAGATATTTCCTTTTTCACCATAGCCCTCTATGGGCTTCCAAATATCCCTTTGCCAATTCCACAAGAACAGCCTTAGTGAAAGGCTTCTTGAAGGGAAAGATGTAACTCTGTGAGATGAATTAACAGAACACAGAGCAGTTTCTCAGAAAGCTTCTTTCCACTTTTGAACGGAAGATACTTCCTTTTTCACCATAGCCCTCTATGGGCTTCCAAATATCCCTTTGAAAATTCTACAAGAACAGCCTTAGCGAAAGACTTCTCGAAGGGAAAAATGT
The DNA here is from genome assembly GCF_047675955.1 of Chlorocebus sabaeus. Lineage (NCBI taxonomy): Eukaryota > Metazoa > Chordata > Mammalia > Primates > Cercopithecidae > Chlorocebus > Chlorocebus sabaeus. Next base: position 602,188 of record NW_027327814.1, read on the forward strand.
GACTCTGTGAGATGAATTAACAGAACACAGAGCAGTTTCTCAGAAAGCTTCTTTCCAGTTTTGAACGGAAGATATTTCCTTTTTCACCATAGCCCTCTATGGGCTTCCAAATATCCCTTTGCCAATTCCACAAGAACAGCCTTAGCGAAAGACTTCTTGAAGGGAAAGATGTAACTCTGTGAGATGAATTGACAGAACACAGTGCAGTTTCTCAGAAAGCTTCTTTCCAGTTTTGAACGGAAGATATTTCCTTTTTCACCATAGCCCTCTATGGGCTTCCAAATATCCCTTTGCCAATTCCACAAGAACAGCCTTAGCGAAAGGCTTCTTGAAGGGAAAGATGTAACTCTGTGAGATGAATTAACAGAACACAGAGCAGTTTCTCAGAAAGCTTCTTTCCAGTTTTCAACGGAAGATATTTCCTTTTTCACCATAGCCCTCTATGGGCTTCCTAAATATCCCTTTGCCAATTCCACAAGAACAGCCTTAGCGAAAGGCTTCTTGAGGGGAAAGATGTAACCCTGTGAGATGAATTAACAGAACACAGAGCAGTTTCTCAGAAAGCTTCTTTCCAGTTTTGAACGGAAGATATTTCCTTTTTCACCATAGCCCTCTAGGGACTTCCAAATATCCCTTTGCCAATTCTACAAAAGCAGCCTTAGCGAAAGGCTTCTTGAAGGGAAAGATGTAACTCTGTGAGATGAATTAACAGAACACAGAGCAGTTTCTCAGAAAGCTTCTTTCCAGTTTTGAACGGAAGATATTTCCTTTTTCACCATAGCCCTCTATGGGCTTCCAAATATCCCTTTGCCAATTCCACAAGAACAGCCTTAGCGAAAGACTTCTCGAAGGGAAAGATGTTACTCTGTGAGATGAATTAACAGAACACAGAGCAGTTTCTCAGAAAGCTTCTTTCCAGTTTTGAACGGAAGATATTTCCTTTTTCACCATAGCCCTCTATGGGCTTCCAAATATCCCTTTGCCAATTCCACAAGAACAGCCTTAGCGAAAGACTTCTTGAAGGGAAAGATGTAACTCTGTGAGATGAATTGACAGAACACAGTGCAGTTTCTCAGAAAGCTTCTTTCCAGTTTTGAACGGAAGATATTTCCTTTTTCACCATAGCCCTCTATGGGCTTCCAAATATCCCTTTGCCAATTCCACAAGAACAGCCTTAGCGAAAGGCTTCTTGAAGGGAAAGATGTAACTCTGTGAGATGAATTAACAGAACACAGATCAGTTTCTCAGAAAGCTTCTTTCCAGTTTTGAACGGAAGATATTTCCTTTTTCACCATAGCCCTCTATGGGCTTCCAAATATCCCTTTGCCAATTCCACAAGAACAGCCTTAGCGAAAGGCTTCTTGAAGGGAAAGATGTAACTCTGTGAGATTAATTAAAAGAACACAGAGCAGTTTCTCAGAAAGCTTCTTTCCAGTTTTGAACGGAAGATATTTCCTTTTTCACCATAGCCCTCTATGGGCTTCCAATAATCCCTTTGCCAATTCCACAAGAACAGCCTTAGCGAAAGGCTTCTTGAAGGGAAAGATGTAACTCTGTGAGATGAATTAACAGAACACAGAGCAGTTTCTCAGAAAGCTTCTTTCCAGTTTTGAACGGAAGATATTTCCTTTTTCACCATAGTCCTCTATGGGCTTCCAAATATCCCTTTGCCAATTCCACAAGAACAGCCTTAGCGAAAGGCTTCTTGAAGGGCAAGTTGTAACTCTGTGAGATGAATTAACAGAACACAGAGCAGTTTCTCAGAAAGCTTCTTTCCAGTTTTCAACGGAAGATATTTCCTTTTTCACCATAGCCCTCTATGGGCTTCCAAATATCCCTTTGCCAATTCCACAAGAACAGCCTTAGCGAAAGGCTTCTTGAAGGGAAAGATGTAACTCTGTGAGATGAATTAACAGAACACAGAGCAGTTTCTCAGAAAGCTTCTTTCCACTTTTGAACGGAAGATATTTCCTTTTTCACCATAGCCCTCTATGGGCTTCCAAATATCCCTTTGCCAATTCCACAAGAACAGCCTTAGCGAAAGGCTTCTTGAAGGGAAAGATGTAACTCTGTGAGATGAATTAACAGAACACAGAGCAGTTTCTCAGAAAGCTTCTTTCCAGTTTTGAACAGAAGATATTTCCTTTTTCACCATAGCCCTCTATGGGCTTCCAAATATCCCTTTGCCAATTCCACAAGAACAGCCTTAGTGAAAGGCTTCTTGAAGGGAAAGATGTAACTCTGTGAGATGAATTAACAGAACACAGAGCAGTTTCTCAGAAAGCTTCTTTCCACTTTTGAACGGAAGATACTTCCTTTTTCACCATAGCCCTCTATGGGCTTCCAAATATCACTTTGAAAATTCCACAAGAACAGCCTTAGCGAAAGACTTCTCGAAGGGAAAGATGTAACTCTGTGAGATGAATTAACAGAACACAGAGCAGTTTCTCAGAAAGCTTCTTTCCAGTTTTGAACGGAAGATATTTCCTTTTTCACCATAGCCCTCTATGGGCTTCCAAATATCCCTTTGCCAATTCCACAAGAACAGCCTTAGCGAAAGGCTTCTTGAAGGGAAAGATGTAACTCTGTGAGATGAATTGACAGAACACAGTGCAGTTTCTCAGAAAGCTCTTTCCAGTTTTGAACGGAAGATATTTCCTTTTTCACCATAGCCCTCTATGGGCTTCCAAATATCCCTTTGCCAATTCCACAAGAACAGCCTTAGCGAAAGGCTTCTTGAAGGGAAAGATGTAACTCTGTGAGATGAATTAACAGAACACAGAGCAGTTTCTCAGAAAGCTTCTTTCCAGTTTTGAACGGAAGATATTTCCTTTTTCACCATAGCCCTCTATGGGCTTCCAAATATCCCTTTGCCAATTCCACAAGAACAGCCTTAGCGAAAGGCTTCTTAAAGGGAAAGATGTAACTCTGTGAGATGAATTAACAGAACACAGAGCAGTTTCTCAGAAAGCTTCTTTCCAGTTTTGAACGGAAGATATTTCCTTTTTCACCATAGCCCTCTATGGGCTTCCAAATATCCCTTTGCCAATTCCACAAGAACAGCCATAGCGAAAGGCTTCTTGAAGGGAAAGATGTAACTCTGTGAGATGAATTAACAGAACACAGAGCAGTTTCTCAGAAAGCTTCTTTCCAGTTTTGAACGGAAGATATTTCCTTTTTCACCATAGCCCTGTATGGGCTTCCAAATATTCCATTGCCAATTCCACAAGAACAGCCTTAGCGAAAGGCTTCTTGAAGGGAAAGATGTAACTCTGTGAGATGAATTAACATAACACAGAGCAGTTTCTCAGAAAGCTTCTTTCCAGTTTTGAACGGAAG